>NC_090833.1:118816427-119535927 GCF_028021215.1 Eschrichtius robustus
CCAACTTTCTTCTTTTTGACACACAACTCATTCTACCGTGTGCACATCTGCACTCCTAGACTGGCACTCACCGGCAAAGGCGGGAAGATTCCTGCTTCCCAAAAGCTATCCTAGATCCCCCTGTTCTGACCTCAAACAGCACGATAGCCCTGACTCTGTGTCCTCTCCATTCCTTCTTCTCTCGACTAGATACTCAAGTTCTTTTTATTTATCCGTTTTTCTGTTTAATCATTACATTTGTTACTAGCCTCCATCTTTACCACTAGTTTTTGGATTTTCTCTAGTTTGTCAGTGACCCTCACAAGACACACTTCCAACTGAGTGCCAGGCCATTTAATATTGTGATAAACCTGCATTTTATGTCTTGGTCCAAGTAACTGACTGACATATGGACTAGAATAGGGTCGAAGACAGACCTCTTGATTTCCATTCAGCTTTTTCATTGTCATTAGGTCATGCCCTTTGAATAAATCTGTAATTAACTAAAAAACATTTCCATGTGCATAATAGCTATTTATGCAAAAAAGCCAATAAATTTAGCATAAAATGTTTGTACAAATTCTCAACATTTTTCATCAAAAACCCACGGAAAAAGGAAAGGTAACTGATTACCAGTATAGTCTTAATGAATGGTATTTAAAATCTAGTTATGCTTTGCTAAGTAACCACACAAACTATCTAAATAATGGTCTAATACATCTTTTAACAAAATGTGAATATGAGACTGATATAAATATTAGCGATTATAATATCTGGCTTCTAAAAAGTTTTCCTCTGGAAATTCCTGATATTTGTCTATATTAAATCTTCTGCCAACTTGGTCATGCCTGTGAATCCTCAGATACACAGTGATGTCTGGACCTGAAGTCACTTTTGCAAACCTTTGGTCCTATGAGGTAACTCACCTCAGCCAGGAGACCTAATTTATTTCAAGGGATGTGATGAACTATCACCAAACCCTCCTCAAGCACACATTTTAGTTCCAAATCTATTTTTACATTGTTTCACTTTTTTTACATTGAGGATTATCTTTATTAGAAAATACAGAAGCTAAATAGAAAGGTGTTTTTTTTTTTTCTTCCCTGTCATATGTTAACATATTGGCTATCCACTGGAGTTAGCCATTCCTTATTTTTCTTTTATGTTTCAAGTGAAAGTGAAAAAAAATGTGCTTAGTTTGTAGTGATTCATACTTTGCACTTAATAATTCTGACAAATCATTATGGGTTTATTTTAGTATTTTGTATTTCCTCTTGTTTCTAGCTGCTCCCTTGTACGCTGGTTCTTTCAAAGTCTGTACCTTTGTAAAAACCCTGGCTCCTGTATTGGTTTCTTTAAATACCTTCATATTTTCCTAATTAGAATTTTTGGTTATTCAAAATTTAGACATGTTATTATTCCACAACTTTTACATTGGTCACATTCCTTTTAAAGGAATATGTAAACATATACACCTCATGTTTCTTAAAAATTTCATTTCTTAATATATTTTATAGTTCAGTGATCAAAGTTATTGATATGGAACAAAGAAATATGGTCAGAATAGATATTATGACTTTATGTGAAATCCAGGGATGGGAAAAAGAGATGGATAGGAATATACTGGGTGCCCTTCTGAGGAAGAGATTCTTTTCATTCCTTCCAGGCACTCTTTGCAGTAAATGGAATATATCAGAGACCAAGACAAGATCCTGCTCTCGTGGGGCTTACATTCTGATGGCCTGAAGGGAAGAAAATGAAGAGGTTTCATGCAGAGGGGTGTGTTTTCCTGTTAACTCATGTCTCTAACATTTCACAGAGACGCACACTTTACAACTGAGTCATTCCTAAATAGTGATGGAATAAAATTTTGTGTAGTGTACTTTACAGAGTAGGCCCTGAACTGTTCATCGAAAGCCAAGTATATGTATTCATTAAATATAAAGATTGACTTGATGCCCAGATTTGATAATCCAGCGATGTGAGTTTTTAGCTCACATTTGTGGGTCTAGGCGAATAAAACCACCATACCACTTTCGTGTCATGCATCAGAAACAAAAATTGTACAGAAATATTCCTGGGCTTCCCTGGTGGCGCAGTGGTTAAGAATCTGCCTGCCAATGCAGGGGACACGGGTTCAAGCCCTGGTCTGGGAAGATCCCACATACCACAGAGGAACTAAGCTGGTGCGCCACAACTACTGAGCCTGCACTCTAGAGCCTGCGAGCCACAACTGCTGAAGCCTGCACTCTAGAGCCCATGAGCCACAACTACTGAAGCCCGCGCGCCTAGAACCCGTGCTCCGCAACCAAGAGAAGCCACTGCGATGAGAAGCCCACGCACCGCAACAAATAGTAGCCCCCACTCGTCGCAACTAGAGAAAGCCTGCGCACAGCAATGGAAGACCCAACGCAGCCCAAAATAAATAAATAAAATAAATTTAAAAAAATATTCCTAACAAGTTTGGTTTCCTAGGATGCTCCAAAAGATAATTTAAATATGAAATGCGAATTCAAAATTCAAAGGTAAACAGAATTGAGAAAATTTTCACTTCAGATAGTTTTTGATCAACTGTGGGAACATTATGACAGAAGATACTAGACGTCTGTATAACTATATGCATTGAAGCATTAAAGCAGTGATTATCCCTGTTGACTTACCTGACAGTAATGGTAGATACTGATGCGTTAGCCATTAATAGTAGAATCCATTTGCCCTCCTCGGGAAATGAGGAAGTCTGAGATCTGAGATACAGCCACGAAGAGTCAAAGGGCTGAGTAAGATGTGCTCAAATGATTAAATAAGGGCTTTCTTTCCAGGTACTTTTGCAGAACAGAAAGCTTTCCAAATCACACAGTTATGCAAGCATGCATATGTCATGCATCCTTTGGCATAACCAGAGTAATTTGATTTTATTTCAATGTTATTAAAATTTGATTAAAATTATCTAAGGCAATTTATTGCTCTGCTAGTTCTAAGACGCTATTTAAGCCATACTTCTTCTGAGGAAGTCATATAATTTTCAGCCTGATCGTTCCGTTAATTACTGTATCTTCAAAAATATAGTTCTTTTGTAAACATGCGAATGTGATCCTGTTCAGAAGCTAAGACTCAATGGCTGTGGATGATAATTCGTATCGTATTTTCCAGACTTAGTGAACACCACACCTATATGCAAAATATTAAAACCCAATACCTCACTGCTAGTTTCCACAGAACAGAGTGAAACTAGTTTATACTGGGGCTATGTTGAATATTTTTCCATATTTATTCTTTATAATTCGTTAAACCCTCATAAATACAAGCTCAGTTCAAAAATGCTGTTTCAGTTCATAGATCTTCTATGCCCTGTAGATCAGCTTCATAAGTGCACACACTCCTAAAGAAATATTTGTAGTCACAAGTGAGTTTTCAACTTACGTTGTTTTGTTATTTTCTGTTCAAGGTCAAAAGCAGGCAGTTTGTTGAAATGCAGGCATTACTTTTTTTTTTTAATTTTTATTTATTTATTTATTCATTTTTGGCTGTGTTGGGTGTTCGTTTCTGGGCGAGGGCTTTCTCCAGTTGCAGCGAGTGGGGGCCACTCTTCACCGTGGTGCGCGGGCCTTTCACTGTCGGGGCCTCTCCTGTTGCGGAGCACAGGTTCCAGACGCCCAGGCTCAGTAGCTGTGGCTCACGGGCTTAGTTGCTCCGCGGCACGTGGGATCTTCCCAGACCAGGGCTCGAACCCGTGTCCCCAGCACTGGTAGGCAGATTCTTAACCACTGCGCCACCAGGGAAGCCCCGGCATTACATGTTTAAAGAGCAACGTAGTTCAATGTTACAGGGAAGCGGAAAGCTTCAGAGTCTGGAAACAGCCCAGAAAAGCTGTTACTATCATTTCTGAGTATAATGATTAAATTTAATTTTTATTTCAATTCATTGGCTATATAAAACCAATAATGATCTACATTATATTTTGTAATTCTTAGCTAGGTTATTTTGATGGAAATTGGAGAATATGATTTTACATAATCTTAGACTACATATTGGCCAATTATAAGAATGATAAAATCACACTAACTAGGGTATTCAAATTTTTGTTTTTCCTTTTGAATGATTTATTAATTTAGTGATTTTCAGTGCTTTTTGGACACTATTATAAAAGTGCTATTAGAGAAAAGTATAAACCAAAAATGCAAATGAGTGGAAATTAGAACTGCCAATTCTTTTTTTAATTGAAGTATAGTTGATTTACAATATTATATTAGTTTCAGGTATATAGCAATGATTCACTATTTTCATAGATTATACAGTACTCCATTTAAAGTTACTACAAAGTAATGGCTATATTCCCTGTCTGTACAATATATATCCTTGTTGCTTATCTATTTCATGCATAGTAATTTATGTCTTAATCCCTTACCCCTATCTCACCCCTCCCCCCTTCCTCTCCCAATTAGGTTCCACTAGTTTGTTGTCTGTTTCTGTTTTGTTGTATACATTTGTTTGTTTTATTTTTCAGATTCCACATATAAGTGATAACATAGAGTATTTGTCTTTCTCTGTCTGACTTATTTCACTAAGCATAATAACCCTCCAGGTCCATCTACACTGCTGCAAATGGCAGAATTTCATTCGTTAGAAGAGCCAATTCTCAAAGACAACATTGTCAGAGGGCAAAATTTCACTTTTATTGGAAGGTGAGAGTAGCTAATTAATGAGCTTCTTCTTTTCATTTGTATGGCTTTGTTTATATCTGATATTACAATTACATGTTTAATAACTATTTAACCTTTTAAAACATATATTTAACATAAAATACTTTATTGGCAGTTTATAAAGTAGGTTGCTTTCAGAGTTGACCAGTATTTTAAAATTGAAAATTTAAAAAAACAACATGAAAAATTCACAAGCTGGAATCAACCACAGAATTGAAATAGCAGAAAGCATGAAAGTGCCCAATAAAAGATAAGGCAGTACCTCTCGTCCAGGTGCTCCATGTAAACAGCAGCCTCTTTCCTCTTTTCACAGTGAGAAAAATCTTAACAAACCGAAAATCAGAACCGTCTCTTGGTCCATCCGAGGACTGCGGCTGCAGGGCAAACTGCCCATCTGAAATCTGAAAAGACAGCAAACTCAGGCTGTTACAGCTGAGACCACCTTACCCTGAGCAGAAACTGCCAGCTGCTATCAGGTCCCCATCCCCAGAAACTGGTGGGAACACGTAACGGTAATTTAAGCAAATTGCTAGATGCTGCGTGCGGACCAGTGTGAGAATGAGGCGCTCCTGTGCCCGTGGCGCCGGCCAGCCATGATTCTCCGGCCGCCATGTCCGGGAAGCACACCAGGTTGTCACAATGAAAAGTCGGGATCAATCCCCTCGTGGCTCCTTCTGGGAGAGAGGACGAGTTCCCCTGGCGAAATGCTCCAGAGCATTCTTTATACAAACGCCTACTCTGCAGCAGAGAGACTATCAGAAATTTATCCAACAGGGAAAGAGCATTTCCTGAGGCCAAGGTCCTGTGTCCTTCCCATCTCACATAGTGGGGAGGGGGAGCTTTAGGGCTGGAGAAACCCTCCTGAAAGGCACAGGCCGGAGGAACAGCTGGTTGGGGGCCTGGATGGCAAACATAGGTGTGCCTGGACCATCCTGTAGCAGAAAGTAAGAAAGCGCCCCCAAAAGACCCACCACGTCAAGGGCATACAGGAGGCAACTGAAAGAGACCCCACTGGCCAAAGCTGGAACAACTTGAGCAACAAAATCAAGCAGTATTAGATTCTAACCAACAATATAAAATAAACATCCTTGACTCCCTGACTCCCAACTGACCTAAGTCAGCGAGTGGACGAACCGATGCGGGAGCAGCGGCAGGTCTGTGCGGAAGGACCCACGGCTCGTGAAGGAGACCCTGACACAGGCGCGCGAGCGAGACCCTGACGCAGGCGCGCGAGCGAGACCCTGACGCAGGCGCGCGAGCGAGACTCTGACGCAGGCGCATGCGCGAGACCCTGACGCAGGCGCGTGAGCGAGACCCTGACGCAGGCGCATGCGCGAGACCCTGACGCAGGCGTGTGAGCGAGACCTTGACGCAGGCGCGTGTGCATAACTCAGCTCCGCACGTGTGGCTTATGTGCGCGCGTTCCCTCCCAAGAGTACGTATGGAAGGGGCTGAAGGGCAACTTTACAGCAGGAAGCAGACAAACGCACTCCTGCAGGCGACCACGGGCGACATCCACAAGGACGAGGCAGGCTGAGATCTGTCCCTGTCCTGTGAGGTTGTCAAAGTGGCACTTCGCCTCTGGTCTTCCTCTCCAAACGCACAAACACAAGCCCATCATGACACAAATATCAGACAAATCCCAACAGACGGACACTTTTAAAAACAGCTGACCGGCTCTCCTCAAAGGAGTCAAGGTCACAGCCACAAGTCACCTAAGGAAACATGGATACTAAAGTCATGTGGTCCTGAACAAAAAAATCACATTAACCAAAAACTAAGGAAATCTCAGTAAATTATGTAGCTCAGTTAATAATAATACATTGATATCGGTTCATTAATTATTACAAATTCACTCCTACTAAAGTACGATTGAATAACAGGGGAAACTGTACTGTCCTCACAATTTGTCTGCAAATCTAAAACTAATAAAATTAAAAATTAATTTAAAAAAAAGGATGAGGCATGTTGAAAGGGCATAGAAACCAATCTGACTGGCCTCCAGTGACCAAAACTAGAAAAATTTGAGCAAGAAGATGAATAAAATCATAATGTATTCAAAAAATCCATATCCATACTAATGTAAATGAATAATTGAAATAAATGTAGAAGATATAGCTCTTTTTTAATATAAATTTACTTATTTATTTTCTTTTTTGGCTGCGTTGGGTCTTCATTGCTGCGCGCGGGCTCTAGAGTGCAGGCTCAGTAGTTGTGGCGCACGGGCTTAGTTGCTCCACGGCATGTGGGATCTTCCCGGACCAGGGCTCCAACCCGTGTCCCCTGCATTGGCAGGCGGATTCTTAACGACTGAGCCACCGGTGAAGCTCCGATATAGCTCTTTTGTACAGAAGAATTCAAATTAACAAATGTGTAAGGACTGCAGGAAATAGAAAATTATCATTAGAAACGCACAGGGTATTTGTTGTCTTGTCAAGATCCACTGATGCATGCTAAAATCAGTGAGCAAAAGCTTCAGAGGAAACAGGATATTTGCATAATCTATTAGTATCTCCTCAAAGATATTTATTGATTAGTATGAGAAAATAGTTATTTTACAGAGGGGAACCTAGCAGAAACCATCTTATGCAAGTGATTCAGGGTGACATTGTCAATAATAAGACAAATCAACAGTATGTACCCTCAGATATCACGAATTTAGAGAGTCCTCACTCTGTGGTATTTTTGCCAGAAATAACCTGAATCAAATCTTGAGAAAAATCAGACAAACCCAGTTGAGAGACCTCTGTTAAAATCAGTGACAGTCACCTGCAGGCAGGCGTGGCAGTGATGGCTGGACCACCTGTATGCCTGGAGCCAAGGTCAAGGAACCCACCGTGTTCTGTTCCTATGGGGCCATAGCAGCTGTTTACTTAGATAACCGGGACTCATAGTGAGAACATATACTACCAGGTTTCTTTTTAAATATTGACACCAGGAAGTAAAAAAGCCTAATAATAATATATAAATAAATAATGATGAATGCTTTGAGAAATGTCGAGTTCCATGGATGTGTTTCTTATCTGTTTAGCACTCTCTCTCCCTGAATCAGCCATCATGATAACAGAGTGTAATAAAAAGGAAGATAACACAGGACAGGGGAAGAGAGAAATCAATGAAAGGATTTAAAACACGTCCTCTCCTCCCCCATCCATTCTGAACACAAGTCTTAATGAGCATTTTGGTGAAAAAGGAAGTACGTTTAATTCTCTTTGGTCAGTAGGGGAAACAAAGCTTTTGCTTTTGTTTTTTTAAATATTGAGGGCCCACGATAGGCAGAACTCGTTTTACTGTGCTTTGCAGATACTCTGTTTTTTCAGTTACTGTGGGTTTTTTTACAAATTGAAGGTTGGTAGCAGCCCTGCGTGGAGCAGGTCCACCAGCACCATTTTTCCAGTGGCATTTGCTCACTTTGCATCTCTGTGTCACATTTTGGTAATTCTCACAATATTTCAAACCTCCACCAGGAAAATACTATGACTCAATAAAGGCTCAGATGACGGCTAGCAATTTTTAGCCATAAAGTGTTTTTTAACTAAGGTTTGTGTGTTGTTTTACAGAGATAACGCTACTGCACACTTAATAGACTACAGTACAGTATAATGTAAACATAACTTTTATATGCACCGAGAAACCAAAATACTTCTGTGACTCATTTTATTGCCATGTTCACTTCATTGCGGTGGCCTGGAACCAGACTGCAATGTCTCTGAGGTCTGCCTGTCCAGGAAAACCTTTGTCCTATAGAACAGACTTGTGGTTGCCAAGGGGGAGAGAAGGATTGGGAGTTTGGGATTAGCAGATGCAAACTATTATATATAGAATGGATAAACAACAGGCTCCTACTGTATAACACAGGGAACTATATTTAATATCTTGTAATAAATCATAATGAAAAGAATATGAAAAAACAATGTATTATACATATAACTGAATCACTTTGCTGTACAGCAGAAATTAACACAACATTGTAAATCAAATATACTTCAATAAAATAAAATTTTTTAAAAAGCATCATCCGAGGGATACCTGATTCACAGCAACACTCGTGGAGAAGACACAGTGACCAAGTGTAACTGGAGGGGGTGATCTCTCACCCCTACAGTAAAGACTGGTTTAAACTGGGAATGAATCTAAGATGGGGTGGGTGAGACCACAAGCTACAGAACAGAACTCACCCATTCATCCTTTGTTTTATTTTCACTGTTCTCAAATATTTATCCAGTACCTACTCTGTGTGAGAAAAGGAAGAGAAAGGAGGGAAGAAAGGAAATCAGGGAAAAGAAAGGAAGGAAAAGGATGTCGTTTCCGTCCTCAGAGTTCACACGCACTGGCATCAGACATTCTGACGTGTAAACAGTTAGTTGATATTGAACACCGACTTTATCATCCTAAAGTGAGCTACTGGTTAATAACAGTGAACATATAATGAGGGTCTGATACACACATTTCAGTGGGTAAGCACTGACAGCACCCGCTCAACGGGCATGAGAAGAATCTGGGACCTTTCCAATGTGATGGAGGATTCAGTGAAAGTACTCATTTCCGACATCCTGGAGCCAGTGCTATGGAACACTGGCTTCACAAAATTCTTAGTAATTTTAGAAAACACTCAAAGGCTGAGTGAAGCAGGTCAGGATCACAGATCAGGATCAGGAAATTACAGCTATGAAAATTACGTCTGCCATATTTCTTGTTAACTATAATTGTGCAACCAGGTTCTGGAAGATAATATACATTTGTTCTTAAAGAAATGATAATATTCTCAGAGTAAATAAGTAGAAAAGATTCAGAATTGTGAATCTTAAGGATTTTTCTAGGTTATATTTCTTCTTCGAAATGAAGCAATAAAGGATAATTATAGTTACATGATTTCTTTTCCCTCTGGCCCTGCCCTACATATCATATCTTATCTGTTGCATTATTTTATAAATTTGTTCATGAAATTGTTGTTCTATAACCCTTCATTGAACCCTCTACGTATGTTATTTGGATAACTTTATTTTCCAAGTATTTCAGAATAACACTGTTAAAATTCAACATCTGAATGACTTTCATGTTTTAATTGAAGTTAGCAAAAGATAGTATATGAATCCCAGTTTCATGGGGGGTGGAGGAGGGATGGATTAGGAGTGTAGGATTAGCAGATGCAAACTATTATATACAGAATGGATAAACAACAAGGTCCTACTGTGTATAGCACAGGGAACTATATTCAATATCCTGTGATAAACCATAATGGAATAGAATATGAAATAGAATGAAATATGAAAAAGAATTTATATATATATGTATAACTGAATCACTCTGCTGTACAGCAGAAACTAACATTGTAAATCAACTATACTTCAATTGTTTTTTAAATGTTAAAAAAATTTCATAAAGCAAAATTCAAGACTTCCTAAGTAATTATTCTCAAATATATTTCCATTGGTTAATTCCTCATAATCACAGAAAAGATTTTTTTTTAATTTTCTGACTCTTAAAAGGAGAACCTCCATTGAGTTTTTATATATATATTTGTATATATATACATATATATACGTATATATATATAGTTTTATGAAAAGAGAACAGAAACTCAAAGAGAAGAAAATCGGAGCCAGCAGGGGGCTCAGGATGGTGCGTTTTCACTACAGAACTACAGGCTGCTTCTGAAGGAAATTAAAAAGAGACAAATCAAAAGTTTACCCTTAATCATGTGGCATTTATTCTGCTTCATAAATGCATATTTGGACCAGAAAGGACACTGAACAATTAGCAAAGAACTTAAACCCCCAGCAAAACATTCAGTGCCATATACAGTCTAAAATGAAATGATTTCTAATTTTAGGGTTGACATCAATGTACTTGCTTTTTAAAACTTTATGATCTAGTAAAGAAATTCTAGCTAATTGTGAGATAAGGAAAATTGCCACATTGATTGCTTTGCCTTTTCTTAAATTAATATGTAAAGTACTTCATTAAGCTATGGTTCTCAAGTGTTGAAATAAATAAGCTTACTTTTTTTTTTTTTTTTTTAATATATCCACCTAGCCATAGCAGTGAGGAGATTCTGGTAAATGCTTTAAAACTTTCTTTGAGAAATACTTCTTTTTCTTTTAAAAAATATATTACAAAAAGAGAAGGGCCTAAGTGAAAATTATTTTAACAGTTTCGATTTTTTTAGTTGAGTAAGATATACTGTATGAATTTACGTCAGTTTACAGTTTAGGGCTTTCTCTAGAATTCTGTTGCTTATTTAACATAGTATAAGATGCAGGCCATCTATTCCTATACTAGTTTTATCATACAATGACAACATGAGAAATCTATTCTCATAGAACCATTGCTTTCCTATTTACCTGTAGATAGTAAACTGTTTTTAATGACTCAAGTAGATCTGAATAAATTTTGCTAATGATATGCTAATTTTAACCATTGTGTTTTATTCTCCCTATAAGCTTTTCTATATCTAGGCTACTGGAGAAATAGCAGAAAAGTAGGCAGAATCTCTGAGTCTCTGTTGCTCATCTTTTATGAAAATGTAAGGTAAATATGAAGGAAAACCCAATATCCCTTTAGATGAGATGGTAAAGTAGAGGCTTGGTTGTAAGTACACTTGCTTCAAGCCTTGATGTAACAGTAACCTCTAAGCAGTAGTGGTGATCTAAGACCCATGTCAATCATCCTCAGTATCCAGACACATATGAATAAAAGAATATACTACATCTTTTTATGTCAATACCACTCCCCAGTGTACATCTTGATGATTACTCTTTCATTCTCCTCTTTGCATGTTTCTAGGATATGAATGCTCTACACATAAGGAACCAAACACATACTGTTAACTCAACATTATAAATGTTTCTGTAAGGGAACCCTCCTACACTATAGGTGGGAAGGTAAATTGGTGCAGTCACTATGGAAAACAGTATGGAAGTTCCTCAGCAAACTAAAATAGAACTACCATATGACCCAGCAATCCCACTCCTGAGCATATATCCAGACAAAACTCTAATCCAAAAAGATGCATGCTATGTTCATAGCAGCACTATTCACAATAGCCAAGACATGGAAGCAACCTAAATGTCCATTGATAGATGAATGGATAAAGAAGATATGGTATATATATACAATGAAATATTACTCAGCCATAAAAAGAATGAAATAATGTCATTTGCAGCAACATGGATGGACCTAGAGATGATCATACTAAGTGAAGGAAGTCAGAAAGAGAAAGACAAACACCATATGATATTGCTTGTACATGGAATCTAAAATATGACACGAATGAACTTATCTGTGAAATAGAAACAGACTCACAGACAGAGAATAAACTTCTGGTTGCCAAGGGGGAGGCGAGGTGGGGGAGGGATGGATTGGGAGTTTGGGATTAGCAGATGCAAACTATATATAGAATGGATAAACAGCAAGGTCCTACTGTAGAGCACAGGGAACTATATTCAATATCCTATGATAAACCATAATGGAAAAGAATATTTTTAAAAAGAATGTATATATATATATATATATATATATATATATATATATATATATATATATATATATATAACTGAATTACTGTGCTGTAGAGCAGAAATTAACACAGCACTGTAAATCAACTATACTTCAATAAAAAATTTTTTTTTAAAAACCAAGAGAAAAATCTGTAACCATGTGAGGTGATGGATGTTTACTAAGCTTACTGTGGCGATCATTTTGCAATGTATACATATATCATATCATTATGTTCTATACCTTAAACTTATGCAATGTTATATGTCAATTATGTCTCAAAAAAACTGGAAAAAATTGTTCATTTTCTAATAAAATTGTTCATCATCAACTGAAAAAAAAATAAAAATAAATGTTTCTGTGTTCTTCTCCTGTCGTGCTTAATAGGTGCATCTATTAAGCACCCAAATTTATTATTATTTCTCCCAAATTTATTATTGTTTCTATTAAGTTCATACTTTCACTCTGGGTAGGGAATCATTTAAAAATCAATTTCTTCAGAAAATTAGACACCATGTTCATTTTAAAGAACACATTTCTGCCCTCTAGAAAAGCTGGGTAGATGATGTGCAGGACAGCTTTGCTGCCCGTGGTGAGATGTTGGCCCCCAGTGTTAGCAACGCCCATCCTGGGGGTGGTGCCCATGCCAGTCCTAGCCTTCCTTCTACTCAATAAAGGCCTGTTTGACTGAAGGATTTTCCACAGGTAGGCCTTACCTGTGACTCCACTAAAGAGCCCAATTTCCACCAGTGACCCAGAAAGGAAACACTGCATTTCACAGAACTCCTGGAGCCTCTGTAAAGAGGCTTCTGAAATGTCATGTCCTTGAAACATGAAATCCAACACACTGGTGTGAGTCTTTTCACCCAAAATTGAGTTCAGAAATATAATGTGTCCTGGGCTGCAGAAGGAGGTCCAAGTTTAAAAAGAAACACAAATCTTTTCTTCTCTAGCACTTAAACATCAGAACACCTGAAACCTGAAGTTCCTGTGGCACAAGATCGACCACACAATTTTCCTCATCACCCAGTGGTGCCAGTTCTGTATTATTTATGTCTCAGGAGACCACACAGGTTGCTTCACAATTATTGTAAGGTGTTGATTTGGGAAGTCCTAGAGAATACAGGTGTACCACACATGAAAAGTACTAAATCTATTTTAGCCTGAACTGATATTTTTTAATCCAAATGATACTTATGCTGACCCACTTCTTAAGAAAAAACTTTGCTTAACAATTTACGTCTTGAAATGTTCTATGTTCGTTGATGCCCACAGCCAAGAGAAACACAGATTTAAATCTAAGAAATATTCAGTTTAAATAGTGTCAATATCTGTGAAAATGAATTTGATACCAACCTACATAGACATTTCCTTGGGTATTTATACACCCAAAGTTTTAGATCATCACACTGTTCTTGCATACCCACACTTCAGGATGTATGTAAATACATGTCCTAATACTGCAGTCGTGACACAGAACTCACTCTGCGACTGCTTATCTGTCAGTCACTTTGCACCAGTGATGGCTTGGGTAGCTCCGCTGAAGCTTCTCCAGTGTTTCACTCCTACAAGTTACACTGCGTTCTCACCAGCACCTGGTGTCGCCCGATTTGAAACTTTTTCAGGCATTCTACATGATGTATAGGGAGGTGTCTCACCTGTGTTTCCCTGGTGACCAACGACGTTGAATTCTTTTCATTGGTTCGCTTGTCATGTGTTTGTCTTCCTTGGTGACCTGTTTGCTCAAGTCCTTTGTCTATTTTCAGTTTATTATTATCGTTACTGTTACTCAGTTTTGATCATTCTTATGTATTCAAGAAGAAAATGTATTCAGAGAGGAAAAAGAAAGAAATAGATAGATATTCAAAACTATGTTGAATAATAGTGGCGAGAGTGGACATCCTTGTCTTGTTCCTGATCTTAGAGGAAATGCTTTCAGTTTTTCACCATTGGAATGATGTTTGCTGTGGGTCTGTTGTATATGGCCTTTATTATGTTGAGGTATGCTCCCTTTATGCCCACTTTCTGGAGAGTTTTTATCATAAATGGGTGTTGAATTTTGTCAAAAGCTTTTTCTGCATCTATTGAGATGATCATATGGTTTTTATTCTACAATTTGTTAATATGGTGTATCACATTGATTGATTTGCATATATTGAAGAATCCTTGCATCCCTGGGATAAATCCCACTTGATCGTGGTGTATGATCCTTTTAATGTGTTGCTGGATTCTGTTTGCTAGTATTTTGTTGAGGATATTTGCATCTATATTCATCAGTGATATTGGTCTGTAATCTTCTTTTTTTGTAGTACCTTTGTCTGGTTTTAGTATCAGGGTGACGGTGGCCTCGTAGAATGAGTTTGGGAGTGTTCCTTCCTCTGCAATTTTTTGGAAGAGTTTGAGAAGGATGGGTGTTAGCTCTTCTCTAAATGTTGGATAGAATTCACCTGTGAAGCCATCTGGTCCTGGACTTTGGTTTGTTGGAAGATTTTTAATCACAGTTTCAATTTCATTACTTGTGATTGTTCTGTTCTTATTTTCTGTTTCTTCCTGGTTCAGTCTTGGAAGGTTACAGCTTTCTAAGAATTTGTCCATTTCTTCCAGGTTGTCCATTTTATTGGCACAGAGTTGTTTGTAGTAGTCTCTTAGGATGCTTTGTATTTCTGCGGTGTCCGTTGTAACTTCTCCTTTTTCATTTCTGCTTTTATTGATTTGAGTCCTCTCCCTCTTTTTCTTGATACTTCTGGCAAAGGGTTTATCAATTTTGTTTATCTTCTCAAAGAACCAGCTTTTAGTTTTATTGATCTTTGCTACTGTTTTCTTCGTTTCTAGTTCATTTATTTCTGCTGTGATCTTTATGATTTCTTTCCTTCTACTAACTTTGGGTTTTGTTGGGTCTTCTTTCTCTAGTTCCTTTAGGTGTAAGGTTAGATTGTTTATTTGAGATTTTTCTTGTTTCTTGAGGTAGGATTGTATTGCTATAAACTTCCCTCTTATAACTGCTTTTGCTGCATCCCATAGGTTTGGGATCATCGTGTTTTCTTTATCATTTGTTTCTAGGTTTTTTTTTTTATTTCCTCTTTGATTTCTTCAGTGATCTCTTTGTTATTTAGTAACGTATTGTATAGCCTCCATGTGTTTGTGTTTTTACGGTTTTTTTTCCCTGTTATGTATTTCTAACATCATAGCATTGTGGTCAGAAAAGATGCTTGACATGATTTCAATTTTCTTAAGTTTACCGAGGCTTGATTTGTGACCCAAGATGTGATCTATCCTGGAGAACATTCTGTGTGCACTTGAGAAGAAAGTGTAATCTGTTTTTGGATGGAATGTCCTATAAATATCAATTAAATCTATCTGGTCTATTGTGTCATTTAAATCTTCTGTTTCCTTATTAATTTTCTGTCTGGATAATCTGTCCATTGGTGCAAGTGAGGTGTTAAAGTACCCCACTATTATTGTGTTACTGTTGATTTCCTCTTTTATAGCTGTTAGCAGTTGCCTTATATATGAGGTGCTCCTATGTTGGGTGCATATATACTTATAATTGTGATATCTTCTTCCTGGATTGATCCCTGGATCATTATGTAGTGTCCTTCCTTGTCTCTTGTAACATTCTTTATTTTAAAGTCCATTTTATCTGATATGAGTATTGCTACTCCAGCTTTCTTTTGATTTCCATTTGCATGGAATATCTTTTTCCATTCCCTCACTTTCAGTCTGTATGTGTCCCTAGGTCTGAAGTGGGTCTCTTGTAGACAGCATATATATGGGTCTTGTTTTTGTATCCATTCAGCAAGACTGTGTCTTTTGGTTGAAGCATTTAATCCATTCACATTTAAGGTAATTATCAATGGGTATGTTCCTATTACAATTTTCTTGTTTTGGGTTTGTTTTTTTTTAATAAATTTATTTATTTATTTTTGGCTGTGTTGGGTCTTTGTTTCTGTGCGAGGGCTTTCTCCAGTTGCGGCAAGCAGGGGCCACTCTTCATCACGGTGCGCGGGCCTCTCACTGTCGCGGCCTCTCTTGTTGCAGAGCACAAGCTCCAGATGCGCAGGTTCAGTAGTTGTGGCTCACGGGCCCAGTTGCTCCACAGCATGTGGGATCTTCCCAGACCAGGGCTCGAACCGGTGTCCCCTGCATTGGCAGGCAGATTCTCAACCACTGCGCCACCAGGGAAGCCCTTTGGGTTTGCTTTTGTAGGTCCTTTTCTTCTCTTGTGTTTCCCGCTTAGAGAAGTTCCTTTAGCATTTGTTGTAGAGCTGGTTTGGTGGTGCTGAATTCTCTTAGCTTTTGCTTGTCTGTAAAGCTTTTGATTTCTCTGTTGAATCTGAATGCGATCCTTTCTGGGTAGAGTAATCTTGGTTGTAGGTTCTTCCCTTTCATCACTTTAGGTATATCATGCCACTCCCTCTGGCTTGTAGAGTTTCTGCTGAGAAATCAGGTGTTAACCTTATGGGAGTTCCCTTGTAGGTTATTTGTCATTTTTCCCTTGTTGCTTTTAATAATTGTTCTTTGTCTTTAATTTTTGTCAGTTTGATTACTATGTGTCTCAGCATGTTTCTCCTTGGGTTTATCCTACCTGGGACTCTCTGCACTTCCTGGACTTGGGTGGCTATTTCCTTTCCCATGTTAGGGAAGTTTTTGACTATAATCTCTTCAAATATTTTCTTGGGTCCTTTCTCTCTCTCTTCTCCTTCTGGAACCCCTATAATGCGAATGTTGGTGCATTTAATGTTGTCCCAGAGGTCTCTTAGGCTGTCTTCATTTCTTTTCATTCGTTTTTATTTTGTTCCGTGGCAGTGATTTCCACCATTCTGTCTTCCAGGTCACTTGTCTGTTCTTCTGCCTCAGTTATTCTGCTACTGATTCCTTCTAGTGTATTTTTCATTTCAGTTATTGTATTGTTCATCTCTGTTTGTTTGTTCTTTAACTCTTCTAGGTCTTTATTAAACATTTCTTGCATCTTCTCGATCTTTGCCTCCATCATTTTTCCAAGGTTCTGGATCATCTTCCCTATCATTATTCTGAATTCTTTTCCTGGAAGGTTGCCTATCCCCACTTCATTTAGTTGTTTTTCTGGGGTTTTATCTTGTTCCTTCATCTGGTACATAGTCCTCTGCCTTTTCATTTTGTCTGTCTTTCTGTGAATGTGGTTTTCCTTCCACAGGCTGCAGAATTGTAGTTCTTCTTGCTTCTGCTGTCTGCCCTCTGGTGGATGTGGCTATCTAAGAGGTTTGTGCAAGCTTCCTGATGGGAGGGACTGGTGGTGGGTAGAGCTGGCTGTTGCTCTGGTGGGCAGAGCTCAGTAAAACTTTAATCTGCTTGCCTGCTGATGGGTGGGGCTGGGTTCCCTCCCTGTTGGTTGTTTGGCCTGGGGCAACCCAGCACTGGAGACTGCCTGGCTCTTTGGTGGGGCTAATGGTGGACTCTGGGAGGGTTCACGCCAAGGAGTACTTCCCAGAACTTCTGCTGCCAGTGTCCTTGTCCTCATGGTGAGACACAGCCACCTCCGCCTCTGCAGAAGACCCTCCGACACTAGCAGGTAGGTCTGGTTCAGTCTCCCCTGGGGTCACTGCTCCTTCTCCTGGGTCCCGATGTGCACACTACTTTTTGTGTGCCCTCCAAGAGTGAAGTCTCTTTCCCCCAGTCCTGTCAAAGTCCTGCAATCAAATCCCACTAGTCTTCAAAGTCTGATCTCCAGGAATTCCTCCTACCGTTGCCAGACTCCCAGATTAGGAAGCCTGACGTGAGGCTCAGAACCTTCACTCCAGTGGGTGGACTTCTGGGGTATAAGTGTTCTCCAGTTTGTGAGTCACCCACCCAGCAGTTATGGGATTTGATTTTATTGTGATTGCACCCCTCCTACCGTCTCATTGTGGCTTCTCCTTTGTCTTTGGATGTGGGGTATATTTTTTGGTGAGTTCCAGTGTCTTCCTGTCGATGACTGTTCAGCAGTTAGTTGTGATTCCAGTGTTCTCACAAGAGGGGGTGAGTGCATGTCCTTCTACTCTGCCATCTTGAACCAATCTCTAGAAAGAGGTCAAGTCTTAATGGACGTTAGTCTTTGATAACTCAAAGATGCATACTGTAATCACACACTAGGCTTTAAAAAACAGAAAGGAAAAATGTTTAATTACTAAGCTTATTAGGTGTAAAGATGGAAGGATAAAAATATTCACGTAATCTAAAAGAAATCAAGAAAGGAAAGAGAAAATAATAGAAATAGAATATTTAAGCATAAATATATCAGAAATTACATTAAATATATGAAGTGAATGCTACAATTACATGACAAAGGCTGTCTGACTGGATTAGAAAAATGGGTGACACAATTAAAAATATAGGGAAACAGAAAAATTAAAAGGAAAAACATGAAAAGAAACAAGAAAAACATGATAATAATCTATGGAAACACTAAGTCAAACAAAGCTGATTTACTAGTATAATTAGAAAAAGTAGATGTTAATGTAAGAAACATTCCTACAGATAAAAAGGATCTTTACAATGTTAAAGGTTTGAATCTGCCAAGACAATGTAACAATTTTACTCTTATATACCCTAAAATATAAAAAAGTAAAATTTGACAAAACTAAAATAAGTAATAGAAAATCTGACAATCATATTGCAAAATTTTAACAAGCAGTTCTCAATAACAGATAATACAAATAAACTAGTTTAGTAAGGATATAAAGATATAAACAATTTAATTAAACTTTTCCTAAATAACATATGGGTACAAAAGAACTGCAGAGAAAAACTTATTTTTCTAATACACATGACATTTTTCTAAATGACCATATGTTAGTATGCTAAGCATGTGAAACAAATTTCAGATATAAAATCATGTAGTGCATATTTTCTAACAGCAATGACTTTATGCTAGATATTAGAAATAAAAATACTAAAATAATTCTCATGTTTGGAAATCTAAAAATCAATTCTTAATAACAAAAGTCAAAAATCCCAGAGGAAATGAGGAAATATTTGAACTAAATTATTATATATGCAATATATGTAATAGTATATAACATATATGTTATATATTAGCTTTCTAATATAGCTAAAATATAACTAGAAAGAAGTCTGTAGCTTTAAATCCATTGTATATATTAAAACAATAAGATAGCAAATCTATTTTGAAAACATTTCCTCAAGAAGTTTAAAAAAAAAATCAAGTGAAAGACACAGAGAGAAGGAAAGATGGAAATTACAAAAACGATGGTGAACTTTCATGGAATATGTATGTATGTATATATATGTAGGTGTGTGTGTACGTATATATATAAATACATTTATAACACAAAGATAAATGTTAGTTCTTTGAAAAGATTGACCAACGTGACAGTGATCAAGGAAAAAGGATATAACAGATGAAGTATAAATTATACTGGTGTAACTAACAAGAAAGTTGACATCACTACGTATCTCACAGATAAAAAGATATTAAGAGGATAATATGAGCAAATTTATGCCAACAAGTTTCATGGTTTAGATGAAATAATCAAAATCCTAGAAAAGTAGACCTTTTGGAAACAAGGGGAAATAGAAAATATGAATAGCTTGCATCTATTAAAGGAATTGTATCTCTAATTAAAAACATAAAACTTTAAATATCTACTAATTTAAATGTTCATCTCCCAAAAACATCTTCACAGAAACATCCAAAACAACGTGTGTTAACATATATGGGCACCATAGCCCAGGCAAGTTGAGACATACAACTAATCATCACACTCTTTTTCTGAAGCATATTCATGTAAAATTCTTCAAATGGTAAACAAATTAAAATTCTTCAACAGCGTTAATTTTATGATGTGTTAACTAGGAAGGACAATTGCTATTGCTTTTGTTCTTTAGATTTACTCCTGTCAACTAACTTTCTCCCCTTTCCTTGTAGTGGGTTTATAGCTCGGCTCACAGTGGATGAGTGAGTGCAGCGTAATTCAGGAGATGCATATTGAGAAGCCATAGTATTTAAGATCATGTTACCAATTTTAATTTTGTATAAGGAGAAGTTTCATTTACAGCCAGAAAAACTTATGTTTAACCCAAGGTATTATAGCTGAATAATGGTTTGATGACCGCATATCCTAGAATGCTAAGGTTATATAATCCAAATTCCTGCCTGCAAAGATTTTGGCTTTATTTAGTGACGACCATGCTCTTTAAGCATAATATATAAGACTTCTTTTGGTAGTTCTGTTAGCAAATGGATTGGCTTACTAGTAGTTTTCCTGTAAGTTAATTAGAATTCTAAGGATTTACCTTTTGGTTTAGTTTAATACATCTGTTAGACAGAGTCAAATTATAGAGTAGGCTGTGAAGGCTAAACTCCTTTTAATACCATTGCTCCAAGATTTATTACACTGATTCAGCCAAATCTCTAAATGGCTTCTTCCTTGTTTATCTTAAAGCTTGATTCAGTTGAGAGAACTCTGTGTCAATTCTCATCAGGTAGTTAGTGACTTTCCCCCACTTGACTCTCTGAGTGTTTTGTTTTGTTTTTAAAAATATCTTCATATCCTTGAATATTTGTGAAACCCAAGTTGTATGCTCAGAGTTTGAATGAATGAAATTGATACATCACGGTTAGGAGTGTGTTAATTGTCCTTTCTGTAGTCGGCCCTGAGAGACACAAGGATAAGATTTACTGCTTAGAGATTTGCAAGTACATTCTATAATTTTACTTTTCACTGAGTAGGGGGATTAAGTGGGTTTGTTTTATTTTATTTTATGCTTAGAAAACTAAGAATATGAAAATTAATAGCTAATTAATAAGTATCTTACAATTCTCTCTACCAGTTAGAAGGTACCCACAGTTACCACATGGCCTATGATTTCCAGGGTTCTTTGGTACTTTTCTCCAAACCCTCATAAACTTTGACCACCAAAAACACACAATACAGGTGAATTATTCTATTTGCTCACATGTAATGAGATACACATTTTTTGAAATCAATTTTTATCTCCCTATCCTTTTACATACTTTCCTTTATTCAAAATAAAGCTGGTTCATAGACTCGGCTCTGCCAGGGAGAGAAAGAAGAAATTAAGTAAAACCCGTATTTAGCACTTAAATTTTTAAAATAAAGTTGCATAAAGATAAAGGAATAATGCTTCAATTAAAAAAGTAAAAAATTAAAAAAATAAATAACTCATAAAAGAAGATAAAGGAATACTGTTTTCCTGACTGATAGGCATCTTTAGAGAAATCCGGAGTATGTGATAATCACCTGGGTGTCTTATTAAGTATTGACTTCTGAACCTGGGGCTGGAAGATTGGTATGGGCCAGAAGTGAGTAACAGAGCCCAGGATTCTGCATATTCATTCATAATTTTTCTTTACACATACAATTTTTTTTAAATCACTGCCCTAGAAGATTTGAAAAATGGATAGAAATTTTTTAATTAAAAGAAGAATGGTGATATCAGTAAAGCAAGGTTCCTCCTATCACAAATGTTCAGTGTGTTTTCAAATTAAGAGTTATGAGAAGTGGCATATAAAATCCAACTGAGAAAGCCTCACAGGTCATGTAAACGTAAGCGTCTAGGTCTAGAGCAAGTTCCCCAACTCAGCACCATTTCCACCAGGTAATTCCCTGTTATTGGGGGCTGGCCTGTGCATTCTACGACGTTTACCCAGTAAATGCCAGTGGTACCCCACCCCATTTGTGACAACCAAAAATGTCTCCAGACCCTGCCAAATGTCCGCTTTGGGTAAAATTGCCCCACCCTGGTTGAGAAACTGGTCTAGAGAAAGGTTTATGGGAAACATTTCTTCTTTTGTGTATTCATTTACAAGTGCTTTATGCTTTGATAACGGTTAAATCTGGATAGTTTGAGGAATACCTACTACTGATATAGTTCTTATTTCCAGTTTTTATCACAATTAGTCTACCGAAGTTGGTCCACCTCTAACAAATTGACTTTTACTGGAAAGGCTGATGTTCTTTGCTGCTTCCCTGTTTTATCAATCACCATTTTATTTACCCAAGCCATATTTCTGTCCTGCTATATTATTTTATTTATCTATTTATTTTTATTGAAGTATAGTTGAGTTACAATATTATATTAGTTTCAGGTATACAACATAGTGATTTAATATTTTTATGGATTGTACTCTATTTAAAGTTATTACAAAATAATGGCTATATTTCCCTGTGCTGTACAATATATCCTTATTGCTTATTTATTTTATGTATAGTAACTTGTACCTCTTAATCCCATACCCCTGTCTTGCCCCTCCCTTCTTCCCTCTCCCCACTGGTAACCACTAGTTTGTTCTCTGTATCTATGAATCTTTTTCTGTTTTATTATATACATTTGTTTGTCTTATTTTTTTAGATTTCACATATAAGTGATATCATGCAGTATTTGTCTTTCTCTTTCTGACATGTTTCACTTAGCATGATACCCTCTAGGTCCATCCATGTTGTTGCAAATGGCATTATTTCATTCTTTTTAATGGCTGAGTAATATTCCATTGTAAATATGTTCCACATCTTCTTTATCCATTCATCTGTCAGTGGACATTTAGGTTGCTTCCATATCTTGGCTATTGTAAACAGTGCCGCTATGAACATTGGGGTGCATGTATCTTTTATAATTAATGTTTTCATTTTCTTCAGATATATTCCCAGGAGTGGAATTGCTGGATCATATGGTAGTTCTATGTTTAAGTTTTTGCTTCCATATTATTTTTTAACAGTAAATGGATAGATAACGTTTTTTCATTGTTCAAAGTAGATGTCAGTGCATAGATTCAAAATTATTTCAGATCAAACTATTTTATTATATGTAAATGCTCTTTGTCCTTCTTAAAGGGAAGGATGTTACTCTGTGACTTGGATTAGCTACACTGCTCATAAATTACTGAGTATAAACAGTGGTTGGCTTAGTCTAGTAACTTTGCACCAAATCCCCCGTCTTCATTGACTCAGTGTCTGAATTTCTCAGGGGCACAGCACTCGCTGTGTTGGGATGTCTCCAAGTCTCTGATCTGCATCATCAGAAGCCCCCGAGGTTGTGCCCCTTCGTCCTGTCCTGGAGAGTCTACTGTTCTTTTAATCCTCACAAACAGCTCCTGGTGACATCACTGGGGTCCCACTGAGGACCACGGGGAACACGTGGCCTTTCTAGCCTGTCTCAGGTTCCTGATGAAGAACAAGCCCAGAACATGTAAAATTATGCTCAAGTCAGGAAAATTCCAATCAGTCTGAGCGCTGCAACTTTATTCTCTAGAAACAGTGTTCTGTCTGCAGCGAGCTTCCTACAAGGGCACAAACATGGAAAACGGCAGCAGGACTTGCATCCCATCGGCTTGGTGGTTGTCTTAAAACTACATTCTGACCCATCACCATGAAGCATTCTATTCTTCTATTTCCACTAAAACAAATTTAAATTAAAAATTAGTTTCATGTGCAACAAATTTTATGTTTGTATCTTAAGGATGAAAGTTTTTAATTAAAAAATGTCCCCAATATTAGTAGACTTTGCTGTTTTTTTAAACATCTTTATTGTAGTATAATTGCTTTACAATCGTGTGTTAGTTTCTGCTGTATAACAAAGTGAATCAGCTATACATATACATATATCCCCATATCTCCTCCCTCTTGCGTCTCCCTCCCACCCTCCCTATCCCACCCCTCTAGGTGGACACAAAGCTGTTTTTATAAGGTTTCAAAAATCACAAGGGGGCACTCTTTTACTAACTACATCAGGAGAAAGGGCAATGATTTGAGTGTTCGATTTAAAAAAATATTTTTTAATGATATATTAGTTCATTCATACACATCTAATACTATTTTCAAAGCTAAGTTTAGAATATTCTAAATATGTGATCCTGTCCATATAAAAGTACCCTTTTTGCAGCAAAAAGTTTAGCGAATTAAACTTATTTTTAAATTGTAGTACCAAAAAAAGGAATTTCTCTTAAGAATTAGTAAGCATTTTGACTGAGACCATGAGTTCTAGAACATTTCTTTTTATATTTTTTAGGCATAGAATTTTTGGAAATAGTATTTTTTTTCTGCTTATCCTGAGAAGAGTATTGATGAGACTGCCATTTATAAATATTTCTTTTGTTAACTAGTGAATATTTTATCTTTCCCTGAATATTATATTTTAGATGCTTTAGTAGAAATCCATAATATATCCTGCATTAAAATAAAATGTTCTTATTCTCCCTATATGATGATAGTGCTATTTTAAGTGATTCAAGATGTTGATAATATTTGAGGATGAACTCAGGTACATTATTTACCATTATGACCAAAATTGGAAGTGGAAATATTGGATGGTGGGAATGGAAATAAACTAGGTGGTCCACGTGAGTGTAAGACCAGAGTTACACTAAGCAGGAATATAACCTATTATTCTGATCAGTGGTCAGATGCAAAAATGAAAAGTAGAGAAGAACTCCATGTTACCTCTAGTGTTATGGTCTTAGTCCTTTCTGCCTTTCTGTGTGAAGAGGATAAGGGTTTCCAGAGGAACAATAAAGGTCAAATCTGCTGCTGTGGTGTTAACACTGCAACTTAGGCTGATTTACTTAGACCTCAAAGGTTTCCAATGAAAGATTCTGATCAAAGTTAATCCAACAGATGAAAACCTTTTTTAAATCATAAATATATTCATGTTTTTCCAAGGAAATTACCAATAACATCTAGAGAAGAGGTTACAGTAGTTAAACTTTGGTGGGACTAATGAAAAGAGCCCAGACTCTGCACTTGAAACACATGGATATAGTTCTGGCTCTGATATTTTATTAGTTGTCCAACTGCGGGTGGATCAATTAACCCCTGGGGTTTCCCACTGCTCCACTGCAAAATGAAAAAAGGGTTAACTCTTAAGATCCTTCTATCTCTGATATCAATGATTCTAATAATTATCTTTGGTAATATTTTTATCGAATATAATAAGCATTCAAGTAATTAGGGATCAAAACAGTTGGTAAACAAAGCAACATACCTATTGAGTTCTCAACTATCAGCTACATGGTGACATGTGTTCCAAGATTGCAATGACTCTGGGTTAAAATTTTAAAACAATATATAATAATAGTTTATATTAAAGTATATTTTAAAATTTTGCAGCATTTACACAAACTTGTCCTAGCAAAGTCATATGAATTTTGAAAATAAATACTGTTGAACCAACATTAGGAATAGACAGTCCTCATCTTAAGCCATCACAGGCTCTTTTATGGTTTCTTCTCATTATATGAAGATTTGCCTTTTAGAATTCATGCTGGATATAATCATATCTTGGTTGTGGTTCTAGACGTAAATTTGTATTACATAGATTTTTTGAAAATTTTTAAAATTATTTATTTTATTTAAAGGTTTTTATTTAATTAATTAATTTACTTATGGCTGTGTTGGGTCTTCGTTTCTGTGTGAGGGCTTTCTCTAGTTGCGGCAAGTGGGGGCCACTCTTCATCGCGGTGCGCGGGCCTCTCATTATCGCAGCCTCTCTTGTTGCGGAGCACAGGCTCCAGACGCGCAGGCTCAGTAATTGTGGCTCACGGGCCCAGTTGCTCCGCGGCATGTGGGATCTTCCCAGACCAGGGCTCGAACCCGTGTCCACTGCATTGGCAGGCAGATTCTCAACCACTGCGCCACCAGGGAAGCCCTAAAATTTTTATTTAAAAAAATTTTTATTGACGTATAGTTGATTTATAATGTGTTAATTTCTGCAGTACAGCAAAGTGATTCCATTATACATATATATACATTCTTTTTTTAATATTCTTTCCCATTATGGTTTATCATAGCATACTGAATATAGTTCCCTGTGCCATACAGTAGGCCCTTGCTGTTCATCCCATTTCATATATGATAGCTTACATCTGCTAACCCCAACCTCCTACTCCATTCCTCCCCCAGAGGTCTCCCCCATGGCCACCAACAGTCTGTTCTCTGTCTGTGAGTCTGTTTCTGTTTCATAGATAGGTACATTTTTGTCATATTTTAGATTTTACATATAAGTGATATCATATGGTATTTGTCTTCCTCTGTCTGACTTACTTCACTTAGTATGATAATCTCTAGGTCCATCCATGTTGCTGCAAATGGCACTATTTCATTCTTTTTTATGGCTGAATAGTATTCCATTGTATACATGTACGATATCTTCTTTAGCCATTCCTCTGTCAATGGACATTTAGTTTGTTTTCATGTCTTGGTTATTGTAACTAGTGCTGCTATGAACACTGGGGTGCATGTATCTTTTTGAATTATAGTTTTGTCTGGATATATGTCCAGGAGTGGGGTTGCTGGATCATATGGAAGCTCTATTTTTAGTTTTTTAAGGAACCTCCATACTGTTCTCCATAGTGGTTGCACCAATTTACGTTCCCACCAACAGTGCAGGAGGGCTCCCTTTTGTCCACACCCTCTCCAGCATTTGTTAATTGTAGAGTTTTTAATGATGGCCATTCTGACCAGTGTGATGTGGTACCTCATTGTAGTTTTGATTTCTATTTCTCTAATAATTAGTGATGTTGAGCATCTTTTCATGTGCCTGTTGACCATCTGTATGTCTTCTCTGGAGAAACATCTCTTTAGGTCTTCTGCCCATTTTTCGATTGGGTTGTTTGGTTTTTCACTACTGAGTTGTATGAGTTGTTTGTGTATTTTGGAAATTAATCCCTTGTCACTCACATCATTTGCAAACATTTTCTCCCAGTCTGTAGGTTGTCTTTCTATTTAGTTTATGGTTTCCTTTGCTGTGGAAAAGCTTTTAAGTTCAATTAGGTCCCATTTGTTTATTTTTGTTTTTCTTTCTGTTGCCTTGGGAGACTGACCTAAGAAAACATTGGTATGACTTATGTCAGAGAATATTTTGCCTATGCTCTTTCCTAGGAGTTTTATGGTGTCATGTCTTTCATAGATTTTTAAAATGATCTTCTGTGTTATATTTTTCAATGTTACTATTCACTTTATATCAAGCACTCATTTTGACCTTGCATTTAATCATCAAATTTCAACAATATTTGATAAGCTTCCTTTCACAGAAGCCAAGTTATGTGTCAAAGGCCCACAGTTAGTTTTAGTTATGGGCTTGGAACTGGAACTCAGATTTTCCCACTCAAATCCCAGGGATTTTTCCACAATGTCATAGCTACCAGGAAATACATTTTCTGTGCAGGTGACCATGACTCTTAGGGTTTAGAATGACATTAAATTTTAAGGCAGTAGATACTTGAAAAAGCTGTGTTTGTCATGATTTGTTTCTTGTAAAATAAAACTGATATTAACTGCATGGATTTCTTAAAGAAAACTACACCCTCCAAAAAGCAAGTCCAAGTTCCCTGTCAACACATTTTATTAATATTACTACAGGATATAGCTATCTCGTGGTCAAAAGTGTTCTCTGTTTTAAAAATATATGATAGTAACACTTAGAAATGGAGGATAAAAACAAAATCGAGATCATTGGAGAAGTGTTTCCAAGCTCAAGACATTAGGAAGCAATAAACCATTGTTCTTCGTGATACAGTCTGTTGACTCATATCTGAAATTCTGAGTGAGGCACATGTGCCAGGAATGATAAACTACCCTGAGAAAAGGTGATGCATGTACCTGCACAGCCCCTGTACGATGTATCAGGATTGAGCCTGAGGCATCGTCTTCCTTTCCTTCCTCCTTCCTTCTTCCTCCTGTTCATCCCTTGATCTGTTTCTCTGCTCTTACAAACCATCCTCCTTCTGTTCCTTCTTTATATTTTTCCCCAAAATCATAAGAATATCATGGGCTGTCTAAAAAACATTTTCACGGTGTCACATATCTGCAATATTTAGGAGAGTATTTTTAGACACGCTAGTGGAAATGTGCTTGTGTTTCTGGTTCCTGTTTTTTTTTTTCTCTATAATTCATTCAGAAATTAGGGATGGGTTAAATCAGACTAGATTTTTATGCCAATGAATTTAACAGCTGGTTGAATTCTTTCTTTTGTGACACACCTTCTTTGAAGTGGGTGACTCACCATCTTTCTTTAAAGTATGTTGTTAATATTTCCCTTTTAGTAAGCATCAATACTCATTATAAAAAATGCTAAATTATAGAAAATTAGAAAGCAAAAACAATTATTGATATATTACTATTATACTTAATATTATCTTTGTTGTTTTGTTAGCATTTTTCTTCATATTAGTTTTGATAAATTTAGGATCTCACAGTGTATACAATTACTTTGTTGTTGCTGTTGTTTTTATATGATTTTCTTTCAATTTTCCAAATATAATAAGTCCCATGTTCTTTTAAGATCTTTGGAAATACTTTTAATCGTTGTGTAATACCCTGTTGGTTAACTATCGGGTAATATCATAGTAATTCTCAATTGTTTGTTACCCTTGTATAGTGACTAGTCTGCATTTTATCTAAGGTACGAGCATTGCTCATACTATTGACTAGGTAATCTCACCAAGTTGCAGCTATAGACGCTGTAATAAATATTTTTAAGTGTAATATGCTGTTATTGTTGTTGCTTTATTTCCTTTTGGTAGACTCCCACAAACGAAACTGTTGTCACAAAAGATAGAGAAAATTTTAAGATTCTTGATAATGAATGCCAATACCTTCCCAAGGACTGTCCTACTTGTTTTCCACGAGTTACCCAGGAAGCAGCCCGTTCGATGACATTCCCCGTCAAGCTGTCAGTGGTTTCCAACCCTGTGCGAATCCACCACAAGGAACGTGGATTTCACGACTCGCCCCAATGCTCCACTGCTGCTGTTTTCCACACAAAGCCAAGTAACAGCAAGGGAAGATCCTTTTAAGTCAAAGTTGACTGTGAAGAGATCTCTGTCCTAATTAAGAAGCTCTAGTTGTTAATAAAAGGGTAAAGAAACCCTACCTCTATTTTTACAGCTCTGTCTTGACAATCCTTATTGATTAGATGCCCCTCTGAGGATTTTCTTTTTCACTCAGTGAACATGTCACATGCATAATGTCATCAGAGGATGACCTCAAGAGTATTTTTCTCAGTGACATTTCACTATTTATACAAACTAGAGAGAAACCAGCTCTTTCAGAGGCGTTTGAAAGAGGAGAGGAGGTTTGCAGGGACCGGTCCAGGAGAAGGAAGTGGCATCTGCTATGTAAGGACCACTTCACAGGTATCATGGAAACCCAGGCAGGACTCAGGTGTCAAGATAGTTCTGGTAACCTGCATAAACTTCCCCCGCGACATCAGAGAGGAGACGCAGGTTGTTGTGACCTGGGGGCGAGCCTGGCAGGAAGACACAGGCCAGACGTGTGGAGCAGAGCAGCGACTGGGGCCTGAGACGGGAGAGGCAGTGAGAGATGTGGGTTAATGCCTAGGCGGGGGACAGAAGAAGGGAGCCTGGTTTTGTTCTTAATTTCATTAGTAACTCACATTTACTGGCCACTTTCTCCACTTTCTAGTCGATGGAGATGCAGCGGAGAACAAGTCTCCATCCTCAAGTTGCTGACTTTCCGCGGGGGAGAGGGCTGCATTATTAACATCGACAATGTTTTTAGTCTTCCATCACTCTATGAATTATTATTATTTACATCTTTGGACCAGCTCAGTCATAATTTCCAAATACCGCCTGTCCCTGCAAGTTGGAAGGGCACAGAAGCCGGCATGGATCCGGGCGCACAGTGGGGTCTTAGTGGTCAACAGACTTAAGATCAGGAAGTGCGTGGACCCGTATCTCCGGGCACAGGGCCACGTCACAGCAGTGCTCGTTACTATCTGCCAAGGAGAAGCTGTCTTCTTCTGAAAACAACTCTTCCTAGGATGACAAGGACCAGAGAAGTGCGTAAAGAAAATCGTCTTGGGCTCAGAGAGGGTCCGGGAAGGAGCCGCACAAGGTAATGCGGGCTCAGCCGTGGGGAAGGAGGACCCGACGGGAAGTGAACGTTAGTTCCCATTTGTGCTGGGAAGGAGGCGCCGTCAGAAGATATGCGGAACAGGATTCTGAGACAGACAGGTAAGTGCAGAGGCCTTGAGGCGGTTCTGAGCATGACGAGCGGAGGGGCAGCAATGAGGTGAAGTTTCAGTGAATGACGAGGAGACGGGGAAACAGAGTGAAGGGGAAGGTCGGCAGGTGTCACCAGACGCCACCTGGCCCAGGGGTCCCCTCCCACTGGGTCCTAGTCCCGACGGCGACACGTCAGATGTTCTCGGGTACCGAAGGGGCGTCATACCCACTTCAGGAAAGTTGCTCTGCCTTCCTGCCCGTTAAGAGGGAATAAATCCTGAGCACGAGTGGAACCCACGGGAGGTGGCCTTGCCCCTGCGTTGGGGAAACTTGTGCACTTTGACCTTTGCAGGATTTCCCTGAATACATCGCACACTGAGAGTTTGTGAAGCCACCTTGACCTTTAAAGCTTACTGGCTTCCATCTCCCTAACAGTGAAATGGGTTAATAAAAGCAACATCGTTGCTCCTCTTGGTCTGTTGTTTGGATGAAGCGGCGACATCTACGTGAAACCCCCCCAGTGAGCTATGAATCAGTCCTCTACTGCTGTCACGGTCTGTTCTGTTAAACTGTCATTTGGCAAATGTGAAACCCATCAAAAGCACATACATTTCTGGGAAACAGGACTTAATGGTATTGCTTCTGATGTTTAGTGACTTATCCAAATTCCCACAGCTATTTGGCAGCAGACCAGACCCTAGATGACTTATCACAGCAGTCCCCAACCTTTTTGGCACCAGGGATTGGTTTGGTGGAAGACAATTTTTCCAGGGTGGGGGTGATGGTTCAAGCTGTAATGTAAGCGATGGGGAAAGATGGGGAGTGGCGGATGAGGCTTTGCTTGCTCTCCGGTGCTCAACTCCTGCTGTGTGGCCTGGTCCCTAATGGGCCTCCGTACTGGTCTGCAGTCCGGGGATTGGGGGACCTCTGATTTATCATCACAAAAAATGTATACTCTTCCTTTCCATATTCAGAGATCAAATATTAACAATCCAGCCAGAAAAGTTTAATAGCCAGAGATTAAGGGGGCATGGTTAACTTAATAAAGTCAAGAAATATGGCAAGTTATGTGTTTATCTATCTATCATCTATCTATCTATCCATCTCTACATCTATCTATCTCTATATCCATCTATCTATCTCTATATCCATCTATCTATCCATCTATCCATCTCTACATCTATCTCTATATCCATCTATCTATCCATCTATCTATCTACCTATCTATCTATCTGTCACTCTATCTATCTACCTATCTATCTCCCTCTATTTATTTACTTTGGTGGTTGTTATCCTCAATTAGGTCCAAAAAGACCCAGAGTGGCTGAGTCACAAGCTACAAACACATTTCGAGAAATATTCAAGGCTTTTGCTGTTCTCACCACTACTGTCTCTGGGGTCACTCTAACAAATTTTACTTTTAAATTAAATATCCCTCTGAGCACATAGTCACTAATGGTATGTTTTATTTTTGATGTGTTCTCAGGACATTCTCCTCTCTGCTTACTCGACTCAGGGATGCAAAGAGCCATTTAACATCTAAAAGACACTGTAATTTTTTTTAACCCAGCATTTTCCATGTGTTTTGCCAATTATGAGTAAATTTGAATATCCCACCTTGGAATTTACTTGGCTCCTTGACATTTTCATTTCCAGCCAGTTCTAAAGTTATACTGCTCTATTCCATTTGTGATCAGAACTTTTTTCCTCTTTTGAAACTCTTTAGACTCAAATAATTTTGAATGTTTTAGACTGTGCAAAAAATGATCAGTAAATCTCTAGCAAGATTACATATTACCTGGAGTAAATCTGTTGTTTCAGAATGAACCAAATTTAAAACTATGTATTCATTTATTTAAAAATTGGATACTGTCTATCTGCCAGGCGTCATTCTTAGCACCTGGTACTTATCAATGGAAAATTACCCTGACAGACATGGAACCAAGTTTCTAGTTGTAGGAGACAAACAATAAGCAATAAGCATAATGTTGAATAAATTATATACCATGTTAGAAGGAAACAAACACTGTGACAAAGACAGAGTAGGGTAAGGACCGGCACATCTATTTCCATCATTCTTCCTCTTCTGCTGACCCACTTCTGCTGAATTAGCAGCCTCAACATTGAACCCGGAATGGATAGTCCCATTTTGGTGCTTGGCCCAAACTGGCAGGAATTTCTCAATGCCATTTCCTAATTCCTGTGCAGTCAGGGCGGACTCAACTATGGACCAGAGCCAGAATACTCCTGTGAATCTCCAGTCAGAGGCTCATCCATGCGTCTAGAGGAGAAGTTCTTACAGACCAGAAAATGCCTGGGCACAGAGTGCATTTTATCCTGCGGTTCACGATCATAACAGCTCCAGAGACCACGTTCTCAGGGAGCCCATTCATATTACGGGTTAGCAGCAGGCATGTCCCTTTGGGGATGGAGTTAGGCTCACTGGTGTCTTTCCTTCAGGGAGGAATGTCTTCTCCACAAGGGTTCCTTCAGATTGCTTCAGGTTCCTCAGCAAGGACAGGGTCACTAGGTTTGAAAAGTCAGTGTCTGCACTGACCCTTTTGTTGTGGGGTGGGGCCATTGCCCGTCAGGAAAAAGTGGTAGAAGATTTAGGCAACCCATGGCATCAACCAGGATTAGATTACCAGGTATTCTGACACCCACCAGTATATTTATTTATCTTAGATACATTTTTTTTTTTTTTTTTTGTCCTTTAGTCGCTAACCCTTATCATGGTTAAAAAAAAATGGAATTTCTATGACAGTTTATTAGGAAAACCAGCTTGGTTAAAATTTCCAAGAAATATCAGGAAGTTTGTTAGTTAAGTATCGAACATATCCTGAAGCCAACACTTATATAGCTTACTTAACATATGTAATAGATAAAAAAGCCTGAGATAAAACCTACAATTTAATAAATGCTTACCAAGTCTTTTACTGAAGGTGGCTCAATTAAATCATCTAAAATCATGCTTCCATTAATAGAGTCTACTTTAAGTGAGCCAGTATCTACTTTGAACTAAATTTATGACAAACATTTAGAGTCTATTAAAAAATTAGAATTTTTTGGACAATAGATTATTTTTTGCCTTGAAAATAGAGCAAAAACTCAGAAGTCATTCATGTAAGGAGAAATGTTTTGTTCTCCCTTCTTGGTAAAACACAGGGACATGCTTCCCCAATGAAGATTAAAGAAGACAGGAAGCATATTACTCATTCTTTCGTGCGATAAATAGTTCTTACTGAAAAGTAAGACTGATAGTTACTATTCTGGAGTTAAGGGTGCAGGGTTGAATTATTTGCATAATTTGGTCTGGGGAATCACAGTCTTGTGGTAAAAATATTGACATGAAAAAATAAACTATAAAAGCTAAAATAGATGGGACTTTCCTGCTGGTCCAGTGGTTAGGATTCCACGCTCTCACTGCCCGAGGGTGCGGGTTTGATCGCTGGTCAGGGAACTAAGATCCCGCAAGCTGCGTGGTGTGGCCAAAAAAATTAAAAAAAAAAAAAAAAGTTAAAAAAAAAGCTAAATTAGAAACATGGACACAAGACATACTATATTCTGGAAACGCAGAGGAGGAATCTCTAGCTTTGCACAGAGGATTAGAGGCAGTTCCCAGGGAAGGCGGGCACCTGAGCTGGTCAAGTGAAAATTCTTTTCCTGGACAGATGGAAGGAAGGGCTGTCAGTGGGAAGGAACCAGCAGACACGGAAGCGTAGAAATGACGATTCGGGAGAACTTGGGTCCATGTACCGGGAACAGAAGAAGAGTAGGAGTGAGGGAACGGACAGACGCAGACGAGACAGAAGGGTGGACACACGTGGGCACGGACTATTCTGGGAGCCGTGTGGGAGGCCGGGCTGTGGGGTGAGGAGCGGGAGGGTATTCCGAAGCCAGCAGAAAGCTCCGCGGTCACCAGAAGTGTTGAAAGAGGTGACGAAACGAGCTAATTTCATTTCTCATTTATCATTCTGACAACCACAATAAGATACCATTTAACACTCACCGGATGTCAAAACCTAAAAGGACCGATGACGTGAAAAGGTGTAAGGATATAGAGCCACTGGTGGGATAACATGCTCCAAATATCAGTTGCTGGCAGAGTAGATGAACGAACTGTAATCTGTTCACAAAGTGGAATACTACTCACCAATAAAAACTAATAATCTGGGACTTCCCTCTGGTCCAGTGGGTAAGACTCCGCGCTCCCATTGCCGGGGGCCCAGTTCCGGTCCCTGGTCGGGGAACTAGATCCCGCATGCCGCAACTAAAGGCCCCGCATGCAGCAATGAAGATCCCGCACGCTGCAACTAAGACCCGGTGCAGCCAAATAAAGAAATATTTTTTTAAAAAAACTAATGATCTTCTTTAAAATAAACAACATGAATGAATCTCAAAAATATTATGCCAAGCAAAAAAGCCAGACACAGAAGAATACATACTGGATGAATCCATTTATATGAAGTTCAAGAAGAGCCAAACTAATCTCTTATTCTATAAATCCTAACAATGAATGCTGGGAGGGGGAGGATTGAATGGAAGCGGGCTTCAGGGAATTATCTGAAGACATTAAAAAGCTCTAAATCTTGATTAGGGTCATGCTTGCACAGAGTACGTATTTATGAAAACTTATGGGATATTTCAGATTATCTGAATTCCCTTAAATGTTGTTAGTTGAAGTAAATGTTATCTTGATTTTAAAAAATGACAATTTTGATAGCAACATGGAGGTGAACCACAAAGGTAGATGGAGATGCCATAGCAAAAACACTGCTGAAGAGAACGATGCCTTATTATGGTAAAAAGTAAGGATCTGAGCGAAGACAGTGGTAGAGATGCCACAGAGGAGAGCAGATTTCATGACAGAGAAATTTCAGAGGAATCGAAGACTGTTCATAGTATGATGGTGAGGGTGATGGGTGGAGAGAAAGAGAAGCAAATAAAGAATGGATGTATTTTGATGTCATTGTGAAAAAACATATTAAAGGGCAGAAAACCCAGAATAGCCAAACACAATATCTAAGTAGAAGAACAAAGTCAGACTAGACATCAAGACTTACTACAAAGTGCAGTCATCTAGACGTTGTGATATTGGTGAAAAATAGACAAATAGATCAATGGAACGGAATAGGGAACCCAGAAGTAGTCCATATAGTCAAGTGATCTTTGATGAAGGAGCAAAAGGACAGTCTTTTCAAAAAATGGTTCTGGAGCAAAGGGAAATCCATGTGTTAAAATAAAAAAAAAAATCTAGACACAGACCTTTCACAAAAATAAACTAAAAATTGATCATAGCCCTAGATGTAAAGTGCAAAAGTATAAAACTCCAGGGAGATACCATAGGCGAAATCAGACATGACCTTGCTTTTGGCAATGACTTAGATACAATATCAAAAAGCAAGGTCCATGAGAAAATACTTGATAAGCTGGATTTCATTAACATTAAAAACTTCTGCACTACAGAAGATGCTGTTAAAAGAATGAAAAGACATATCTGATAAAAGACTAGTATTTAAAATAGTCAAAGATGGGAATTCCCCGGTGGTCCAGTGATTAAGACTCGGCACTTTCACTGCCGAGGGTCCGGGGTTCAGTCCTTGCTGGGGGAACCAAGATCCCGCAAGCTGCGCAGCGTGGCCAAAAAAAAAAAAAAAAAGTCAAAGAACTCCTGAAACTCAGTAATAAGAAAATAAACCATACAGCCAAAAAATGGGCAAAGGATGTGAACAGATACTTCACCACAGAAGATACACAGATTGCATAGGAGCATTTGAAGACATGCCCTACATTATATATCATTAGGGAAATTCAAATGAAAACCACAGTGAGACACTACCACACACCTATTAGAATGGCCACAATCCAAACCACAGACAAGACCAGATGTTGGTGAGGATGTGGGGCAGGAGGAACTCCCATTCCCTGTGGGTCAGAATGCAGGATGGTGCAGCCGCTTTGGAAGACAGCGTGGCAGCTTCTTCCAAAGCTGAACGTACTCTTACTGTACAATCCAGCAGTTGTGCTCCATAGTATTTACTCTGAGGAGTTGAAAACGTATATTCACACACAACCTGCACACGATGTGTATAGCAGCTTCATTCACAATTGCCGAAACCTTGGAAAACCAAGATGTCCTTCAGCAGGTTAGTGGATAAGCAAACTGTGCATTCATACATGGAATATTATGCAGTGATACAAAGGAATGAGCTATCAAGCCACAAAAAGATACCTTAAATGGAACCTTAAACGCATATTACTAAGTGAAAGAAGCCAATCTGAAAAGGCTACAAACTGTATGATTCCAGCTACATGACATTCTGGAAAAGGCAAAACTATGGTGACAGTAAAAATATCAGTGGTTGCCAAGATTTCCAAGGGAGGGGAAAAGGGATAAATAGTTGGAGCACGTGGCATTTTTAGGGCATAAAATTACTCTGCATGACACTGTAATGCAGATACGTGTCATCATACGTTTGTTAAAGCCCACAAAGTACACAACACCAAGAATAAACACTATTGTAAACTACGGACTTTAGTTAATAATGATGGATCAGTACTAGCTCATCAATTGTAACAGATGTGCCGCACTAATGGAAGGTGTTAATAAGGAGGGAAATTGGAGAACGTTGATAAGGGGATATGTGAAAACTCATGATTTCAGTTTGATATAGATTGTGTAGGTACATGTTTGTTATTCAGGTGGAGAAATGTAACAGCAATGACTGTATCTAAGATCTAGTAAAAAATGGATATACATATGTATAGAGGAAGAAAAAGAAGGGTCTATGTCAGAAATCTAAGAAACATCAGAACTTAGGAACGGGGAGAATTAGTTCAGTAAGCGGAGAAGAAACAGAATAGGCTGGTTTTGTGTGAGTCAAGTTGAGTACGTTCTCTTGTGTCAAATGCTGCTGAAAGATGCAGTCCTTCATGAATAGGAGAAAACAACGTGAAAGCTAGGCTACTACTTTTAGTAAAGTTGTAGGAAGTAAGCCAATTTGTAACAAGTTGGATAAAGAAAAGGATTTAAGAAATAAAATTGCAGGTTCAGAGTAATGATTGAAAAGTACGATGAAGAAAAAGAGGAAAGGTCAACCACCACCTGTCATGACTCATCCTGAAAATTTCAAGGCAACGTTCTTTACTTTAAAGGTCTTAAAATCGGGATTCAGGTCTTTGAGGAAGTTCTGTTATTGCCACTGTGGTTGACTTAGCATAAAGCTGGTTAACAGGATTCTGTGAATATTGAAATGCGTTCATAAATCGTGATAAACTTATGTAACCCTCTTACACAGGAGACACCTCCAGAAATTTATTTAGCAACAAATGAGTGAAACTTCTAAAGGATGTTAAATTTGGGATATTAAAACAGAATTCTCTGGAAAATTAATGATAGTTTTTCAGAATTTCTTGTTGACCTATAATCTACACCCTGTTTTGAAATTTAAGATGAAGTGTCATTCTGAAAACTATAGCTTCTATTTTAAATGATGTATTCATGACCACAGAGGCACTTCTCTTATTAAAAGTTGATTTCCTAAGACAATCTCTCTGACCATAATAATTCTGATCAACATTTAGGTAATTTGAAGGGTGACCCACATTTTGCTTATGTTTCATATACTTATGTTACTCTCAAAAAATTTATCAAAATAATAGGAATAATCATATCATTAATGAATAAAACATATTCTATTAGAAACACTTAGGACAAGTGAAATTTTGAATTATTTATTTTCTGATGTGCTTTTGGTTGTTACAAGGCAGTTCTGAGGACTGGGTCTGTCTTCCAAACAACTTTATTCGGTTATTTTTTTTAAGCAATATTTTTTTTTGAGTCTAAGTGGTGGGTACTTTCCTCACATTTTACTGAAAAATTTTCTAATGTCGAAATATATTGTATGAGCTATTAAAGCCAAAGTAAGTTTTCAAACATTCATATTCTTTAGTGGTGAATACACATAAAGGGTACAATATGTCAAAAATATTGCCCCAAAAAGCTGTCCATTTTTATTGGTCTTTTGAGGATAAAGGTTAAAATTTATCATCTCTCCAGCAAATAAACTCTCAAGAAGGTCATGGCATTGTTTAAACTTTCTATGTGAAGCAATTCAATCAGTCCAATAAAACAGCTTTAGAAACTGCTAAGTATTCTCTGATAAGAAGATATGTATCAATGCAGTGCTTATCAAATTGCTGTGGTCAATGCAATTAAATTAAGAACCTTGGTTGGCATAAAAATAGAATGCTACAGGATCACTACTAATAATTGTAGAAAATTCTGAACCTTTTCAATGTTATCTAGGATAAATAACCATGCAATAACACAAATTTAATTATGTTTATGTAGCAAAGATTTTCAAGAGTGCAAATGTATAATAAAAGGTAATTGGTTAATTTTAACTATAATACAAGCGCACAATGTAATACTCTGCAGTTATTTAAAATTACACATTGAAGAATATGTAATGACATAAAAGAGATTAATAATATTTAGGTAATTGGAAAAATCCAATTTCAGTGCTTCTGGGGGGAAAGATGAATCCCTCTTCTAATTACAAGCAGTGTCTCTTTCGTAGCTTCTTGAGAACTGAAGCCGATCTCCCAGTGAGAAGACACCATTTCTACAGCCTCTCTGTCTGTGCTTGGATTTAAGATCAATTCACACAGGGAAGATATTTTCCACCACTAGGACTAGCATTAGGATCCTTATCTGTTTTACATATGTCCTGCAATTTTTATAACAACAGAGAAATAAAGGATTCTGAGTAATTGATCCCCAAAGGTGAAAACACTGTTGCACACTGAAGTCACAGAGTATCAGATTTGGAAGAGCCCTAGAAGTCATCTAATCTTGTTATCGTCTTGGTGGGAAAAATCTAGTGGCTGGACTGTTGACTTATTCTAAGTTCCACTGTTGATGGCACATTTGGGGCTAGAATTCAAGACATAAACAGTATTCAACATTCATCATAGCTTTTAAGTCCAAAAAGAAAAGCAAAAACTGATAGAACTTGAATGAGCCCCAATTTCTCTCACAGTCACGTGGGAGATTTTATCACAACTCTCAGAAAGCAGCAGATGGCTTAGTAGAACACAAGTAGGGATGCAGAGTTTTGGATAACAGAAATTTCAAACATCATATGGAATATATCTATACAGATATACACATCACTCTGTAATTAATAGAAAGAAAATAGATATTATTTTCAAATATACATTGAACATTCACCAATTTTGATTATATAGTAGCCCACAAAGAAATTCCCAATATATTTTTTAAAAGTTCTTTTAAGCCACTATGTATGTAAGTTAATACTTAAAAAGGGGGAAAATATATACTCAAATTAACAACAATTGCATCTTAAAAAGCATACATCCAAATAAGTCTTTGAATGAATAGGTAAACAGTACAAAATTTAAAATGATTGAGAACTAAGTGACAAAAAAAATCACAATGTATCAACAACTGTGTGATGTGGCCAAAGCAGTAATCAGAGGGAAACTTTTAGCTTTAAAGCCATCAATAAGAAAACAAAATAGGAAAAACAATAATTTTTTTAGGAAACAGAAATAACTTATGAGAAACACAAAATTATTCCCAAAATTCTTGAAAGAATAAAGAAAAATAAACAAGAGAAAACAAAATTGTTCAATAAACGTCTGGCACATATGATCAGGAAAGGAAAGGGATGAAGAGATAAGATGAGCACCACAGAAGGAGACTGACACATATATATATTCAGAACTTAACATTGTAGAGGCATTTATGTACAACTTGAGTTTGATAAATACAAAAACCTAGAAAAAATGATACATTTCTTAGAAAATACAATTTCATGAATTAAAGAAACCTGAATTGTTCAAAAATCTGAAAAGGTATTCTGAAAACTATCACCCAAATAGAAAGCAAACCCAGGTGATATTATATGTGACACCTACCAAATCAGCAACAAACAGGCAATACCTATTGTCTATCGGTTTATTCAAAGTCATAGTGAAAGATGAAAATATTTCCACGTTCATTCCACAAGCAAAGTAAGATTCTGACATAAACATCCCAGAGAGAGTTCTCCCTCGTAAAAATAAAATTTTAAATAAAACATTAGAAAGTGAAATCCAATTCTATGCTAATAGGTCATAGCCACACATGGTTTACCCCCACAGGACAGAGGATCTGTTGACGTAATTTACCACATTAATAGTTGGGCAAGAAGAAGGAGAATGTGTGAGGTTAAAAGACTTTGATAAAATCCTCAAAAATCATTATGTAGAGATGAAAAACCTTGTCAACCTGCAATAACAGTATAAGTTAACTGTAACAAGCACGACATTTAATGAAGAAATAGGGAGCACACAGTTGACCCTTCATCAACTCATGGGGCTCACAGTCAGCCCCACTTATCAGTGGCTCCTCTGTATCTGAGTTTCCTAGGCATCCGTGGTTCCACATCCATTGATTCAACCAAGCCTGGATAGTGTAGTATTGTAATATTTACTCTTGAAAAAAAATTGCATAAGTGGACCCGCACAGTTCAAAGGTCAACTGTATTCTCGTTAAATAAGAAGATAAAGCAAGATCAGTTCTCATGATTCTTACCTAATATTTTACTAGAGGTCCTAACCAACTCAACAAGATAAAAAACAAAGGAAACATAGAAGGAAACAAGGAAGCTAAATGTCATTATTGGCAGTGAATTTACTTGATTTCTCCCAGCCATAAACAGTCACTTGGAAACAATCATTGGAACAGGACTCACATACCCTGAACCAACAGCAATACCATACATTTTCAAAGGACAAGAAATGTGGGGACTTCCCTGGTGGTCCAGTGATTAAGACTCTGTGCTCCCAATGCAGGGGGCCCAGGTTCAATCCCTGGTCGGGGAACTAGAGTCCACATGCCATAACAGTAGATCCTGAGTGCTGCAACTAAGACCTGGCACAGCCATAAATAAATAAATAAATAAATAATAAAAAGAAAGTTTAAATAAAAAAATGTGGAAAGATGCATAAGGAGAAAATTCTAAAATGGTACTCTCAGAAAAGAAGACTAATGTCAATTGAGAGACACACTACTATCTTCAGTAGGTGTGGAGATAAACTCATTACCAACCTCTTGTTTGGGCAACTGAACAATCTATCTTATGTCTTGTAAATATCAAAGGGACCCTTAAAATCACTCCCATCTTCTTCCCATAGATTTTGTCAACGTGCATTGAAAATTTAGGATGTGATCATACTTATTGCTTGCTTAACATGTGACGCACTAAGAACATTTCCTAAACTTGCTCATTGAAATTAGCATATTTTCTATTTTACACCTCTCTTTTTATTTTATTTATTTATTTTTTTAAATGGGTGGTATTTTTTTTTTAATTAATTCACCTATTTATTTATTTATTTTTGGCCGTGTTGGGTTGGGTCTTCGTTTCTGTGCGAGGGCTCCCCCCAGCCACGGCAAGCGGGGGCCACCCTTCATTGCGGTGCGCGGGCCTCTCACCATCGCGGCCTCCCCCGTTGCAGAGCACAGGCTCCAGACGCGCAGGCCCAGCAGCCGTGGCCCACGGGCCCAGTTGCTCTGCGGCACGCGGGATCCTCCCAGACCAGGGCCCGAACCCGTGTCCCCTGCACTAGCAGGCAGACTCCCAACCAATGCGCCACCAGGGAAGCCCCTACACCTCTCTTAATTTAATGTCTGCTTTTCTACTGGATTGTAAAACATTTCCTCATTGATTTATAATTTTTCTTTGCATAATAAATAAAATTAACCCTATGTTATTTGTGTCAAACAGTTTCTCTCAGTTTGTTTTTATTCCTTTGTTTCTGTCAAAATAAATTTCTGTTTAATTTTCATTTATTTTAAATAACAAGCATTTGCATTTTATGTAATCAGATTTATCCATTTCCACGTTTTTGTTTTTGGGAATTTTGGTTATGCTTAACAATGTATTCCCCATTCTAATGTTAGGGGAACCACTGAGAGAAACTGCCCACCCTGGCCACGCATGATAGTAACCACTTGCATGAGTTATCTTACAACAGGAGGTCCTGGTAAGGAATGGGAAACTAACAAGCTAGCACCAACTGGAATAATTTGGGAAAGGTCAAAGGAGAGAGGAGACTCCAGTCCATATGTCCTACCAACCTCCCAGAAGCCATCAAGCTGGAATCCATCTTGGCTGAGCGATGCGTGTGCCACCAGGAAGGACCCTGAGTCAGAATGATTGGCCAGAGACAACCCGGAAACTAACCCCATCACCATAAAATCCGAGACTGAGAGCCACGTGGAGAGCAGTCCTCCTGGGTTCCCTTATCCACCTGCTCTCTGCCCAGGCGCCCCTTCCCAATAACGTCTCCTGCTTTGTCAGCATGTGTGTCTCCTCGGACAATTCATTTCTGAGTATTAGACAAGAGCCCACTCTTGGGCCCTGGAAGGGGTTCCCCTTCCTGCAACACTAAGATTACACATTTAATACAATTTTTTTAAAGATTCTGTTTCTATGATTTAAGAGTTTAATACATCTGAAATGTACTCTGATTTGATGAGTGAGGTATTAGATTTTTGAGTCAGTTAAGAATAATTTTGGGTTGGAAGACTTCAGGGAAGGTGGCAAATTGGAGGCACATATTAACTTTCCCCTCTCTTGAAACCACCATAAAATAATGACAGAGGGATCTTTAAAGATGCATAAACCAAAAAGCAGACGATATCAGCTACAGAATGATGATGGAACTGAGCTGAGTAGGGAGAGGAATGGGACCAAGAGCACGGAACCCTAAGAAGGTGGACAGGATGAGAACACTTGATCCCCAGGAGACTCCACAATTAACAGCACGTGGTTACTTCTTCACGTCTAGGTAAAAGGATAAGGCTAAGGTAAGGAGGAGTGGCTGAAGATTCATATAAGAAGCAGTCAGACCTACTCCAATGGCCCTTCCCTCCTGCAAGAGTGGGCGGTGGATTTTCTAGAGGATAAAACACAGGATCCCTGGAAGCGAGCTGATCATGCCCAGATGTGTGGAGTTTACATCCAAATGCAGGGAGATTAAGCAAATGTACACCTGCTGAGCTGAGACCCCCTAACTCTGTGCCAGCCAGGAATTCAGGAGCAGCTGACTGGATGGCTTGGGCTCAGAGACCCTCTTGCCTTGTGGTCAAAATCTTGGCCAGAACTACAGTCATTCAAAAGCTCAGCTGGGGCTGGACAGTCTCTTCCAAGGTAGCTCACTGGCCTTCCTGGCAGCCTGGTCCTGGCCAGTTGTGAGGAGCCTCAGTTTTTCCCACATAGGCATCTTGAGGGTCCTCACAACTTGGTGGTGGTCTCTCCAGGGAGCAAATAATCAGAGAGACAGCCAAGCAGCCAGACGGAAACCATTCTTTTTATTACTAGCCTCAGAAGTCACATAGCACCATCCCCTCATTTCCATGTGATGCCCTCAGGGCCCAGGGGAAACTCAGACACTCTGTCCTTCTCCATCCCCATGTCCCCCACTCTCAGAGGCAGTGAGAAATTCCACTTTTGCTGGGAAGATGTTAGTAGGGGCTGAACCTACAACCCAACCACCCATGAAGAGGCAGTGCTGCTATGAATGAGAGCCTCAGTTTTGCAAGCAGTGAGTTTGGCAGGGTCCAGATGAGAAGCTGAATTTACAAGTGCCTGATTTTTGCAAGCAGTGAGTTTGGCAGGGTCCAGATGAGAAGCTGAATTTACAAGTGCCTCATTTTTGCAAGCAGTGAGTTTGGCAGGGTCCAGATGAGAAGCTGAATTTACAAACCCACCTAGCACTGCGGTTATCACCTAACAGGGGAACTGCCTACTTAAAAAAAAAGGATTAAATAGGATCCAGTCATAGCATAATATCCAAAATGAGAAAGATAATCAACAGACACCAATACCAAGATGAATCAGTTGTTGGAATTGTCTGACAAGGATTATGGAAGCATAAAGATGCTTCAACAAGTAGTTACAAATTATCTTGGAACAAAAGGAAAAAGAGAAAACCGAAGAAGTGAACACTATAAATAGAAGGAGATAACAGATAAATTGAACCAGATGACCAGATAACTGAAATAAAAAAAACTCACTAGATGGGCTCAATAGCAGAGCAAAGATGACAGAGGATTAGGATAAATGAACTGGAGAATCAGTGAATACATGAATTGAATTTACCTAATCTGAATATCAGAGAGAAAGTGGACTACAAAAATAAGAGAATAGCTTCAGTGAGCTGTGAAGAAACAAAAGAACTAACATTCATATTATTTGCACTAAAGAAAAGACAGAGAAAGAGACACTGACAAAATACTTGAAGAAATAATGGATGAATACTCCCCAAGTATGGTGAAAGATGTAAACCTACAGATTCAGGAGACTGAGTTAACACCAAATAGGTTATACCCAAAGAAATCCACTCCTGAAACGTCTGAAAATTTTAAACAAACAAAAAACACCTTAAAATTGGCTAGAGAGGGACCATATTACCTACAGAGAACAACAATTCACATGACAGGAAATTTCCCATCTGAAACCACGGAGGACAGAAGGAAATGGCAAAACATTTTTCAAGTACTGAAAGAAAAGAACTGCCAACCACAAATTCTATATCTGGTGAAACTATCATTCAGGAATGAACAGGAAATAAAGATGTTCTCAAATAAAAGGAAATGAAAACAAAGATCACTAGCAAACTTATCTTTTAAGTATGGCTAAAGAAATTTTTTAAAGAGAAAGAAAATGATAGCAAAAGAAGGCTTGGGACTTTAGAAGGAAATAAAAAACATTGGAATGGGTAAAAAAGAGGGGCAAATAAGACTAATCTCATTAGTTTCTTAAATCATATTTGATGGTTAAAGCAAAATTAAAACATCACCTAAGTGATGCCCTACATATGTAGAGGGAATTCTTAAGACAATTATATTTAAAGAATCAAGAGGGTAAATGGACCTAAATGGAAATAAGGTTTCTGCACTTTGTTCAGAGATAAAAATTCCATATCAGTAGACTGTTATCACTTAAATATGTATATTGTAATATCTAGAGAAACCAAGGTAGACCATACATTTGGTCATAAAACAAAGCTCAATACATTTAAAATAATTGAAATTGTTCATAGCATATTCTGTGACCATATGGAACCAACTAGAATTAACAACATAAAAACAATATAAAAATCTCCAAACATCTGGAAATCAAACAACACACATGTAAACAATCTCCGAGTCAAAGAGGAATTTTAAAAAGAAATTAAAAGTGCATAGAACTGAATGAAAATGGACACACAACATATCAAAACGTGTGAGATGCAGCTAAAGCAGTACAGGAAGTAAATTTATAGCAATAAATGCTTATAATTAGTAAACAAGGTTCTAAAATTTATAATCTAATTTCCTACCTTAAGAAATTAGAGAAAAGAAGAGCAAAATTAACCCGTATAAGGAAAGATATAGTGAAGATAAGAGATCAATAAAATTGGAAAATAATAGAAAAAATCAATGGAACAAAAATCTGATTTAAAAAAATTAATAAAAATTATAAAGCTCTAAGAAGACTGACAGAGATGGGAGGAAGACACAAATCATCAGTATCAGGGATAAAACCAGGGCTGTTCCTATGGATCATGCATTCACTAAAAGGATGAAAAGGGAATATTACAAATAACAAATAAATTTGATAACTTACAAGCATCAATTCCTTAAAAATCACCAACTATCAACACTCAACCATAGTGAAACATATAACCTGAAGAGTCCTCTACCAAGTAAAGAAATTCAGCTTGTAATTAAAAAGCTCCTGAAAGGAAAAAAAAAATGTCAAGAAAAATATCTCAAGATCTCATTTCACAGTACAACCTGAACTAAATTGAGCTGTATCGTTGTTGATTGCAGCCCAGAACTGGATTACTACAGCAAATCTAATTAGCATTACTTGTTTAAAAAAATTTAAAGAAAGAGCAAAAAGCTTGTTTTGCACTAGCCAGCTAAAATAAGTAAACAAAAATTCACAAAGATAAACATAAAAGGTTCTTTGTAGATCTTGATTTAGAAACTCTATCTATAGCTATTTGAGGACAAAATATTGTCCCTGTACCCAAGCAGGACCCTATGGGGCCTTCTTGGGACAGACCCCTCCCCCCATATCCTCTGCTTTAGCTCCTCTCTGAAGTACCCAGATAAGAGTATCTGATGCACATTTCCTCAGTTTTTCAGATGCTAAAACCACCACCAAATGGCAGAAACTAACTACTTGATGATTAGGAGCATGTAGCCCCCAGACCTTCTGGCACCTAAGGACTGACCACCGTCAATCAATCAGAGAATTGTGCACGAGCTGATCACACATCCTGGGACCCCTGCCCACCCCCAACATTGCCTTTAAAAATGCTTTGCTGAAAACTTTCAGGGAGTTCAGGGATTTTTAAGCACAAGCCAGCCATCTGCTTGCATGGCTTGGCAATAAACCTTTCTCTGCTCCAAACTCCAAAGTTTTGGTTTGTTTGGCCTCACTCCGTGTTGGGCACTTGAACTTGCGTCAGGTAACAGCCTAGGGCAAATAACATTCTGAGTCAAAGAATAAATTCACTCCACACACATTCTTATATGAAGGTTACTATATTAATAAATCTGCAGGTCAAACAACTTTTAAAAACATATCTGTATTAATCTCAAGGACAGAATTATTTTTAAAAACCTTTTTGATTTGCATATTTTTAAATTTAATAACCTTGGTATTAAGAATGTGCCTATGTGTAAAGAGAGTTTATTGTTTGAACATTCTGATACATTTTATTTTACACACTTTTGTGTCAGTACCTTTTACCCCTCAGTATAATTTATGTATTTATAATTAATGTTCTTTAAAATTTTAAAATATTTTTCTTAAAAATAGTGAAGAGTTATATCTCAACGTAAAGTAAAAACAAATTTTAATTGCCTTATTGGTCATTTTCCAGTACCATCAATTTAGTAATCAATAATTTAATCAGATTCACCCTCTGGTTTAAATATTGAAAAATGTCTTTTTAAGAATTACCATAATTAAACTGATTGATGTGCTTTTCATATTTATTATAGCTTTTAAAGTCAATTTATCTACTGAATGTTTAAGTTAAATCACAAGAGGGCCTGTTTATCAAGTTTGTTTAAGTGGGGTTGGTCTCTAAAAACAAACAAACAACAAAGCCTGTTATAGTACCCTAGCAATTCCATTTTAGTTTTTTTAAAAATTTATTTTTGATGCCCCTAATGAAAATTTTAGAAATTATTGCTACTTTCTATTAAATTAAGATCAGATGATTTATAAGACTTAGATGGTTTCAGTAAATAAAATTCTGAGATGAGGACACAGAATGATCCCTCTTGGCATGATTCCAGGATGGTGTTGGCAGGTCTTTAGTTTGGTCCTGGACTTTTAATACCCAGGGTTTTGCTTCATTTTTTCTTCTTTTTTATATGCTGAGTTCAAGCTTATAGATGGAGATGGCATAAGGCATCACTCCATACAGTAGACTTTTATAGCTCAGATGTTGGTTCCCTCGTCTTGTAATATTTCAGACATGGCCTTAGGATAACTCACTTAACCCTAAACCACAGCTCTGGTGACATCAGACACTTTGCAAAGCCCCTTAACCCCCACGGCCCCTTGTCTGCACCAGCTGGCTGTAACGGAAAGGCAACCACACTTGCTTGGTTGGCAAACAACATTTTTTCCTAAAGACAGAGCTGCAGTTTGGTCAATTCCCATCTCAGCCCATCAGGTGGGTTGCCTGCTGGTTCCTGGCTTGCTGCTGCTGAGACCCAGCGTCCGAGGGGATAAGGTCATTTGAGGCAGGGACCAAGGTGCTAGGGGAGCTCCCTGCTTTCATGTCACCTCTTTCCCTGACTCTGAGTAAGGGTGTGTCCCAGCTCTGACTGAAACAGAGAAACTAAAAATAGAATTACCATACGACCCAGCAATCCCACTACTGGGCATATACCCAGAAAAAACCATAATTCAAAAAGATACATGCACCCAATGTTCACTGCTGCGCTATTTACAATAGCCAGGTCACGGAAGCAACCTAAATGCCCATCGACAGAAGAATGGATAAAGAAGATGTGGTACATATATGCAATGGAATATTACTCAGCCATAAAAAGGAACGAAATTTGGTCATTTGTAGAGACGTGGATGGATCTAGAGACTGTCATACAGAGTGAAGTAAGTCAGAAAGAGAAAAACAAATATCGTATATTAACGCATATATGTGGAACCTAGAAAAATGGTACAGATGAACCGGTTTGCAGGGCAGAAATACAGACACAGATGTAGGGAACAAATGTATGGACACCAAGGGGGAAAAGTGGCGGGGGGTGGTGGTGGGATGAACTGGGAGATTGGGATTCACATATATACACTAATATGTATAAAATGGATGACTAATAAGAACCTGCTGTATAAAAAAATAAATAAAATTCAAAAAAAAAAAAAAAAAAGAAATGCACAGAAGGCGGGGGAGGAAAGATGGGGGCAGGAGAGGAACCAAAGAACATAAACAAAAGATCAAAACAGCAGTTTCTCTAGAGAGAGAAGACCTAGAAGCAGAGAAGCACGACCACCCTGGAGAAGTTCACAGACCCTCACAGCCGTTCCTGTGTATTTACTAACAACAGGGTCCCGGGCAGGCTGCAAAGACGAAAGGGCATCCTGTAAAGTGCCTGGCACAGGGAGATGCCCGATGAGTTGGACCTTTCCTGTACATCCTCACGATGGTTATTACAGCAACTGAGAAAGAAGTGACTAATGAAAGATGGCTCTGTGTGTGTGTGTGTGTGTGTGTGTGTGTGTGAAGAAATGAAGCTCCATCAACGTCTTCAGAGATCCCAATCTCAAAGGTGGTTAGAAAGAGACCTGTTGTCACTATACGCTGAGTATTTCTCTCTCTAGAATTGTGGCAGATCTGAAAATGAGGGTAAGAAAACTTAGAGAAGAAATAGACTTAATACAAAAAAAACAATTCCAAGCAAAGTGTCTTCTATAATAGGTGTTCGTTGATGGATTAACTTCATGTTTAGCACAGGAATTGTTAAAAGGATAAAGAAATAAGAAAGAAAGAAACTTGACCTCTGGGTCAAGTTCAAGGTCAGAGTGACCCCAATGTTGGCTGTTCATGATGTATTTGAGTTATTAATTGGCATGAGGTGACAGAAGTGACAGGAAAGGGGCTGCGAATCTGAAGACTTGTGTCTTGCTGTGACTGATTTTGTAAAGCATGTTCAGAAACACAAAAACAAGCTCTAGCCCTGCCCGGTACTGTCCTGCACCAGTGTCTTACTCTGCCCCCACCAAACACCTCACCCCTCTTCTGCTTTTCTAGCCTTTCCTGTTCCTACACTGGTTCTCAACACAACTGGGAAGCAGGCAGTGAATTACTCCCCTCTGGACCCCCCACTCTGACTTGCAAGGTCCCAGCTACCCCTCCCATGTCTCACCGCCTACTTAATTCTCTTCCTTTTTCTCCCCTGTGGTGGTTTGCTCACAGCAAGCTTTCTATTAACCCCCATGGAGGTGTTAAATGATAACCCAGGTGTTAACGGAAGTGTGAATTCTCTCTGGATTATTTAAATTTTGAAAGCAGGCTCTTTAAAGACCCAAACATTCAGTTACATAGGGAGCAAGACGAGGGACTTCCCTGTGGCTTTGGAAGAAGGCTGGGGTTTAGGAGTTTTGCCAGTCGGGGGAGGCGAGCTGGACCACACCAGGCCAGCACAAACTCTCTGCAGACAGGCTCGTTCTACCTCTTTGGACTCACACCATTTCAAACGTGCACTTTGTTGGTAAATCCTGTTCACTGTCAGATCTGGGGTTTGATGCCCTGTTGGAAGCTTTTCTCCCAAGACAAGTACCACTGTCACTGTGAGTTTTTCCACAGATTTTTACAACTGTTAGGTAGCAGTCCATGGGGGGCTGCATCTTTGGAGGTTGCCAGTGACAGCTAGATATGAAGAGATTCTATGAACATCTGAGGTTCAGCAGTGAGATACATGCATTTTGGGTAAATGAAGAATATACCTATATCTGTATCTATATCTATCCATCTAAAGGTGATCATGTTAGCTTCAGATGGCAATCACCATGCTAAAATCCAGATCACTATGGATTCTGAAGGTGGAGAGTTTGTAGCACTATCCCTCATCAAATAATCAAATATTCTGTAGCAAATAACACATCTTTCTTAGAGGTTGGAAGTTTTGTTTTTGCTTTTGTTTGTTTTTGGCTACGTGGTGCGGCTTGTGGGAATCCCCGACCAGGGCTCGAACCCAGGGACTCTGTAGTGGAAGCGGAGTCCTAACCACTGGACCACCAGGGAATTCCCTGGAAGGTCATTTTTAATAATTACTTCTGCTGTGCATCAAGTTTCATCTAAAGCACACTTTCTGTGCTTTTTCTATCAGATTTAAATTAAAAAGAATGAGGTTTTTTCAACATACTGAAATAGTCTCATTGAATTGAGAGTAAAGTACTTCCAATTTTGAAGTAGAGCAGTGAGGCTGGGGTGCAGGCAGCTGAAGGACAGGGCATCCGGAAGAGGCCATAGCAGAGGGCTGACCTAAGGATGATCTAATGATGTCGTACACAGGAATTAGAACATTCTAAACTAACGGCCAGCTGTAGAGGCCCAAACACACATCTTTGGAGAATTAGTACACATCAGTGTTCTCGAAGTTATCTGAAACGTGTTGACATCAATCGGTGCATCTATGAATTACAATTGTAGATTCTGGTTTTTTTTCTCCCCTTGCTATCATTCGAGTGGAAAAGGGGGAAATGGTGGGAAAAACATTTTTCTGAGTTAAAAAATAGCAGAGTTTTTTCTTTCATTTTTACATACTATACATTCATTTTTAAATCCTGTATTTAAAAAAAAATAGCAGTGTTAATTAATCATGTCTGACTCCTATTTTAATATAGTTTGAAACATGTTGCACAAATGTTACATGAGATTGAAACGGAGAACATGAGAAGGTACAGCTGTTATTCAAATAGCTCCTCAAGTTTCAGAAGCTCCAGGACATTTTCAAAGGTCACAGCTTTGGGAGATGGACTTCCGGCTGAAATAATCTCTAATGATTCACACAGAGATACAGAACGTGATCGCAGTGTTTTAGCCTCTGTGGATCTCCTGATATGCATATAATGTTCACTTCACCTACATCATCTAAGTCTGTGGGAGAGTCTGTCTTCGTCAGAGTCTGCTCACAGCAGGCCAATGACTGACTTCCTTCCAGTTTATTTAGAATATGTGGAGAAGCCAGAGGGAGCCGAGTATTTTGTCATAAATGCAGATTTGGAAGGCAAAACGAGTTTCAAAGCTCTCTTCCATGGTGCAGTAGGGAGACACAGACTGGGCTTTTAAGTTTTCGGTTCAAGTCCTAGAGCGTAAACTACAGCAGCCAAGGCGTTTTTATGAAAGGAGAATAAGGTACAGCACGTGAGGGATGGGGGCGGACTCACGCGCCCCACGTAGTGAAGATTCTCTCCTTAAAAAAAGAAGGGAAAGGAAAAGAACTTCCGCCCTTTAACATGAAGTTCACGCACACGTAGCTAAAATTTTCTGGACTCCGGCGCATCCCCGAGGCCCCGCGGGCGGCTTCCCCCGGGGCGGGGAGTCGGAGGAGCCGGACGGTGACGCACCGAGTCGTCCTCAGCTCGCGTCCCTCTCCGGCCGCGCAGCGCGGAGCCGCAGGGCAGCAGCTGGGAGACCGCGAGCCCCGGTGCAGCTTGCGTCCCGGTGCCGAGCGCGCCCCGAGCCCCGCGCCCCCGGGAGCGAGGCCGGTCGGCGGCCGCGCCGGAGCCGGTGCGGAGGGGGCGGGAGGCGGATGCGGGTCCGCGCGGGCGCCGCGTCCTCCGCTCCAGCCGAGTCGCATCCGGAGCGCCCGCAGCTCGGATCCGGGGAGGAAGGTGGGCCCGGAGGAGGCGGGACGGGAGAGGGGTCGGGGAGGGGTCCCGGGGAGGGGGGGCGGGGAAGGGGAGCGTGGATGGGGGAGGGAAGGAGGGAGGGGCGCGCAGAGACGAGCGGCGGCCGCGGGTGGGCACGGGCGCGCGGGGCGGCGGCGGCCACGGGAACCGGGAGCGGCTCTGGGAGCGTGTCCAGTGCGTCCGGCGGGGCCGGGCGGCCCACGGGGTTGGCGCCGGACCTCCTCCCGCCCCCACCCCGCTCCCGGCCGAGACGCGCGGTTCGGGCCCTCGTGTGATTCGGCCCCGCTTTCTCCGTCCACAGATGCTCCGGGCGCCGGCCGTGCTGTGCGTGTGCGCGGCCGCCTGGTGCGCGCAGGCTCTGGCGGCGGCCGCGGGTCGGCCGGACGGCGGCAATTTTCTGGACGACAAACAATGGCTCAGCACGGTGTCCCAGTACGACCGGGAGGCCGGACAGTGGAACCGATTCCGAGACGTAAGTCGGCGCCTTCCCGCGCTCGAGCGCGCTGCCCGGGGCGGGGTGGGGGTCGGGTTGGGGCGCGGGGGGGAAGTGGGCGCCTTGGAGGCCGCGCCGTGCTGGGGGCTCGCCTCCCCGGGGTCCGGGTGCCCCACGGTCCTCTCCCCGCCCCCAAAGGTTCGCAAAGTGCCACCTGCCCAACTTTGCACGGGGCCTGGCGCTGGCGGGCACGGCCAGGGGGCTGGCGAGGCGTTGCGCTGAGGTGGGCTCGATCCCGCGGCTGGCGGCGCACCCGGGGGCGTGGGGGGCGGGAGTGGGAAGGTGTGGGCTCGTCGGCGCCCGCCCGCTCCCGGGGACGGAGGGTGTCTGGGGCCCCGGTGAGCGTCAGCCTCCGCACCCGGCGAGGACCTGCACTCCATCACGATGTTGTAGACTGCGCGGCGAGGGTGGGCGGCCGGGGCGGCAGTGACAGGGTTAAGCTGTGGACCCCCACCCCACCCCCCCTCACGTCCCGCATCCTACCTGGGAGCTTCCTCAGGGACGGTGAGGGCTATCGAGACGCAGCCTGTACCTGAGACCCGACCGCGGGTCGCTCCGCACCTGCTGGTCAGTGCCCATCCGCTGGTCAGTGTGCACCGCACGCGGACGCCGCGGAGCCGCGGGGTTGGCGCGGTGGTCCCGGTGGGGCTGCCCCTCCCCCCGCCCCCCTTAAGCCTCTGTGGTCGGGTTGGCAGACGCCAGCCGCGCTCCGCACACCTGAGGACCCTCTGGACCCGCCCGCAGCGCCTCGTGCGCAGAGGCGGATCTGCTCCCTCGGGCTCACACTCCGTCCTGATTTGGGAAATTGGGAAAGTGAGTGGAAGCTCGGGCTAGTTTCATCCTGGGCCCTTCACCCCCAGCCGCTCGCAACGCCCCTCACAAGAAGTGGCTGACAAGCCGAGCCCAACGTGGAGCCGATTCTGGCAGCCGGATTCCGCCAGAAACGCTCATTTTTACTTTAAAATTCGACGTAGCATCTCATTGATAATAGGCCTGCGTATAGGTGGTGGAAAACGGTGATGGTCGCATTTAACAGGGCTCTGTCTTACATGCCTGTGAGTGAAGCCTAAGCAACATTTTACTGATGAGTAAAATTCCTTTCACCGGCGAGCCCCTTACACTCCTGTTTTATTCAAGTTGGTGCTGATGTCGAATACGATCCAAAAGGCCAGCAGGCGAATGAGATATTTCTAAACCTAGGGGAAATTTTCTGTTCATCCTGCCTTCATTTGGGTTGAACATTTGTAACTGTTTGAATATTGCTTCCTATTATGACATTTCGTTGCTGAATGGCTACTTTAAAAATCTTTAAAAAATGGATTTTATGCTTCCTTCTCTAAAACATATTTTAAATCTTGAATATCTTAGTATTCTCTGACTTCATTCAAATTACTTTATTGAATTATTAAGAGCAAACCAGTCTATACTCGGACAGTTTGTAAATGTGCTTGATTTAAACGACTGAGAAAGCTGAGTGGCCTGGAAGGATTAAATATTCCAGGATTCCTGCAGCCAGCTTCTACGGAGACCAAGTAGACTATTGTATTGCTACCGTGTTTGCAGTTATTCTTATGTGATCTCAGGGGCAAAATCCATCAAAATTATATGTTAAATTTAAGTAAAGGATTTACTGAGTTTTTTGTTTTTTTTTTTTAGCAAACATCTGTTTGAAGTACATGCAAATATACATGCAAATGTAATAAGGATTTATTTGAAAAACTTCTGCAAGGTTTTAGGCTTACCCTTTTAGTAAGACAGTTAAATTTTGTGGATGGCTTCTGGAGGTCAGGCAGGAGATGTGATTGTTCCCCCTTGAACCACCTGTAGCTTATTGTTAACATGATAAAAGGTGTGCTGACAGTGTGATGTCTCAATGCAGAATGCACACTATATCCTTATTTAGACCACCCACCCCCACTGGCAATTTACATATTTTCTTTACGTTTGGGGGAATTGTTAGCTTGATAATTTCTTTTTATCTTTTTCATAATGTTGTTTATTGGTTGGTTCATTTTAAACTGGGAACACATGGTTAGGAGGCATTGCTTGAAACAAGTCTGTACTTCGCGGATCTACCTTTAAATGTCCTGCCTCAGCTCTGATATCTTAAATAATGACGTTGCATACTCAGTTTGTATAAAGGCAAAGGAACAAGGAAATCTGAACCTCTTCTTTTGGAAACAGTTTGACTGAAGTACTTCTGTTTAGTGCTTTTCTCCCATTAAAACATAATTACTTTCATTTAGAAAAAAGCTTTGAGATTTCTTAGCATAATTGATGCTGAAACGAATTCTTACCTTCTTGTGGTTATTTTACACAGTTACCATTATTTTAGAAGTAACTCCTGAATGAAAGTTGGAAATATATCTTCTTTCAAATAATATTTGAAAACTATTTTGAATAATATTTGAAAATACAATTAATCATTCTATTTTAATTGAATGATTTTTAAAATAAATGTAGTCTTTAAGTAGGTTTTATATAATATAAATTGTTTTATATAATAAAGCTTTAGAAATAAGGACCATGAGTAGGAAATATTCTGTGGGAGCAGGTGAACAGAAGAACAGGGTCATTAATGACTTGGTGGTGAAGGATGAGTCATCTTCCCAGTTTCCTTAGGATAAATCACAGAGAAATAAGAAAACCACAGGACAGCTTATGGTGAGTAAGTATTAACATAGGAGAAGCTTCAAGTAATTTTGAGCACTCTATACCCTGTACTACCAGCGCTCTTTGAATAAAGTTTTGTTGCCCTTTTAAAGTGTACAAAATGACATATAGACACGGAGAACTTTTATGCTTTTGAAAATCAAAAGGGTATATTATATTTGGTTATAGGTATAAAATTCCTGTAGAGGTTCTAGTCTCCATGTTTTAGGAAAAATAAAAGTTTAACTTGAAGATAGAAAGAGGTCAGCACATTTTAAAATAAGTGTGGTAGATTGAGCCAGCCTATTCAGGGTATAATGATGAGATGTTGAAATAAAGCAGACAAAAAACTCTCAACCTCAGGGTATGTTAAGTAGATACACTGGTTGCATGGCATTTTCTGCTGTTTTAGTTCTGTTGAGTGGTGATAAAATCCAGAACCCAAGACTCCTCAGTGGGGGAATTGTGGGAATACTACGACCTTCACCAGGTACAGGGTAGAGACCCCCTCACCCTGTTTTTGCAAACGTGAATATATACACCAGTCTATTAGGAGAATTGGATATCAGTATCGTTATAAGGAAACCGTGAATCACATGGTTTATATATTATATATTTCAAACATTTATGATTTATAAGTCAATTAAACTATACTCTTTATCATGTAATAAATGAGTATGGAATTTGGAAACCAATAAATTGGCAGTGAATGATATAATACTACCATCAACCTTTTATATTATTGATTTCACTGGAGGACATATACTAATTAGGAATGATGGAAGGGATACTGTATGTTGGCAGCAGTACAATAAAAATCTAGCAAAAGTGGCAGTGTTGGTCATGCTAATTTTAAATAACTCATATAATCAAATCAGAATTCTGTCCTTAAATTGAAATTCAAATGCTTCTAGGTTACATTTCTTTTTCAATAAAAATACCTGGGAGTGGTGGGTAGGGGGAAGAGGTAGGGATGAATAGGTGGATCACAGAGAAATCTTTTTTTTTAATCAAAGATACTTTAAAAAAAAATTTTTCAGAAATATAGTTGATTTACAATGTTGTGTTAGTTTCAGATCTACAATAAAGTGATTCGGTTATACATATATACAAGATATATGTATGTATGTGTGTGTGTATATATATACATATACACACACACACACACACACACACACACAAGACACTGAGTATAGTTCACTGTGCTCTACAGTAGGTCCTTGTTGATTATCTATTTTATATATAGTGGTATGTATATTTTAATCCCAAACTCCTAATTTATCCCTTCCACCAACCTTTCCCCTTTGGTAACCATAAGTTTGTTTTCTATGTCTGTGAGTGAGTCTGTTTCTGTTTGGTAAATAAGTTCATTTGTATCATTTTTTTTACATTCCACATATAAGTGATATCATATGATACTTGGCTTTCTCTGTCTGACTTACCTCACTCAGTATGGTAATCTCTAGGTCCATCCATGTTGTTGCAAGTGGCATTATTTCATTCTTTTTTTATGGCTGAGTAGTATTCCATTTGTATATATGTACCACATCTTCTTTACCCAGTCCTCTGTCCATTGACATTTAGGTTGCTTCCATGTCTTGGCTATTGTAAATAATGCTGCTGTGAACATTTGGGTGTGTGTATCTTTTGGAATTAGTGTTTTCGTTTTCTTCAGATATGTACAGTATGGAGGTTCCTTAAAAAACTAAAAGTAGAGTTAGCATATAATCCAGCGATCCCACTCCTGGGCATATATCTGGAGAAAACTATAATTTGAAAACATACATGTACCACAGAGGATTTTTTGGGCAGTGAAAATAATCTGTATGATAGTAAGATGGTAGATACATGTCACTGTACGTTTGTCCAAGCCCAAGGCTGAGCCCTAAGGTAAACCATGGACTTTGGGTGACTGTGATGTGTCCTGTAGTGGGATCAATTGTAACATTGTAACAAACGTCCCATCTGGTGGGGAGGGTGACAAGGGAAATTCATGCACGTATGGGCAGTGCGTATATGAGAAATCTTGGTAGCTTCCTCTCAGTTTTTCTGTGAACCTAAAACTGCTCTACAGAAGTAGAGTAGGGGCTTTCCTGGTGGCGCAGTGGTTAAGAATCCGCCTGCCAATGCAGCGGACACAGGTTCAAGCCCTGGTCCAGGAAGATCCCGCATGCCGCGGAGCAACTAAGCCCGTGTGCCACAACTACTGAGCCTGCACTCTAGAGCCCGCGAGCCACAACTAGAGGAAGCTCGCGCACAGCAATGAAGACCCAACAGAGCCAAAAATAAAATTAAAAAAATAAAAAAAAAAGTAGAGTCAAAAAAAAAATCATAACTACAACTCCATCACCTCAAAAAACAAACACTGTTTTAAGAAGTGGTTACCATTTGTGTTGCAAAACCTGAAATCAACTTCAGTTACATTTGTTCCTTGAGTAATTTTTAATACTCTTTAGATGTATCAGAAGCAGTAGGTAGTAAAGTTTTACAATTTAACTTTAAAAATGCAACCTTAACGTAAATTAAGGGACATGTGAAATGTTGTGAAAATGTAAAATATAGGTCGAAGTGTCTCAGAGGCACTCAAATTATAAGTTGGTCTTTTAAAAATGCCTGATTTGGATATACTGAATAGTAAGTAAACACTTATGGACTTCTTTTTTAAAAAATTTTATTGAAGTATACCTGATTTACAATGTTGTGCTCATTTCTGGTGTGCAGCAAATTGATTCAGTTATACGTGTGTGTGTGTGTGTGTGTGTGTGTGTGTATATATGGTCTTATTCTTTTCCATTGTTTATCACAGAATATTGAGTATATCAGTGGTTCCCTGTGCTCTACAGGAGGACCTTGTTGTTTATGTATTTGCTCTATAATAGTTTACATCTGCTAATCCCAAACTCCTATGAACTTCCTTTTTCTTTTTCTTTCCCTTTTCACTTGAGTTGGGGTTTGAGCGTACAGATTATTTGAGAGAGAAGGCTGATGGGGAGGGATGTTTCCGCGTCCTTAGTGGCTGCTGAGGAATAAAGCACCCCCCAACCCCGGCATCTGTTAACTGGGACACAGCTGTTAGAAAGTAAATAGGATGGTTTCTGTGCCTACTACAAGGAAAGGACTCTTGATTTAAAAGGCATTATATACGGTATTTGTTTTTCTCTTTCTCACTTACTTCACCTTGTATGCTAACACATATATATGGAATCTATAAAAAAAAAATAAAATGGTTCTGACGAACCTAGGGGCAGGACAGGAATAAAGACGCAGACGTAGAGAATGGACTTGAGGACACCGGGAGGGGGAAGGGTAAGCTGGGACCAAGTGAGAGAGTGGCATGGACTTACATGTACTACCAAATGTAAAATAGCTAGCTAGTGGGAAGCAGCCGCATAGCACAGGGAGATCAGCTCGGTGCTTTGTGACCACCTAGACGGGTGGGATAGGGAGGGTGGGAGGGAGACACAAGAGGGATGGGATATAGGGATATATGTATATGTATAGCTGATTCACTTTGTTATACAGCAGAAACTGACTCAACAATGTAAAGCAATTATACGCCAATAAAGATGTTAAAAAAAAGTAAAAATAAAAATAAAAGGCATTACAGTTCAGACAATGGAAATCTTTAAAAGAACCCTCTCAGTGCATTTCTTAGGTTTACAAAGGGCCCTGGCTGTGTGTCCTGACTACCCGGCGTCCCCTCAAAACTGAGGCTCCTTTTTTACTGAGATATAATTGACAAATACAATTGTATATACTTAAGGTGTATGGTGTGATGATTTCATATTCATATGTCTTGTGAAATGACCCCTTTTGTGGTACTTTAATAGTAGGCAAGACTTGTATTACTTTGCTTTTCAACAATATGCACCAAAAATAAAATTAAACAATTAATAACAATTTGGGGAAATTTAGCACATTAGACCATTATTCTCTCTGTTCAGGAATACTTTCTCAATAGTGGATATCCAATTCGGATTTTTTTTAAAGTATATTTTTAGTGCTTCTCACTATGAAACCACATTTTAAAATGTGACACTATTATGTTTTATCACAGTTGAGAACATGGGGTCTTCTTGGGAATTCTTCACAGTTAATTCCTTGCATTTTTACGATTGTTTTTCTCTCCGTCTTTTAATCTTTTGATGACAGTGGGCCACAGTGTGTTTAAAACTCCAAATCCGTAGCAGCCTTTGTAGACAGTGTCCGTATTTGCAGATCAGAGCTGGTGAAGACTATAGCATGAGGTGTTTTTTTATCTTGGACTGTTGTTCATATTGTTGAAATCAGGGGGTTTACTAGAGAGACAGGCGGTTGACCTCCTAAAGGAAGCAACAGGCTTTAAAGGCCATGGGCCAGTGAGTGGCCTCAGCAGCAAGGGGCCATCCCCATGCAGCACCCTGACCTCTCTTGGTCATGAGGGTCCTGCGTAAACCATGGCCCTGGGTAAGCAATGGCCCTAGTTAAGTCATGGCCCTGGTTAAGTCATGGCCCTGGTTAAGCCATCGCCCTGGTTAAGCCATGGTCCTGGTTAAGCCATGGCCCTGGTTAAGCCCTGGCCCTGGTTAAGCCCTGGCCCTGGTTAAGCACTGGTTTTATACAGTCTCCACATCCCTGTTTCTTATCACTACCCGCCCCCCCCCCCCCCCCACCATACTCACCACGGTGTCAGGATGTAGGGTTGGTTTAATCAAGTCAGCATCATGTGAGGAAGGCAGGTCAGACGATGCCCAGGGATCTGCCGTTTCTGCAGAGGGGCGCCTGGGTGGAGCTGACACCGCATTGTCAGACCCCATCAGGAGGCCTGAACTGAGTACAAAATTTAGTCGATTTGCCCTGGCTTCGTTCTGACAGATAGAAGTTAGGGGCGTGGGTAACACTTTAACTCTCCAGCTCTCATAACTTCTAGTGAATTATTAGGAAAGTGTAACTAAGAGGACTGAGAAATAAGTTACTCTGTATATGTGTGTGAATATATGTTCTGTATGTGTATACGTATGAACATACAGGTCTGTGCATAAATGTATACGTGTTGTATATATGGTTTACCTGTGTGTGTGTGCCTCTTCAAATAGGTGACAGATTACATAATCAGAAAACCAAGGTGTTGGTATATTGTATGATAGATATTATTTTTATATGTTAATTAGAAAGCAGACAGTCCCCCTAAAATGTTAAGACATGGATCAGTGGTTTTTTTTTTCCGGTTAAGTTCTCCGCATCTCATGAATTGAGAACGTGATCTCGTTTGCTGGTACGTGTGTGGTCCCTGTGTGCTTTCCTGGTTCTTACGGGAAGTCAGCTTGTTGGGGGTTATATGCTAGATACACTTTTCTAAACTTTTAGCTAGATATACAAAAGGAACAGCAAGCACTGCTATAAAGCATTTATTCTCCTGCTCTTAGAATAAGACTGCTTTTATTTTATTTTATTTTTCTATTGAAGTATAGTTGATTTACAATGTTAATTTCTGCTGTACAGCAAATTGATTCAGTTATACATACATATATATTCTTTTATATTATGGTTTATCACAGGATATTGGATATAGTTCTCTGTGCTCTACGGTATAACCTTGTTGTTTATCCATCCTATTGAATATATGTAATAGCTTACATCTGCTAATCCGAAACTCCCACTCCGCCCCTTCCCCACCCCCTCCCCATTGGCAACCATAAGTCTGTTCTCTATGTCTGTGAGTCTGTTTCTGCTTCGTAGATAAGTTCATTTGGGTCATATTTTGGATTCCACACATAAGTGATATCATATGATATTTGTCTTTCTCTGAATTACTTCACTTAGTATGATAATCTCCAGGTCCATCCGTGTTGCTGCAAATGGCATTATTTCATTTTTTTTTTTATGGCTCAGTAATATTCCATTGTATATATGCACCACATCTTCTTTATCCATTTATCTGCCGATGGACATTTAGGTTGTTTCCATGTAAGACTGCTTTTACATCTCAGGCCTCTGACTCAGAGTAACATTTTCTGTTCTTATACAACTTTAGTTTTCATGATCTGGGCCAGAATTCTTTTTTTTTTTTTTTTTTTTCTTCTCCCTCCCCCCTCCCCCCAAACTCTCCAGAATTCTTTTATTTTATTTTCTGTATTTATTTTTTAAAGTGATCTGTGAGTCTTCTCACTATCCAAGTCCCATACGCTCCTGGAGTATTGACATGCGTCTTCCCGCCTATGAACATCCTTTAATCTTTTCAGCTCTTTCTACTTCTGTTAGCTTACAGATTTCCCTGCCCTGTTGGGCTGTGAGCTCTGTACCACAGTAGACTGTGCTCTCTCCACCCCACACCCCTGCAGTTCACGGGCACTCGCACAGGGACCAGCTGGGAGTGAGGATTAGATAACGCTGACCGTGAAGGAGCCCTATGTGAGATTCACCTGCCGCCTGCCCGGTCGCAAGGAAAGCCTTTCAGATCTGTGTGCTTTCTAGGGACCATTTCCCTTCCTGGCCAGCCCCCACCCAGTTTTGTAATTTGAATGAATATTTAATTGTTATAAAATGTCAGGTGTCAAATCCTAAACTGCCTTCGCCCATCGGTCCACAGTGTGCCCAGGTGGGCGTGCCGGGCCACTGTGACCGTGTCCACTCGACCGTGGGCTGTGATCCTGTGCATGCCTGCATCCCCCCTGCCCATCCCTCTACTTCTTCTGCAGTTTCTCTTCGACCACAGAACCCTGTTGCTCTAAAGCCTTTAGAGGTGTTTTGCTGCCCGCTAGGTAATATCAAACCCAGTGTCCCCCCTCTCTTACTTGGCTCCTGCACTTCCATTCACGGATGTGCGCCTGAGTCCGGGCAGTTCGCGGCGCGTCCAGATGTATTCATTTCCGTCACTTCTGCCTCACTTACAGTTGCTGGTGTTTCAGGTAGCGATGTGTTGGGTTCCTGCCTAAGGGGACTGAATCTGAGTGCCTGGGTGCGGATAGGATTTCACCTCCCCACCGTGTAACCGGCCCTCAGGAAGCGGGTGGTCCAGGCCTGGGATTCAGTCATCCTCTTGGGTCTCCATCAGGGGCCACTTTCTGTCCAGCAGGAGGGACTTGAGAGAGTGGAGGACACACAGCTTGTGCTGGGAAGGACTGCAGGTGGCCAGGTGGGACTGTCCCACGGGTCAGGAGTGAGGGACATGGCTCCCCTCCCTTCTCCAAGGGCAGCCGGGATGTCAGCTTATCACGGGGGCGGGAGGGACGCTGAGAGGAAGGAGGCCAGGCGGGTACAGGGAGGAAGATACAGGTCACTACTGGGTCTGTTTCAACCATCTCAGTGTTTCTTGGAAATACTCCCTGTGCCCACGGAAGGGATTTTTATTATTTCCAGTGAGCTGTTTGCCTTGACCTCGACCTTTTTTCCTCCTGGGTCACAGGGCTCAGAAGGACCAGTCAGGGCTTCCCCAGTCCTGACATTTTGGATCTCTCACTGCGTTATGATGCTTCTTGGCCTATAATTACTATTTTTGGGTGTCTGTTAGGTGCCAGACATATTAAGTATATTATTACATTTAGTAGAATCTTTAAAACATATTTTTAATTGTAGTAAAAAACACATAATATAGCATTTACCATATTTTCCATTTTTCAGTGTATAGTGTAGTAGCGTAAAGTGTATCCACGTTGTTGTACAACCATCTCTAGAGCTTTTTCATGTTGCAAAACTGAAACTGCACCTGGTAAACAACTCCTGTTCCCCTCCCGCAGCCTTTGGCCATCACCCGTCTACTTTCTGCTTATATTAATTTGACGACTTTAGGCGTCTCATGTAAGTAGAATCATACAGGATTTGTCTTTTTGTGATTGGCTCTTTTACTGAGCACAATGCCCTCAAAGTTTATCCATGTTGTTGCAAATGGCAGGATTTCCTTCCTTCCTTTTTTTTTTTTTTTTTTAAATTAATTAATTAATTTATTTATTCTTGGCTGTGTTGGGTCTTCGTTTCTGTGCGAGGGCTTTCTCCAGTTGCGGCGAGCGGGGGCCACTCTTCATTGCGGTGCGCGGGCCTCTCACCGTCGCGGCCTCTCCCGTTGCGGGGCACAGGCTCCAGACGCGCAGGCTCAGCAGTTGTGGCTCACGGGCCCAGTTTCTCCGCGGCGTGTGGGATCTTCCCAGACCAGGGCTCGAACCCGTGTCCCCTGCATTGGCAGGCAGATTCTCAACCACTGCGCCACCAGGGAAGCCCTTCCTTCCTTTTTAAAGCTGAATGATATTCCACTGTGTGTATACACCACACACATTTGTTTATCCGTTCATCCATGGATGGACACTTGGATCACTTTCACCTCTTGGCTCTAGAAAAAGACCGCCATGAACATAGGTGTGCAAATATGTCTTCAGGATCCTGCTTTCAATTCTTTGGATATATACTCAGAATTGGGATTGCTGGCTCATATGGTAGTTCTATTTAAAAATTTTTTAGGAACCTCCATATTGTTCTCCATAGTGACTGCACCAATTTACTTTCCCACCAACATTGCACAAGGGTTCCAGTTTCTCCACATCCTCACCAACACTTGTTTCTGGTTTTTGATGATACCCATCCCAACAGGTATGAGGTGGTATCTCCCTGTAGTTTTGATTTGCATTTACCCCATGATTAGTGATGTTGAGCATCTTTTCGTGTACCCATTGGCCATTTGTATGTCGCCTCTGGAGAAATGTCTATTCAAGTCCTTTGCCCATTTTTATTATTATTTTTTTATGAACCTAAAAAGTAGACATTATTGATATATGTTTTGCAAATGGGGAAGACTTAGTTTCAACGAGCTTAATTAACCTGCTTAAGATTAGCGAGATTATTAGCTCTAAAGATCATGTTTATTAATTTGTCTGTTTCTTATTTATTAACAGTTGACCACTTTCAATGAGTAATTACAAGCAACTCAAATTAGTTTTTTTTTTTCATTTGAAATGTTATGTTGGGTCCTTTTCAATGGTCACAATTACCATCTTTTTGGTTCTTGTCTGCTAGGGCAATAAATTGATAAAGACTTGGCATTTTTATTACGATTATGGAGGGAGTGTCTCTTATACAGCGTTACAGTGACATTACTATAGCTTGACCATTTCATCTTGAAGCTACAATAGAAGACTTCCAGTAGAACAGCGTTTATCCGGACAGGCATAGTACATGTGACCATGCATAGTACCAGCATTTTTACTTAGTAATGAATTTTTTCGATATCCCAGTGCAGTTCTGAATGTATCTTCGGTGGGCGGGAGTGCTGTGAAAAGGAACACTAATGTGTCCTTACGTGGCTGTGACTGGGCTTCTGAGGACACCTGTAGCATCTTTGGGAACCACTCTGCACCACTGTGCCTGCATTCCACCTGCTACAGTTGTGGATTTATTTTCAAAGTCAAGAAAGTGGAAAAGGAATTATGTCTTACAATTTTAGACTAGAAATCCAGAAATGTTTATTGTATACAGTCAACACCTACGCCTGTAAGTGTGATCACTGTTGAATGGGTGCTGACACAGCCTGCCAAAGTTCTGTCCATGGTAGATCACTTATTTTTCTATATTTCCCATGTTGAATATCAAAGATTGATGGAACACCGTTGATTTTTTAAAAAATGAAATTGCATCGTATTTAAGATAGGTTAGAGCATGTCTTGCTTTTAAAATACTTTTGTTGTCTACTTCTGTTTGGAGACTTCATCTAGAATTTCATTGACGTTATTCAGTATGAACTATTTCATTGAACACGAATTCTCTACTTTTAGAGTTTTGTAACGAGCAAAATTAATTAGCTGCCATACTGAAGAAAATATGGAGTGATGTAAAATTTAACAATTTCTATATTTTGTAGTTATTTTGGTATGTGTTGCATGTTCCAGATAATTCTGTGGGTTTTTTTACTCTTAGCATAAGGAACAGCCCATTATTTAGCAGAAATAAAAGAAGGAAGAGGGCCAGAAATGCAACAACTTAATCTAATTGTGTCCCCAAGTAGATAAAACATTGCAGGCCATTAGCTTCCTGAATCTGGTAAAATGCTTACTAGCTCTTCTAGCTCCTAAAATAGTAATTTGATGGTCCCTTAATGACAGCTCATTTTGACTGTTCTATCACCAGCTTACTCCATGACTTTCAAAATATTTACGTGGGGCTTTCTAGGCAGGATCGTCTCAAACGTCTGAAATATGGGCTTGCTAGTTGCCTGGACACATGGTATTGGCATCTGCTGAAGAGCAGTTTTAGAACATGGGGATATTTCTAGGCCTTCTGCAGCGTACAGTGTAGGGTGAAGTTATAGTCTTCCAGTAGGACCGTCCTGGTGACATCTGGTCTTCTCCCCCAAGTCCCCGGGCAGTCACATTCACCTCAATGAACATTCCCTGAGGCACAGCTTTTCTGGAACGTCGTATCAACAAGCACTACCTTCTTATGACCTGCAAAATGTTTCTTTGACATGAAACATAATTTCTTGGAGTTCAGATGTTAAACACTGTATCGTTTTAAAGGACTGTTGGACTTCCTGAAACTATGTGAATCACGGGCACACTCCGTGCTGGTGACGGGGGCGCTGCTGGTTTGGAAGCTGTGACATTTGAAAGTCACCCCCAGGGAAAGTCATGTTTTTAGGTCGACCATCACGTTGATCACGTTATCCTCAGAATTTCTTGTTGATGACACGTGCCTGCTTGGCTTGCTAGTGTTGTCGCTGAAAATCGTTTGTTTCAGAATTGAATGCTTTCTGTTATTTTTTTATTTCACATATTTTCCTAAGTAAAAAAATTTAAAACATGGGAAAATTGCCAGTGGGGAATGACGTGTTTAATTCGGATAGCAAATTAATAGTAAAGATAGGAGAAGACATCTCGCGAATAGGAAGTATTTGTTGGGGGGGGGGATGCATTTTGAACGTTTGCCATGCATCCAGTTTTGAATATCACTGAGAACCGCCACAGCTTATAGGTCAGGCGGTGGGATCTGGAAATCCAGTTTCAGAACTGCTTTGTTGGCTGAGTAGCCGAAAGCCAGCTGGCCTTTGCTGCCGAAAGCCTTGTGTTTATTCTTTGACCGAGGGCCTCTTTATTTACACGTGCTGCTGGTCTGACTTGTGGTTTGGGAGGCTGGGTCACCACAGTCACAGGTGTCAAAGGCACTTCTCCTGCTGGTCCCCTGCTCATGCTGGTCTCAGGTGTGGTTCCCTCACGTGGTACCCAGATCAGAGGAAGAGTAAAGCAACAGATGTCATCTAGGGCGAAGCCGACGACCATGGGGCTCTGGGACATGTGTGTTCCTGTTCACATAATCATTTTCTGAGCTGAAAGCTCTTCGCTGACTTCTAATTGGTCTGCCTGTGTGTGTGCCCTGAATGGCTCTCAAGTTTCCTTACTCCATAGCTGTCACCTTGGACTCCAAAAATAAGTTCTTTGTGAGCAGTAATCCTTGTAAGTAGTAGGTAGTTCTAGGTATAGGTGGTCTTATGTGTAATTAAAACCCATTTGTTCTTAATTGTTGAACTTGAATAACTAATTTTCACTTTTTTGTTGTTGGATTAGACTGCGGTGTTTCTGATTTGTATTTGTGGTTGAATAAAAACCTTTTTTTATTGTAGTTCTTGGGTTTAACTTTTTTTTAATTTGAATTAAACTATAAATTTAAAGAACTTTCTCCTTGATGGTATGATGACACTTGTACGGTTTAATTTTTACAGGGGTTTAGCAGTATTGATGTCACAATATCAATGTAGCCATTTCTGCGGAGCTTAGGACAGGCTTCAGCTTCCAGCTGTACAGAGATTTTCCTAAGGCCCTCAGAGTTTCAGGGCAATGTTTACTGAAGTGTGTGGGCCCCTGTCCTCCTGCACTGTCCCCACCAGCTCACCTGCAAGGTCCCTCAAGGTCTTCTCTCATCCTTGGCTGGGATCCCCCCCTTCCACCTGGGCTAGTCTTGTGGATGGATGGCTTCCGTGTTTCTAGGCTCTTCTTTGCCTACAGCATCTAACGCTTTATCAGTACATTAATTTCTCCCAAAGTACAGCTTGGATCTTTTTGCTCCTCTGTTGGAAACTCCTGTTCATCCTTTCACTTATGACAGAGCAGGACTACATTTGGCTGCAGCTGTAAACTGCCCTCCACGAGAAAAACTGTGGCATCTCCACGTAACGAATCAGTTCACGTAGGTGTGGAGTCATCTTGGAGGGATACTGTGTGATTCCTACACCTGTTAGGGTTGAGGTTCGCTGTTTGCAATCGTAAAACGTACTTGGAGGAAGATTGTCCATCAGATGGGCTCTGACGTGAGCGAGAGAAACAGCTCAGGAGAGAGACAGTGGTCGCTTCCGAGGTGGTCTGAGGTTCTGCAGCAGGTGGATGGCAGAAATTCCTCTTCAGGCCCGGGCTCACCCGGCCCACTCGTCATTTCAGTGGAGCTCAGCCTCGGGGAAAGACTACCAGCCACAGGGACACTGCTTCCTGCTGATGGAACCAGGTCTCTGAGGCCTCGGGGCTGTAGGCAGGTTCTGGTGGGGGGAAGTCCCTCCAGGTAGCATCTCCGCATGAGGTCACCGTGGACAGCTGGGACCCTCCTGGCGACAGGCAGGTCTCACCGGGAGCTGCTGCTCAAATGTCAGCCCCACTGACATCCGAGGCCCTTCATCACCTGCTTCTCTTCCCTGTTTTCTGTCTCAGGCACCCACACCCCGGCCGGGCCAGCATCCCTCCTCTCTCTGGGCGGTTCTCACCTGAACATCTGCACAGGGGGCCTTTGCCCGGCTTCTCATCTCTCCCCTGACAGTTCTCATTTTTTGTGCCAGTGTGTCCTAACCCCTCCCCGCTCTCCACAGTCGGATGCAGCCTCCCTCTTCCCGCGCCTGGCGAGGCCGGTGTTGGCGGCGGGGCAGTGCCGTTGCTCCGCAGACCGCAGAAGGGGGCTCATGAAACGGGGGGACACGGGGCGCGTGGGCGGGCCCGCGGCCCTTCCACTCAGGTGTGGAAGGTCACCGTTAATGCAGAGCTCAGAGCCCAGGTGGATACTAGTAGTTGATGCTACAGCATTTTATTTTATCTTTTCCCAGGGTTTTAGTGCGCGTGTCATCATGGAACTTGGCTCCCTTCCCAATTCCTTAGACAGTCTTTCTTAAATATCTGACTTCTGCATTTAAGCTCTTGTTTGTTTTATAAGAACGGTGTTGCTTTTTGCCATCAAGTTTGAACTATATTTAAAAACAAAACAAAACAAAAGAAAGAATGTTAGTAAGGGTTTCCATGTCGTACACGTTCTTGCACCTCCTGTTCTATGACGACTAGGAAAATGTCAACAGTAGGCTGCTGGATTTTTGCCAAACGTTGCCACAGAAGTTAGCCGCCCCAAGTCAAGGTTTCAAAGCTAGAAAAAGGATTTTCCCTTACTCTCTTTGTTTAAACTCAAACTCTCTAAACATGAGAATCCTAAGAAAGAAGAAACATTGTAAAGTGCCCTTAAAACTCAGAGGATCGGTTCCTTCGCTGTATGTAACAGTGGAGCAGAGGGAAATTTATAGCTTTCTTCTTCTTTTCTGGAAGAGCATCTGTTGAAAGGAAACTTCTTAACCTGATTTTGTAATAAAAATATAATGTTAAGAGCAACCATTTGGAAAACACCTCTTGAAAAGACACAAGTGCCCTGAGATATATTTTGTAGCCTGAAGTTTTATCATGTGAATTAAGAAAACTATAATTTTTTATTATCCTAAATGCAGTCGAAATGACAACTTCTCACATAAACTTTCTTCTTCCTACATGTAATCCTATAGTGTTCAGCATTCAACTCTGGAGACTCTAAATTACTGAAGGAAGACAGATTTATAATCTATAACATAGGTTAAAGTTGCTTAAGAAGGATAGTAACAACTACCGTTTGTGGACATTTTATTCTTTAAACTATATAAAAACAGTAATAACAACTCATACAAGACCCAAACCAGGAATTATCTCCACTAGCTGTTGAGTGGTTTGGCTATTTCCTTAAGCCGTTTCTAAATTTTCATCTTGACGGCATCCTCAGCCAACTGCCATGGAGGTGGCATCTACACCTGTAAAATCTGAAGCAGAAATGAGGCCTCTGAGAGCATAGTTTGAAATCAAATCATGTGTTCCAATTGCTGGAATATTCCCATGTCATTTTATAGTAGAGTAGTGTAGGATCAAGGTGTTGATTATCATTATAATAAAACTTCACAGATCTGAATCCTGCAGTCTTGTGACAGTGCAGTTAATGACCAAACCCATGTGATGAAATGTCATCTTAAAGTTTACCATCTTTTATGATGACTGCTAATTAACATCATGATATGGAATTTTGTACTCAGTGCTCTTTTGAAAAAAATCTTAAAGATTCAGAAATTCAGTGCTTACTTTCTTATGCTTTCAGGGTCTGGGGTTTATAATACAAGATAGTTAAGTTGTATTAAAACCATGACTGTTTCATCTGTAATTGTGTTTGTTCACAAACCTCCTGAGAAGTTCCCTGGGTGAGACCTGAAACTGGCTCCCGTGTATGGAGGGCGGCGAGAGACCAAAGAGCGAGGCGGACCCTCTGGGTGGGCAGGCAGCAGGTGTAATGAATAAGGGGACCGACTCGGGCGCCACAGGACGAGTAGATCACCACACCCACCCGCCAGAGTCTTATAGTTTATACAGAAGCCTCATCCGGGCTCACGGCGTATTCAGTCCAGGTGGCCTCAACACCGTGTTACTCTCTCAAGGCTGCATCCTTGGAACGGCTCCTGGGGTGGGAACTGTGGGCAGAGCCTGTGTTCCAGTGACTGGGGACAGAGGGAAGGGGGTGAGGAACCTCCAGTTACCCAGGTCCAGCTCACGATCAGCTGGCAGTCACGTCTTCTGCATGACCTCCGCCATCAGATTGTTACTGAGACAGATCACAGTGGAAAGGAGATTCCTATTTTCTCCTCTATTTTTATTTTATTTATTTATTTATTCATTCATTCATTTTTCATTTTATTTTGTTTTCTTTTATTTATTTATTTTTCTTGCCCCGCTGCATGGCATGTGAGATCTTAGTTCCCCAACCAGGGATTGAACTCACGCCCCCTGCATTGGAAGTTCAGCGTCTTAACCACCGGGGAAGTCCCTCTTTATATTTAAATAAACAGTTCTGGCAATAGTGTTTGTGTTTCAAGCTAGACCTCCAGTTTCTTGGTTAACACTAAATAGCAGCTGATATTAGTGAAAAATGACAATTAAATAAAAATTTTCTTGCTAAATATTTAAGTTTTCTAAATTTGGGGGACAGTTTCTTTTACATTATTACCTAGAACATGATTTTTTAAAGGTTATTAATGCAGTTTAACAACTTTAAAAATAAATACTTAAATAAGTTATTCATGTACAGCAGAAAAGATTTAAAAATGATTACAACTTTTAAATAAATTATTGTATATCTATAATTGTTGTATATTATGTGTCTATAATTATATATATAGTCACTTCAAATGCTATTTAATGTAATTTTGTTACATAAAAATATCAAATTCAAATCAGAAAAGAAGCAGCAAATTAAAAAGTTTGTGATTTAAGTACTGTCCAGAAAAAATTAGTCATAAAAGAGGTTAGATTTTGGTACCATTTTACAGATGGCAGACATGACGGCAAAACTATAGAAAAGTGAACATTTTAGTTAGGTACTTTTTTTTCCTTTATGAAAACACCCAATGACTGCTCATTTTCCCATAAAATGCCCTTAAAATTGATTAAATAAATTGATGACAGGTAAGGCTAAAGGTAGGGATTCACTATTACTATTATTATACTGTTAATTGATGCAGCCATACCACTAATGGTTAGAAAAGCTATAAATGAATCGGCTGTGTATTCTCACCCAGGGTTATTGTGGAATCCTACAGGTGGTCCTCCTTTTCCTCTGCACCTCCTGAGACTTCACATGACACAGAACGACACCTGCCTTGGCAAAGACACAGGAAGAAATCGCACCTGTAAACAGTTCATTTTAAGCCAAGAGTAAAATTAAAAGTACCGCATTCTCACACATTAGTGGCTGTTTGTTTCAGGTGGTTACAGGAGGAGGGCAGACCTGTTTCCCTACGGGGAACCGAGAGCCATAGGAACAGCTTTGCCACTTTCTGCGTCACCCCCGAGCACAGTCTGGCACCGGCCTCGGATGCAAACCTGGTGTTCCAGGCCCAGGTGGTGGGTCTGGAGCTGCTCAGGGGGAGACCACACCCCAGCATTCTTCTCACCGCAGGTGGGACCGTAGCCAAACCACACATGGTCGTTCCTAAATTCACGTAGACGAATACACTGCGTTTCATTTGCTTCGTATTTTGCCATATGCCTTGAAAAAAAAAATGCAAACATTACTGCAATTTTCTAAAATACTTGACCTTGTTAAAAGGTTTCTAGCTCCCTACACTACAGGACTTCTAGTGATGTTACGTAAGGAAGTTGAAAAAACTGTGTTGTGTCAATTTTGAAATGATTTTCAGTGGATTTTGGATCGCATGAGGTCTCTGGTCTATACTGTGATCTGGCTGAAGAAACGTGACCCTTGGTTCCTGATTCCCTGATTTCCCTGAAATGGTTTATGGGACAGAAATAACTTTTGCTCTTATTGAAGCAATAGGGATAGAGGCAAATATGATTTAACTTAAAATAGTCAATTTTTCTTGAATGCAGATCTTTGTCCGTAGTTGAGAGGTAAAAGCATAAATCTTTAAAAAAAATAGTCAAAGAGACAAAACAGCAGCTTCGGTGAAGACTCACACTGAGGGTAACTCAGAGAACAGCACCCAGGAGCAGAAAAGCATGGGGTGAAGCCGCTTTTGTTGTGTGTTGTCTGTAACAGCAGCCCCGAGATATAGGCGTAGCGTCCATACTTAGCGTACAGCCTGAGCGACTAGATGAATAGAAAGTAGTGCTCAGAGGGTTTTTTAAAAAGTGGGAAAATCATGTCTTACGATGCTAGAATCAGGGTGTTTACCCTGTTCAGTGTGTAGTAGCTTGAAAAACTTGGTAAGGAGTCATGTAACAAGACGGTGAAGTCTCTGTTTTATATGGTGACATGCACAGCCTAACAGGAAAAATGCCTAACACCTTTGATTACAAGGAAGCTGTTGTCTGTTGTTAAAATAAAAAGTACCATATTTATTACATTCAAATATGCATATTTTATAACTTTTAAAAAGTCATTCCTGAAACTGAAATGAATTTTTTAGTCTGTGTGTAGGTTTAATATGACAGTGTTTTCTTTTGTTTCTAAAAACTGTTATTCAATAATTAGGAAGGTAGGAACAGTCTTAATACGATTTAAAGAAAGAGAAACTATATGATATTAAAGTTAGAGCTTCATGTAGGAGCAACCTGATATGTCTTCATTTTAATATGATTTTGGACATGTCAGTGGCTCTAATATGGTCAGTAATAATAAAAAGCATTAATACAAAAAAAAAGAAACTAAACTGTATACAAAGATAATTTGATTAACTGTAGTGAGTTGCCTGTTAGTATTTAATGGTCCATTAAAAGCCCATTTAAAGAAGTCAAAAACCACAGTGCATATCTTGGTTTTTGACATAATCTAAGACAATATTAGCAAAGGGCTCATTAGATTATGTGGACAAATATTTCCATTTTATTTGGAGAAAGGTAGTTTGAAATTTGCTCTCTCATCCAGGAAAAACAGTTCTCATTTCCCAAGATCATTATCCCTTTTAAGTGAAGAGATGAACCACATCCAAAGTGTCCTGTCCCCCTTCTTGTGGGGTGTTATGAAGGAGACCTGGTGTGGTTCTTGGGCTACAAATAATAGTGTATGTAAGAAAAAACATTTTTGTAAAGTCTTAGAAAAAATATGAAATGATTTATAAAGAAAAGCAGTTTTACTGTGTCTTGTGTTTTGAGATACTGATCAAACACGAATGAGTTTATTCAGAGCTTCCTAGAGTTCTAGGCACCTGTTTCTGAAAGTTCTCAACTTGTGTATTATTAATATCTTAGGAAAATCAAAACCTGATGCTATTGATCAATTGACTGCTGGGCTGAATGCATTCAACCAGAGAAAAGTGAGGAAATGCTTCCATTCAAGTGACAGCAGGGGCCTTATTACAGTCCGTAAACATCGTGGAGATGCCGTGGTTTGGTTTAATGTAACACAGTCCTGCTGTTGGGTGTTGAGAGGTCGGGTCTTGCTGCTGTAACGCGTCATTGTGGGATGACCCTTGTCCTGCAGCCAGACCCCCGGAGCCTGAACTCAGGTCCGCACTTCCTGCTCAGTGACCTTGGCAGGTCCTCTTCTGCCCACGTGCTTCGGCTCCTACTGCACAGGGTTGTGTTGGACGGTGAGGTGTACATAGGTGTGAGGTTCTTAGTTTACATGGGTGTATGTTAAATACATGATACGTGTTAGTCATCATTATTTCATTATTTAAATTTACAATTTAAGTTGAACTTAAAAAAAATCATTCTGGCTTCCCTGGTGGCGCAGTGGTTAAGAATCCGCCTGCCAATGCAGGGGACACGGGTTCGAGCCCTGGTCCGGGAAGATCCCACATGCCGTGGAGCAGCTAAGCCCATGGGCCACAGCTACTGAGCCCGCGTGTCACAACTACTGAAGCTCATGCGCCTAGAGCCTGTGCTCTGCAATAAGAGAAGCCACCGCAGTGAGAAGCCCGCACACCACAACGAAGAGTAGCCCTGCTCGCTGCAACTAGAGAAAGCCCGTGCGCAGCAATGAAGACTCAACGCAGCCAAAAATTTAAAAATAAATAATTAATTAATTTAAAAAAATCATTATTCAACAACTGAGCCATGTCTAGATTAAGCATGTTGTCCGAAATATGTAGGATCTGGCATTTTCCAGTAAATTACAGCTATCTATTCAATGACAGAAGTAGTATCAGATATTAAGAGAAAAATATTTATAGATTGAGAGCATTTTGCACTCACCTATGTGCTCTAGAGCTAATCACAGAACATCTGCAAGAGGTGGTTACTTAGCTTGTAAAATGAGAGCAGTATTTGCTCTTTCAGAAAATCAGATGATTGTTATAAATAACAAATGATCAAATGCACGTGAAAACACTTAGGAAAATAATAAATTGCTAAAGGATGATATCATTTCAAAAACCAACATTCTTCATCCATTTAGCAATCTAAGTTTCTCTTTTCTAAATATACACATTAATTTTTTTGATATTTATAAACTTTATATTTATCATTGAGACTAAAAATATATCAAAACGAGGAGAGGCTGCTTTGTTTTTAAATAATTACGTGTGCCACTTTTAGCCCGCATCCAAGATGGGCCATCGCCTCCCGAAAGAATCCTTGGAAGAGTTGAAGAGATTGACGGGTTGAAGGATCTTGGGATGTGCCATGACAAGAGAATAAGACGAGTTTCATGCAGACACATTAGTGCCTCTTAGGGAGGTGACTCAGTGTGGCCTCATGGGGTCCATACTCTGGATTCTGGTGGCTGAGGAGGGTTTGGGCAGGTGGGCAGGTGGGAGAAAGCCTACCTGGCAGGCGTCTGCAGGCACCAAGGTTTGGAGGTGTCATATCCATGAGGGGTTAAGTGTGGCTCGACAGAGAGAATGACAGGGAGTCCTTGGAGATGATACTGACAAGTGGCAGGGCTAGAATTAGCTGTGCTTCTAAAACCTGCTAAACAGATTGTCCTTAGAGACTGTGGAGGGAGGGCGCCTACAGTTCCCGCTCTGCCTCTGCGGCCCGACTGACGTTGGCGGACGTCCCCAGGGTCAGAGTAAACCGTTGCAGATTCTAATCCCCGAAGGGCCCCTTTCCCTTCCCCGCACGTCATTCAGAATAAAAGTGAGAGGCATTTCAGTGAAGGTCTGCCTTTTCCCCCCATGTTGTCTACTTTGATTTGATTCTTTCAGGAAAATAAAAAATAGAAAATTTTTAACTTTTTTTTTTTTTTTGGCCGCACCACGTGGCATGTGGGATCTTAGTTCCCCGACCGGGGATCGAACCTGTGCCCCCTGCAGTGGAAGCGCAGAGTCCTAACCACTGAACCGCCAGGGAAGTCCCTTTAACTTTTTATTTTAAAAATGTTGTTTGGGTGTCTCTGGTTGCTGGGGTTCTGAGCACATGCTGCATCGCAGGTCACGCGGCCTCTTTCGTGTAATGGCTGGTGAATTCTTCTGCATTTCATAGTGTTCCTTTTGAAGTGGGAATGAGCAGTGATAGAATTTTGTATCCCAAACTGGGCATCAGGAAATCCCTAAGACGAATGCGGATGTATTGAACATGAGGACTTACAAAGACCTAAAAGTTTCCCTCCTAGCCTCCAAACCCAGCAAACAGCTGAATTTCCATACTAGGTCAGATCGCAATACTTTTCAATGTTTGCATCGCTTCTTTGAAAATAGCATTTTTCTTTAAAATTTACATACCTTTTGCATTCCATTCTGGTACAAAAGACAAACTCAACTCATCCATCAAAACCCAGATTAAGCTTCATGAATCAATCATTGTTGCAACAGAAAAGAATATTTTCAAATACTCACTGCTTGGGAAGCAAATGTACTTCTCTAGGGCGAGGGCGTCCCCGGGTGTGTGGTCCAGCCCTCGTGCCTGGGCTGGTAACATGGTGTTCCCTGCGGTACCCGATCCCTCCTGGCTCCTCGGAACCAAACTGCTGGTGACCTTCTGGCTTCAGCTGTGACTGGAGTAGTTGTGGTGGTTTTACAACAAAGGAGAAAGGAATCTGAATCTGACACTTTCCTGCTTCCCGTGTTTTTTTAAAATTTATTTAATTTATTTCGTTTTTGGCTGCATTGGATCTTTGTTGCTGCGCATGAGCTTTCTCTAGTTGCAGCGAGCGGGGGCTACTCTTCGTTGTGGTGCGTGGACTTGTCACCGCAGTGGCTTCTCTTGTTGCAGAGCATGGGCTCTAGGTGCGCAGGCTTCAGTAGTTGTGGCACATGGGCTCAGTAGTTGTGGCATGTGGGCTCCAGAGCGCAGGCTCAGTAGTTGTGGTGCACGGGCTTAGTTGCCCCGCGGCATGTGGGATCTTCCCGGACCAGAGCTCGAACCCATGTCCCTTGCATTGGCAGGCGGACTCCTAACCACTGCGCCACCAGGGAAGCCCCTTCCCGTGCTTTTTATGTATTGAAATGTCAAAGGAGAAATTTAACTGCTAGTGATTCATATGCAGAACACAAAAAAATGATTATTAACTAGCGCATGTAGTGTTTGATGATGTGTAGGCTGTTGTATTTAATGTTTAAAGATTTAATATGTTTTCTTTTTAGGATGCTATTTTAGATTCTTATTACTTGTAAGTGCTATAGGAAAGAAATATTCCTGGCGAAGTACTCATAAAATGATCACTATTCATTATAATAGGTGAAATCATGCTAAATTTGTAGAAATATTTTCTCATATTTTCAATAAGATCTACTATTTAAACAAAGATCTAAATTGAATGTAATTCACTTAACTACCATCAAGTAGTACATCTGTTCCCAATTCCAAAAATGTGCTTATTTCAGAAAGGTATAAGAAGATAAAAAGAAGAAAATATAAATTCTAGTTAAATTTGGAGAATAAAGTTGAGAATTTAAGGTAATTGTCCCAGGTAACTTAGCTGGGAGGTCTCAGAGGCGCCTGCTTGACCCTGAAGCCCAGGTTCTTGGTCACAGTTCTCCACTGGCTTCCCAAATTAGACTGAATTTTCCTAAAAGTAAATGACTTGAGTCTCTAACAATTTGGAGAGAAATAATAGCTCCGAAATAAAGCACCCACGTTTCCTATTATTCCTGCTCATAAAGAAGGCCAGCTACAGATATAGTAGCAAATAGCAAGTGGTGGAAAACATTACCTCTGTTGCTATACCATTTTAATTCCACTCATTGTTCAGTAAACTTCTGTGTGTCCCCTCACCACGTGTCCTGCTGTGCTCGGCAGTGGTGATTCAGACAGGTGTGTAAGGGCTCTGCCTTCATGGCTTCGGTCTGGAAATGTCTTGTAGAGGAGGTTCCTGGGGTCTGAGTGCTGAGATAAGGTGTCAGGGATTGAGGATAGGGCGGCATTCAAGTCAGAGGAGCAGAGGGTAAGAGACTAAAAACTCCAGGAAAGTTTGGAAAGACACTTAAAAACCAGGGCTCCTTGGCCCTAAGGGAACATGGACTTGCTTTCCTTGATCATGAACTAAATGAAAGCAGCATGGCTCAGACTTTGCTGGAGAGCAGAGGCAATCTGGAATTTAATCTTTATTATAGAGTTCAAAAAATGAGTGAACCCAAACTGATAATTGTATATTAATTTATTGAAGTAGATTTACATTTATATTTACCATTGCTCAAGAAATGTCTAAAATGCTTCACAATTTTTTAAAATGGCATATTAAAATGAATATTGTAAGTAGGACTACAGTGGGTTTGTAGGTGATAACTGAGTATGCAACATGATTTTATGTTATACTCACCACTGATTAAAGTATTTAAAGGTTCATATTAAAAATTATAAAAAAATAATTTTACACCAAATACATGGAAGGTATAGTAATTAAAATAATTATTATTCTAATATTATTTTCTTTTTTTTTTTTGGGCAGTTTTTTTTTTTTGTTTGTTTGTTTTTATTTATTTTTTTGGCTGTGTTGGGTTTTCGTTTCTGTGCGAGGGCTTTCTCTAGTTGCGGCAAGTGGGGGCCACTCTTCATCGCGGTGCGCGGGCCTCTCACTATCGTGGCCTCTCTTGTTGCGGAGCACAGGCTCCAGACGCGCAGGCTCAGTAATTTGTGGCTCACGGGCTTAGTTACTCCGCGGCATGTGGGATCTTCCCAGACCAGGGCTTGAACCCGTGTCCCTTGCATTGGCAGGCAGATTCTCAACCACTGCACCACCAGGGAAGCCCCTATTATTTTCTTATATTAACTTTACATCTTTTTATTAGAAAGCCAGGCAATATAGTATCATATTACTATACATAATATTGCATTAATATATTTCTAAAATACAATCATAATGCTATGATTCCAAAAGTGCTAGTACTTGAATGTTCATATATCTCTATGATCAAGTCTTAATTTTTTTGTCAAAGTAATAGTCCCAGTTTACTGTCAGAGATCATAAACAAATAATAATACATACCTAAAGAGTAAATCGAATCTGTCAAGGTTTATTACCTGTGTATTCTCATGTAATTTTATTCCAACCTGAAGACAAACTCCATGGAGAATTTTCGGTTGGACAGCTGGCCTCTTAGTCTTTAGTTTTGATAATTTTCAGCCATACAACTTGTTCATTAGACTAAAACTCAAACTGCCCTGGAAATATTTATTTTTCCTTAAGACTCATTAGTTACTGGAGCAAACATCTACATTTGTTCAGGAAAGTGACATTCCCCTTGATGGATTTATAAACAACACAATAATTTGATTCTTTTATGTAATGTTTATATATTTGAAACCAGCTGTTATTTAATAAAAAATTATTCATTAAATTTGTTTGCAGATACAAATATTTTCTCTTCATGATGTAAGGGTTCAACCTGTATCTGCAACCTATGCAAACATACTTCTTTAGCAATACTTTCTAGAATTACAGGTTTGTAATGAAACTTCTGACAGGTAGTTGCTTAAACAGGTGGAAAATAAAAACTTTTTCTAAAATACTTAAACGAACTTAAGCTGCAAAAAAAGCGCCTTTTTTTCTGTTTAGGAATTGTTTTCATTAAGGTAAAGGCTAAGCCGCAGTTAAAAAAAAAAAAAGACAGAACAGTGACTTACAAACTTAGAAGATTATTCCTCCTGGGTGTAGCAGCTGAAGGACGTCAGTGGGCAGAACCCACACTCCTTTCTCGGTTCTCACCTCCTCCCAGAGGAGTTTCTGCCACGTCCTTCTCGGTAGCTGCCCTAGCCCTGCCATCACACCTTCATCCAGCCTCTAGGAAGAGGGGCAGGACCTGCGCTTTCTAGGGTTCAACCTGGGAAACTGTACATGACAATTCCAGTCTTATCTGTTTGGCCAGGACTTAGGGGCATGAGTTCACAGACTGCAGAGAGGTTGGGAAACAGTCTTTAGCTGTGTCTACATCTAAAATCGGAGGTTCTATTACTAACAAGGGGAGAATGGATATTAGGGGGAAACTAGCCTCTTGTCTTACAGAAATATTAGAATACATTTATTTTAGAAAGTTTACATAAACATTGCTTGTCTTAAATATTAATGTATCATTTATGATACTTTCAACTGCAGGTATCAGAATTCAACTATAAGTAGCTTAGAGAATTCCCTGGCAGTCCAGTGGTTAGGACTCTGTGCTTTCACTTCCGAGGGCCTGGGTTCAATCCCCGGTCAGGGAACTAAGATCCCATAATCGGTGGGGTGCGTTAAAAAAAAAAAAGCTATAAGTAGGTTAAAATATAAGAATATTTCTTACCTCATATAAGTAGAGCTGTGACAGAACTGGTTTTATTTTAAGTCTCAGATTTATCAAAGACTCCACATTTTTTCTACATTTTCATTTCACATCCTCAGCAAGATTGCCACTCATAATTATTCACAGTATGAATAATTGTCTTCATGATCACAAGGTGGCTGGTGACCATGGTCACATGCAGCTCCAGGCATGGCATTCTCAGAAAGCCATGTCCAAATGCAGGAAGAGCAGTTTCTATTGCTTTCTCTTTTCTCTCTTTCTTTCTCTTCCATCTTTTCTTTCTTCTGCCTTTTCTTTCTTCTCTCCCTCTCCCTCTCTCCCCCTCTCCCTCTCTCCCCCTCTCCCTCTCTCCCCCTCTCTCCCCCTCTCCCTCCCCCCCCTCCCCCCCCCCCCCCCCCCCCCGTCTCTCTCTCTCTTTCCATCAGATAGGAAAGCATTTTCTATAATCTCCCAGGCCTATTTCCCTCAGGCTTCAGTGACTAATATTGAGTGACAGGTTTTTGCCTTGCTTGCAGGGATATTAGTATTGTTATTTTTAGCACCTTTATTGTGAAAATGTGCTCTATCAGAAAAGATATTTGGGAAAGTCTGCTTGGATGGCGTCCAAGAGTATTTGCCACAGTTAGGTTATGTAATTTTAAAAAATTGTGGATAAGATGTTTACTTATTTATTTCAAAAACATTCCTCTAGAAAACTCATGTGGCAGTTTTAATAGAAAGTAGGAAGTGTTATGGTTCTTTAACATTGGATTTTGAATAAATAAAAATTCTTTATGGCCTTGTGTCATTGTCGTAATGCTATTCCTAAATCTTAGTAGTAAATAACTACCAGTATATAGTTTCATGTATAATAGTAAAAACAAAATATGAAAAATCTGTAATACTTGAAAAAAGTTTCTGTGAAATCACTATTTAATCTGGTTAAATATTTTATAATTTTTTCACATTAGGAATAGTCATATTTTTATTTAAAGGATATTCAAGGGTGTAATTTTAACTTCTTTGTGCTTTTCCCTATAATTTAAAAATTTTCTCAAATAAACACATTATCTTATAGTAATAATACATATTATTTAACTTATGCTTATAAAGGCATTTAAAAAACAGGTAGGAAAAAGATCAAAATATAATCGGTGGTTATTCTTTGGGTGCTGATATTATAAGTAACAGTATTTCCTCTTTACTCTCCTGCATTTTCCAAATTTTCTAAAATTAAAAGTAATCTGGGGCTTCCCTGGTGGCGCAGTGGTTGGGAATCCGCCTGCCAATGCAGGGGACACGGGTTCGAGCCCTGGTCTGGGAGGATCCCACATGCCGCGGAGCAGCTGGGCCCGTGAGCCACAACTACTGAGCCTGCGCGTCTGGAGCCTGTGCTCCGCAACAAGAGAGGCCGCGATGGTGAGAGGCCCGCGCGCCGCGATGAAGAGTGGCCCCCGCTTGCCACAACTAGAGAAAGCCCTCGCACAGAAACGAAGACCCAACACAGCCATAAATAAAATAAATAAAATAGTAAAACGTTAAAAAAAAAAAAAAAAGTAATCTGTATCAGAATTAAATTTTACTCATTTTGGAAAATAATGTAAATCAATTTAAAATAATGGTGCTAGGACAATTGGACATCCACATTCAAAACTATGAACTCAGCCTACTCACCATACTTTATACAAAAGTTAGCTCAAAATGGATCACAGACCCAAATGTAAAAGCACAAAACTATGAAACTTGTAGAAGGAGACATTCCTTGTTGTCCATATTTTTTCTTTTAATTATGTAAGCATTGATAGTAATATTGATATAACAAAATCGTTATTTTACAATAGTTTATAGAGGAAAAGACCAAATACAAGAATCTTAAAACTCTCAAAGGTGTGTTTAAAGGAGAGAGAAAAATCGTAATACTAAAAAATGGTCACATGTAGGCCAAGTGGTTTGCTCTTTCTCTTCATCTATATCTTAGTACTGCTGAGCTCTGGTTTTGAGCTAAAAATGTTTAAATGGGACAAAAAAGGCAGTCTTTCTGGTTTCCTGCATTAAATACTTGTAAGACTCTTTCAGGGATAGTTAGTCACCCAAAGTGTAAAGAGAGCCTTAGTTCATGGGGAGTGTCCCTTTCACAGTTGCTATGGGAACTTTGCTGTTTAAGACAAGTTTACAAAGTTGAAGAGAGTGAGTTACAGAAGTGATCCCAGGGCAAATGACAGAGTATGTGAACTGGTTTGTGGTGTCAGCAGTTGGATTTATGTGGTGTGCCCTAACATCCCCAGTGCATTGGTTGGAAAAAATCTTCTGTATATCAAGTGTGCTTTTACGTTACCGGCCAACTGATTACAGTGGTCACTTTCAGGAATCTATCTTTTCTGGGCTTTGTGTAAAATGTCATGTGCACAGTGTATTTTTTTCTTTCTACATCCGTATCTATATTTGCTAGTTGAAAGTGAAACAAAACTATGGCATAAGTATTCTATCAGTCAGAACTGCTATTTGATTACAGTAGATAATTGCAGTTGCTAGTGGTATAAAACTGCACAGTTGGAAACACAGTTGGATGAAACTTACATGGTGTGCAGTCAGGATATGGCGTCTAAGAAGAAAGTTTATATGACTTTTCCAGTTAGGCCAGTGAGCCAGTTCTAATAATGGTCATAAAGTTATGAAATAACATTTACTTCTCTGTGATTTAATAAAGTTGTATTTATTTTTGGAAGCCAGAGTATATTGAGTTGACCAAGAGATTAATAAATTCTGGCCATTACATTAAGTAAAGTTCATAAAGTTGAAGAAAAGCAAATACACCCTCACGAATTTATGATCGCGCTATATGGAGCTGAGAAGTCACCCCTGAATCTTTGCAGGAGTGGGGTGTTCTCTGGAGTGTCTGCAGGACGACTCGAGACTCCTTCAGTTGGATCATTAGAAGCTGTTGTAGGTTAAACCTCCTTCTCCTACTGTATTCCTGACTTTGAGTATGTCACATGACTACCGGGTGAAGTGTTTGCCTTTAGTTTCCAAAATGGGTGAAATAGTCCCACGTTAGTAGTGACTGTAGGAGGGAAAGTAAATGTGAGTCCTTCTGTTGTAATTTAGAAAGTGTGCTTTTAATATGCATATTTATGCAAGAAACCATTTTTATATTCTATTCATTACCTGAACTTATACAAATATGTCTACTAATTAGATAGTATTACTCTTGCAAAACGAGGCAGGCATTCATCTTGAGCTGTTTTGTTCCATTAATGGTTTTGGACTTCAGTTTAACTCCAACTTAAATTGGACTTCAATTTCCATCAGATACACGAAGGAAAATAGGAGAGGTTTTGTGATCAGTCTTCCTATTTCTTTTCTTCTCAAAACTCCCATATATAGACTTTTTGGATGCAGGTTGTTTATCATACATTGTTCATTAAGTGACCAAGAAAGATGTTGTCATCACCATCAGGAGACAGCTTTTAATCCGTGAAGATGCTGTAACAGTGTACAGATACCGTATTTGTTACTACGGTTAGGAAAGATCACACATGCAGTATCGTTTTGCTTTTCGAGCCTCTATGTTCGTTCTTAATTCTTAGAGGAGCACATTTTTATTCAGTACTTGCTCTCCTGGATGCCTTTGTTCTCTTCTTCTTCCCAAGTCTCCCCTTCACCCTTTCCTCCCCCTTCCCCTTCCCAGCTTCTCTCTCCGTGGCCCCCAGGAGAAACTGCCAATATCCGGAGAGGAAGTTTCATTCAGCGCACATGTCTCAGTGCTTGATACGAATCCTCAGTAGGCTGTGCAGGGAGAGCTACAGTGAAGCCGTGCACTTGTAGCGGGTCCGTCCTTGTGGAGCCTTGCGAAGGGCTGTGCAAGAGGGCAGGGTTTATTCTCTGTCGGTTAGGAGTGGCAGGTACCTTTGCTCTCTGTAAAACAAGTCATTTCTGTTACATCTGATGAGACGCGGCTTCGAACTCAGCGGCACCTGAGCTGTTTTCTCTGCTCCTGGGTCGTGGACCTGGCGGTGGCCTGGACCCCTCTACAAGGTCTGCTTCCCAGGACTTCTCTTGTTCCTCGGTATCTGCTCCTTCTCCGAAGACTTCTGTTTGGAGCTGTTACCGGCTGTAATATTATATGTTTGTTATTGCAGAAAAGTGCTTACGTATGGAGTGTACGAGAAGGATACGTGTTGAGGTGCTCTGGGGTGTCTCTGGTGACTGATGCTGTCCACGGCCTTCTCAGTATAGCAACACCTGCCGTATTTTGCAGTTTGTAATATCAACCTACGGATTCAGTTAATGAAATGGCACGTGACCTCCTTAAACATCGGAAGGAGTATGTCCTGGTTGCATTGTACCTGCTTCTCGCTGAAATTGATGAGATTTGTTGACTCCTGTTTTAGGGAAGGAGTAGATGACATGGTATTTCTTTGAATACGTAGAAGTTTCTAAGCTGATCATCCACGGCAAGCAGGATTTCAATCCGTCAAGTAGATGAATCCCCTTGATGCTTGCTCCTTTGCATTCTGAATTATCAGACAGGCAGTGATTATCGGAAAATGCTTCATTGTATTTAACTAATATACAAATGGACGAATTCCACGTGTGGATGCTGAGTTTGCCTTCTGGAGAAACATAAAAATATATTTCCTTGTCCAGATGATCATCACACAGATATTTGAAGGTGTTTATTATATCTTACGTTTTCCAAGATAAGCATTCACTGTTAAACGTATACCTTCTGTAGATTGTAGACTATGCATGGATTTTTTTTTTTGCATTTTTTGTAATTATACAGTCATTGTTTCCATTATTAATATTTTTCAAAAAAGATTATTTCTCTTTAAAGTTATAAAAATATTCAAGGTTTAGAATAGATTATACAGTAAGTACAGAAAAGCACAGAGAAGAAGAAATACTGCCTGTGGTAACCATGGTTATTTGTACTGGGATTTAAAGTTATTATTTTTTTAAATTTCATGAAAACTGTAATAGGTTGGGTTCCCCGGAAACAGACCCTGGGATTTGAGAGCAGGAGGTTCTGGGGGGACACCTGCGGAGTGAAGGAAGCAGGCTGGGCAGAGGGGAGCTGACCTGGGGTGAAGCTGTGTGAGGAACTGGGGAGTGGCCCCAGGGATGGAGTGTGGCCGTGGCCGTGGGGGACTCACCTGTGCGCCGTCACCAGCCCACACGCCTCACCTGGGGAATCGCGCCTCACCTGGGGAGTTGCGCCTCACCTGGGGAGTCACGCCTCACCTGGGGAGTCACGCCTGCCTCCAGAAGAGGCACCTTGGCAGGGCGGCTTCCGCTGCACATGCGCACAGGACGCGCAGCACGGGGCTGGGGGCGGGCGGGGGGCGGTTCGTAACTCGTCTCCTTCTTCGACATCTTTTAGACTTTACAGTGATTTCTGTGACTTGATGTATTTGAAATTTAAGGCAACAATCCATCTCACGCTGCCCTCCGGTAACCTGAATGCAGTTTTAACTTTTCTGACTTGTTTTTCTGAGGATTCTGTACCATTAGTGACTATTTTGTGTATTCAAAAATAGACCTATGGGCAACACAAGGTGAATTATGAGATCTTTTCCATAAGAAGGAAGGGTGATTTTAGCTACTACGTAATAGGTTTCCTGGGACTTCTTAAGTTAAGGCACAAGTTTTAGGACTATATTCTATATGCCTGATAACATAGGATTGAAATCTACTACTTTTACTCCAGTTTACTTGATGAGAGCCACTCATTGATTTTGATTTTGTCACCTAAGTGTGTGGTTGTCCCGCAACTGCCCCTGAGGGGCTGAGATCCCCGTGGTCAGATTTAAACCGTGGTCCTTGGAGACTGAGCTGGGAGAAGAAGTGAGGGGTGGGATTGGTCTGTGAGGGTCAGAGCCTGGATTCGTAGGAAATCTAAAAGAGAATTCAAAGGGGAAGGAGGGAAAACGCAGATACAAACCAACACAACTACGGTCTTTCCTAATTATTGTCATATGTCATATGCAGATATGATGGGCAGGGCCCTAATAGCAGATGCTATATTCTGTGAGTGTATCAACTCGGTGCAGATTTTAGTACTCCTTCATCTATTCAGAAACCTGGTCATTTTAGAGATGGGGGAGACCGATTTGCTTAGGAACTTCCATGAATCCTCACTTTTCTAAAGAAGCTGTGGGTTCAGCCAGGTGTGAGTTCATGTTTTTCTCCAAAAATGTTTATAACCAGTTTGCTGGACGGGGCATCACCCAGTAGGATTACAAGCCATTCCAGGCCCTCTGGTTGGGCTCTGGGCATTACAGCAGGGATCACCACAGAAATCTGTTTTTTTGTTATTGTTTTTAATGCTAAGTAACAAAGAGGGATTTATGATTGAATTAATAAGACCAACTGGATCTCCGCTTAGCTCCGTTTTGACTCTCTTATTTTCCAGAGCAAAATATGTTTTTCTAGACCCGTATTTCTGTCATTGACTATCAGTATTCATGATCTGATCCCAGGTATATTGGAGGGAACTAAGAAAAGCCGTGCACATAGATTTTAAAAATGTATAATATGAAGTAAGATGAGCAAACATAAATGAATGTAGGAGGTGACCCTGATAGAGACAGGCCAGCCCAGCAGCTGCGGGGGGTGGGAGGGTCTCCAGGAGCCCTCCTGCAGGTGGGAAGCGGGTCGGGGAGGGACGTGGCGCACTGAGGGAGAGGGGTGCCCTCTGTAAGGAGCGGGGTGCTTCCTTGCAAAGGCCGTGTGGAAGCCCACCTCACTGACCGCGCTGATTTTTCAAGCCTGCCGTTGAAACATGACATGTACACTCGGTGAATTTAGGAATGGAAATAGCTAATTTGTGACGAAAGCTTAAGTTTATCCTGTTTCTTTTTTTTTCTTTTTAAATTTTTACTGGAGTATAGTTGCTTTACCATGTTCTGTTAGTTTCTGCTGTACAGCAAAGTGAATCAGTTATACGTATACATATATCCCATCTTTTTTGGATTTCCTTCCCATTTAGGTCACCACAGGGCATCGAGTAGAGTTCCCTGTGCTATACAGTAGGTTCTCATTAGTTATCTATGTTATACATAGTATCGATACTGTATATATCAATCCCAATCTCCCAATTCATCCCACTCCCCCTTCCCCACTTGGTAACCATAAGTTTGTGCTCTACATCTGTGTCTCTATTTCTGCTTTGCAAATAAGATCATCTGTACCATTTTTGCACATATAAGCGATATTATATGATATCTGTTTTTCTGTTTCTGACTTACTTCACTCTATGACAATCTCTAGGTCTACATCCTGTTTCTTAATTATTTTAACATTATTTAAATGACAAAAATGTCTTGCCACTTTGGTTTAATGTTTCTTTTTTTTCTGATTAAAAGCCATTAATACATTAGAGAACAACCTTCAAATAGTTTTAAGGAGATTTACTTTTCTAGTATTTATACAGAAATTGAAAATTAGTGAAGTATAGATTTCTCATCCTTGAATTCCAATGGTTTATTTTCACTCTCCTTATGTTTCACTTACATTATAAATAATAGCCTCTGATTTCACACATCGTGAATTAAAGTACATAAGTTTAGGGACTTCCCTGGTGGCGCAGTGGTTAAGAATCCGCCTGCCAATGCAGGGAACACGGGTTTGAGTACTGGTCCGGGAAGATCCCACATGACATGAAGCAACTAAGCCCGTGCGCCACAACTACTGAGTCTGCGTGCTACAACTGCTGAAGCCGGTGCACCTAGAGTCCGTGCTCCGCAACAAGAGAAGCCACTGCAATGAGAAGCCCACGCACCACAATGAAGAGTAGCCCCTGCTCGCTGCAACTAGAGAAAGCCTGTGCACAGCAACAAAGACCCAACGCAGCCAAAAAATGTATATATATATATGTTTAAATTGCAGTGTACATTTTGTGGGTGTTAATAATACCTGTTTTGTCCTTTTTAATAGCTCTGAGTGTATCCCTAGATCCATGACATTGAAATCAGTGAATTTATAAAGTTATACACAATCCTGTCCTTTGGGTAGATTTGTAACTTACTTCTCCATTTCTGTGGTGAATTGGTGGCATGCATGAAAGTCCCCCCTTGACCTCTGTCTTTTCTGTACCTCCTTCCTTATTATGGCTGCAAAGTATTCCATGGTATGGTTAGACCATAAGTTCTTTAATCAATGAAACATAGCTGCTCATAAGAGGTTTTTTCCAGTCTTTTTTTTTATTACAAACAATGCAATGACTAATTTTTTATGCATTCTTTAATATTTTTCTTAGATGGTAAAACACTGTATATGCTATTATATTAAATTTTCTTTTAAAATCTCTTGATTATGAACTTCCATTTCCATATATATTATCTTCTGATCAAGAATTTCAGAAATGTGCATCCCTTTTCATCAAATGATGAATCAGATAAAGTGGGTGTGAGTTGTATATAATGCTGCTTTGTGAACTTTACCATGAGGCATTCTGATACCATTAATTACCTACATGAATACCAGAATATTTTTAATCACATTACATTCAATTCAGTTATGTATTTCTGAATAGTTTTGTATAGGATTGCTTGAGGGAAAATCACAAACATACATAAATTATTATTTTAAAATAGTTACAGGAATCGTCTTTTTTCCTTTAGTGCAAATTCTTGATTTAGTTCCGTGTTAGTTAAATTTGCCACCTAGAATCACCAGGAAGTTATGGACAGAGCTTCTCTTTGAATTCAGGCATATTCGACTACCAGCATGTGCTGTTACCTCACTACTCCTGTTAGTGAGGCAAACAGACAAACAGGTAGATCTCCTATCAGAACTGCTTTGGCACCAAGAATCCTGGTTTTCTTCTAGGAGAAATGAAAGTTATCTAGGATTCTTGGGGAATTATTGAATATTCTGAAAAACCTATACAGTAAGTGTTTTCATCCTTGTGAGAAGAGTTGAGAAAACATTTCTTTCTTGGAAACTTTTTAAAACATCTTAACATAACCCAGCATCCTAGATGTCCAAGTAGAAATGGTGAACATTTAGGGGCATCCACTTGGCTGACTAGACCAGCCAACTCAAACCTGGTGAACAGAAACTTGACTTAACTGTTTGTTTGCATGATGAATATTCAGTTTTCTTGTTCTAAAACGTAAATAGAAAGTGTGGAACTTCTGGAAGACATTGGGATTATAAGTCAGCAAATAAGCATGAGTTGAGTTGAGTACGTTTTTACTCACCTCTGTGCTGGCTTCTGGGGGATGTTAAGGCAATTTGGGAATAAACCTAATACACTTGAGACATTAGAATAAAGTAACTTCAGGGGTTTTAAATATAATTAAATATTCTGGGACACAGAGACTCAGCTTTGGCTGCAATGGAAAGTAGACTATATAAAAGTGTGAGTGAAAAAAATGGGGACTTCCCTGGCGGTCCAATGGTTAAGACTCTGCACTACCACTCCAGGGGGCACGGGTTCGATCCCTGGTCGGGGAACTAAGATCCCACAAGCCACATGGTGTGGCCCCAAAAATAAATACATTTTTAAAAATGGCATGTTTAGGTGTTAGATTATGGAGAAAGCAGAGAGCAGGTTAGGTTTGTGACTGGGGAGGTGATGTGAGGAAGGTGTTTAGGAAAGAGCGTCTGAGGTCAATGCTTGCTGATAGAAAGGGGGAAAGAGGGAAAGGAGGGAGGCCACCTGGTGAATTGTTGGGTGGGAACCTGACGTTGTTTCTAGAGGGAAGTGGCCGAGCTTTGTGCCCGTGAGACACAGAAGGTGGAGAGGGAGTTGCAGCAGGACATCCTGGAGGAAGGTGAGGCCGTCGGGAATGAGGTGGTCTCTGTGACTTGTTAATTTTTTTTTTCTTAATCAATGTCAAGTTAATATACAGTTATCATTTCTTGACCTATTTTGTAAATTTTATATTTTATATCCTACAAGTGGACTCCTGTCTTGAATGGAGGTTTGTTTTAAATACACACAACTATTGATGAAACCAAAAATATAAAGTTGGAATATATATATATATATATTTTTTTTTAAAATAAATTTATTTATTTATTTATTTATTTTTGGCTGTGTTGGGTCCCCGTTTCTGTGCGAGGGCTTTCTCCAGTTGCGGCAAGCGGGGGGCCACTCTTCATCGCGGTGCGCGGGCCTCTCACTGTCGCGGCCTCTCTTGTTGCGGAGCACGGGCTCCAGACGCGCAGGCTCAGTAGTTGTGGCTCACGGGCCCAGTTGCTCCGCGGCATGTGGGATCTTCCCAGACCAGAGCTCGAACCCGTGTCCCCCACATTGGCAGGCGGATTCTTAACCACTGCGCCACCAGGGAAACCCCGGAATATGTATTTTTAAACCTAAAATCAACATTTGAGTTTTTTGTGTTTTACATAATTATTTTAGTTTTGCATTTCATGTTTCCATATGAACATAAGTTTAGTTGTAATATCCAGGCCTAACATTTTATAATTAGTTGTTTCGTGCAATGTTTGTTTTACTGACGGTTTCTCTTAAAGAGAAGCTCTACCTGCTGTGGGAATCTCAGTTATTCTCCCCTCTTTGTCCTCGTCCAATATCAGTACCACATATTTTTATATTGTTAGAGCACTGTTGTAAAGTAAATCTGAACAAACAGGAGGGCATGAGGTATGTGTCATTTTTGAGGAAGTGTGTACGTGGTTTGGAAATGGTAAGCAGTGTCCACTGCCCCTCGCCCTAATCAGCACAGCAGTTTGTCAACGTGTGTGGGTGTCACAATCTGGGAGAAAAGGGAGGGAAAGAAAACACATAACATTTTCATTTTTATTTAAAAATAAAAGGCATTTTTCTTTTTTTTAAAAAAAATTTTTTTTTAATTTTTTTTTTTATGCAGCAGGTTGTTATTAGTCATCCATTTTATACACATCAGTGTATATATGTCAATCCCAATCGCCCAGTTCATCACACCACCCCCCCCCCCCACGGCTTTCCCCCCTTGGTGTCCATACGTTTTTTTCTCTACTTTTGTGTCTCAATTTCCGCCCTGCAAACCGGTTCATCTGTACCATTTTCTAGGTTCCACATATATGCGTTAATGTACGATATTTGTTTTTCACTTTCTGAATTACTTCACTCTGTATGACAGACTCTACATGCATTCACGTCTCTACAAATGACCCAATTTCGTTCCTTTTTATGGCTGAGTAATATTCCATTGTATATGTGTACCACACCTTCTTTATCCATTCATCTGTCGATGGGCATTTAGGTTACTTCCATGACCTGGCTATTGTAAATAGTGCTGCAGTGAACATTGGGGTGCATGTGTCTTTGTGAATTATGGTTTTCTCTGGGTATATGCCCAGTAGTGGGATTGCTGGGTCGTATCGTAATTCTATTTTTAGTTTTTTAAGGAACCTCCATACCGTTCTCCATAGTGGCTGTATCAATTTACATTCCCACCAACAGTGCAAGAAGGTTCCCTTTTCTCCACACCCTCTCCAGTATTTGTTGTTTGTAGATTTTCTGATGATGCCCATTCTAACTGGTGTAAGGTGATACCTCATTGTAGTTTTGATCTGCATTTCTCTAATAATTAGTGATGTTGAGCATCTTTTCATGTGCTTCTTGGCCATCTGTATGTCTTCTTTGGAGAAATGTCTATTTAGGTCTTCTGCCCATTTTTGGATTGGGTTGTTTGTTTTTTTAATATTGAGCTGCATGAGCTGTTTGTATATTTTGGAGATTAATCCTTTGTCCGTTGATTCATTTGCAAATATTTTCTCCCATTCTGAGGGTTGTCTTTTCGTCTTGTTTGTAGTTTCCTTTGCTGTGAAAAAGCTTTTGAGTTTCATTAGGTTCCATTTATTTATTTTTGTTTTTATTTCCATTACTCTAGGAGGTGGATCAAAAAAGATCTTGCTGTGATTTATGTCAAAGAGTGTTCTTCCTATGTTTTCCTCTAAGAGTTTTATAGTGTCCGGTCTTACATTTAGGTCTCTAATCCATTTTGAGTTTATTTTTGTGTATGGTGTTAGGGAGTGTTCTAATTTCATTCTTTTACATGTAGCTGTCCAGTTTTCCAGCACCACTTATTGAAGAGGCTGTCTTTTCTCCATTGTATATCTTTGCCTCCTTTGTCATAGATTTGTTGACCATAGGTGTGTGGGTTTATCTCTGGGCTTTCTATCTTGTTCCACTGATCTATGTTTCTGTTTTTGTGCCAGTACCATATTGTCTTGATTACTGTAGCTTTGTAGTATAGTCTGAAGTCAGGGAGTCTGATTCCTCCAGCTCTGTTTTTTTCCCTCAAGACTGCTTTGGCTATTCGGGGTCTTTTGTGTCTCCATACAAATGTTAAGATTTTTTGTTCTAGTTCCGTACAAAATGCCATTGGTAATTTGATAAGGATTGCATTGAATCTGTAGATTGCTTTGGGTAGTATAGTCATTTTCACAATATTGATTCTTCCAATCCAAGAACATGGTATATATCTCTCCATCTGTTGGTATCATCTTTAATTTCTTTCATCAGTGTCTTATAGTTTTCTTCATACAGGTCTTTTGTCTCCTTAGGTAGGTTTATTCCTAGGTATTTTATTCTTTTTGTTGCAGTGGTAAATGGGAGTGTTTCCTTAATTTCTCTTTCAGATTTTTCATCATTAGTGTATAGGAATGCAAGTGATTTCTGTGCATTAATTTTGTGTCCTGCTACTTTACCAAATTCATTGATTAGCTCTAATAGTTTTCTGGTAGTCTCTAGGATTCTCTATGTATAGTATCATGTCATCTGCAAACAGTGACAGTTTTACTTCTTTTCCAATTTTTGTTCCTTTTATTTCTTTTTCTTCTCTGATTGCCATGGCTAGGACTTCCAAAACTATGTTGAATAATAGTGGTGAGAGTGGACATCCTTGTCTTGTTCCTGATCTTAGAGGAAATGCTTTCAGTTTTTCACCATTGAGAATGATGTTTGTGGTGGGTTTGTTACATATTGCCTTTATTATGTTGAGGTAGGTTCCCTCTGTGCCCACTTTCTGGAGAGTTTTTATCATAAATGGGTGTTGAATTTGGTTAGAAGCTTTTTCTGCATCTATTGAGATGATCATATGATTTTTATTCTTCAATTTGTTAATATGGTGTATCACATTGATTGATTTGCATATATTGAAGAATCCTTGCATCCCTGAGATAAATCCCACTTGATCATGGTTTATGTTCCTTTTAATGTGTTGTTGGATTCTGTTTGCTAGTATTTTGTTGAGGATTTTTGCATCTATATTCATCAGTGATATTGGTCTGCAATTTTCTTTTTTTGTAGTGTCTTTGTCTGGTTTTGGTACAGGGTGATGGTGGCCTCATAGAATGAGTTTGGGAGTGTTCCTTCCTCTGCCATTTTTTGGAAGAGTTTGAGAAGGATGGGTGTTAGCTCTTCTCTAAATGTTTGATAGAATTCACCTGTGAAGCCATCTGGTCCTGGACTTTTGTTTGTTGGAAGATTTTTAATCACAGTTTCAATTTCATTACTTGTGATTGGTCTGTTCATATTTTCTGTTTCTTCCTGGTTCAGTCTTGGAAGGTTACAGCTTTCTAAGAATTTGTCCATTTCTTCCAGCTTGTCCATTTTATTGGCATAGAGTTGCTTGTAGTAGTCTCTTAGGATGCTTCATATTTCTGTGGTGTCTGTTGTAACTTCTCCTTTTTCATTTCTACTTTTATTGATTTGAGTCCTCTCCCTCTTTTTCTTGATGAGTCTGGCTAATGGTTTATCAATTTTGTTTATCTTCTCAAAGAACCAGCTTTTAGTTCTATTGATCTTTGCTATTGTTTTCTTGTTTCTATTTCATTTATTTCTGCTCTGATCTTTATGATTTCTTTCCTTCTGCTAACTTTGGGTTTTGTTTGTTCTTCTTTCTCTAATTCCTTCAGGTGTAAGGTTAGATTGTTTATTTGAGATTTTTCTTGTTTCTTGAGGTAGGCTTGTATTGCTATAAATTTCCCTCTTAGAACTGCTTTTGCTGCATCCCATAGGTTTTGGATCGTCGTGTTTTCATTGTCATTTGTCTCTAGGTAGTTTTTGATTTCCTCTTGGATTTCTTCAGTGATCTCTTGGTTATTTAGTAATGTATTGTTTAGCCTCCATGTGTTTGTGTTTTAAACGTTTTTTTCCCTTTAACTGATTTCTTTTTATTTATTTATTTATTTATTTATTTATTTATTTATGGCTGTGTTGGGTCTTCGTTTCTGTGCGAGGGCTTCCTGTAGTTGTGGCAAGTGGGGGCCACTCTTCATTGCGGTGCGTGGGCCTCTCACTATCGCGGCCTCTCTTGTTGCGGAGCACAGGCTCCAGACGCGCAGGCTCAGCAATTGTGGCTCACGGGCCTAGTTGATCCGCGGCATGTGGGATCTTCCCAGACCAGGGCTCGAACCCGTGTCCCCTGCATTGGCAGGCGGATTCTCAACCACTGTGCCACTAGGGAAGCCCCCCTGTAATTTATTTCTAATCTCATAGCGCTGTGGTCAGAAAAGATGCTTGATATCATTTCAAGTTTCTTAAATTTACTGAGGCTTGATCTGTGACCCAAGATGTGATCTATCCTGGGGAATGTTCTGTGCGCAGTTGAGAAGAAAGTGTAATCTGCTGTTTTTGGATGGAATGTCCAATAAATATCAATTAAATCTATCTGGTCTATTGTGTCATTTAAAGCTTCTGTTTCCTTATTTATTTTCATTTTGGATGGTCTGTCCATTGGTGTAAGTGAGGTGTTAAAGTCCGCCACTATTATTGTGTTACTGTCGATTTCCTCTTTTAGAGCTGTTAGCAGTTGCCTTATGTATTGAGGTGCTCCTATGTTGGGTGCATATATATTTATAATTGTTATATCTTCTTCTTGGATTGATCCCTTGATCATTATGTAGTGTCCTTCCTTGTCTCTTGTAACATTCTTTATTTTAAAGTCTCTTTTATCTGATATGAGTATAGCTACTCCAGCTTTCTTTTGATTTCCTTTTGTGTGGAATATCTTTTTCCATCCCCTCACTTTCAGTCTGTATGTGTCCCTAGGTCTGAAGTAGGTCTCTTGTAGACAGCATATATATGGGTCTTGTTTTTGTATCCATTCAGTGAGCCTGTGTCTTTTGGTTGGAGCATTTAATCCATTCACGTTTAAGGTAATTATCGATATGTATGTTCCTATGACCATTTTCTTAATTGTTTTGGGTTTGTTTTTGTAGGTCTTTTTCTTCTCTTGTGTTTCCCACTTAGAGAAGTTCCTTTAGCATTTGTTGTAGAGCTGGTTTGGTGGTGCTGATTTGTCTTAGCTTTTGCTTGTCTGTAAAGCTTTTGATTTTTCTGTTGAATCTGAATGAGATCCTTTCCGGGTAGAGTAATCTTGGTTGTAGGTTCTTCCCTTTCATCGCTTTAAGTATGTCATGCCACTCCCTTCTGGCTTGTAGAGTTTCTGCTGAGAAATCAGCTGTTAACCTTATGGGAGTTCCTTTGTATTTTATTTGTCGTTTTTCCCTTGCTGCTTTCAGTAATTTTTCTTTGTCTTTAATTTTTGCCAATTTGATTACTGTGTTTCTCGGCATGTTTCTCCTTGGGTTTATCCTGTATGGGATTCGCTGTGCTTCCTGGACTTGGGTGGCTATTTCCTTTCCCATGTTACGGAAGTTTTCGGCTATAATCTCTTCAAATATTTTCTCTGGTCCTTTCTCTCTCTGTTCTTCTGGGACCCCTATAATGCGAATGTTGTTGCGTTTAATGTCCCAGAGGTCTCTTAGGCTGTCTTCATTTCTTTTCATTCTTTTTTATTTATTCTGTTCCGCAGCCGTGAATTCCACCCTCCTGTCTTCCAAGTCACTTATCCGTTCTTCTGCCTCAGTTATTCTGCTATTGATTCCTTCTAGTGTAGTTTTCACTTCAGTTATTGTATTGTTCATCTCTGTTTGTTTGTTCTTTAATTCTTCTAGGTCTTTGTTAAACATTTCTTGCATCTTCTCGATCTTTGCCTCCATTCTTTTTCCGAGGTCCTGGATCATCTTCACTATCATTATTCTGAATTCTTTTTCTGGAAGGTTGCCTATCTCCACTTCATTTAGTTGTTTTTCTGGGGTTTTATCCTGTTCTTTCACCTGGTACTTAGCCCTCTGCCTTTTCATCTTGTCTGTCTTTCTGTGAATGTGGTTCTTGTTCCGCAGGCTGCAGGATTGTAGTTCTTCTTGCTTCTGCTGTCTGCCCTCCAAAAGGGATTTTTCTTAAAAAAGTTAAATAGGGATAAAACCCTGTTTTAAGAGAAGTGATCTCCCCCCTCCACCCCTGAACTCAGTGGTAGTTATTTGTATGTAGGTTTTCCTTTCATCACCACTTGGACTTTTCCTACCACCATGCTGTCAGGACCCAAGTTCCAGTTTTTGTGAAGGGGGGGCTGTTACTGGGGAGGATGCGCTCCACACCCTGGTTTGAGGTGAAATACGAGCGTCTCGATCCATCCCAGTTTTCCCTGTTTCTCGTCATAAGGTGTGACTTCGCTGAATAATGAGTTTCCCCAATGAGCTGGATTATTCATGGGCACGGAACCCACCCAGTAGGTGGTGCTTCCGAGGGGAGGCTTGAGTCCCGGCCAGGCCGAGCCGGGGAGACTTAGGGCCACTTCCTGGCGGATGAGGAGGAAGGGGCTGGGCGAGGGGTGCAGGGGAGGCACCTCACCAAGTACGGGGATGTTTCCATAAAAAACCAGTGCTGACCTGCTCTTCAGCCAGGCTCATCCACTCCCTTACTGTCTGAGTGTCCCCACTGCCCTCACACTTCTTGACTTGATGACACTCCAGAGCCTTGAGAAACTCCTCAGATTCCTGTGGATTTCCAATATCCTGACGTTGTCCTCATCCCTGTCAAGTGCAGTTTCCGCTTCCCACGGAATTCATTTAAATTCCTCACTTGGAGGTGGAATCCCCTTGCCCCAGGCTGGTGGGCGTAGGGAGGGGCCGGGGGTTATGATGCAAGCAGTTCAAGATGAATAGCAGACATCCCTGTTTTTAAAATAACCTCTCCTTCCCGTTCTGCTGAATAAGTGTCAGGCTCACCTCTGCTCCCCCCTCAACACCAAATCGCCACATGTTCCATGTTAAAGGGGAGTCAACAATAGATCTTAGTTTCTTCCCTAGAAAAACTAAAATAACGATTTCTCTTAGCTCCCAAATGAAGACATTTTTCGAGGTATTTTTTCAAATTGGATTGTTCTCTTCCTGAGATGAAATCTGGTGACAGCTGTTTTATTTTCCAGTGTCTAAGGTTGTGATATGCTGGCTGAGTCAGTCGGGCTGGTGTGTCATCCTGGTTCTGTGTTGGTTCAGCAAAGCTGAGCCTCGTTTCTCTGATGTGTAAGGGTCTATTTTCTAGGTTATGGGCTTGAAGGAGTTAACTCTGGTGAGATACCTGTGATGGAGTGTAGCTCAGTGTGCATACCTGTTACTGAATCGTGGGTGGCTGTGGTTTTTCTGGACCCTAAGGGTTGCCGGTTGCAGTAGGAGAGATGCTTTTGGTGGGTCAGGAGCCTTGGAGACACAGTGACCAGAGGCCACGCCATGAGCCCTCTGATTCCCATGAGGTGAAATGTGCCACCTGAAGCCGGATTGGCCATTTCCCAGTTCAGTTTAGTGATAGATTCTCTTCACAGAATAAAGGAATAGCTAATGTCCAGGTATATGTAGGATGATTCTTTGGGGAAAACAGGCCTAAGGGTGAAAGGGGATTCATTTCTAAGTCCCTCCAAATTGAAGTCTTTCTTTAGGAAATATGTTCCATGTACACATAAAAAGGCTAATTTCTTTCGGTGTGTATATTTCACAAGAGCAAATGGGAATTTAAGAAAATTACCTTCACAACCCTTTGATTTATTGCCATCTTGGTGACTCATGAACCATTTGGGCTTCGAAGAAGTGATCCTGGTATGATATTCAGAAAGGTTTTTCAATCAGTGTTTTATGGCGAACTCTCATAGAAGTTTCTGTGTCTGGATATTTCTTCTGTGTCTTCTTTTGACGGGCCCCAAGGTAGCGTTAGGTTGATTCTGGGAAACTCTGCCAGCTGAAGACCTTTTGCTGGCATTGTTCTCAGAGGCTTTTAGACAATCTCTTATTTACAGTCTGATAAGATGTAGGCTTCTCTTCATTAAATTTTTCAAAGGATAACTTTTATTCTGGGAACTCATTTCTTGTAGGCAAGCTGTTTTTTACGTGGCTACTGTATGCTAAAATTCTCTGCGGAATAATAAAATACTAACATCCATGAATATCACAAGTCCTCCATTCTCCTTATTCCTCTTCTGTTTTGTTCAGACTTCTTTATCATGAAAGCACCTCAGTATGACATTTTATTCATATTTTTATAAGAAGATAATGCATTAGAAATTCTTTCTGTGCATTTTTTAAAGAGTCATTTTTTTCATGCTGTTTGCTAAATTTAGGTTGGAAGTCATTTCATGTTTTTGTACTTGGTTGAACTTTTTTTTGACTTTTCTTGAAGAAATCTTCTTTTAGGAAGTTTAAAGGAGTATTCTGGAAAGAAGATTATACTGGCTTGCTATTGATGCATAGCAAACTACCTCAACAGTCAGTGGCTTCAAACAATGATGGTTTATTATCCTTCAAGCATCTGTGGCTGGGCTCAGCCGAGCACTTTCTCCGGGGTCTGGTGGTGGAGACTGTGCTCTCCCTGCGGTTCTGAGGGCTGCGTGCAGGTGCCCTGGTCCACGTGCCTTTCTCTTGTCCTGGACCACGAGGGCGGTCAGGGTCTGCTTGGATCACTGGGAAGACCAGGGAACAAAAGTGATCTCAGGAGATCCACCAAGGATGAGTAAGAAAGGACACAAGAGCCCACTTTGTGAGAACCCGACAGGTGTGTTTTCACAATTGTAGATTTTAACTATTCGCTTCCAGTGCCTCTCAGATACCCTGGAGCCTGAGCGTGGGGAGCGAGCTGACCTTTAGATTCTGTTTTCCTTGTGGCTGCAGAACCGCCCGCCCACCCCTCCATGTTCTTCTGCTTGTGTAAAACTGTGGAGGGTTGAGTGGGGCTTGGTGTGGTAACGTGAGTTCTGGTTTCATGTTATTACACTATATTATATTAAGTTTTATACATATGTTTATATGTATATGTTTTCACATATTATGCTGTATTATATTATACATAATTTCTATTCTGTTGCAAATACAGCAGGTATTACAGTCTGTGGTTATGTTTCGAGGGTTAGAAAACAAAGCATGGATTGAAATTGGTAACCAAGGAAAACATTAAGGCCGCCAGACTGCATGTAATGTGTTCTCCAATAATTTGTTAAAAACATAAAAATGGCTAGAACTTTTTGAATTGTAACTCTGCCCAATGAGTTATTTAGAAGTCATGAAAGAATAGATTTAAACAGGACACATTGTAAATTATGAAGTCCTGAATCTTTGAGATTGTTTAATTCATTCAGCAGATCTTTGCTGAGCATCTGATACACACCTGGGGACCAGGGGCTACAGTGAAGAGTGCCAGGAGCTCATGGCACTTCCCGTCTAGCGGGGAGACGAACACTCACAAAACGGGTTTAGCTTGGGAGGTTATTGCCATGAAGGAAAATAAAAGATGAAGTTCATGAGAGGAAGAAGGCGTGCCAGGTGGTATTAGGGGATCAAAGCGACATCCCTAAAAATGGAACTTCTGAGTCTGGCTTGGAAAAAGTACGAGGGGGAGCCATGCATGTATTTCATTGAACATCTTTTCAGTTAGAGGTCAAAGCAGGTGCCTGGGGACTTGAGTGATAGCAGGGAGCCTCAGGCCGGAAGGCAGGGCGGGGGAGGGGAGGCTGCAGGAGATGAAGTCACGACCTCAGGGAGGTGGATCTCAGTGCGGCCGCGGCCAGGCCGCCATGTGGATTTCAGGGAGATGGGAAGCCAGTGGGAGATTTTAAACGGGAACTGTTTGATCCATTGTTGGCAGACCAGACTAGAGTAGACATGGAGTCCAGGTAGGAATTTCTTGTAGGGTCTTGCAGACGGTGGCCTGGTGTCAACAAAGACAGTGAGAAAGGGTCAGACTTGGGCTAGGTTTTGGAGGACGAGTCACAGGATTTGCTGGCAGATTCAAGGTCAGCCTCGGAAGAGGAGCCAGGGGTGACCCGAGGGTCCCTGTCCTGTGCATTTTAAGAATGGAGTCGCCTTTAACAGGATGGGAAAGGGAGAGGCCGGTGGGGAGAGTCAGATGTTTGTCAGCGTGCCTGTTTAAGATTTCTCCAGACACCGCTGTCTTTGGGCAGGTGTTTACATGGAAGTGCTCCCCTGGAGAAAATGGGGGCAGGATTGGGAGTCAGAGGCCAAAGTCTGTATTTAAAGCCATGTAAGGGGGTGAATCAGTGCCTGGGAATCGGTCCTCCTCAGCATGACCCAACTTACAGTAGAAGTTTATTTTTTATTTATTTTAAAAAATTTTTATTGGAGTATATATTGATTTACAGTGTTGTGTTAGTTTCAGGTGTACAGCAAAGTGATTCGGTTATATATATATACATATACATATATCCACTCTTTTTTAGATTCTTTTCCCATAGAGGTTATTACAGAATATTGAGTTGAGTTCCCTGTGCTGTACCTTAAGTAGGGCCTTATCAGCTATCTTTTTTATATGTAGTAGTATGTATATGTCCATCCCAGTCTCCCAGTTTATCCCTCCGCCCACTTACCCTCCAGTAACCATAAGTTTATTTTTTACATCTGTAACTCTATTTCTGTTTTTATAGTAGAAATTTAAATGGCACCAAAATAATTTTAATTTAGCGTTAGACAAACAATCTGTACTTTCTAAATTTCAGTGTAGTTGGAACATATCATTTTTAACTCTTCAGGTGGCTGCAGACTTATCTGTAACACATGCATTAAAAACCAGAATATCGTCTCTCAGGTGGATACCCTTCAAAATGTTGGGCCACATCTTCCTGGTTTCAGTTTGACCTTCATTCAATACCTGGATTGATGAGCTCATAGTCATAAACTTAACTATTTTCCCCCGTTGCTTTAGTGGCTGTGGAATAAGAAAATCACTAACCAGGTTATTTATCTTTAAAGTATAAATGCTGAAATATCACGATGCCTCATTATTCTGTGCATAAAAATGAGACCTTACTATATAGGCTTCCGTATTTCTTGCTACTGACAGACTTACAGGAACACAATTACTCTTCAAGGTTCCCTTTCTTATTTTTGTGTTTTCTCCTCAAGGATAATGAAATGTGAGCTCCGATGTGGTTGACACTCGTCCTGGGCCGCTGCTCACATGATCTTTCACTGTCCTGCCGGCCACCTAGGCTCCTGCCTGTGTGGGCTTGAGACAGGAAGGGGGCAGGGCACAATCCTTAAAAGAATGACATAGCCTGAGGACAAGACATAAACTGGTTGAAACCAGCTAGGTCTAAGACGGCAGACTAGTCAACGTCCACTAGACCTTGAGCCCCAGTATAGGCTCATTGTAACACATCAGCTAAATGACACAACCATAGGTGCCAGGACAGTTCCAAGGGTGACCATAAAGGTCAAAAAGTGGGCCGTGGCCCAATTCCTGGCAATCCCCGCCCCTTCCCCAAAATAGTTGGAATAATCCTCCTGTTCATTAGCCTATGAAATTACCCACCCCTATAAAAACTGACAACCCCGTACCCTGGGGCCTCTCGCCTTCCACGATGGCCCAGGCTCTGTCTGTGGGGTGTGTATGTCCCTGAAATAAACCTTCTTTCACTTTACTATGGCTCTCTCTTGAATTCTTTTTTTTTTTTTTTTTAAAGTATTTGTTTTATTTATTTATTTTTGGCTGTGTTGGGTCGTCGTTTCTGCACGAGGGCTTTCTCCAGTTGCGGCAAGCGGGGGCCACTCTTCATCGCGGTGCGCGGGCCTCTCCCTGTCGCGGCCTCTCTTGTTGTTGCGGAGCACAGGCTCCAGACGCGCAGGCTCAGTAGTTGTGGCTCACGGGCCCAGCTGCTCCGCGGCACGTGGGATCCTCCCAGACCGGGGCTCGAACCCGTGTCCCCTGCATTGGCCTGCAGATTCTCAACCACTGCGCCACCAGGGAAGCCCTAGCTCTTGAATTCTTTCCTGCACGAAAGCAAGAACCCACACTCGGCGGCCGTCCCCGGGCCTCGCCCGCGGCCTGGGACGTGAGCACCCTCTCGCGCCCCGCTCTCTTTGCTGCAGCAGGGTCTTCTCGGTGCCCGTCTGCTGCTTCTGCCAGCACTGCACGGCCACGTCTGGACTGCAGCGTCCCCGCCCTGCTCCTCAGACGCAGCGCTCGGCTGTGGTGCAGCTTGGCCGGGACCGCCTCCCTCCTCTCTGAACGCTGTCGGCTCAGGACCGCCGCAGCCTGGAGCTCTTGGACCCTGAGTGGCTCCAGCGTTTCCTGTCTTCACTGGGCTCTTTCCTCTCCAGTTTGCCCCCAAGAAGGGCTGGAGGAGGTGAAACAAGTTTGTGACAGTTTTACTGAGAAGCTCCATCCCCCGCAGGCCCTCAGCTCTGCCTTTGGCTCCAAGTGTTAATAACCAGAGCCCTCTCAGGAAGGCCACATCCCCTTCCGCATTTTACACAGAAATTACACATGGGGGCACAAGTTCCTCTCCCTTCCCCACCCCCATGCCACTTGTATTAGCCATCTGGTGAGTTATCTGATTCTCACCATGATATTGTAGACAAATTTTGGCCTCTGTACCACGGTTCCGAATTGAATCTCAGACACAGAGTTTTGGGTGAAGTGGAAAACAATAGCTTTATTGCTTTGCCAGGCAAAGGGGGCCACAAGGGGCTAATGCCCTCAAAACTGTGTGTCCTGACTTGGAGGGGGGTAGTGAGGAGTTAATTTAGCAGTGGTTCAAAGAGGGCGTGGTCAGCTTTTGGACATCCTTCTGATTGGTTGGTGGTGAGGTCATCGGGAATCAGCATCATCAGCCTTCTGGTTCCAACCGGTCTGGGGTCTCCCTGCTTGTGGGCAGCATTCAGTTAACTTCTCCCACCTGGTAGGGGTTTCAGTATCTGCAAAACAGCTCAAAGATATTGTTCTGTGTATCCCTTGAGGGGGAACCGGGACCCTGCCCCAAGGCTGCACTATTGCTTCTTGACTGTTCCTCCCTTGTCTCTGCATCCCCTCCCTTCCCTGATCAGCAACTGTTTGAACCTGCCCCTTGGAACTCCGGGAAGGTCGTGGAGGCTGAATGAAGCCTATTTCCTGCAAACAAGAAAATGCGGGACACGGAAAGGTTTTTGTGCCCAGGAGCCCTATAAGGTCCTGTTCGGTTTCAGTCGTTTGAGTTTCTTTCTTTCCAAAGAGAATGTGTCAGCTTCCATGCAAATGGGTGCATAGGTGCAAATAAATTTTGAACATAGGTGAAATATGTCTCGTAAGTTCTCCCAGAAGACACATCTGAAATTCATTTCTGGCGCAGCGAGGACCCCTGCCTCTTGTACACTGTGAATGAAAAGATCTTGATGACCGCAGTGTCATTCTGGTCTGCACGCAACACAATGCGCAGTGTCCACTTCTTTCCAAGGCTAGAAGTACATTAAGTGAAATCAGTGTAGGTTATCGTGGCTGTTCATTAAATTTTTATATTACGATTGTAAGAAATTCATGCATCGTAAATTAGATAAAGAAAATAGAACATCCATAAATGAATAAAAGTCACTTGATTATAAAAAACATTTCCTCTGGGAAGTCATTTTAGCAACTCAGAGAGGTTTCTGGGACCAGAACTGCCCAGGGGGAAAAGGGAAGTTGGATTTGCACTCGTTTCCCTGCTCTGATGAGTTTTAGAGCGGCTTCTGTTATGTTGAGGCTGTGATCTGGGCACGGACTCTGCAGCTGAGTGGGGCTCCTTGGCCGCGGCTGTCAGCCCGGGAGGGGGAGATTTTGTCCTGTGCGTTTTCCATCTGGGCCTTTCGGGGGAAAAAAATCAGGAGATGGACTTCAGTAACAGTGTGGGGTCCTGATGGTACTGAATGTGGATAAAAATTTGATATCTAATAATTGAAAGAAATGGATGCATCATCTTTCTGTAAAAAGCAGTTATATATGTGGACAATGGATACACACTGAGAATAAATACGGCCCTTAATTACATGATTGGGAAGGTTTAGAGCAGGGTAATTCATGGCATAAACATACAAGTTGTTAATTGTAAATCCTTAGATAAGATGGGCATAATCATGGTATCCACTCCATGAAATGGCTGGGAAGATTTTTTTTTTTTGATACGTAAGAAGTGGATTTATTTGGAGAGAAACACACTTAGACAGAGTATGGGCCATCTCAGAAGGCGAGAGTAGCTGGCTGGGAAGATTAAATGCAGAAATTGAGGTAGAGTTCCTAGCTGGATGCCTGTTCGTCACTCAGTATGTATGAAAGGCAGGAAAATGCCCCCCAGAGTCGTTCACGTCCTGACCCCCAGCACCTGTGCTTACATTAAGTACTTTATGTGGCAGAAGGCACCTGGCATGCGTGATGCAGTATCGTGATGTGGGAGGTTGTCTTGAATTATCTTGTGGGTATGATGTAATCACACGGTCATATATGAGGGAGGAAGGAGGGTCAGAGTCAGAGAAGGAGATGAGGTGATGGAGGCAGAGGTCAGAGCGATGGGGCCCTGAACCAAGGGGTACGGGGTGGGCAGCCTCCAGAAAGTAGGGAAGGCAGGGGAGGGGTTCTCCCTTTGAGCCCCAGAAGGAATGCCCTGCCGACACCTTGATTGCAGTCTACGGAGACTTCTGACTTATGGGACCCTGTGATGTGAATCCGTATCGCTTAAGCTATTACGTTTTTGGTGATTTGTTAACAGCAGCATTAGGAAACTAGTACAATATGATAGCTTTATTATTGTTAGTGTTATTGTATTACTTTCCTGGGGCTGCCGTAACCAAGTACCACGAACTGAGATATTTATTGTCTCACAGTTTGGAGGCTGGACATCCAAGACCAAGATGGCGGCTGGATTGGTTCTACTTGACGGCCCTGAAGGATCTCTTTCGGGCCTCTCTCCTTGGCTTGCAGACGGCCGTCTTCTCCCCTTGTCTTCACATTGTCTTCCCGCTGTGTGTGTTTCTGTGTCCAAAAGTCCCCTTTCTATGAGGATACCGATCATAATTGGTTTGAGGTCCACCCTAATGACCTCAGTTGAACCTGTTTCTGTGAAGATCCTGTCTTCAAATAAGACCACACTCTGAGCTACTGGGTTAGGACTTTAACATATGAGTGGAGGGGGCACAAAGAATCCAAAACAGTTATGTTTAATTAAAATAAAATCCTAGGATGTGAACGCCATGACCACACGCTCAGAAAGTATCTAAGAATTATTTTAACCATGACTTTCATTTGACTAAGGTGGTTCTTTTATGTTGTAGAGACACTGACTTACTGTTTGTTTGTTTGTTTTAATATTTATTTATTTATTTGGCTTGCCAGGTCTTAGTTGCGGCACACGGGATCTTTAGTTGTGGCATGCGGACTCTTAGTTGCGGCATGCATGCGGGATCTAGTTCCCTGACCAGGGATCGAAACCCGGACCCCCTGCTTTGGGAGCGTGGCGTCTTAGCCCCTGAACCGCCAGGGAAGTCCCTGACTTACTGCTTTAATAACAGATGGTACCATGGGTGACTCAGTTATGGGAAATGACAGTTTGCTACTTCTAAAAACAACTCCCTTTATCAATGTCCAGAACGTCCTTAGCTAATTGGAAGTTCTTTAAGTCATGCGTGTTTTCCCGTGAGGTCTGCGTAGGCGTGTAGTTACTGTGTCCTTGTGAGCATCCCCGATAATCCTGCAGGTGGTGGACAAAAAAAATCGGTCTAATCTGGCAAGTGGCAGCTGCCTTCTGCCATAGAGGAAACAAACCAAATCACGTCCACCGCTGAAATCTGACTGTCTTTAGATTTGTCCTGGATCAGTGGGGATTAACAATTCAAGGACTCTTTGAGAATATTTTTACACAAAACAGATTGGTTTCTCACCGGAAAAGTGCCCGCGTGTGTGCGTGGGCGCACGCGCGTGTGTGCGTGTGTAGAAACACGGACTTTGCATAAATTTCAGGTCATTTGTAGGCTCTCTGAACCTCATTTCTGAGCCCCCAGGGTCCTGCTCTGGACCTTTTTTTTCTGAGGCTGTTTCACCTGAAGGTCTCGTGTCTGCTTCAGCCTCGTCTCCAAATTCAGCATCTTTCTTGGCTCCTGGAACCTCTGTTCCCGCCCCACAGGCTCTTACCCATGTTCTTCCTCTTGGAGGAACCTTCCCTGAACCCCACCAGCATAGCTGTCCTCCCCCTTTTACTGTGGAATTTGAAGCATCAGCAACTGTACATCCTCTACATTCTGGGCAGTGGTGGCCTAAGTTATCTGTTTGCTTTAGGGAGCTTATTTGATTTTTTCAGAATTTTAGAGTTAACAGTTTGTAGTGTATTTATAAGGAGTAGTTTTGTTCATACCTTGGTTCCATGAAACATAAAATGCATTTTTAAAATGTATTTTTTTTCTCATATGTGGGATCACATGTATTTCTAGGTTAAGTCCTACCCTTCTTATTCACCTTTAGAAAACACGTACTATTGTTTTTTTACAGAAAATTTGCAACAAAATTGCTATTTGTTGTATGAATAAAACAGTTCCTGAATAATAGGAATACCATATTGGACAAATCGTAAAGGAATACAGCACCTTATGGCTGCTTTTGAAATCGGTGTCATGTAATTGTATATTTTACTTGGATTGACTGTTAACTTGTGTTCTTTCATACAGAAGTGATTACTAGAATGCTGTTGTTTTACCCTGAAGCTGTTAGAAACAGTAACAAATCTCTGTACCCAAATGCGGAAAATCTTCCATTAGAAGCTTAAAATGACCCCTTTCCCATATTGCCTTTGCTCTAGCTATTTCTTCTGTTGGGACTGTCTGGGTGTATCTCCTTTCTTCTTCTAGATTCTGCTCCACCCTTGAAGTGTTTCCTGAGTCCTTCAATCCAGTGTGTCTCTGCATCTCAGCAGTTACCTCATTAGGGAGTTTCACCAATTTCTTTTCTTTCTTTCATTCATTTCAGCCTCTCTCTCACTGTATGCAGATTCTCGAAGTAGAAGTTGGTCATTGTTTGTTTACCAGCCCTGAGCCCATGCCCTTCCCTAAAGCCTCCCAGTGAACGTTTGTGGAATTTTACACAAGAAAACTTAACCCAGTGAAGAAACCACCAGGGCAGGGGTGGAGTGCTCTTCATATTAAGAGAGATTTTTCTCTTTGTCGTTGTCACTGTAGAAAAGTATAGAAGGTCACATGAAGACATTGGTATCTAATAAATATCTGTTAGATTCAGAGCACTGGCTAGATATGGGGGAAAAAAAGATAAACACTTCTTTCAGGAAATTTACTAAGTACTTGGAAATATAGGCTTAAAGTACCAGAAAGAAAAGTTACCAAACGCAAAGGAACTTAAATCTGCGGAAGGCAATATTGTGCAGGCAATTTACATGTATGTTGAGAAGCTGTAATAGCACTGATTGGACCCACTGTAATAAAAAGAGCAGAAAATAATGGGAATGAAAACACAGAGATGTTTCAGTTTGGGTATAACACTGAATGAAGTGCCATTTCTGTGTAGATAAACAAGTGCTCACGGGCACCCACTCATGTCTTGTATCCTGGGGGATAAAAGTGGGAAATCACAAAAACACCACTCAAAACAGCAAGGTCCTGCTGTAGAGCACAGGGAGCTATGCTCAGTGTCCTGGGATAAACCATGATGGAAAAGAATATGAAAAAGAAAAAAAATATATATATATATGTATAACTGAATCACTATGCTGTACAGCAGAAAATAAACCAGCATCGTAAATCAACTATACTTCAGTTAAAAAAAAACTGATAAAGGAAAGCAGAAAGTAATAATAAAAGGACCATAGGTTTTTGGGGAAAAAAAGAAAAACAAAAAAAAAAACACCACTCAAGGCAAGTGGGAAACATAACCGTGGACACAGCCTGACTTGCAGATACCTGGTGCTGATGAGTTACGGAGATGAAAGGAAGACATTCTGTTTGCATCCGCTCTGTAAACTTCCAGCCTAATTAATGTAAAGAATATGAAAAAATTAACAGGCAAGGATTCATTCCTATGATCAATTTTGTCAGATTGTTCCTATGTAGTACATGAAAAATTATTTAACTTACTCTTGAAAAAGTATGAGTTCTGAGATCATGCCAAATCCCCTGAAGCCTTTAGCAAACTGTCAACCAGAGATGTCTTTCCCAAATGAAATGCCTGCATGGAGAGAGATACATATGTACATACATGCATATGTATATATACACAAGCACACAAAGGTTCATGTATATGTGTATATACACATATGTACATACATGCATATAGACAGGGTATATAGGTATATATAGATACAGTACATACATGTGTACATCGATATACATATAGATACACATATGTATAGGAATGTGTATATGACTGTATAGGCAAATGAATATACAAATATATTATTTTTGAAAACCTCTATCTTTTCTAAATTATAATCAGTTTTTGAAAAATGTGTGCCCAGATACCTCTTTGCTGTAATATAAATGAACTGATGGAACTGATTTGGATAAATCAGGCGGAACTAGTTTAAAATGATCTTGTGTGTTTTAGGAAATACAGTTTCTTATATATCAATGGATAGTAATTTGAACAATACAAAGGAAGAAATAATTATCAGGACTTCTCTTTCAGTAAGTAGACATGAATGGTTACTTGTTGGCTCATATAAATGTTAGACGGAGCAGCTCCCGCTTTCACTGAAGACGCATTATTTTAGGAAGGGGATGTCTCCTCGCTGGGTGAGCACTACCCTGAAAAATGATATTCGATAATTACTTGCAAATTGCCAAACTAAAATCCAGTGTAGTCTCTGTCAGAATAATGACACATTTAAACCAGTGACCTTTATAACAGTTGCCTGGTGGAAAAATTCTGATTATAAACTTTGGTTGTACTTTAGGGTAAGGAACGCTGGACTTGTAAACAGCACGCCGGGACCTGTATGCTGCTCTCACTGTCGGCCTCCGCACTGGCCTCAGCCTCAGGGCCTCCGGGCCTCCCACCAGGAGTCTCGCCCCGCAGGCAGCTGACCTGGGCTGTGCTTCCTTTTGCTTTCTCTTCTCTTTCTGAGCCCAGCTAAATTCGCCCATCTGGTACCTTCTTCCCTCTTCTCAGCATCCTTCCCGTCTCCTCAGCCTCTTCTGTTGCTTTTGAAGTTATCTGGCAGGGGGGTGGGCGGGAGGAATCTTCTGCTTCTTTTTATAAAATTTCCTTTTGACCTTTCCATTCATCCTTCTCCTGTTCCATATACAAGAGAAGAGAAGTAGGTCAGGTCATGAGAAGGATATCGAATAAGACAGAGACACTTTCAAGTTAAAGAAAGATAATCCAGGGCTTCCCTGGTGGCGCAGTGGTTGAGAATCTGCCTGCCAATGCAGGGGACACGGGTGCGAGCCCTGGTCTGGGAGGATCCCACATGCCACGGAGCAGCTGGGCCCGTGAGCCACAACTGCTGAGCCTGCGCGTCTGGAGCCTGTGCTCCGCAACAAGAGAGGCCCGCGCACCGCGATGAAGAGTGGCCCCTGCTTGCTGCAACTAGAGAAAGCCCTCGCACAGAAACGAAGACCCAACACAGCCATAAATAAATATAAAAATAAATTTAAAAAAAAAAGACCTAAAGAAGAAATACATGGTGAATATCTTTAAAAAAAAAAAAGAAAGATAATCCATAGATTTAATGCAAAATTAGATCTACCCCCCCCCCCCCCAAATAGTATCATTAACTTTCAAAACATTCTTAAGTTCGTAGGGTGTGCTTTTAGATTCTCTCTCCTGCCTCCTCATTTTCCTCGAATTAAATCTATGTTGTTTTCTCAAGCATGTAAGAGAAAATATGAATTTTTCTCATTTTGATACATTATATTAGTGTTATCTAAATATTTATTGTAAATATTAATATTTCAGCTAAATTAAAGGCTTGATTAAGCCATCGATGATTAACCTCAGCACCTTTTATACATTTTTTTTCCTGTTGAAAAAAGCCTCGGATGGGTCCTCCTTTGGAAGCCAATCTGCCTCCTTTTTGGAGACTTCTGTATTACCTTAGGCTTTTAATGATGAACAGGGTACTTCATGCTGTTAAGTAGATGAAGTTTTCTAAAATTGTATAATTTCAGTTTTTGATCAACCTATGTACAGTCTACACACTTCCCAGTGTATAACTAGGCATTTAGAAGAATCAGAATAAAGCATTTGTCAAACAAATGAGCTCTCCCTTCCCAAGGCCTCTATTTAATAAGTCAGATTTTCATTCATAGTGAAAGTATTTTAACTGATAAACTTGGGGAATCCGGTGACTTGCTCTGTCAGCATCTCTCAATATGGTTAAAAAATACTTGGAAGCTTCTCCCTAGTTGATCATTTCCGCTTCTTTCTCCCTCTTTGCTTGCAAGTTTCTCTTTCTTGTCCTTTTCCTGGCACCCCACTTGCCTTTCCTTTTGAACCCTTTGAGCTGACTTGATTTTTTTCACCTTGAGTCAGGCCCCTGTTACTGTCTTTTGATTTTCTAAACCAGTTGATAGAATCATCTTAAGTTTGAAAGGTTGAAATTTGACTTCACCACCTTGGGGCTCTCATCACCTCCACATTCTGAAACATGACGTGCTTTCTGAGGTATTTTCAGATTTCAGGTGATTGATTATTTTCTTTATCAAGTTTTCCTATAAGAAGATGAACTTACAGAATCGATAGAGACCAGTGGTTTAAATGTAGGCTCAAAGCTAAATTGCCAGGCTTCAAAGAGAACCCTGACCACTTTCTAGGTGTGGCTTTCGCAAGAGGTTGTGAGCTGCCTGTGCCTTGGTTATCACATCAGTAAGACTGGCATAATTAGAAAATCATATGAGGATATAATGAGTGAATAGAAGTAAAGTGCTTAGATCAGCATCTTTCCATTGAAATGGCTCAGTAAGTGTTGGCTCTCATGATTATTTCAACTGGGGAAGTATGTATGTGTCAGAGGCATATAGTTAATATTTGTTGAACGAATGAATGAATGATGTGTCAACTCTATATTCTCATAAACACCTGGTACATTTTTAGAGCTTTCTCTTTGAGTTATTTAAAGGTACCAGACATTCAAAAACTGTCTGAGAGCTTGTAAAATTCAGGTTGATTTATTCTGGCATTTTTTTGTAGGACAAATCACTTAGACAATATCCCTTATTTATATTTACAATAGTAAAAGAGAAGCTTTCAAAAATGGTGACCCTGGATATAAACATGAGAAATGACTTGTCTTTTGAGGTGAATTTCAGCAATTTTAATACTATTTTACCACTATTATGTATATTACTACTATTTAACACTATCTATATGTGTGTTAAGTTCCCCTGAACTTCCAATACTTGCAATATTAGATTTAGGATATATACACAAAACTAAAACTATTTATTGACAAATTAAATCCATTTTTCTCAAGCTCTTGATATTGGAATAAATGTTCTCTGTCTACATTTGTTCTCTCCACTGATTGTTCAAATCAAATCAAATGAGTTTATGGTTTTTAATTGGACTCAATTTAATCCTATTGTGCCTTCTCGCCATACAGATCCTCTATCAGGGAAAATGGGGTTTCATATTTCTTAGCCTGAATTCTTGCGCAGAAAGATGCTGCTTATTTTGATTTCGTACTCTCAAATCTGTGGGAAACACCATTCCCTCTAAGTTGATGATTTATTACCATTTTCCAAAACAATTTTAACAGGCAGATGAAGTTTGACTCAAGATAATTATCTTGAATTTGCAAGGCACTTGCAAGACGAAGTCCCTGCTTTTGAATGGCATCTAATAATTAGGAATTGCCCATGGCAGCAGGCGAAAGAGGAATATTTCCAAAAGTCACCCCTACTGTCACTACAAAACAAAATCAGCTCTCATAATGGAAAAGGGATTACACCCCTGGTTCCCCACTCAATTCAAAATCACTTATAAAACAAGTCAAGTTTCAACACTGTGAATGTTATTTTTTGTACGTCTATCTCTGGAATTATTGATGGCCCATTATGTTTCTTTGTAATTTAACTGTACCATCCTTAATCAAGAAAAATACAGGAAAGAGTACTAAATATCAAGATGGAATTTGCAATGGGGAACAGAGGAATGTTACTGGAGGAGTTTAGGATGGCCCATCAAGAATTAAAAATAAAATAAAATAAGGTGTCATATGAGGACATTGGCCTTGGCAGTGTCCCATAAACTCATGGGAATATACTGGAATTTAATTTTTCCTGGTTCTTCAAAGGTATTTAAGACGTGGAACTCCAGTATGAGTGTAATTCATTTCGAAAAGACTCAGTCTGTTTCTCATGATTAAAATCATTGAGAAATACTCAGAATGGGTTGCTTTATACTTTATTCCACCATGGGACTGTGGTACAGAAAGACTCGGGGGTATTTTAAAACCATTGCCATTTCAAAATCCCATACAAACATTTTCAACAGTTTTCAAATGAAATATGAAAACTGCTCTTGCCCTGCTGAGGAGTGAAATTAGTGCGTGGTGGGCTACATCATTTCAACAGACCGGTTACCTTCCATTGTTGTAAAAATTAGCTGTGTGATGACAGGAAACTATTAACTAGTCCCCAGGAAACTAATTGCTGGAAAGGCTTATAGGTGCTTTTGCACTGGAGTTGTAAGAATGGAGAAAACTCCGACAGTAAGAGCACAGGAGCTCTTGACGACCTAGTAAGAAATTCAGCATTCTCCTGTTCTTGAGAGATGGATTGTAATCCCCGTGTGGCTGTCAGATCAGTTTACCTCTTAGAGCAGAACAAAGAGAGGGTCCTGGGCTGTCAGACACCAGAAAGTGAGAAAAACAGGGTGGCCTTGTGTGCGGCCTGTTGGATGCTGTGGGACCCGCAGTTGTGTTTTAATTCCTTAGAATTTAGGAGGCGTTGACTTCTTACTTTAAAAAAGACCTTTATCTGCAGTGTTCTGTTTTTGTCCGGGGAATATTAAAATGGTGCAAACATTTTTCAGTTATCTACAGTATCAAAGAAAATAGCCATTTTGGACTTAGTAAAGTATGATTTTTAAACAGTAACTTTTCTTTCCCCATATTTTCTTTCTCTGTGGAATTCCCCTTGAATGTGGGTTATGAGTGACTTCTCTGTGGTTGTCTGTTGAATAGTATTGTAATTTGCCTTCTCAGTACGAAGGCATTTAAAACATACACATTTTCATAAACCAATCGTTGGTTTTGCTAATGATGCCATTTATATATCGGATGAAGATTCTGCCCCTGTGATGGGGGTGCCTGGCCCGTACCCAGTATATCTTACGCCTCAGCCCAGAGCTGTCCTCCAGCGTCATGTCATCTGTATCCACGGACGTTTGTTGGGTGTTTCCGGAACCTCTGCAAACTCCCACTGTGTGCGGTGCAGTGTTGTTGATCTGAAGTGTTCCGCTGGCTCAGCATACCTCTCCCTCACCACACGCTCCACTAGAAAGTCTTTTCTGATTGGTATTTACATGTAGCCTTAAAATAAACACTCCATTGCTTATTTATTGATTTTATACTTTCAATTTATGTATCTCACTTCCAGGAATTTAATTAAATTTAACATAGGAAGAATATTAACCTCTGCCTTGTTTGGTACTCATGTTCCTGATAAGTCTATTTGACCTCATTAATTTTTTAAAAATTTTAATTTAATTAATTTTTTTGTTGAACTATAGTTGATTTCTCATTAATTTCTTGAATTCACATTGTTTTATATATTTTTTTCAAATCCATATATACAGACTTAGGATGAATAAACACTTTAAAGATTTAGAGTAATATAATTGTATTATTTATAAAACCAACAGGAGTTTTGTATATATGTGCATGTGGTGAAACATTCTGTTGGTTAGAAGTGTTCTCCATGATGCAAAATTGAATTGTTGGTTGAGGATGAAATTCGTCCTTGGTTCTGATACAGGATGTTACTGTTTCTCTTCCTGATGGAGTTTGGAGCCAGTCTTGTTTGGACACGACTGAATAGTCTTGTTATTTCTGGGGTTGATACTCTGGAGAAAAGGAGGTTTAGAGATAACCTCAGATCCTGTGATCTTGTCTTTTATTCTAAGGCCTCAACTAAAACTTTGAAGATTGCTTCCCATGTCTAGTTTTTCACAGAACAAGTGAGGACTTCTTTGCTTGTAGACTGTAGTAGCTAAGCTATGAGGTCAGGTACGTCAGGTACAAACGTCATTAACTCTTGTCAGAGATCCCGTTTACCTTAAGAGTCAAGGTTTGTGTTTTCTCTGAGTTACACTGACTTGAAACTTATACATTGTCCACTTGAGTGATCATCAGCTAATTTGCTGGTCAAGATAATCTGGTGTAAGGGATGAGGGTTTAAGTAAAACATTTTCTCACATTTATTGTAGTAAGGATTTCCCAAACTTTGTCAAAAAAAAAAAAATCTACCTGTTAATTGCAGGATTCAGTTCAACTAGTAAAAAAAACTGTATTTACATGAAAAGTATAATTTAAAGATCTAAGAAAAATATTAATTATTTAATATAATTCAATTAGATTTTATCATTTACTATGAAAAAAAGTATGAATCAGGTATTTACATTTTATTTAATAATCACAAATCAAAAACATGCAACAGCAAAGAGGATAAATGTAGATTATTACTGAGACTGCAGAGGCCACCTGTAACAGGTCCTTCCCCAGAATTTAATTTTTCTGTTCTAATTTTGCATACTATTCTCTTGAGAACTTAATGTAGCATTATTGTATGAACATTGTGCATATTCATATTTGATTTTTAAAATTACCCTTACATTTATAGCCTCATAAAAATTGAGTGTGAATGCAGTTGGTGCGGATTGAACATCTGCCGTAAGGAATGAGACCAGGATGCCGTGCTTCATCCTGGAGATGTGTGGCAATATATAAATATACACCTTGGGGCAGTGCTGGCCAGTAGGCTTTCTGTGTGGATGGAGGTGTTTTCTACCCTCTGCTGTGTAACGTGTACTCCTTAGAGGCACATGGCTCTTGAGCACTTGAAATATGACCAGTGTGACTGAGAAACTAATTTTTAATTTTAATAATTTAAATTTAAATAGCCACATGGGCTAGTGACTGCTGTATTGGAAAGCCCAGACTTGGGGGTTTATAGGTTAGTTGTTAAAATGAGATAATACATGGGCAGTGCTTAAAATAAAGTTCAGTGTATTTTACTGTAACACTTATTCTCCTGGTACACACAGGGTTAAACCTATGTTTCACAGGAATCATGTGAGATAGCCATTACAGCAATACAGCAATCATGTGAGATAGCCATTACTCTTCAGATGAAAAAGCCAAAGTTTCACTGGGTTAAGCGACTTAGCTCAGGTTGTAAAGGATCTTGGGTTCAAACAAGGATTTATGGCTGAACTGACCTCCACTTATGTAGGCTTTCATGTTTTTGCTAGCAAATATCAACTTCGTGTACGTTTAATATTCCAGCTCAACCACCATGTTTACTTTTTAGACATTTTTCCTCTAACCATATATACAATAATGTTTTTCTTTTTGACTAGTTCTTCTAATATGCATGAGTGGATATTTTATCCTTACTGAACTCCTCCCAGGGGAGAAAACAGACAAAAAACAAAAATATTTTGATGACCTTTTACCTCAATTACATTTTTTAAAACATCCAAGGTGATATCTACTGTTGTTAAAGATATGGAAAATAAATTCAGGTGCAAAGACTTGATAATACGTGTAGATATAATTTTATTATCCATTTTGTTTCTCCTACACTTTTTCAAGGAAATGGAGTTCATTTGTGTGGAACTCTGAGAAGTAGACTATTCTTGGGCTTTTGTGAAGAACGGTTACATATCACATTCTGAAAGATACTTTGAGAGGTGGCTCCTCTCTTAGAAGCTCTGAAAGGTTATTTGCTTGGTTCAAGACGGAAGAGTAGCTGTTAAGGAGAGTGGTCCCCTGTGTATGGTGATACAGCCTCCAAACCCCGCTGTACGTGTGCTGGGCTGTGGCCACGAGGGTTGATCGGGACACCCACCGCACTTCTTATAGAGCTGCGTATGTACATCAACATCTTTCGGTGCTTGATATTTTGTTTTAACATCTTTTTCAATTGTTGGAAAGTATTTTTAAATAATTGTGTTTAAAAACAGAGCAGAAACCACTGTGGGAGGTATTGACATGATGCCAAAGACTATAGTATGCTCTCTGTTTCTGTGTTTATAAAAGCAAAAAAAAAAAACTGATTTCATTGTAGTGGAGTTTTAAAAAATGTGATGAGGGCTTCCCTGGTGGCACAGTGGTTAAGAATCTGCCTGCCAATGCAGGGGACACGGGTTCGAGCCCTGGTCCGGGAAGATCCCACGTGCCGCGGGGCAACCAACCCCATGAGCCACAACTACTGAGCTTGCGCTCTAGAGCTCGCGAGCCACAACTACTGAAGCCCGCGCGCCTACAGCCCGTGCTCCGTAACAAGAGAAGCCACCGCAGAGAAGCCCGCGCACCACAACAAAGAACAAAAGCAGCCAAAATAAATAGGTAAAATAAATTTATATAAAAAAAAAGTGATGAGTACAACTGAGTAATCTTAGGGTTTTTCCTGCATTCCTATATTTATTCTCCCCTGTTTCCTCCACTGCCCAACTAATTATATTCAGCCTCAAATATCTATGTTAGTATTAGGACATCAAATGCTGGAAAGATACAGTCATTTTACGCTTAATTATACAGCACTCCAGAATATTGGCTGTTTTTAAATGAATATTATAAAGAATAGCCAGGAGACGTTTAGGATTCCTAAGTATAAAAAATACAGACAATGACTTGAACATGTGGCTTATTGCAAAATCTATCACTTCCACAGCAATTTATCAGTGCAGTGGAATCTATGTGACCCAAAAGAATACATACAGTCAGAACTGTAGATGTCCCTGGGTTTGGTGTCATATCAGGGAAAATGAAACATTTTGTATGTAATCAAGCTATTTCCACTAGGGAAACATTTTTAGAAGTGTGCTGAGAACTCTGGATCCGTAGTATGTCTACTGATGTGGCACAGAGATGGTTTAAAAAACCCATACATTAAACAGCTATTTATTATGGGCTTGGCAAAATTCAGGAAAAGGGTCATAAAATGTGGCATTTCCCAAACATTAATACCAGAAGCAATCCCCCTCCTGTTTTTTGTCTGCTGATCAATCAATCTATGGGGTTATTAAAAATCTAGAATTTCATGAGTGTGTTATTGGTCAGAGGCATTTGTTTTTGTTTGTTTTTAATTAATTTTCTTTGGAGTCTAGTTGCTTTACAATGTTGTGTTAGTTTCTGCTGTACAGCAAAGTGAATCAGCCATATATATATATATGTATATATATATAATCTCCCCTCTTTTTTGGATTTCCTTCCCATATAGGTCACCACAGAGCATTGAGTAGAGTTCCCTGTGCTATACAGTAGGTTCTCATTTGTTATCTATTTTATACATAGTATCAGTAGTGTGTATATGTCAATCCCAATCTCCGAATTCATCCTATCTTCCCTGCCCCCTTGGTATCCATACATGTATTCTCTATGTCTGTCTCTCTTTCTGCTTTGCAAATAAGTTCATCTGTATCATTTTTGTAGATTCCACATACAAGCAATATTATATGATATTTGTTTTTCTCTTTCTGACTTGCTTCACTCTGTACGACAGTCTCTAGGTCCACCCGCATCTTCTCTGCAAATGGCACTATTTCGTTCCTTTTTATGGCTGAGTAATATTCCATTGTATATATGTACCACATCTTCTTTATCTACTCCTCTGCTGATGGACATTTAGGTTGTTTCCATGTCCTGGCCATTGTGAATAGTGCTGCAGTGAACATTGGGGTGCATGTATCTTTTTGAATTACGGTTTTCTCAGGCTATATGCCCAGGAGTGGGATTGCTGTGTCATTTGGTAGCTCTATTTTTAGATTTTTTTAAGGAACCTCCATACTGTTCTCCATAGTGGCTGTATCAAGGGACTTTTTTTTTTTTTTTTTTAAAGGAATTCCTTTATTTTTATTATTTATTTATTTATTTATTTAGTTTTGGCTGTGTTGGGTCTTCGTTTCTGTGCAAGGGCTTTCTCTAGTTGCGGCAAGCGGGGGCCACTCTTCATCGCGGTGCGCGGGCCTCTCTTGTTGCGGAGCACAGGCTCCAGACGCGCAGGCTCAGTAATTGTGGCTCACGGGCCTAGTTGCTCTGCGGCATGTGGGATCTTCCCAGACCAGGGGTCGAACCCGTGTGCCCTGCATTGGCAGGCAGATTCTCAACCACTGCGCCACCAGGGAAGCCCCAAGGGACATTTTTTAAAACAGTTTTTTTTTTTTTTCAAGTTTTATTTTATTCCTTTGCATGGGTACAATTTAGACAAAAATAACTGAAATTGCTTTAGATTTTTATTTGCTTCACATTTTCAGTCTGCGTGTCCTCACGTCCTGGGATGGCATGGTCTTTCACGGTTATCGCCCTAGGGAATTCTAACCTGCCAGTCTTTGTAAAGATGGTATTCTCAAAGATGTAACAGCTAACTGAACTTTGTGACTTTGGGATTTTCCCCTCTTTCTACATACCTCTATCACTCTTTGGTCTGTATTTTCTTTCATAAATTATTAAAGCAGAACTTGAACAAAACCACAAGCAGATTTCGAGGGGCCACTTCTGGAAATTATATTCTCTGCATCTCCACTACTCCTCCGAGAATAGTGCAGCGACGAGTCTTTGCAAATAATTGTTCTGCTGGAGATCCTGCATTTACTCTCAGAATCTCAGGTCAAGATACAGCACTGTGACGTTTGTTAAAAACCACAGAGCATTATCCTCGAGTACTTTGAGTAGAAACACAATGTTTGGCCAAATTCCAGTTCAAGTAATTATATCCTTTTTCCCCTAAATCTTACCCTGTAGTTTTCTTTCATGAATTGTGGAAGAGTCTTAACAGTTGGGATCATTTAAGTCCGTGCTTTGATTTTTAAGCCGTGTAGATGCTTTGGCTGGAGCTCTAGGTGCTGTAAATGCTCAGCTTAGTGGGTCGTGCTCCGGGCATGTTTCTAAGAAGTTCCTTTAAATGGAATAGGGAAGTTACGCAGACATTAGTGAGTTACGTTACGTTATTTTCCAGGTTCTTTGCCTTTATTATGTTTTCACTTTTAACGAAATTTTATACTTTATAGTCTTTATAATTAAAAGAAAAGTCTTTATATGTCCTGTTGTTTTCTGTCGAGCTTCAGTTGCTCATCCCCTCTGCTGTCTGAACGACGCAAGGAGCTGGTGTCCTGTGCTCACAGCACCGCCTTCGAGCATCTGCTCCCACGCAGAGCAACTCAGGCGGCACACGTGGATGTGGACCTGTGGGCGTTCCTAAGTTTTTACAGTACACGTGGGAGATGATTCGGAAGGAAAGAGTTTGTTAACAACTTCCTGTGTTTTTACAGACGGAGTTGGGCGTACTTGGGGATGGGTTATCGTAATTGCCCTCTGGTCTCGCCAGACCACATCTCTGCACCATGTGATGTGGTGCAGGTGAGAAATGGAAGCATGGCCAGGGCACACTGAGGTGATGCTGTGGGTGGAAACAGAGAACAGGCTTTGAAGACTCACTGTTAAAATTAGTGCACAAGGGCTTCCCCGGTGGTGCAGTGGTTAAGAATCTGCCTGTCAATGCGGGGGACACGGGTTCGAGCCCTGGTCCGGGAAGATCCCACATGCCGCGGAGCAACTGAGCCCCTGCGCCACAACTACTGAGCCCACGTGCCACAGCTACTGAGCCTGCATGCCACAACTACTGAAGCCCTCGTGCCGCAACTACTGAAGCCCTCGTGCCACAACTACTGAAGCCTGTGCACCTAGAGCCCATGCTCCTCAACAAGAGAAGCCACCGCAATTAGAAGCCCGTGCACCACAACGAAGAGTAGCCCCCGCTCGCCACAACTAGAGAAAGTCCGTGTGCAGCAACGAAGACCCAACACAGCCAAAAATGAATAAGTAAATAAATTTATTTTAAAAAAAATTAGTGCACGATATATCAATTCTTACATCGACTAGATAGCACAATGTTTCAGATATATTGGGTTAAGAAAAATATGTGATGAACGTTCATTTCACCTGTTTTACTTTGTATCCGTGGCTACTAGAAATTTAAAATTGCACGTGTGAAACGAAATTGAGTTATTTGTAGTTAGGTGGATGGACCTCGAGTCTGTCATACAGAGTGAAGTAAGTCAGAAAGAGACAAATACCGTGTGCCAACACATATATATGGGATCTAAAAAAAAAAGAAGGCTCTGAAGAACCTAGGGGCAGGACAGGAATAAAGACACAGACGTGGAGAATGGACTTGAGGACACGGGGAGGGGAAGGGTAAGCTGGGACGAAGTGAGAGAGTGGCATGGACGTATATACACTACCAAATCTAAAATAGATAGCTAGTGGGAAGCAACCGCATAGCACGGGGACATCAGCTCGGTGCTTTGTGACCACCTAGAGGGGTGGGATAGGGAGGGTGGGAGGGAGATGCAAGAAGGAGGAGATATGGGGATATATGTATACGTATAGCTGATTCACTTTGTTATAAAGTAGAAACTGACACACCATTGTAAAGTAATTATACTCCAATAAAGATGTATTAAAAAAATTGCACGTGTGCCTCACGTATGATTTCCGTTAGACAGGGATTTGTTAGACAGTATTTGCTCTGTGTCTTCCAAATACTGCAGCTAGTAGTCTTACTTCTGGCATTTTAGTTTAATGTTTTGATCTTTTTAAGCCTCATATATTTGCTGGTTATCAAAGTCTGCATTTAATACCCAATGATTTAAAATTTATTCTGTGAAAGCAGTAAAACTCAAGTCAATTAAAAGTGTATTCTAAGGAGTTTTGGACTTTTGTGAGTAGAAAGGTGATCAATTTTGAATTGCTTTACATACCAATTGTTATTGTGTCTTATGGGTTATGTATTCTACCAAGCTTTTGTTATTATTACTTCAGTTAAGACATTTGGGAATATCGCTTTGTTTCATTTTCTGCATTTTAAAGGACTAGACATATGATGAGGTCTTGGAATAAATTACATAATTTTACCAGACACACCATATATAATCTCCTGTTAGGAGGGCAATAGACACTTCCTGGGGTGGACGATTTAACACAGGCACTAGGTTAAAATAATTTCAAGGCAAAGCGTTCGGATAACTGAAGATGTTTTTCCTTACATCATCAGAACTACTGAGCAAAAGAAAGCAGGAGGGATTGGAAAGCACATCACGGTCTCTGCTTTGCTGGATGCTACTAATTTCAGGTTGAGATCGTGTGATCAGCCTCTGGACCTGCTCTCTGCAGGCGCCTGTGTCTCAGTCGTTGACTCCAATACAAAAGGCGTTCACAGTGATGTCCTCAGAATCTGTAGCAGTTCTGGAAAGCGAAGCCCCGTTTATTGAAAAGACACTGAAATGACAGAAATTTTCCATTTTTGTTGAATCCCAGAATAATCAGAGGCAGGGAGGATTTTTGAAGAGGTCAGGACAGGATTGTACTAAAAATGAATGTTGAACAAAACTTCTAATTCCCTGCTTCTGTTGAGGTAATTTGTTTCTTTTGCTCAGTTGTTTAAATGTATGATTTCTGCATAGAAACTGAGAACTCAGAATCTTTTAGTGTGGCTGAGAGGTGTTAGTTTTTCATTCCCCTAACTCTCTCACATTGAAACAGTAACCCAACTTTTCGTGTTGTTACCCCGTACTCATTCCCCATATATGACCTCTGCCGGGGCCTCGGGGTGTGCCAGGGCCTGGTCCCGATCCCAGGGTGTGCACCTGACCCAACTGGGTCCTGACCCCGTGTCCTCGAAATCATGGAGCTGAAGCCAGAGAGGATGTAACCTTCGGCTCTCACTAGATGCAGTTGTTCAGAAACATCTCTGTGTCACAGGGATCACTGTGGTGAAGTCTGTGGACCTCTTCTCGGAGTGATGTATTCAAATGTATATCATAAAACATGTAGGATTATAAAGAAAACATATTATATGGAAATAACAGTTGTCACACTATAAAAGAAAACCCAAGATTCGATAGACTAGTATATGTGATTCTTAGAGAATATGACCGGCGTCAGGGAATTGGGGCGGAAAAAGGGAAGGGAACAGGCGTGGAGAGAAACCGGAGACAGTTGTGAAGGGGGTTCTAGTTTCCCCTGAAAACCAGCCGAATGGCTCTCATCCTCCCTCCCCACCGCAGCTCCAACATGTAAATTGTATTTATAAGTTGATGACTTAGAAACAAAGTTCCTGTTTGTGCTTTGATACTAAGAATCATTAGAATGCTAATGTGGTACTACCTGTGTTATAGACTTTTTAGGGAAAATATTGCTAAAGTTTAGATCATGCTGTACCTCCTAACTCTTAAGATTTTTAACGTAATAGTCAACAGTGGCGTCCAGCGGAACTTTCTGAGATGATGAAAATATTTCACATCTGCACCGTCCAGTATGGTAGCCACCAGATACCGTGCGTGGTTATTGAGCCGTGGAAAAGTGGCCAGTATGGCTGAAGTTAATATTTTGTTTTATTGTAATTAATTTGAGCCTGGTTTCCAGTAGTTACGTAGGGACAGCAGAGGCTGTAGGGCTGTCCCCTCGGATTTACATGGTCTAACACCTTCCGAAGCAGCAGTGTCTCAGACTGGCGTCCACGGATGCTTTGGTTCCCATCACGTGGACACCCCACGGATCCCGTGTTCTTGGGGTGCTGCCAGGTATGCAGTGGTGGGTGGGCAGAGCCCGGGCTTAGAGGTCCTGCAGTCTGAGCCTGGCCGTGTGCCGATGGCATGTGAGTCACTGCCTCGGGGAAGTCACCCAGCCTATCCTCTGTAGAACCGGGAGCAGTGATATCCCTCTCATGGTGAGAGCGAAATTAAACAGATGCAAGCAGCTCAGAATAGTGCCTGACATGCTGTTAGTCAGTACATGGGTGATATTACTGGATTTCTTTTGCTTTGGATAATTGTCAAGATATCCAGGTAGATGAGCTCACTTCAGTTTATGCCAGGGAAGTGATAAAGAAGAAACCTTCCAGAAGATTCCATCGTTCTCTCAATATACTCGGAAAGCATTTTGAAAACCATACCCTGGTCAATGTATCAATAGTAAAATAAAAGATACCCTAATATCCTGGTCAGTATACTAAGGTAGATATTCGAATAGATTGCTGTGCTATTTTGTAAGCGTGTGATGCTTTATTTAATTGTTAGGTTGAAACTTCCCTACATTTTAAAAACAGGGTTAATTCTCTCAAATTAGGAAATTCTGCTCTTAGCTATCAACAGCTGCTCATACTTCTCTTCTCCTTGAATCTAAGTGTACAGTGATTATTAAAGGAGTTTGAATTTCAGTTTAGTCCACGTTCTGATGATTTTAAAGTGCCCAAGTGATGCTTTTATCACAGATGTGTGAGATGCCTGTTATTGAACTGTCAGGGAAATGAGCCTTAACCGTTCTCTTCAACAGCCTCGATCAGTTCTATTCTCCGTACCCAGTACCTTGAGAAGCTACGCCATGGGTGTTATAAATGTTGCATATAGCGTGGGCCACAATCTCCTCTGATGTTACTAATGTTACTATCCTTTATCATTTGGTACTCTCTGTTTATGGGTAACCTGACCTAGATGCGTGGAAATTTATATTTATCTAGCAATTGTCCCAAAACAGTTTTCTGGAACATTTCTATTAACGGCCTACTTAAGGTCGGTCTCTTAAGTTGTGGAATTATTTTTGGATGCGCCGTAGCTAATGGCTGCTCTAGGGTACACTGTGCTGTGTTTACAATGATTCAGGATATTTATGTTCGTATCTCAAAATACCTGATCTCACTTTCTTTCAATTGTATTGTTCCTCTTTATTATACCTGGAGCTCCATTATGTGTTATCTTTTAAATTCTCAGTGAGGGTTTCAGAAACCAATTACTGTGTTTTCTCTGAAAAGAGAGTTGTTAATAGGGCTCCTCTCCATTTCTGCTCTGCAAGCCGTTCTGCTAGCAATTTTAATTGAGGTCATTAGCTGTGGAAGGTCCTGGAATGAGACTGGGGCTGGATGTGATCGTATCTTCACAGTCAGAGGAGACCGTCTTGAGGAGAGTTCACTCTGTAGTTTCCTCCCTTATTTTCCTCTTTTTCCCTCTATGACATCAAGACTGAGACTGTGAAAATGGGAAAGCTCTGTGAGCAAAAGTCTAGGCACCCTTAGGCTGCGGACTTCACTCTATTGCTTTGAGCCCTTTACCTTTTTTTAAGCTTCATTTTCTTTCTTTTTTTAAAGTTCAAGTGTAGTTGATGTACAATATTATATAAGTTTCAGGTGTATAGCATAGTGATTCACAATTTTTAAAGGCTGTGCTCCATTTAACGTTACTATAAAGTATTTGCTATATTCTCTGTGTTGTACAAGATATCCTTGTAGCTTATTTATTTTATACATAGTGTCAGTAGTTTGTACCTCTTAGTCCCCTCCCCCTCTGTTGCCCATCCCCCCTTCCCTCTCCCCACTGGTAACCACTAATTCTCTATATCTATGATTCTTTTTCTTCTTTGTTACATTCACTAGTTTGTCTTATTTTTTAGATTCCACATATAAGTGATATCGTGCAGTATTTGTCTTTCTCTGTCAGACTTATTTCACTAAGTGTAATACTCTCCAGGTCCCTCCATGTTGCTGCAAATAGCGTTATTTCATCCTTTTTATGGCTGAGTAATATTCCATTGTACATATGTACCACATCTTCTTGATCCACTCCTCTGTCGATGGGCACTTAGGTTGCTTCCATCTCTTGGCTATTGTGAATAGAGCTGCTGTGAACAGTGGGGCGCATGTGTCTCTTTGAATTAGACTTTTGTCCAGATATGTGCCCAGGAGTGGAGATGCTGAATTCTGTGGCAACTCTGTTTTTAGTTTTTTTTCTCTCTCTTTTTTTTTGTTTTGTTTTGGTTCTTATGGCCACGCTGCGCTGCTTGTGGAAGCTTAGTTCCCGACCAGGGATTGCACCCAGGCCCATGGCAGTGAAAGCGCCAAGTCCTAACCACTGGACCACCCAGGAATTCCCTATTTTTCGTTTTCTTTTTTTTGAGGAACCTCCGTACATAGTGGCTGCACCAATTTACATTCCCACCAACAGTGTAGGAGGGTTCTCTTTTCTCCACACCGTCTCCAGCATTTGTCATTTGCAGACGTTTTGGTGACGGCCATTCTGACTGGTGTGAAGGTGGTAGGTGGTTTTAAAACTTTTTTTTTTTAAGATTTTTTTTTGATGTGGACCAGTTTTTAAAGTCTTATTGAATTTGTTACAATATTGCTTCTGTTTTATGTTTTGGTTTTTTTGTCACGAGGCATGTGGGATCTTAGCTCCCCGACCATGGATAGAACCTGCACCCCCTGCATTGGAAGTCTTAACCACTGGACTGCCAGGGAAGTCCCTACAACTTTCTTTCACCAGCACAGTTTTTGCGTTCTGAAGTCCCCACCTCCATCCCACAGAGGAATAAAAACTGAAAAAGCAAAGGGGGATCTCAGGCCCCTTGCTTAAGTGACACAATCTTGGCTTGTTTCCTTTGAGTGTTTCTGCGGCTTGAGTGGATGAGGCACTGGGGATGCGGAGGTCACTCAGTGCCTGCATCTGTAGATCTTCCTTCCTGATGTGATGGCAGTGCCCAGAGTCCTTCCTGGAGGGCGAGGGTCTTGTTGCTGGAGGTTCGGGGCCCTCACCGGCAGAGAGGACCGGGGGCCTCCAGCTTCAGGGCTGAGTCCTTGCCTCTGGTTTTGTTAGGGCACCGGCTCTCCCCTGGAACCCACACCTCCCACTCCCCAGGCAGACCTTCTGGGTGGTCCTCTCAGCCAGAGTTGGGGGGGTTGGCCGTGCTCTAGAGGTCTGTTCTCAAACAGATTTAACTCAGTCCTCTGAATTTTCACAACCCCCTTTATACTGAGCTGCAGGAGGATTCAGTCTCAGTCAGTCTGGCCCTTAGTTTTCCCACCAGTGACTTCAGACAAGCCCTCCACCTGTCTGCTTCCCAGCTCCCACGATCTGGTCACCAGGTTTCCTCTGCTGGTTTTCCCAGCGTTGGGACTTGAAAACAATCTATTTTCTGTAGTGTCTGTGGGGTTTGGGGAGCAAAAGTTTACACATATACCTTGATAACGTGTATCTGTATCTTAGCACAGAGCTAAAAAGAATTTTCAGACTTAAACTCCTTGGGATCCTAAGATGTGGAGTCGTGAGGTTTAAAAAGATAAAAAGGAATCAACTATGCCGCAATATAAAATAAAAATTAAATTAAAAAAAGAAAAAAAAAGAGAAACATAAACATGAAAGGTATGGATTGACTTAGGTAATAATAATAATAATAATGAAAACAAAAGCAGCTCATGCTCATGGGTCCGTGCAGTGGATCCAGTGCACTTCACCTCAGAACACCTATTAGAGAGAAATGCGGTTAATAGCCCGTTTTGCAAAGAGAAAGCTGAAACACGGAGTTCAGCTGACTTGCCCGCTTCCCAGAGCTGGTCTGTGACGGCGCTCGGACTCAGACCCAAACGTCTGGTCCCTGACCCTCTGCTCTTCTCCTCCGCGTCATCCAACTGGAAGGAGAGAGTCGCATCAGCTCTTGGGATGTAGCGAGCCCTAAACATTTGGATTCTGTAGTTGCCGTGGTAGAAGAAAGCAAAGTGATTTCCATTCTGAATAGAAATGGAGACAAATATAATTTTTTACTTACTGATGTAAAGTAGAGGAGGTGAGTACAGATAAGTAAAACCAACCTACATAGTGAACGTGGTTACTTAATATTTCTCAATTTTACATCATTGTTTAGTGTAGAAAATTGCAGCAGTGTATTACCAGTATATTGAGGGTGTTACCCAGCTCTCTGTCAGTCACCCACCATCACTGTATATGATTGGGTCAAAAGGACCTATTTGAAGAGTAATCATAAGTTCTTTGCTACCAATTGTTTTAAGTGCAGCCAGGCTACGAGCGTGATAAGACTGATTAGGTATAAACTCTAAGTATTAAGATAAATGTGTAAAGTTAATCTAGTAAAGTTAATCTTCCAAAATATTTACACCCGTCACCAACAGTATGTTTCAGAAAATTTACTGTCTTGAGTGGATTTGTTGGAGCATATATACCTATGCAGTATTATAGGGTGCTTTGTGCCTCAAGCAACTGAAAACCAAGTTCAGATTCAAAAGTAAAGTGGTTCATCATCTCACATGAAGAAATCAAAGGTACGAGATGGCTTCGTCGGGCTAACTCAGCTGTGCATGCTGTGACTGGTGCCCACACCCTTCCTGCCTCTGTCTCCGGCTCTTCTCCGGCTCTGACCACAGGCTGTAGGCAGCATGATCGCAGGCAGGTCCAGGTATCCCGTGACAACGCCCAGAGGAGCAGGGCTGGGGATGCCTTCTCTGTCTCTCTCGGTGAGAAGAAGAAAACTGTCCCAGGAAACCCTCACTCAGAACGGGCCACCTGGCCACAGCTGGGTCACCTGGTCTTTCCTAAAATAAAAATTGGCTAGGGCAATGTAATTATCATGACTAACTTAGAATAATTATCTGAAATATGAAGATGAAAGCAATAATAGAGATACTCTTTGAATTGTGTTTCTAACGCTGAATTGAAATGATTTTGTACAATGAAATTTTATGGAATTACATAAAGTTCCACAAATAATATGCTTGTGAAAATATGAGTCATTGCTGATGGTGTTAAGAAAACCTTTAATGTGATCATTTAATTTTGAAAATCCTTAAGACCATATTGTCCAATTTCTCATAAAAAGAGAAATAAAAGCAATTTTATACATTAGAAATATATCAAGGGGACTTCCCTGGCGGTCCAGTGGTAAAGAATCTGCCTTCCAGTGCGGGGGAAGCGGATTCGATCCCTGGTCGGGGAGCTAAGATCGCACGTGGCGCGGGGCAACTAAGCCCGTGCGCCACAGCTACTGAGCTCTCTCGCCTCAACTAGAGAGCCTGCGTGCCGCAAACTACAGAGCCCATGCGCCCTGAAGCCTGCGCACCACAACTAGAGAAGAGAAAACCCTCACGCCACAACTAGAGAGAAGCCCGCATGCCGCAACGAAAGATCCTCATGCCTCAACAAAGATCCCGCGTGCCGCAATGAAAGATCCTCATGCCTCAACAAAGATCCCGGGTGCTGCAACTAAGACCCGATGCAGCCAAAAAGAAATAAAAATTAAAAAATAAAAAATAAATCTTAAAAAAGAAGAAATATATCAAGAAATGGATGATTACCTATTTCTCTATCTACTTTGCTGGCTCAGAGGTCTCTATTTCACAGTGAATGTAACCTGCAGAGTGGCAATAATTTCAAATCCATAGTTTTTCTGGAATGACTTTCTGTGCTTTCCACCAGAATTATTCAGGTTCTCACAGAAATTCAAGCCACATTTAGAAACACATTTTTAAATGTATCTCTGTTTTAAATAAAAGCTTCATCATTTTATTTTATTTTATATTTTTGGCCATGCCACGTGGCGTGTGGGATCTTAGTTCCCCAACCAGGGATCGAACAGTGCCCCGTGCATTGGAAGCATGGAGTCTTAACCACTGGACCACCAGCAAATCCCTTAAATATATCATTTTCATTTCTTTCTTCTTCCAGTGTAGTTCACTTACACATATGTATCAGTTGAGTGAATGACATTCAGTGATGGACAAATAAACTATTTTGTATCTTCAGAAAAACTGCTTAATGCAATATCTTTAGATATATACACTCAGCTCTTTATCTGCTTTAACCTATGGTTCAGAATGGATCATTGGATCAGTGGAACTATGATCTGAGCTCACAAAGGAAGCATGGATTGATTTAGACCTTAAGGACTTCTGCTAGAACCCCTTTGAATTACAGAAAAGTAAGTTAGTAGTAAGGTCTTTTAAAAATTGATCCTATCAGGTGAAATGTCACACCACCCCTTTTTTCCTACTGCAGTGTCTAACATTTTTGTTGTTGTTAAAAATTTAATGAAATAATTCAATTGTCATATTAATTAGAGATCATAGACCTGCATTAATTTTCTTCAGTCCTGTGATTCTTTTGTTTCTCTTCGAATGACTGACCCCTGGAAGTGTCTAGAAGAGAAAGTATCTGGGCTAAGAAGTTCCTCCTAGTATGTTTCCTCTTCTCCATTTTTGCGTTTGTTGGTTTCTTTTTTGGAAAAGTAATAACATTTCCAGGAATGTCTTCCCAGTGCAAAGGTAGCTCTTTGTTACTGGTGGGGATGCAGCAAGAAGCAACCCTCTTTCCCCTTCTTTCTCCCATCTTGTGCTTTCATGATAGGATCCTGTTTGTATTTTTATTGACCGGGTACGAATGCTGTACTGCGTACTGGACTCCTGCAGTAGGTGGGAAAGTGAACAGTAATCCGAGGTTATGGTAATGTGAGCAGTTCTTCCTTCCTTCCGCCGCAGTAACGCTGTAAAGCACGGAGACTGGAGTGAAGATCTGAGTCGAACCGCTGCTTTTCTGTGTCCTCCCAAAGTCTCTGCGTGCGTCTCTCTCAAAGACAAATCTTCAGTGAAATTTTACTCTAGGGGTAAACAATTACTGAAGTCATAAGAATGTTAAAGAATCTCGTTCAGTCACAGAAATTGAGTAATTAGGGCTCAACATTAAAGGAAAAATTTCTGGAAATGTAGAAATGGTCTCGGTTAATGCTTGCCTGCTTCCAGGGTAGCCTTACTACCACTTTGTCCCCTCCTTCCCTCTTTGTCCTGTCTGATTCCCAGGGACCGCGCACACACCCGGTGGGGGGGAAACGGGTGGCCTGCAGGGAGCTTGCCCTCTCCTTATCTACAAATCACCTGAGGAAGTGACTTCTCTGTGAAACAGTGCTGGGGAACTTGGTTACTTATTGAAAGATAAACTTAGAATACTTTTAGTACCAAAACTAACATTAAAATAGATTTCAGATTATTTAAAATGTTAAATATTAAAGTGTGATATCGTGAATATCTTAGTAAAAAAAAAATGTGTATCTTATTTTTGGATCTCTTAATAGAGAATTATCACCTTAGCTTAAAACCAGTAGAAGAGTCCCATCAGAACAGATGCATACGTTTGGACACAAATAAGTATTAAAACTTGTTTGTATCAGAATTCATGCATATTTTATGTACGCTAGTATGAAAGACTGAACACACTTAAATCAAAATATTTTAGTAGATATTTTTGTGTTTTAAGTATTTTAAAATTTTGATCCCCTATCTGTTTCTGTATTTTGTCTGTTATAAGGGCCATAGCTTAGCCATTTTGATTAGCCATGTAATCAAAAGACAAATAAGCAAAAAAATTGGAGCCCTTTATGAAAGAGTTAATGATCTATGAATGACCTCAGTCTGTGGTGTTGATTATAATGTTGGTAACTAAGATAGCCAAATTAAAATTCCATTTCAGAGTTTAAATAGCATATGCACAAAAATCACATAACATCTAAAAATTGAATCAGTAAAAGTAATAAGAAATTTTCAATATTTCAATGAAAATAATGGGTTTAAAAATGTATTTTATCCTCCTTCATTTTAAAGTTTTAAAAAGATGCAAAGCTAAGATTAACATAATCAAATCTATTTTGTATCCTATTTCGTTAATTCAGGTCCTTTTCTTCACTTGAGGCTGGGGATGAGAAACGCTCGGATAGAAATGAGCATAGTATCCATGAGTTCTGGGTTGTTGGTTTTTTTTAACATCTTTATTGGAGTATAATTGCTTTACAATGGTGTGTTAGTTTCTGCTGTATAACAAAGTGAATCAGCTATACGTATACATATATCCCCATATCTCCTCCCTCTTGCGTCTCCCTCCCACCCTGCCTATCCCACCCCTCTAGGTGGTCACAAAGCACCGAGCTGATCTCTCTGTGCTATGCGGCTGCTTCCCACTAGCTATCTGTTTTACATTTGGTAGTGTATATATGTCCATGCCACTCTCTCACTTCGTCCCAGCTTACCCTTCCCCCTCCCCGTGTCCTCAAGTCCATTCTCTACGTCTGCGTCTTTATTCCTGTCCTGCCCCTAGGTTCTTCAGAACCTTTTTTTTTTTTTTTAGATTCCATATGTATGTGTTAGCATACGGTATTTGTTTTTCTCTTTCTGACTTACTTCACCCCGAATGACAGACTCTAGGTCCATCCACCTCACTACAAATAACTCAATTTTTTTTTTATGGCTGAGGAATATTCCATTGTATATATGTGCCACATCTCCTCGACAAGATTTCTGTTTTCACTAAGCATATTTATTTACTTATTTCCCTCTAGATGTTTTAGAGGAGATGCAGGTTTCCTCTGGCCCATCTAGGTCAGCCTCCGAGAAGCCCCCTACCCAGCAGGGAAAAGGAGGTGAGGGGCTGGTTCCTGGACAGTTCAGTACTAACCCTAACAAATACTGATCCAGTCTGCCTGGGATTTTGGGATTATGATGCTGGATTGGGCCAGAATCGCAGGTGTTGATTTATGGGTGAGAGGGTTAAGATGCCAGGCAACAGAGGACTTTCAGGGTCATTTGTTCACGGTCATACGGTTCGGAGCACGTCCCCTGTGCACCCCTTCTCAGCCTCAGAAACCTTGAAACCTGCCTGAATGTAACGTGGGCTTTTCTGCTCTCGGGAAACCCACATTCCAGTGGGAGGGACCCAGTTTTCCTAAACGCTGTTCCAGAACACCTGCCACTGTGCAGCACTTGAAAATTTTATCAAGATGAGTAAACTTTCATGTTTGGAATTTTTAAGAAATCACAAATGAACCATTTCTCAGCTTTTTTGCTGTTCAGATTGCCTCTAGTAATTCTGCATATGCCAGAAGCACAGAGATTCAGCAAAAATAACTCTACGGTACGAATTGTAGAAACTATCTGAAGATGTGTTCATTGATAGATATCTGTTACTGCAAATAACCAGTACTGGTGATTAAAGTAATGTTAGGAAACATGATTGAAATATACTTTCTCTGTTGACCGCCTTACTTGAGTGCTTTTGTTGGCACATTTATTTTATGTCTTTATAGACGTATGTATGATTATAATACAAGGTTCACAGAAAAGTCTTTAAGAAAAACTTGAAAAGCTTTCATAATCTTACAGCAAGGAGAGCGCTAGAGTCATAGTTAACTTTGTGTTGTGTCTCATTTTTCCAGGGTCTGTTTATGGTCTATAGATTATGTCCTCGGCATACTGAGTATTTTTAGATGATAGTGCAACGTTTAATACAACCAACATATTGTAATCATTTACATATAATGTTTGTTTTATCTTTAAAATATTACTAATATTAACATAGACTGGTTAATTGAATATAGCCTGATGTGTGCACAGTTTTTTTAAAATCATGAAGCTATCACTATAAAATTTATATAGAGAATTAGAAAATTTATAATAGAAAGTTATACAATTCAAACTTTGTAAGTTCAATGTGTTAAAATTTCCATTTATTAACATTGCTGTGTAGCTGAGCTTCTGATGAGCAAGTATCACACAACAGCAGAGTTGAATCCATATCAACTTCATGTGTAGCTTTTACCAGTATTTGGGCAAATATATCATTGGATAAAGTCAGGAAAGTACTAAAGTTTTATGCATTTCGTCTCAAAAATTAGAAAAAGAGTCAAAAAACTTTGTAGGAAGGAGTGGAGTATTCTCATCACTTGACAGGTACTCACATTGAAATGGGACTATGGAATAAGGAGGAAATATGAAAAGTCAGCTGCCTCTAAATTATTCGAGGATGGAAGGAATTGGTACCTCTCACTGCATCCGTACAAATGTCCCCAAATACAGGCTCCTTGGGAAGAGGTTTGAGGCTGGGATACAGGACCATGGGACCTTTCTCACTCTGAGAAGTAGACCTACTGCAAGATGCGAACACACACAAATATGATTTATACTCTGCCGACAATGGGCTCCTGTGAGAAATGCTCCGCCGCGTGCCGAGGTGGAGGTGACCGATGCCGGTGCCCTGCCAGGCCACTTGCCAGCCCAGTCGTGCCCACTGTGGAGACGGTTCAGCCCAGTACTCATCGCCTCCCTTTACTTGGTATTTTTATATCCTGAGATTTACAGAAGTATTTCCATTATTAGAAGGGAGTTTGGAAACCACGTAGCAAATGAGTATGTCCTCTCTGAGTGCTGGCGACAGTACAGGTCTGTGTGTGAGAACACACACACCACACACACCCTTCTGTTCACAGATGGTCACGGAACAGTCGTTCTGGAACTTTCCTAACGTGAAAACCCCATGGGGCTTTGGTAACTCCTGGGCCCTACAGGGGGGTTCTCAGCCTCCCGGTTGATGGTGGAGCTAAAGGTGTGTTTTCTGATAATATCCCGGGTGACGGCCCGTGGTCCTGCCGTCTACACTTGAGAACCACCGCCGTAGAGGGAAAATACTGGCCCTAAGCAGGTTCGGCCACTGGTGAAAGGTCCTTTCCTTGCTCCTCTGCTTTGCCGCTTCGGAAGGATTTTTTTTAAATTTACATTTTCAAAAGTTGTTCATTCCTAATGGGACATCGAAAGAATACAGTCGCTCTTTTTGGCTTACTGATTGATCAAGTCAGAGGTAGGAGGAAGGGGGAGTGGCATTGTACGGATGGATTTCCTCCACGCACTCATTCCCTTGACAGGTATTTATTTAACAGTAAATCTTTAAAATTTGTTGTAGTCTCAGGTGGACTAAAACAGCCTAACTCAATGTTGTACACACACACACACACACACACACACACACGTATTTTATGTAGGATAATAAATACATCAATGTGTCTAGATTGAAAAAAAATTGTGAAATACTGCCTATGCACCTGGCCTTGAATTGCTGTGAATTTCCAGGACATTCTCAACGATACGACTCATGTAGTACTTGGTAGAATGTTCCTAAGTGGCTAAGACATGTGACCCCTCTCCAGTGGGGCTGCAGAGGGATGAGGGAGATTGAAACTACTCGTATTTGAAGCTGATTGAATATTATCTTCCACTGAGGAAAATCTCAAGCTATTCTTTGTGATGTGTGCTCTTTCTAGGGAAAAAGATGGTAAGAACAGGAATTATTTTTTCCTTCAGTGTGCATCACATTTTGAAACTGAACATTTCACATTTTTAAAAATTTACAGATATTTACTCTATTTTGAATGCTAGTGGAAATGAAGGCTTAAAACAGGACATTTGCTGTGTAGCCCAGGGAGATCAGCTTGCTGCTTTGTGACCACCTAGAGGGGTGGGATAGGGAGGGTGGGAGGGAGACGCAAGAGGGAGGAGATATGGGGATGTATGTATACGTATAGCTGATTCACTTTGTTATATAGCAGAAACTAACACACCACTGTAAAGCTATTATACTCCAATAAAGATGTTAAAAAAATAAAATAGTTTGTAGGAAAAGGAATAGGTCCGATATGACATTGTTATCCTGGATACCAAATATAAAACTTTTAAATAGATTCACAATATGATGAGTCTTTAAAAGGATGTTTGATAGAGGGCATGAGTTCACTATTGGTGTCATTATTTATATTCCTCATTTTTTACACATTTTCTTGGAGAGATGCTAGGTGGGAAAGTAAAACTTAATGTTAAGACCTGGGTTTCATTAAATTTTCAAGGAGACAAGCATACACATACAGATGTCCTAAATATATTAGGAATACAAATACGCAGAAGAGTTTTCTTAGGTTTGAGATGAATAGTACTTTATGGTCTTTTTTTGTTATGTTTCTTCTCATTTGTTTTGACTGTATCTTTTATTTTTGACCCAGGCTTGAATCCTGTCTAAATTGCTTTCCACTGAGGACAGTCATGTGGTGTGTTTAGGGCAGGACGGGCCTCCGTGGTCAGTCAGGGGGGAGGGGCCCCTGGAGCAGCCATCTTGAAAGCCTCCTGGTTTTTATGCCACAGTTGAGCACATGTTTTTGTCTTTGGCTTGGTTTATTATTTTTTTAATTTAATTTTTATCGTATATTGGAGTATAATTGATTTATCATGTGTTAGTTTCAGGTGTACAGAAAATTGATTCAGTTATGCATATACAGGTATCTATTCTTTTTCAGATTCTTTTCCCATATAGGTTATTACAGAATATAGAGTAGAGTTCCCTGTGCTCTACAGTAGGTCCTTGTTGATTATTTATTCTATATATTGTAGTATGTACATGTCAATCCCAAAGTCCTAATTTATCCCTTCTCCCCACCACCTTTCCCCTTTGGTAACCATAAGGTCGTTTTCGAAGTCTGTATTTGTTTTTATTTATTTTTAATAACTTGATTTTCAGCGTGCTGGGGAGAAAAGCAAAACTTAAGCCACAAACAGTGAAGATCAATGACTGTCACCCACCCTGAGATCCTGAGCGAGTCTGTGTGTGTGTGTGGCAGACAGACTAACATTTGCAAGATGACCTGAGCCTTAGTTAGTCAAACAGCGTGAATTTACAGGAAATGCTCCACTTGGGGTTTGTTGGTTTCCATTCACCCTCAGTCCCAGCGCCTTGGGCTGTGCATGGCATCCCTGGACTTGCTTGATGAATGCAGGTGTGAATGACACCTGTAACCTGCTCCTTAGAAGTAGTTCCGCCTTGAGTTAAAACATCTTTTAAATAGAGATTGTATTTTATTATCTTAAAGCACCCTGGGGTCTAATCTTTCCTAGCGATATGCTTACAATACAGTGTTGTATAATCCAGTCATTAAAAAATATCTTATATTGTTATTGGTCGTGGTGACATCACGATGTCCCCGTGGTCGTGGTGACAGCGGTGAGAGGAACAGGGCTGCCGTTCCGTGACCTGCGGTCTCACTGGAGCGCAGCCCACCCTGGGGGGATGCAGGGGCTTGGGACTCACTGTTTTGGGGGCCTCCAAGGAGCCAGCCTGAGAGGCGAGTGAGGTAGGCGCACGTGGAGAGACCCTGAGATGGGCAAACACAGGCTGGATTTTCATCCCAAGCCCTAGGAGGTCCCTGGGGAGTGAGAGGTGGGAAGGAAAGGAGGTCCCAGGACTCGTCTTGAGGCGGGGGGGGGTCTTTGCAGCATCGAACGGTCAGGAGGAGAGGAGGACAGAAAGGCAGGAGGAATGGCAGGGAGCGTGTGTCCTCTCGGCCGGGGAAGGAGATGTAATAGGGGACGTGGGCTCCAGCTCGGGGCATGGCGGGAGGCGTGGTAACGTGGGCGGGGGTTCTCCAGGCTGTCACTTGGAGTGAGGGGGCCTGGGGACAGTGCAGGGCCCGGCCTGGAAGCAGAGCGCTTTCTGACTCAGGCACGGGGTCGGCGGTTTTGAATAGTGACTAAATCCAGCCTGGAGTGTAGACGGTGTGCTTTGCTGCAGATCAGTGTGCTTCACCTTCAGCCCTTGACACCTTCCTCGGAGAGGAGCAGCCCCGCCTGTGCCCTACCGGGGAGGAGGCACGCAGTCTTCCCTAGACAGTGGCGACAGTGAGTCTGAAAGCAGGACGCCCTTTAAGAGTCGCTGCTGGACTTTCAGAGATGCATAGATATGATGAGTTACATTACCTTTGTTGTTACGCATTAGCCTGTGAGCTCGTGTGTCATTCCTGTATAAAAGCATTCATAATAGGCGGTCTTCCCATCATAATACTGCAGTGTAATTTACCACTTTAAATGCTGTTTAACTTTTACATTGGTGTTTTGTCTTCCTCCTTTTCTTGAAAACTGGCATAATGTTTTCAAACTTTCTGTATACCGCCCTCTCTGCCCCTTCTACCTTCTGTTTGCTTTTACAACACTAGTTTTGAGAACATGACTTTTTTTAACCTTATTTTCTTTTTACTGTCCCCTTACTTCTGAAAACTCAATATATGGTTTGTTATTTAATCATTTGATAACAGAGTCTAGTTCTATTTACCATTTTCCTAAGGCTGATGTTGCTATTGCCTTGAATACAAGATAAAGATTTTGGAAAAGACACTGCAATACTAAGTACGTTTTATGAGTTGATTACTGTTCTTTAGCAGGACTGATGAGAAAATATTGAGAACATATTCTATGATTTTAATGTTCTCCAGGACATGTCTCATTGAGTTGTGTGGAGATTGTGAATCTCACACGTATATCTCTTCATGGCGTTTACTGCACCCTTCAGACACCAGCTGTGAGAGATGGAGGGTTGATTGACGTGTGTGCGTGTCATGTCAGTGGTGGGTCACGTCTGTCTGAATCTGTGGTGACCTCGCCAGGACAGTGCTTCATCCCGCACTGTCATTTGTAATGTTCACTGAGGTATTCTACCCCTAAAGAAGGCAATAGTAACTTTTACCCCAGTCTACAGGGAGGAACAGGTGAACGCATGGCGCTTTACATTTTTTTATTAGAATCTGCTAGCAAAACAAATATACTCGTGAAAATTATTAACAGGGGACTTGGAATAACAGTTTTGCATGGTTAAGTTCGCAGGTTTCTTTTTGTATTATTTTGCAGTTATTTGTGTTTGTAGAAGCGATTTTACATTATATTGTACTATTTGTTCATAGTAGTCATAATATTTTTGTTAGGGATATTATGGATTAATATGCTCCCTATATTAATATTTCATGGGGCATGACTTCTTTGTGAGACACTTCAGAGCAACTGAAACAGCTTTGCCATTAAAAATCTTTCTTGGGGAACTCCCTGGCGGTCCAGTGGATAGGACTTGGCGCTCTCACTGCTGAGGGCCCGAGATCCATCCCTGGTCTGGGAACTAAGATCCCACAAGCCACGTGGTGTGGCCAGAAAAAAAAAAAAAAGTCTTCCTTGCGGCTTCCATAGTCAAAATGAAATGGCTCCTTTGGAACAGAGGACAGTCACAGTCACGGCTCTGTCTCTGTTCTTTAAGGATGTGAAAATGGAGGGTTAGTAGCCGAACACAAAGCCTAGTGATTTACCCACGATTAGAAGTAAATAGTATAAAATCTTGCTCTGCAATTACGTAAGGCCAGGAATCCTGTCAGACACAGTGTGTCCTCCACTCTCTCTTTCAGTGTTCCCTCATCTCTTACTAATGTTTCTTACATTTGATTCACTTTTCTTACCTGAAACCTGAGAAGAAATCTCTACGAGGCACCAGTGGATTCTGGCATCTCTCACCTAAGGCTCTTACACAAAACTCTGGGGAAGGCACAGTGGGCAGCCGACGGGGTGAGAACTGGCTGAAAGAGAAAGTCTGATGAGGAAGGTAGTATTATTATCCATCCTGTGATCTGATGGGAGAAGTATAAGCCATTTACAGGAAAAGAGTGACCTTCTTTAACCTGAAAAAGTCTTGTGCACTAAATGTCAGTATTCCAGAAGCCACTTTGGGTATTCACACAGTTATGTGAATTATATGTTATTTAAAAATATAGATTTAGATATGGGTATTTTTTTCATTATTAGCTTCAGTTAAATTAAAGCATCTAACTTTGTTGAACTATGCAATGCAGTAGTGTGATTTTGGACCTGCAGTTTGGTACCCTCTGAATGGGGGGCGTCCATGAATCCTGTGCAGGGAGACATTCTAGTATTTTCAAACAGTCAAGGTTTATTAGAGAAATAGCTTCATTTAACTAAGATGTTACCCAACGTGGAAATTAACTTAAATGGTAACATTGAGGATAATAATTCTTTACTCTTGCGGGGGGGAGCTGAATTTTAAAATCATATAAATGAACCCTTTCACTCATGTGGGGTTAATCATTTTGATATTAAAATGTTTTAATGCACTCATGTTAAAATGAATGCGCTTATGCGTTTGAAATCATGTTCTCTGTTACATTGGAGGGTAACACCCATTAAAATGTTCAGTTAATACTAAATTCAGTCACAAATCCTAAACACCAGGACACACACAAAAAATCTACATTATTTCTTGAATGGATGGATATGCCAACAGAAATTGCTACATACAACACAGTACAAACATTCAGAGTGATTGAACTATTTGATTTCAAAAATTATTTTAGCCATCAGGGTTGCTTGTCAAGTCGTTGTTACATAACAAGACAGCCAGAGTGTGGTTCTCCTTGTTTCCAGGAATGCTCTTTGGACAGAGGTATTAATAATAACTAGAATAGTTAAAATTGTGTAATTTTCTACATGTCAGACGCTGTGCTGTGTGCTTTACAAATATGAGTTTATTTAATCCCCAGGACAACTCTCTGGATAAATACTGTTATCATAAATTGAGGCATGGTGGTAGGTGACACATTTGAGGTCACTTGAGGCTGGAGGGTCCTGGAGCAGGAATCCAGGCTGAGGTGGCTCCAGAGTCACGCTGGTTGGTCACAGACTCTTGTGCCTGTTGAATATGGTGTGATTTTGACAGCTGCATCTTAATGTACAAAGACATCTATATCTATGCATCAGTTTAGGGCTCTCCTTCAGAGAAACCCAGAGCCCACCATGCGTGGAGTTCAAGTGCAACTTTGTTCACAGAACAGGATACTTCAGTGGAAATCATGTGACTTATGTAGGGATTCTCAGCAGTAAGGAATTTTTCTTTTCTTTTTGTTTTTTGTTTCTGTCGACACTTTCGGGCGTTGGTAAGAAGGAAAAAGGTTGGTCCACAGTAGTGACGATTCACTCAGCCAGGTAATGGAACGTATAAGACAATAGGGAGGAATAGGCACGGTGGTAAATTACAGACGTAACAGTCTGCCTCAACACTTCAAATTCACTGTCTTTACAGCGTGCACCAAACAAACAAATGTGACTGATGTCAGCCTCAGGCCTTCACTGCTGGTTTCTTATTTCTGTTGTATAATTATCTAAGTATCTGTCATGATGATTTCAATGACGTCAGTGGAAATTCTTTGAGAGACAGCTATTTGGTTAAATCATAATGTAGAATATCAACAGGCATTTCCTTTCTTACTCTTTCCAACAAATTTCAGTAATCTTTTATTTTCAGAGGGTAAAAGTAATTGTTAAGGAAAATTGGAATGAAAATTCTTCATTAGAATGAAGACTTCCTTGATAAGGCCCAGGAATGTTCCATCCAAAACATATGTTCTAACCTGTACTTAACTTATCAGCAGTTCTTTCAAGGCTCACTGTGTCTTTGCACCTGAGTTTTGTCTTGTACAGTGGGTGATGGCTGCATCCTGCCTTTTATGGGTGAGGGATGGTGAGGGACTGAGAGGGATGGTGCGGCTCTGCCTGCCTCCTGTGTCACAGCCAAATCCTCCCCAAACCAGTGGGAGTCTTGCTGGTGTAACCCCACGGTTGCCCTTACAGATCATGTTTGAGGCTCCGGTAGCTGAAACGAAATGTCGCTTTTCCTCCTTCTGGTTCAGAGCACAGAACTGCAGTGGACTAGCTTTTGTGTATTCACTCTTGTGCCCCTCTCATCTGCTCCGGAGCCACGGTGACCTTGTCCATTAGGCTGTGGGCGAATCCAAGGGAGGGGTTGGCGTCAGGGTGACCAGGCAGAGCCTGAAGTCATCCAAGGACAGGGAAGAAGAGTGGGAACCAGGGCAGGTCATAGAAAAGAAGAGACATAAATGCTGGAAGCCTGATCAGGACTGTATGAAATTCCTTCTCCTAGATTTGCTAGTGACATTTGAGTATTTCAGAGGAAAGTAACAGAACAGCCCTAAGAAACCAGCATTTCTGTTTCCTGAACAACTTGATGGCCAAGTTGCTCTTTTTTTCTGGTGGAAAAAGAACTTAACATACTTGTAAAACAGGGCATAATGCCACTTTGATGAAGCTTTTTCAGGAGTAACTAGTACATGAAATATGAGCAGTTTGTCTATTTAGGGTTTCACGGGGGTGGCAGCTGGTGCTCAGGAGGATACATTGACGTGACTTTTACAGTTGAAAACGCTCCTTGAGCAAACATAGAACATAGACACAGTCGGGATAAATGAGACAGTCTCTCAACCTACAAACTATTCACAGGAACATTTCAACCCTAAACCTATACAGCCTTGTATTTACAGTGAGTAATAGGGGTGTTTCAGGGTGTCATTGGACTGAATTTATTTAATTGAGGGTGAACGTGAGAGATAGGAGAAACTCCAACAGACTAGTAACCAAAGGAAAAGTAAGGAAATAATTATGTTGGATTTATAGGTGACTATGGAGATCCTCTGATAAGAAAGCTTTTAAATAAGATGTGTGAGTCTCATTCTGTTATATAAGCTTTAGAATCCCTTTAGCAGCTGCATCGAGCCAGTTTATATTTTGGATTAATTATAATCACATACACACGCAAAGAAACATCACGTGCGCGACATGCTCGCTCAGCAGAACTCACAGTGGCTGGTGGAGAGGGTTTGCTGGAGCAAAGCCCCACCCTCCTCCCGCCGTGACGCTGGCCTTGGGCGGCTCTGGGCTCCTGGCGTCCCCTGAGGGTCCCGGTTCTCTCAGCCTCCTAAGCCGAGCCCCAGCTTCCAGCCCAGTGCGGCCCCCCCAGCTGCCCGTGAGGAGGCGGCCCAGGGCCCTGCGGAGGGCTGGTGGGGTGAGGACGCCCCTGTGATGGGGCTTCTCTGAATTCCACGCCCAACCCAGGCCCACGAGCGGCACTTGAATTGTTACGTCTTCTGCCAACTCTTCTTTACGGCGGGTTTGCTCTTGTATCCACCCGCGCCCCGGGCTCGAGGTGGCCGTGGAAGCATTGACCCTGATCTGGAAGTCCGTGCCTGGTGGTTTCCTTCAATCCTTAGCGCCATGGTGGACTTAACAACACACGTGCTCTCAGAGTTCTCTGACTTCTTCGCACTTTTAAAGTGGGAGCGATAGGCGTTGCTCTCCTGTGCATCTCTTAGCCGTAATTGGAATTGGCTTCGGGGTGGCACATGCGTACACGGTTTCCAGTTTTAGAAATTAAAATTAATATTGCAGTGAATTTTCTTATCATGTCTTTGGATGTATTTGTGTGTGTGTGTGTGTATGTACGTGTGCGTGTGTAGATGTGTGTGCGCGCATGCCTATGTGTGCGTGTGTAGCTCTCGGCACATCTGTAGGGCTGGGATTTCTGAATCATGGACTGTCTCACCTCTGTTTTAATTGCATGTGTCTTGTTCTCCATGAGAGACTGTTACTGTTCTTACAGTTATGATTTATTTAGACTTATCCACGTTTTATTTATTTATTTATTTATTTATTTATTTATTTATCCACATGTTTTTTTTTTCCCATTACTCTATTCCTTACTGAGTTGAGTACTTTTCTCTGCCATATCCTTGCACCTGAAGAACCACTTCTAGTCATTCTTTCCAATGAGCGTCTACTGCTGATGATTTCACTCAGTTTTAGTTTGGTTGGAAATACTTATTTTTATTCTTCAAACCAAAGGATATGGGCATAGAATTCTTCTCGGCAGTCATGTTCTTTCTGGAATTTAGAGAGGTTATTTTATTGTCTTCTGGCTTTTGTCATTTGAGTGGATAACAGTAAACTGTCAGTTTTGTTGTTACCCAAAGAAGGTTAAACTCCCAGTACCCCCCTCAGTTGCTCATTAGATTTGAGTTTGCTTCATCTTATGTTTGAGTTTTCTATACGTTAGATTTGAGTTTGCTTCATCTTATATTTGCTTGTGTTTCCCTGCTTGGTGTCCATGATGATTCTTGAATCTATAGCATGATATTTTCACCACTTTTAGAAAACCTCAGCCATTATTCAAGTATTATGTCAGCATCACCTTCTCTCTTTTCATTACAGTGGCATAAATTAGACCTTATTGTCTGGACACCTGTTATATCTTTATGCTCCCTTATTTCTTTTCATTTTTAAAGATTCTTCTTGTGCTTCATTCTGGAGATTTTCTCCTGAACTTTATTGCAGTCATCTATTCTTCTTTTCCTAATCCGTGGATCAGTGATCTTTTTCTGTAAAAGGCCAGATAGTAAATATCATATGCTTTTATAGCCTTGGTCTCAACTAGAAAACTTGGCATTATAACACAACAAAGTCATAGCCAGAAGGTAACAAGATGGATACGATTTTGTTCCAATAAAAATTAATTACCAAAACCAAGAGTCTGCCAGATGTGGCCCACAGGCTGAGGTTTGCCAACCTCTTGTCTAATATAGCCTATTGAATTTGTAATTTCATTTACTGTATTTTTTATGTCAAGAGTTTACACTTGGCTCTTTTTATAGACTCTAGTTCCCTGGTGAAATTTAGCATAATGCCAACTATTTTTCTGAGCATATTAATTATAATTATTTTAACACTTGTGTCTGATAATTCCAACATCTGGATCAACTCTGAGTCTACTTCTAGGGCCCGTTTTTCCTCTTGGTCACCTCTCCTGCTCTGCCTGTTTATTTTCTGCAGCTGGAGTGTTGGTGTGACCGACCGCAAAGGCTCTGGATGAGACGTGAACGCAGGGGGAACGCGTCACCTTCCTACCACCAAGTGGGAGCGTTATCGAGGCTGAGCTTCAGTTCTTACAGAACTCGGTGTATTTCTGCTTCTCCGTAGATCCAGGGGTACTCTATTTTCAGGGGTCCCAAGTGAAAGTCTTGGGAGTTGATCGCCTGCTCGCTGGCAGGCCCCATCTGCCGCCATTTATCCCCCAGGCCCCTGTGACTGCTGAAGGTTCCACTGCATATTCTCGCCTCTTCACACCCGGTGCTGTGGGCTCTTCTGCACCTGCCCCACGTGGCCTGGTGAGGACCCGGGACCCAGAGGAGGTGTGTGCACAGCTCCCGTGTCCTCTCTGCCTTCTCTTGAGGGTCCTGGATCCTCAGTCTTGGCGGTCCTAGAAGCCTGGACACCTGGGTGTCACTTCCTTAAGAAACAGGGGGAAACTGTTCAGATTCTTGCTCCGCTTCCCAGCGTCTCTGTCGGTTTAGAGACAGACGCCGGCCTGTGGGAGGTGAGCCCTCTCCCAGCACCTGCACCCTGCCTCCCTGGCCCACGGCTGGGTCTTCAGTACCTTCAGATAATGTTGGTTTTTGTCCTTTGTTGGCTTGTTTGACTCTGGCTTCCCTGGTTTGCTTTTAGAGGGCAGCTGTAGGCTGGTCCAGCGTTCCTGGGGACGGACGTTCATCTATTACTCTTTAGTCTCTGGGAAACAATTCAGAGCGGTCTCTTCTCTTTCCTTCGTTCTGCGCAGGTTATTTTCAGCGTGCTGTGTCATGGTCCTTCTCTGCATGGTTCTCCCTTGCTCTGGGTCTCAGGATGTCCTGCAAACTGCATTTCCCACACTCTGTGGTCTGGCATCCAACTGGGTTTGGAGCAGGGGGTGGGCACCCCCAGGGGACCCGGCCCTGCGGCTGAGAGGCCGTCCTACCCTCTCCTTTCATGGACAGACGCCTGGTCACCCTCCGGCCAAGGTCCTGGGGGTGGAGCCCTCCCGGGGTCTGGCTTCCCTTTGGCTCTATGCCGCCATCGTGCACCATGTGTTTAAGGAGGTGATGGGTTTCCCGCTGCTGCTTGAACCTTGTTGCGTGACCACCCTCAGCTGTGCCCTGAATCCCACCATCTCCTCTCTGCAGAGCCTCCTGGGTAAGGTTTTATCCGTTAACCCTCTGGGTGTGCCTCCTCCTCACACCCTGGCTGGTCTACGTGTTCATCCTAATCTGCGTAATTAGAGGGTGTGCTGAGGGTGGATGAGTAGGGTAGTTAAGGTTTTGCCCAAAAGTTGGGACTTGTAACTTATGCAAACGTGTATTTGACCAAGAGTAAAACCTGAAAGATAATAGTGAACATTTCATGAGGTTTCCCCAAATGCAAGTGTACCTTAGTGTGAATTGTGCAGCTAGGAGACACACGATTGAGAAACACACGCTGGGTTATTCTGTAGAGCGAGGTCTGTAGAGTTTTTAGGTGAGACCGAGTAGCGACATCACAGGGATAAGTCGGTAGATGAGTGCGTGGTCTGGACCGAAGAGGGTAGAGAGGCATCCGCTGGCTTGGGCGTGTAAGCGTGTCGACCTGGAGTGTTTCCACCCCTGCAACCAGCCGTATGGGATATGGGATTTGCGGTTCCTCCCCTGACACGCTGACCTTTTCACATGGATTCTTTCTACCTGCTGCGAAGATGCAAAATCGATATAATCAAGCAGGCAAGTCACTTGATAGTGGACTGGCCTGAAAATAGGGGAGAAAATCTCATTACTCAGTGTCCTTGGGCGTGCTGATAACGTGTATAAGACAGGTGCAGAGGCCACTGATGCAGTTCTTCTTGATTTATACTCACAGATCTGATACATGAGCTTTATTTTACGAAGAGCACAGAATCCAGGGAGCAGGGATGTGGGGCTCATTTCCGACGACATCTCTCGATGATGCCGCATGGCATTTCTCTTTTCCTTCGAAAGCAGCCTTGAGAGATACCCCCGACCCTCATTTCTCCATCTCGGTGTTTCACCTGACATAGAGGGGTCGCGACCAGGTCTGTAATGGAACCGTTGTCACGGGGTGATGGGAGGGGATGGAGAGCCTTGGACATTGCCCGTCCCGATTCCATCCTCCACCTCCTGTGGAGACAGGCGAGTCCTGTGACGCACCACCGCAACCCTGCAGCCCTGGGGTTTCCTGCCAGAATCCCGGGTCTCGTTCACGAAAACCCAGCCTGTTGTTCCCTTCTTCCCTTGGGAATAAAGGTGGGCGTGTTGGCAGAACCCCTAAGTCAGAGCAAGTCAGTAGCCCTCAGTTTATCAGTTAGCTAACAGACCACTGAAACCTGTATCAATCTGTATAAAAACCAGCTGGAGATCTTGGAACAGCCCTGGAAAATCTTCTTTGGAATGCTGAGCCCTATTTGCAGTTGCCTGTTCCACGTCCTTAGGGAGCAGACTGGGGGGGCGGATTCATAAGATTTGTGTGTATGCCGAAACCATATTTTATTCAGGTATGCTATGTGGTAATAGTTTTCAGGGGTGATAAAGCATATATACTTATTTAAGATGCTAGTACATTTCCTTTTGATTATTTCACCAAAGGTTTTAAAAGTTACTTTAAAAAATAGCGGCAATATTTTTTTTTATAATCCATTGTTATAAATCTGGGAATCAACCTTGGCAACGGGGTAATTTTAAAAATTTACAGCACAGTTTGCCTTTCGGCAGCTGCCTTCGTGGAGCTCATCTGTGATACTTATATTACAGACTCTTAAAATGTGATGAATTAATGTTAAAAGATGAAAAGTTGAGGTTTTCATCTGTAGTGTCTGGTTGGAAGCTAGTCTCAGATTTGAAAAATTGGTATTTAAAGAATTAAGCAGGTTTTATCTAGAATAATGTATTGTTATAGCTTCTTTGGAAATTATCCCAGGAACAGGGCAGGTGGGCTGGTTGGAATGGTCCTCTCATCTGGTGCTCCAGAGAGTTCTCTGAGACAGTTCTCGTGGCCGTGATGTAAAAATGTAAAAACACGCTCGAATAAAGACCAGTCATTCATTTCAACTTTCAGTGGGAAAAAGTGACTGGTGTTGGTATTTAAATTATGAAAATATTTCAGAATTGAACTACAATTGGAAATTATGTTCTTTTTAAGAAGACTTTATTTTTTAGAGAAATTTAAGGCACACAACAGAATTGAGATGAAGATACAGAGGCTTCCCTTATACATCTGTATCAACCATCAACATCAATATCAACATCCCCACCAGATGGTACCATCAACATCCCCACCAGATGGTACATTTGTTACAATTGATGGACCTACAGTGACACATCATCACCCAAAGTCCATCGTTTACTTAGGGCTCACTCTTGGTGTTTCATGGGTTTGGGCAGATGTATAATGATATGTATCCATCACTATAATATTAGAGAAATTATTTTCACTGCCCTAAAATTCTCTGTGCTCCGCCTGTTCAGCTTTCCTCCCACCAAACCCCTGGCAACCACTGATCTTTTTCCTGTCTCCACAGTTTTGCCTTTTCTAGAAGGTCATATAGTTGGAATCATACAATCTGCAGCCTTTTCAAACTGACTTCTTTCACTTAGTCATATGCATTTAAGGTTCTTTCATGTCTTTTCACAACTTGATAGCTCATTTCTTTTTAGTGCTGAGTCATATTCCATTGTCTCGATGGACGTATCAGTTTATCCATCAACTACTGGAGGACATGTTGGTTGCTTCCAAGTTACGGAAATTATGAATAAAGCTGCTATAAACTTACACATGTAGGTTTTTATCTGGACATAACTTTTCAGCTCTTTAGAGTAAATACCAAGGAGCACAATTGCTGGATGTGTGATGAGAATGTTTAGCTTTCTAAGAAACCACCAAACTGTCTTCCAAAGTGGCTGCACCATCCTGCATCCCCACCATCCTGCATCCCCGCCATCCTGCATCCCCGCCATCCTGCGTCCCCGCCATCCTGCACCCCCGCCATCCTGCACCCCCGCCATCCTGCATTCCCACCATCATCCTGCATCCCCACCATCCTGCATCCCCACCATCCTGCATCCCCGCCATCCTGCGTCCCCACCATCATCCTGCACCCCTGCCATCCTGCACCCCCGCCATCCTGCGTCCCCACCAGCAGTGAGGAGAGTTCCTCATGCTCCACATCCTCACCAGCATTTGATGATGTCAGTGTCTGGATTTTGGCCATTCTCATAGGTGTGTAGTGGTATCTCATCGTTGTTGTTTTTTTCATTTCCCTGATGACAGCTGATGTGGAACATCTTTTCATGTGCTTATCTGCTATCTGTGTATCTTCTTAGATGTTTGTTAAGATCTTTGGTACATTTTTTAATCAGGTTGCTTATGTTCTTTATTTTTGAATTTTAAGTATTCTTTGTATGTTTTGGGTAACAGTCCATTATGTCTCTGTGTCTTTTGCAAATATTTTATCCCAGTCTGTGGCTTATCTTCTCATTCTCTTAACATTGCCTTTTACTGAGCAGAAGTTTTTCCTGTTAAAGAAGTTCAGCTTATCACGTATTTCTTTCATGGATTCTGCCTTTGTTACTGTATCTAAAAGGGCACCACCATACCCAAGGTTATCTATGTTTTCCCCAACATTACTTTCTAGATATTTTATAGTTTGTGTTTTACATTTATGCTACTTTCTAGGAATTTTATTTTTGGTGTTTTACATTTAGGTCTGTGATCCATTTTGAGTCAGTTTTGGTGAAGAATGTTAAGGTCTGTGTTTAGGTTATTTTTTTTGGTAGGAAAATATGTTCTTGCTTTAGCAAATTTTGCTATCTCCCTTAATGCTTTTATTTACGTGTTTGCATTTATGTATGTTTCAGTTAAGAAATTGTCACCATTTTTTAGTTTTGAAATTTTTTCTTTAAGAATTATTCTTAGAACATGTTCTGTGTAACCACTTTTAGAAATATCAGTATATCATTTATGTAAGAGAAAAGTGAGCAACATTAATTATTTTATATTAAATTATATTTAGATTTCTTTAGCCTTGTAAGTGGTCACTAGCTTATTATGAAATAAAGTATATTTGTATGCCATTCTGAAACATGGTTATTATAAATATTTGACATAGATACTCCTGATAATTAAAGTTTTTTTAAATGAAAAAAGAAGCCCTCTCTCACCTGAGACAATAAATTGTAAAATGCCACTGATAGCACTGACATTCATCTTTATTCAGGGGAATATTCATTAGTAGTTAATAACCTCATATTGGAAGAGTTTTTTTTGAAGTATTGTTTAACTGTCTAATGAAAAGTTGCCTGGAATTTTATGCTGTATTTTAGAATTTATTCCTTCTTCCTGGCTGTCAATGCATTTGTTCATTCACCATTTATTGAGTACTTCCTTACCCATAGTCGGGGGTCAGTGGATATGTGTATTGTGGATAAATGATTAAGTAGAACACAAACGAAGGTATTGTGCATTCTGTCTTTGCTGGATACTCACTGATCCTGCTTTCACTGAAGTCTTTCATTGGCCTGCCCGTCCTTACACTGGGTTCCTTACCTGGAAGTTAAGGAGTCGTAGGACTAAGAGATGAGGGTCCCGTCTCTCTCTCTGTGTGTGTTCCTTAAACAAAGTAAGATCTTAAAAGACATTTTTGTGCCTAGCACACTTTCTAGCCTAAACGGAGGTACAAATATCATGGCTGGAGTTTGTGGAATATCTCCTATTTCTTTCTGTTTGTCTGTTATTTTTCTGAGAAATAGAGAAAAACAGGTCGCGAACTGAGTAAGGATGAGGGGGAGGAGGTTGAGGAGACGCGGTCTGAGATGTTCTTCCAGGGATGCGGGGAGGGAGTGACCAGGGAAATGGGTGCTGGGTACCACCGAGTTCCCTCCTGATGAGAGATCCCGAATTGTGTCAGGGCTCGCACGGTTGTGTGCTTTATGCAGCTTTGTGGGTTCAGACCCCGAGGAGCTGGAGATTTGGCTTAAACCAAGAGTGGGATTCATGCGAGCACATCCTGTGAAGGGAGCGAATTGTGGGTGTGTGCCCAAAAGGAATTAAAATAATTTACTAAGGAATTTAAGCTGGTAAGGCTAGAGAGGAAGACGTCAGGGGTGGGGGTGATAAGGAACGTTGGACACGAGGTAGGAGTGATGGGTTGAAGGTGTAGGTGGCCCGAGGCCATTTGCTGCTGGGCTTTCTGGAGGGAGGGGAGGGTGCTGGTGAGGGGGTGTGTTCGGCTGCATTTTGAAAGCAGTGGCTGCTGTGGGCAGTTCCGTGCTCCCGAGAGCGGCTGGGGTTTGTGGGCGTGCAGCCGCTGAGCAGAGCAGGTGGAGGAGGTGAGACGCAGGGAGGGCCCTCGGCGCGGGTGCTGGCACCGCCCAGCGTTGTGGCGGGAGGAGTTGTGAGAAGTGGCCACTCAAAGCCTTCAAGGAATAAGAGGAAAGAAAAAGGGGTCCAAGGAAAGAAAGATGATCGTTAGGGAGGAGGATGGTGAGTGCATCCTGAAGTTGCAGATTCAGAGCTGGTACCTTGTAGGAAGGAGCGGGGAGGGCGTGTGGTCTTAGAAGTGACTGCCAGGCCTTGTGACAACTCCTGAGACCCGGAGGGACGCTGACCCCACGACCAGGCCTTTGTGTGCACAGTTGGTGGAGAAAACAGCCACTGCCTGGGTGGACTTAGGGGGAGGTTCTGCTGAGACTATGGAGACTAGGGGGTTAAAGGTCAGCAACTTCACCAAAGCCTGAGCGTGAGTTTAAACATCACCAGGTGGCAGTTTCAGGGGGCGTGTGTAGGGGCACGAGCTAACTGCGGGGGCTTTGAGACTGATGATTCTGCCTCAAGGGATTAAATCCTAGAAGGTCACTATGCGAATGGCAGAAACCACAAAGATTTGGTTAATGGGGCAACATACCCTGTTTCTCAGAAATATGTTTTAGAAATAAATTCCATTGGTTGCCCGTTTGGGAATCATTTGGTTTGGGAATGAAATAATCTGACTGATGGACATGTTGCTTCGCTGAGATCCTCTTTTCAAAAATTAGCCAACGTTTAAAGAATTAGTACACAATGAAATAGAAACAGTAGACCTTTCTGAGAATATCTTAATTTTTTATTAGAAGCAAAGTCATTGCTTTTGAGTTGATATTTCATCTCTTCTTTATAGCCTAATTATTTCTGCAGACTCTTGATGCAGAAGGATTATTGGGTGGGTGGGTGGATGAAGTTGACTTTCCATTGACCCTCTAGTAAATCTGAGACATGGTTTTCTGACAGGGAACAGGGCGGTGTTTGTGTGTGAGAGAGAGAAGTGACAGGAGCACAGGATCACTCGGGGTGTTTCCCTGAGCTCAGCAGGCAGTGAGAGGTCGCTTGGAGCAGGAGAGAAGATGGGCAGCTCCTGAATAGAAGAACCGGGGACAGGACGTCAGTCAGTCCAAGAGAGAGAGAGCATCTAACAATAGCTGCCTGCGTTCAGTGACACTGGAAACTCCTGAGAGGAGAGGCCTTGGCAAAATACACCTCGGGGCACATTGTTTACTGATGGAAATAAAATATTTCGTAAGAAGTAAGTTGATAGTGGGAATGTGGTATTGACTGCTCTTGGAAAGGATAGATTTATATTTCAGTAGCACAGGCATCAACGGATACAGAATATGAGGATCAATAAGCTTCTGAACACATTATAAGACAGAAAGAAAGGCTGGGGTGATCTTAGGTTATACTTACGGTGGGAGCTCAGAGCAAACTACAGAACTGAGTGTCATGAGAAAGAAATTAATGTGTCAAATTGCACGTCAATTTTGTTAAGATCTTAAGCTATTTTCAAAGTGATTTTGAATACAGTAGTGAATGTCATTTTCTCTGTGCAGTAATAGGTGAATCATTCAAAAAGGGAAAGTTTAAACATAGAGCAGGAAAAATGGCAGGCAGTGGCAACAGGATTTAAGTCCATTAAATGCCAACCCAACACTTTTTATAAATGAAAAGAAAAAAAGTGGAAAGAGGTAACAAATGCTTAATGACCAGTTTGTGCAACACTGTTGGTTTCAGGGGGTAAGGGAAAGGACAAACTCTGATTAAGAGAAGCTTTAGACTCATGTAAGCTTACAAGAGAAGCATAAGATACAGTTTTTGTGTGGGCCACCAATGCCCGAGCCTTTCCAAGGTCCTGTAGTCAAATATGTTTGCCTTTCATCAACTCCAGCCTCTGCAGGGTTAAGGTTCCATGTATTTCTGATCTGCTGAGTCATATATCATATGTGCATCTAATTTCCAACTAACAAAGTTCTGTTGATATATCTTGTCTGTTCTGGTCTACATTATAAGTGTCCTTGTATGTTTATATGTTTGTGCCTTTACAATCATTTTACTTGGAAATCAGGAAACATATGCTTCATTAAATCGGCCATATTTAATTCCAAGTATTTTTTAAATATATAAGGAAAAATGAGTTAAAATGATAGAACTGTTTACTGACAAGTGAAGTATTGAAATGCTGCAATTTATCTTGGTTTCAAGACATTAACCTAGATTCACAATTATAATTATATATTTTAGCTATGGGAGGAAGAATAAAAATGATTGGGGAAAAATCCCTAAGAAGAATCAAAAGCATCTATTCTATTTTACTCTTTCAGAAAATACTTATTATAGATATTCTATGGGAAGAACTTTACTTGTTGATTTCAAAATTATGAAGATGAATTATACCCTGATCCCTGCCTTCTAGGGAACATAAAGTCTAAAGTAAAAGACATAATTCGTGAGATAAATAACCATAGGACTTGATAGAAAATGAGCCTTGCATCAGAAAGTGATGGATAAAATGCCCTGGGAACTTAGGAGAAAGAAGAGGAGAGTTTTTTTTCTGGGGGATCTGAAAGGCTTTATGGAGAGGTTGGCCACTGAAGGTTTTAGAATTTGGAGTTGGTTTGGGGCCAGTACACAGCTTTGAAGAGATGTACTGAGTGAGAGACAGAACATGATTAGACTAAAATGCTGGAACCAGGAAACCCAGCTGGGTTAGAGGGTCAGAAACAGAGTGAAAAACAGTGTGGGAAAGCAGTTGAGCTTGGTTATTGGTTCTGTAACCGTGAGGAGCTTTAGGGATTTTCAGCAAGGCTGTGAGATGCTAAGAGCTGAGCATCGAGATCAGTCCTGCAACTGTGAATATTTCACTAAGGGGGGAATTACTCTTGAAAATTTTACAAGTCAGAAAAATGGAATTCATTGAAGTAAATGCAGTGTAGGTCTCCATCTGTGGAGCCAGGAGCCCCTGCGCCATGAACTGGTAGGAAACTTAGATGGTAATTGAGACAAATTTCTGGAGGCTGAATGCAGACCAGCAGGAGAATGAGAGAACCCTGTGGGTCTGTGTCTGGACGGGGGATGGCTGTATCCTGTGTCCTACTCACATGCCCAGCGCATTCTCCAGAAGAAAGACGTGGTCTCCAGGGGAAGCGACTTTATCGAGGCTCTGGGATGAGGATTTACTCTCAATAATGGAGTACCCCTCCTAAGGGGAAGGAAAGCCCTACCACCGGAGAAGCAGTTGTGAAGGTCACAGCCCAGAGACACAGACACACTGAAACACTCAGATTTAATCATAAGGGAATAGAGGGCTTCCCGCCCACAGCTTCCCATCACACCAGCAGGGTCTGTATAACAGCAAGGTTACAGCAGAACAGATGCAGGACAGACTCTCTGAGGAGGAGTACTGAGGGAAACCAAAGTCAGGAAGGACCACAACAGGGGGCTGGAGGAGAAGTGATACAGATGGACAGAGAGACATGATAAAGTGGAATCTTTTAAATGCTCAAATAAAACCAGAGAGGGCAGAAAAAAAAGAGGGGTTAAAAATAGCAAATGCAACAAATAGAAGGCAGAAAAATGGTAGCTATTGACCTAAGACCCAACCATATGTTGTTTATAAGAGACTCACTTTAAGTACAAAAACTCAGCTGGGTCACACGTCAAGGGAAGGAGAAAGATATGCCACGCTAACCCAATCAGATGAAAGTGGGAGTAGCTTTACTGATTCTGGAAAATTCAAATTCCAAACAAAGAAAGATAGCAGGGATAAAGAGGAGCATTACATAATAATAAAGGGATCAATTTTCCAAGAAGACATAGCAATGCTAAATGTGTTGGCACCTAATGAGAGTGTCAGAATGGCACCTGAAACCTGGGTTCCCCTCTTGGTGGGTGTTGAACCAATAGACATAGCCAAGGCAAAGACTGGGAGAAGGAAGGATGTATTACTTGCAGCAAGTAAGGAGAACACGGGGGATCTCTCCCAAAGCAGTGTCTCCGCAACAGCAAAACTGGGGAAGTTCAAAGCTAAAGGTGCATGCATATTCATGAGGGGGGTTGAGCATGGAGTTGGGGCAAAGGTCAACTGAGTCCAATCTTTAGTTGATTGAAGTCAAGAGGTTCAACATCATCATTCCATCCTCCACCTGGGAGGGGGCCTGAGTTCCTGCAGAATTGTAGCACATGTTCTGTACATCCCTTGAGGAACTCGGACTCTGTTTTATTGCTGAACGATTGTTTCTTGACTGCTTTTCCTTCGTTCCTGCATTCCTTTGTTCCCTTAAGATCATTAATTACTGAGACCTGTTCAAGGGCAAGCACTGTGTCCAGGCTCAGATCCCAAAATGGCTTTGGCCAAAAATGGCTTCTCTTATGTCAGGAAAGCCATGCCTGGTTCTCTCTCCCTGGGGACCACTTATCCTATCTGGTTACAAAAATACGTAAAGCAAACACTGATGGATATGAAAGGAGAAATAGATGAACCCATTAATATAGTTTATGACCTCAAAACCCCTCTTTCAGTAATTGATAACTAAAACAGGCAGAATATCAGCAAGATATAAATAAATGATTGCACAGTCCTGTCAATCACCTTGTTGTAGTTGACACTTGTTAGAAGTGAGCACTAAACTGCAGCAGAGAACTCACTCTTCTCAAGCTCACAGGGAACCTCACACCCTGGGCCACAGAACGCAACTAACAGATAACTAAGAAATAGAAATTGTACAAAGTATGTTCTCACAACACAGTGGAGTCAAACTAGAATTCAGTAACAAAACGATAACTGGAAGTTCCAAAATATTGGGAGAATAAACAACACATTTCTAAATCTGCAAGAGGAATTTAGACATAGCTTCAACTGGGTGAAAATGAAATTATAATTAATCAAAATGTGTGGGATGCAGCAAAAGAAATGCTTACAGGGAAGTTCGTAACACTAAACACCTATATCATCAAAGAAGAGAGATCGAAATGCAGTTATCTAAGTCTACACTTTAAGAAACTAGAGAAAGAAAAGCAATGTAATCCCCAAACAAGTAAAGAATAATAAACAATAAAAATTAGAGTAGAAATTAATAAAATTGAAAACAAGAAAATAGTATATAAAATCAACATCTAATTTTTTTGAAAAGGTCAATAAATTGTGCCTTTGGGAGAAGAGGAAAAAGAGAGAGAGAACAATTTACCAATATCAGAAATATGAGAGAGGTCCTCCCTACTGACCTGTGGACATTAAAAGGACTCTAAAGGAATGGTGTGATGACTCTAGGCCCACAACTTGATAACTTAGCTGAAATGGACCAATTTCTTGAGAGACACAAACTCCCTACCTCTCACCAGGAGAATTTGATAATCTGAAGAGGCCTATGAATATTAAATAAGTTAATTAATATATAATCAATTAAATATTAAACAACCTTAATTATTTAAGGTTATTAATTATTAATTTAATATGATTAATTAAATATTAAATAATAACCTTCCAAAAAATAAAGAACCAGTGATGGTTTCACTGGTGAATTCAGCTAAATATTTAAGGACGAAATGATAGTAATTCTCCACCAACTCATCCAGAAAATAGAATCAGGGGGAACACTTCTTAACTATGATGCCAGTATTACCCTAGTACCACACAAATAAAGATGTTACAAGAAAGGAAAACTATAGCTCAATATCTCTAATGAACATATATGCAAAAATATTCAACAAACTAATAATAAATCAACACTATACAGATAAGTACACACCACAACAGAGTGTGATTTATTCTCACTATACAAGTCTTGTTCAGAATTTGAACATCAGTCAATGTAATCAACATTAAGAGGCAAAAGAAGAAAAATCCTCCTATCCTATCACTTGTTGCTCAAGAGACATTTGACAAAATCCAGTTCACGCTCATGAAAAAAACTCTCAGCAAAATAGGACTGCAGGGGAAGTTTGTAAACATAATAAAGGACATGGACACAAAACCTACAAATTATACTTAATGGGTTGACAGTGGATTCTTTCCCCTTAAGATCAAGAATGAGTAAGCTCTTTCATCACTCTTCCATGGATATCAAACCTTCTGTGATGGTTAATTTCCTGTGTCAATTTGATGGGGTGACGGGATGCCTAGATATTTGGTTAAACATTATTATGGTGTATGTGAGGGTATTTCTGGATGAACCAGTAGACCGAGCAAAGCAGAATGCCCTCCCGAATGGGAGTGGGCCTCCTCCAATCTGTTGAAGGCCTGGGTAGAATAAAAGGCTGAATAAAGAAGAATTCTTTCTCTGTGTCTGGCTGTCTTTGAGCTGAGACGTTGGTCTTCTCCTGTCTTTGAGCTGAGGCGTTGGTCTTCTCCTGTCTTTGGACTTGGACTCAGACTGGAGCATACACCATTGGCTCTTCTGTTTCTCAGGCCTTCGGACTGGAACCGGACCAATCCGTTCTCCTGGGGCTGGGCTTTCCAGCCTCTGCAATCACACGACCAATTCCTTATAATAAATCTTTTCACATATACACACACTATTGATTCCGTTTCTCAGGAGAACCCTGACTAATACACTCTCTTTGTTCATAGCTGAAAATGTTGTATAAGTAGGGAATCCCAGTGGTTCAACAAGACACTTTCCAGCACTAATAAGCAAAGAGGCAAGGAGACAGCAAACAAGGAAAATACACAGAAGTCGAGTGCTTTCCTGTATGCGTCAAGGAACAACTAGAATTTGATTTTAAGGAAACAAAGCCATTTACCATATAACCAAATAAATGAAATACTTAGCTGTAAAACTAAAAAAAAATATATTTAGAGGATCTGTGTGGGGAAAGCTCTAAAACCTGAACGAAAGAAATATAATTATCTCAATAAATTTAGAGGTATGCGAGGTACATAGATAGGAAGACTCAATATTGTTCAGATGCCAGTTCTTCTCAATTTTATCTACATATTCAGTGCAATCCCATTCAAAATCCCAGCAAGCGGTTTTTAAAAATGAGACTTTATTTTTTCAGAGCAGTTTTAGGTTCACAGCAAAAGTGAGTGGAAAGTACAGAAATTTCCCATATACCCCTGCCCCCACCCTTGCACAGTCTCCCTACTATCAATATCCCCACCAGAGGGTTCACTTGTTACAACTGATGAACCTGAATTAACACGTTGTAATCACTCAGTCCATAGTTTACATTAGGGTTCACTCTTGGTGTTGTACATCCTGGGGGTATTGATAAATGTATAATAACCTGTGTCCACCATTATAATGTCACACAGATAATTTCACTGCCCTAAAAGTCCTTTGTGCTCCACCTATCCATCCTCCCTCCCCACTAACCCCTGCAAGCACTGATCCTTTCACTGTCTCCATAGTTTTGCCTTTTTCAGAAAATCTTGGAGTTGAAATCGTACGATGTGTAGCCTTTTCAGGTGGGCTTCTTTCACTTAGTGATATATGCACGTAAGGTTCTTCCATTTGATTTTATAGCTTATTTCTTTTCAGCTTTCTTGATGTATCAGTTTATTTATCCATTCACCTACTGAAGGCCGTGGTTGGTTCTAAGTTTTGTCAATTATGAACAAAGTTGCTCTAAGATACATCCATGTGTAGGTTTTCAACTCATTTGGGTAAATGCCAAGGAGCCTGGTTGCTGGATCATAGGTAAGAGTATGCTTAGTTTTGTAAGAAACCACCAAACTGTCTTCCAAAGTGGCTGCACCATTTCTCTGTTCCCACCAGCAACGGATGGGAGTTCCTGTTGCTTCACATCCTTGCCAGCAATTGGTGCTGTCAAGTGTTTTGGATTTTGGCCATTCCAGTAGGTGTGTGATGCTATTGTGTTTTAGTTTGCAATTCCCCGGTAACATATGACGTGGACCAGTTTTTCATATGTTTATTTGCCATCTATATATCTTCTTTGGTGATGTGTCTGTTCAGATCTTTTGCCCATTTTATTAATCAGGTTTTTTTTTTATTATTATTGAGTTTTAAGAGTTTTTGGTGTGTTTTGGATAACAGTCCTTTATCAGATGTGTGTTTTGCAAATATTTTTTTCCCAGTCTGTGGCTTGTCTTCTCATTTTCTTGAGCAGTATATATTTTTAGATATAGAAAAACTGATACTAAACTTTATTTGGAAAAGTAAAAGACTCAGAAGAGCCAACATAATTCTGAAGAAGGAAAATGAGGACTCAAACTACCGTATCAGAGGATTTACTGTAGAGCTGCTATAATCAAGACAGTATTATATGGGCATAGCAATAGATATATAAGTGACTTCAGTTGTAACAAAATACCACAAACTAGGTAGATTATACACAACAGAAATTTATTTCTCCCTGTTCTGGAGGCTGAAGGTCCAAGATCACGGGGCCAGCATGGGTTGGGTTGGGTTCTGGTGAGAACCCTCTTCCAGGTTCATAGTAGATACCATCTCACTGTGCCCTCATGTGGTGGAAGGGATGAGGGATCTTTCTGGGACCTCTTTTATCAGGGCTCCTGTGCCATCGTGAGGACTCCACCCTTATGACCTAAGCACCTTCCAAAGGCTCCACCTTCTAATACCATCATCTTTGGGGTTAGGATTTCAACATATGAATTTGGGGGAAGCACAAACATTCAGACCATAGCCATAGGTCAAGGGAAAAGAAGAAACAGCCCAGATAGACCAACAAATACAATCCACTGACCTACGACAAGAGAGCAAAGTCAACTTCATGGAGAAGGAATTGCATTTTCAGTAAATGGTGCTGGAAAAATTGGATGTCCACGTGCAAAACACACGGGGACTTAGACACAGACTTTTCACAAAATTTACTCAAAACGGATCATAGACTTATACGTAAATGCAAAGTTATAAAGCTACTTAAAGGAAACATAGGATAAAATGTTACTTTGGGTTTGGTGAGCAGATTTTAAATACAGCACTGAAAGCACAATCTATGAGAGAAAAAATAAAGTAGACTGTATTAAAATTAAAAACTTCCACCCTGTGAAAGTCACTATTAGGAGAAAGAAAGGTAACTATAGATTAGTCGAAAACATTTACAAAACATATATCTACTAAAAAGGACTTGTGTCCATAATTAACATAGAACTTTTAAAACTCAACAGTAGGAAAACAAATTTATTTTAAAACAGGCAAAGGATCGGAACAGATACCTCAACAAAGATGATAAAGAGCTGTCAAATAAACATATGAAAAGAAGCTCAACATCATTTGTCAATAGGTAATTAAAAGTAAGTCAATAATGCCACCTGTATACCTATTAGAAAGGTTAAAGTCTGATGACACCACCAATTGTTGATAAGGGTGTAGAGCAACAGGAACTCTCATTCTTTGCTCTTGGGAATGCAAAATGGTGCAGCCACTTTGGAGGACAGTTTGGCGTTTCTCACTAAGTTAAACAGTCTTCTCATTGGATCTATCAGTCGCAGCCCTATGTATTTACCCAACAGATTGGAAAACTCACATGCACAAAAACCTTGCAAGCGAATGTTTCTAGCAACCTTCTTCATAATCACTAAAAGCCAGAGGTAACCAAGATCAAGATGTCCTTCAATAGAAGAAGGTATAAATAAAGAGGGTATAGATATGCAATGAAATATTATTCAGCAATAAAAATAAGTGATCAGTCAAGCCAAGGATGCTCTTAAATGCACATCAGTAAGGCGCTAAATGTTCGTAATAGGGGGGGGGGGCGTGGTTGTGGGGCATGTGAGAATAGTCTGTCCTATATTCTCAGTTTTCTATAAATCTAATACTGTTTTATAATAAAGATTTTATTTTAAAGCATTTAACATTTAAGAAGCTATCTCAATATATTTTAGAATCATGAGTTAGAGCTAACTATAGAAATTCCATGATGAGCTGTACTCTGTTTCTTGCAAAATTAAAATAGAAGGAAGAAAGTGAAAACAGAAATTAAAGTAACATCCAGGTTCCTGGAATCATCATGTTATTGAAGTAACCGATTTCCCAGGTTCATCTGGTGAATAAAGTGGAGAAAAGCTCAGATGTAGTTATGAAGTTCTAAGTTTTTCAAAATTCTCTCAGTTTTCATGGTGTCCTGATAGCTTATCTTTCTAGCCAGAATCCCCAGTAGTAGAATAATCTTAACTATTGACGTTTTTTTGTATTTGGTAAGACCTACAAAAATTCGCTGGTTTCAAATATGTTAAATTGAATTATCTGATAGTTATATATTTATTAATATTGTGCAGAGGCAATTTAAATTATGTACCCCTTATTTCTTCATTACATAAAATGTGGTAATCTGGTAAATGAATAGATTGATAGATTTTATTCTTTGATTTCCTGTAATCATATGCTCCAATGATTTAGAATGATGGTAGCCCAGATTAATATTTCATGTCAATAAAGGTTGCCAATTGTTGCTTTTACTCTGTAGTATCTGTGTTCTGACAAACACAATAGTTTATCTGGATCCAGTTATATATGAGATAAAAGGAATTAATATGACATGATATTGTGAGTCAATTATTTAAACTGATCATTTCATCATTGTTTAATTTTCCTTTATAAATGCTCAAAAAGAAGTGCTTTGATTTCTATGGAATTTTAAGGAATTTAATTAGATTTTTGCTTTTTATTTATCTGTAGCAATTATACAGTTTTTATCAAGCAGAGTCCAGGAGATGAGTTTTATTGTGTTATTGATTAAATATAATTTTTCTGATTAAAAAAATTCATCCTATGAACAATTATACTCCAAACCAAGGGTTTGCACTCATATTAAAATATTTAAAGAAACTACATATTTACAATCTATTTTGTTTCTAGAAGCCTCAGGGTTAAACTTCCTTTTCAGCATGGTGTGACATTTTCACTCATTTTCCAAATAGATTTTCGTGGAAAAGATTTGAGGCGTTACTGAAACCGTGATAAGCTCTTTGTTAGTTTATCATTACATTTGCATATACTTTATAGCTTAAGAAATTTATCACAGTTTTTTTTTCATGCAAGCCATAGATCAAACTTACTTTACAAATATGGTAAATAAACGTACATCATTTTGCTTGTGTAAATACTCCCTTTAAGAGAGTATTTTAAGAGGAAAGTAGAAGTACGGCATTTCCCTTTATGGAAGCTGTAGTGTGTGGTCTAAGGGGTTTCCCCCTTAGGGACATAAGCAGCAAAGATACTGTGCTTTCTGGGTCATCTCCTTCTACTTTCCTTTTGCAAGCCCGGCCTCCTCCAGATCCTAGCATACTCCTGGCAAACATTCTCTTTTTTTATCTAATGACTTTCTTTGAATTCTCTCAGAATTACTGCACTGCTCTGATTTGATAAAATGCGTTTGAAACTTGCAGTGATTTGGTTTTGATCTTGCTTTAAAATGTAGCTCTTCATTCTTTGTGGAAATTGGAAACAGTGATAACTTGGAGAATACAAATTACCAGAATATCCTAAAGACTAACTTTAGTCAGATCTTTCAATGTCCTGGTCACTACTTTTGTAAACTTCCTACTCTGTTCTATGTGGTGGTAAAGTTCTGCATCTTTTTAACTTCATTTCTCTAGACACTGAGGAAGACACTGCTACGTAGTAAAATTCCCAACAGTGAAGAATCATAGAGAGGGTTTTTCATTCAAAAGCTGGATAATCCATAAATTTAGTAGCTCCTAAAAGCATCACCTTTATCAACCCTGAACATTTCTCCGATCCGCAGTGTGGTCAGTCTCTTTCTCAACTGCCATAGTCTCCATAATGTCAAGTAAACAGTAGGGGTTTTTCTTGATTGTCTATGCATTCCAGTTTTTCGCTCGCCAAGCTGTTAGTAAGTTTTATAAAGCCCTATATAATAAAAATGGTAGAGACATTCCATAGAATTATTGATTGGATGATTAATTTTCCTTCTCCTCAATTGTTTCAGTTTTCTTGCTATGAACATAACTCATCCTAACTCATGGAGTCCAATATCTTGGAGATGTTGCCTTATCACAATGGAAAAAGTATCATTTACTTTGACTTATGGCACATGCCATATTGTATCATAATCATATTAAAAGTCTAAGATGGAATTCTTCTTGTTTTGGTGATTTAGTCCAGTTTCTATTGTGAATAATCAATGCATATTGGTAAGCAGTTAAAGTAATATATCCCTCATTTTTATGTCTTTTTTTTTTATAATATCCTAATAGCCAAAAAAATGAATATGTAATGTAATTTCAGGTATGGTAAAGACTATCTGGAAACTAAAACCAGTCTAAATGGATAATGAGTGATGGACAATTTTAGTAAGGGTGAGAGAAAACACATTTCTGAGATGACGTGTAGTGAGGTCTAATGAAGCCATGTGAGGCTCTGAATAGGAACAGTTCACGGCAGCAGCAAGATCTGTGTCGCTGGTGTGGAAAGAGGAGGATGGATAGGGAAGGTGTGTCGCTGGTGTGGATGGAGAGGAGGATGGATAGAGAAGTTGTGTCCCTGGTGTGGACGGAGAGGAGGATGGATAGAGAAGGTGTGTCCCTGGTGTGGATGGAGAGGAGGATGGATAGAGAAGGTGTGTCGCTGGTGTGGATGGAGAGGAGGATGGATAGAGAAGGTGTGTCCCTGGTGTGGATGGAAAGGAGGATGGATGGAGAAGGTGTGTCCCTGGTGTGGATGGAGAGGAGGATGGATAGAGATGAAGTGGAGAAGGAGGGCAGGGACCGGACATTTAGGACCTTGTGCAGTGGAAGTGACAATGGGTAGCAACCACTGAATAGTAACATGGTAACGAAGACTCCCGGGGCCTGGCTACCAGTTCTCACAATGGCACCAAGGCCAGTGACTGGTGAACAGAGAGAATTTATAAATTAAATGTTTAGGACATAAATAAATTAATAAAAATAAGTAAAAGGGAGGCTAATCCTTGAGAATAATTTCATGCGAACCCCATCCCAACCCTGCTTCTTCTCTTTTTTTGTTTTTATCAATACAAGTGAGGTGACTGAAGTTCTTGTAGTTCTTGTAGGGTCCCAAATTCAGTGCATTTTCCAATTTATAAGAATTACAATCTCCAATGGAAATTTATAGTTGGAAAATTTTGGGGGGGCTGAAACCGCATCCGATCCCACTCAGCCCCTCACAAACCTGTAGATAATCAAGTCTTCTAATGAATGATTTTTATTTTCATTTATGTTGCTTTTCTAACATAGCACAAGTATCTTCAGATTTTTCCACTATCCAAGCATCAGAATTTTGATTACTTATTTTGAACATATTTTGCGGAGGTTTGACTGGTTAGAATAGAATAAGAAGCTTGAAACTTAGATACGTACCACTTTTTTATTACACTTTTGTTTTCCGAGGACTTTGTCTTCATCTCTAAGGCTGCAGTATCCAGGAGCAAAGAACTGGTCTGACAATTGAAGGCGTGTTCTAAATCAGAAATCCTGTGTCTCAGAAGAGCACTCGGGACTCTGCTGCCCCCATAGGAAGGGCAGACCTGGCAGCATCCCAGGGCCCCTTGCCTGCTCTAGTTTTCTCATACTACTACTGCATTCTAACATGCACCCAATATAACACTGTAATTAATTTACTGCAAAAAAATGTTGTCATCTGTCTCACTCCCTCCATAATATAAGCATCACAAAGGTGAGAAATTTTGTCTGTGTTTTCCATGATGTACACCCATTAACAAAAAAGGGCCTGGCACTTACTAGACATTTGGTTAAATGAAAACATGAACACATGCATGAAATTATTGCTTGAGTTTTCAAGTAATAATGAGAATTTGGAAACATCTTTGGAGATTAGTAGGTTGATGAATTAAAATATCAGTTATAAATCACATAGATTTTTGTCCCTGCACCTGATAATTGACAAAACATATGACTTTGATATATTGAAGTTAATATTCCTTAACTGCCTGCAGCTTCTGTTTAGTCATCCTTTCATAGATGACCGATTAACAGAATCTTTTGTGAGTTATTTCATATAACCAAGGTAAAATAATGTATACACAGTGTAAAACTAACAAAAAATACAAATGTAAGCACAAGCAGATTAAGAAATGAGATATTGTTAATACTCCTAAAATCCACAGTTTTCCAGTTGAATTCTTTTTCTGCACCACACAAGGGTAACATCCAATCTGAATTTTGTCATTCTTAGTCTGTGATTTCTCATTCCAGTTTAGTACACATGTTTATCTCCCATTCATCTTGTTTTCTTTTCTATTTTTAGATACATGTCATCATGTTGTATATGTTGTTCCATGATGTGCTTTTGTTACTCAGCACTGATTTTGAGATTCACCTATAACAGATATTTAATTCGAGTGAATAAATACATTACAGATACATAGTATATCTGTGTGTATATATATATATATATATATATATATATATATATATATAATTCCAGTGAATAAATATATTACTAAAATCTATAGCATTCTATACTGTGATGATATGCAGTATTCATTCACTTAAATCCTATACACCAATGATAATAAATGGAAAAAATATATATATATATACGCATACACACATCCCTTCCCCTGTCGGTGGACACACTTGGGTTCTGTTTTCCTGCTTTTGCAAACTGTGATATTGGGGACCATGTATCCTTGTAGGTGGACCTCTGGTTGCGGAGCTGCTGTGTCAGGGAACGAGCAGATCATCACACGCAGAAAAGTGACAGTGCACGTGGTCCTGAGTTATGAGTCTATGTCCACACCAGTGCTTGGAATTCTCAAATGTGAAAGAAACAAATAAAAGCCAGTGTATTGGACTTCAAATGGTATCCCATGTAGTTGGCATTTGTTTTTTCCTGACTGAATAATTTTGAGACCTTTTTCTTTTGAAAAATTTTGGCCATTGGTGCTTTCTGCTCCTCCAAGTGCCTGTTTGTATGAAGTTGATTTATTTTCTGTCAGGTCACGTGTTTTTGCTGTTGTTGTTGTTGTTCAGTTGCCACTTTAAAAAATTCTGGATAACTTTTTTATTTATTTATTTATTTATTTATTTATTTATTTATTTATTTATTTATTTATTTATGGCTGTGTTGGGTCTTCGTTTCTGTGCGAGGGCTTTCTCTAGTTGCGGCGAGCGGGGGCCACTCTTCACTGCGGTGCGCGGGCCTCTCACTATCGTGGCCTCTCTTGTTGCGGAGCACAGGCTCCAGAAGCGCAGGCTCAGTAGTTGTGGCTCACGGGCCTAGTTGCTCTGCGGCATGTGGGATCTTCCCAGACCAGGGCTCGAACCCGTGTCCCCTGCATTGGCAGGCAGATTCTCAACCACTGCGCCACCAGGGAAGCCCCTGGATATCTGTTTTTGTTGATTTTATATGTTGCAAATAACTTCTCTTGCTCCATACTGCTTTTTTTTTTAAACTTGTATTAATGGGTGGCTTTGACGACATAAGTTTTCAATTTTAGTGTGTTTAAATTAATATCTCCTCTTGGAAAGAACTCGTTTCTTAATAAATATATCCTGCCCAGTTTTGAAGTGATGCTGATATTCTTCTAAATGCAGGACAAAATTTTCAATAATCTGCTTTTAATTTTAAAATTTAGACAGTACTTTTGTGTATGTAAAGTATGAGGTCGTGATCCAGCTTCTTTCATTTCTTTGTGGAGGACCTGTTGTTTCAGACCGTTCGTGGAATAATGCATTGGGTTCCACATGTAAGTGATATCATATGATATTTGTCTTTGTCTGGCTTACTTCACTCAGTATGACAGTGTCTAGGTCCATCCATGTTGCTGCAAAAAGCATTATTTCTTTCTTTTTTATGGCGGGGTAATATTCCATTGTATTTATGTACCACATCTTCTTTATCCAGTCCTCTGTTGGTAGACATTTAGGTTGTTTCCATGTCTTGGCTATTGTAAATAGTGCTGCAGTGAACATTAGGGTGGATCTTTTCAAATTATGGTTTTCTCCAGGTATATGTCCAGGAGTGGGATTGCTGGGTCATATGGTAACTCTATTTTTAGTTGTTTAAGGAACGTGCATACTCTTCTCCATAGTGGCTATACCAATTTACATTCCTACCAACAGTGTAGGAGGGTTCCCTTTTCTCCACACCCTCTCCAGCATTTATTGTTTGTAGATTGTTTTGATGATGGCCATTCTGACTGGTGTGAGGTGATACCTCATTGTAGTTTTGACTTGCATTTCTCTAATAATTAGTGATGTTGAACATATTTTCATGTGCTTTTTGGCCCTCTGTATGTCTTCTTTGGAGAAATATCTATTTAGATCTTCTGCCCATTTTTTGGTGGGGTTGTTTGTTTTTTTGATATTGAGTTGCATGAGCTGTTTATAGATTTTGGAGATTAATTCCTTGTCAGTTGCTTTGTTTGCAAATATTTTATCCCATTCTGAGATTGTCTTTTTGTTTTGTTTATGGTTTCCCTTGCTGTACAAAAGCTTTTAAGTTTAATTAGATCCTATTTGTTTATTTTTGTTTTTATTCTCATTACTCTAGGAGGTGGATCAAAAAAGATCTTGCTGCAACTTAAGTCACAGATGTATAAAACAAACTTATGGTTACCAGGGGGGAAAGCAGGGGGAGGGATAAATTGGGAGATTGGGATTGACATATACACGCTAGTATATATAAAATAGATAACTAATAAGGGCCTACTGTGTAGCACAGGGAACTCTACTCAGTACTCTGTAATGGCGTAAATGGGAAAAGAATTAAAAAAAGAGAGAGGATATATGTATATGTATAACTGTTTCACTTTGCTGTACACCTGAAAGTAACACAACATTGTAAATCAACTATACTCCAATAAAAATTTTTTAAAAATTAAATAAAACATAATGCATTGGAAGCAGTCTTCAAAGAACGCCCTGTTTTATGTGAAGTTTCTTTCCACACCTGCCTATGTTCTGGACTCTCTAATCTCTGCCAGCTGTCTATTCACATCAACTTCAAACTACTTAATTACTGTGTTTATAAGTCTTTGTAACAAATACTGATACTCTACAAGACAAATCGTCCTCACTTTGTTCTTAGATATTCTTGATTATTCTACTTCCATTTGTGGTATCAAACTATCAGATTTCATCAATAAACATGTTGGGGCTTTAATTAGAATTTCCTTGGACTATCAGTTTGGTAAGAAATGATATCTTTCTCAAAGTCATTGTATCTTCTTATCCATAAATATTATATACTTACCCATCTTCTGAGGTGTCTCAGTGACTTCTAGTTTACTGATTCTCTCTTTAAGTGTGTCTATTCAGTCATGTAACATATTCCATTAGATTTTAATGTTTATAATTATTTAACTTACTTTCAGAAACTCTGTTGCTTTTTCTAATCTGTCTCTATTTTTACCATAGCCCTATATTGCTTGCTTTTCTTTTTATTGAAGTATTGATTTACAATGTAGTGTTATGCTGCTTACTTTTTTATATATTTATTTTTATATCTTTATTATATAGACTTTTCATATTATTAATCTCATAATCCAGTATGAAATTTGGGTCTGAAGACTTAAGCTCTATTGTTTGTTATTAATTTTGTGTTCTTGTCATCTTGTTCATGCTGGCTTGTTTCTTCGTGTTTGGTCTTTAAATGTGAATTTGTTAGACTTAGTCTTTGGGAACTGAAGTATTTGCATTGGTTATGCTTTTACCTTAACGAAGGTTGGAGTTTGCTATGGATTCACTCTCCAACTGAGTCTGCTTGAACCGACCATCACAGTTTAGGGGCTGCTAGAAAGTGTCTGTCCTGTGTGTTAACACATGGGCCTCGGGTGAGAGCAAGTCTGTGGTCACAGATTCCGGCCGACAGAATTGCTATTGCTGTTGTAAAATTTCTTTTTCATAAATAGGATTTTTTATTAGTTATTTTTGCCTGCAAGTGAATTTTTATAGCTCCATCTTTTATTATATATGAATACTCATTTTAAGTATCTTGGCTTTTTCTTTTTTTTTTTTTAGTGTCTCTGATTCAGCTACTCCGATGAATGTAAACACAGGGTTTAGAGTACTGTTCCCCTTAGTAGTTAAAAGTCCTGAATTTCTAGGTTCCAGATATATGTCATTTCTTCCAAAGTAGCCCAAATCCTGAGTTTCCTGAAGCATATTAATTTAATATTGTGTGTGTGTGTGTGTGTGTGTGTGTGTGTGTGTGTTTATTTGCCTTTGGTATTTCTCACAAGTTCAGTAATACATTTACGAGCACGTTTCTTATAGTTTATCCATCAACTGGATCTTCTATGGAAGCAAAGCCCCTCAAACTGTCTAGTCTTCTTGTGATTATGTCTGGGTTTGGGGATGTGAATTCCTGTTACTATCAAAGTCCATGGCACATAATTGGTGTTCAGTAAATGTTTAATGTAATAGGCTGAGGTCAGATTTCTAAACATTCTCACTAAGTTTTGTAGAAAAATTTCTTCTCTTTTATTTCTCCTTCTCTCTCTTGCTCTTTCTGGTTTTTTGTTCTTTGAATCCATTCTTTTGCTGTTTTACCATGTTTACCTCTATCTAATGATAGAGGGAAAAACTTATACAATTTCATTTTGGGTGTTATTCAGCAAAACCTGAGGTTAGAAATTGTTACTCCATAGAACATAAGGAATTAGAAAATGGGTAGGGAGAGATGGGTAGATGGAAAACGTTCACTTTCTTTATTCTTAAGGATTTCATTATTATTTGTCCATAAAAATTAGAGCTTTTATGTTATTCTCTATAATTCATGAGAATGCACATTTGTTTCTGATGGCAGCAGTGCACGTAACTTACAAATATGCGTTTCCACTACTCTATTAAACAAAATTACATTCTAGTAAGGGATATGAATTTCATGTTTTTAATAATACATGAAGAGATATAGTATTAATATTTAAGTATCAATATTTAGTCTAGAGAGTGGCTTTATATTTTATTTATTTTAAAAAATATATTTATTTATTTATTTATTTATTTGGCTGTGTCAGGTCTTAGTTTCGGCACGCGGCATCTTTCGTTGTGGCACACAGGCTTCTGTCTAGTTGTGATGTGCCGGCTCCAGAGCGCGAGGGCTCAGTAGTTGCAGCACACAGGCTTTCTAGTTGTGGCACACAGACTCTAGAGCGTGCGGGCTTCTCTCTAGTTGTGGCCTGCAGTCTCAGCAGTTGCAGCGCACGGGCTTAGTTGCCCCACGGCATGTGGGATCTTAGTTCCCCGAGCAGGGATTGGATCTGCATCCCCTGGATTCTCAACCACTGGACCACCAGGGAAGTCCCTGACTTTACATTTTAGATAACTGTGGGAGATAGAATTTGGTATCAACATTTTGCAAATGAAGAAATCAAGCTCTGGGAGGTGATGTAACATTGTCACATAATTATTAATGTATAATTCACAGTGGCATACAAATTCCATGCCAGTCTTTCAAATCTCTCATCTTATAGACATTTAGTATTTGATTATGAAATAATATTTTACTATTTAATTAGTGCTTGTAATCAGCTCACTGCCAGTAATCTAGTGGTTTTTGTGTGTGTGTGTGTGATATTATGTTGGTATTTAAACATTTCAAAATTATTTAATGTTAGTGGAATACAGTTTTTTATTTGGTGTCTGAGGCAAAATGAGGTCAGAGAGGCTTCCAGGACCAGTCCTTAGGGGACAGAATGTAGCAGTTTAAGTGTGAAATGCTTGAAACACGTGATGTTTTAACTGTCCTATTTAATTCTTGTAAGTGTTTAGCTGAGTACATGGTGGTAGTAGTCTGAAGCATTTTTATGTGGTTATAACTGGCTGACTTTGATTAGTTGTGGAAGTTTTAAAGGTAGTGTTTTCTGATCTCTGATATATGTTCTCATTTTTACTTTAATGCTTTTCATTATTTAGATCTGAATTATTTGTCAACAATGTAGTGTTAATTATTGGGCCATTACTTTTGGATTTTAAAACACTTGATTATACTTGTAACAAAATATTGGTTAGTCAAATGCCTTTTAAATATCTGTATCTGTTTATATTGCCTCAGAACTTTAAAATATTATGTGAGAAAACATATATATTCATCAGAGAGGCGATCTGGATGGCAAATAATTACGTGAAAGTTGATCAGCATTGTTAGTCATTATGGAAAAGCAGATTAAAACTAAAATGAAACACCACTACGTGTTATTAGAGCAGCAAAGAAAACAATGACAAAGCCAGGTGCTGACGAGGGCAGAACAGGAATGTAAAGTGGTACAACCAACATGGAAAACAATCGGGGGCTTTCTTTTAAAGTTGAACCTACACTCATCATTTGACTCAGGAATCCTACTCTTAAGTTTTTATCCTGGAGAAATAAAGACGGACATACACACCAAAAACATGTTGTAAATGTGCATAGCAGTTTTATTGGTCATTATCCCAAATTGAAAGCTACCCAGATGTCCTTCACATGCTGGATGGATATATAAGTTGTGGTCCATACACACAATGAACTATTACTCATCAGTTTTTAAAAAGTATCTACTGACACGTACAACATAGTGGATGAAGCCTGAAAGTGTTGTGCTGAGGGACAGAAGCCAGAATTGAAAGTTCACAAACTTTGTGATTTAATTTAAATAACATTCTGGAAAAGACAAAACTACAAGGGCAGAACACAGACCAGTGGTCACCCAGACCTGGGGAAAGGAGACTGACCGCAAAGGGACGGGAGAGAACTGTTTTCAGGTGATGGAACGTTGATTGCGCTGGTGTTTACATTCACACTCAGTGAATACACTCGACCACACTCAGTGATCTGTACACTTAGACAAGTCAATATCATGCATATAAATTGTCAGTAAAACGGACAAAAATTAAAATTCTGGCTTTATTTTTTTTAATTTATAAAAATGAAAATTTTTTTTAATTTAAATTTTTCTGATTTTGTGATTTTAAAAATTCCCAAATAGTGTATACTGGATGAGCAGAGTTAAATATTTTGGGCTGAAGCTGCCAGGACTTCAACTTTAGATTTGGTTAAAAGGCATGTAAACTTTCAAAAGTAACCAATCAAATGGTAAACCAATTTACAGCTTCTCTATCAGTGCACGGGTTAGAGGAATTAGGAAACAAAACAAAACCAAAACTAAAAAAACTAAATTAATATTATTAAAAATCAGGAAAAAATAAATATTGGAAAACTAACAAAGTAAGATGAAATTCATGAGTGACTCATGTCACTTTCTCTGGAAAGTGTTCCCAGGAGGTCCTGTCTGAAATTGCAACATTCCAGACATTTCTTATTCCCTTTCTGTGGTTTTCTTTTTTCTTTTTGTCAGTTACACTCTTTCAAATATTATATTTTCAATTGATTTTTAATCTTTAAAGTAATTGACTTGTGAGAAGGTTTGTTTATTTTTTCAGTCATGTAACACCAGCATCTAATAACTAAGTATAGGTCAATGCACATTTGTTAAATGAATTAGTAAATTATTGAGGACAATTAATTAACATACATACTTAGTGTATAGGAATATACTTAAATGACCAAAAATAAACCTAATATTTTTAACCTGTTTAATACAGTTGCAAGAGCTGTGAAGGTCTGATACATCATCAAAGTAGTTCATAGCTACCAAAAAATGAATTTTTTAAAAAGTATGTAGAGTTATATTGCCTGAATTGACCTTAAAAATACAAATGATTCATTCAGAGAATATAAATATTTCATAGGGCTTATTTGCAAGACAGCCTACATTTCCTCTACATTTGGAAAGAGAAAGTTATTAAAGCCTGGTGGCCTTTTTCCCACCAAGTTCCAAGGTTAAGATTAAGCTCTAAAACCCTAAAGCAGTGATTCTTAAAGTGAGACCCCATCCAGCAGTGACAAGCACCTGGGAATTTGTAAGAAATGCAGCTTCTCAGGCTGCGCCCCAGACCAGCTTGATCTGAACCTTGAGGGTTGGTCCCAGAAGTTCATGTTACAACAAGTCCTCCAGAGAATTCCACTGCACTTGAAGTTTGCAAACGCTTTGAGGCATCCATTATGTACTTTTTCTACTAGACATCTAGAATGGTACTAGTTATATGTCATCCTCAGGGGAAATTAAGAAAACAGTCATCTTTTCCTTTGCCTTTGTAATATTCCTTCTGGAATAATTTGCTTCTTTCTGAATGACACCATTCAAACATTCCCTTAGAATCTGTGGGTTAGTGGTACATGCGATCAATTTTTGTTGGTCTAGTACCATCTTCTTCTGGTTCCATAAAAATCCAGCAGCAAAAAAAAAAAAAACACACACCTATATTCACATCACTGATTTTATTAAGCAGAGTGGTGATAGCAAAAAACATCAAGCTTTTATTGCAATTATAAATAAGCGATGTTCTGTAGCAACGTATTCCAGAATGAAAGGCCATCTTGACTCCCTAGTATGGGAAAGTAAATGGAACATGAGAACATGAGGTAACCCCATGTCAGTAACGGTGTGGACTTTATGTATCATAACTTGATAAGGCTGGTAACTCCAGGAACCATGTCAGATAACACACGCTGCCAGGGAGCAGTTCTGCAGGAGCCTGAAGGGTCCCCGACCTTGATCTAGTGATGAAAGTTTGGAAGATTTGTTTAAGCACCTGGACAAAGGAGCAGAGGTGTGCTTGGATCAGGTGTGGGTGAAGCACGTGCTGTTTTCACTAATACTAAAAAAAAAGTACATTTCCTATCAGTGGCTCTTACTGTAACCTTAATATACTTATCACAACTGTTGGAATAATTTACACTCTGTATTTCGAGAGGGTAGTGGTGACACATTTTATTGAAGTATTGCATCATAATATAATGGTTAGGAAAGCAGATGCTGAAGTACCTCTGTCAATTTGAAGTCTGGCTCTGAAATTTACAAGCTCTGTGATCTTGGGCATATTATTTATTCAATCTCTATGTTGCAATTTTCTCATTTATAAAAAGAAATTATAGTGACACCTATACCTCCTAGGTTTGCTATGATTATTAAACGAGTTAAAATTTTAAGTTACTTCATGTACCACCTGGTCTGAGTAAGGGTTAGGTAAGTAATAAATTAAATGATGTGCAGGGAAATTAGGTACCTATATCTAGGTATCATTCTTATCTATATACCTATATATCCAGTTAGGCCAAATATATTCTGTCCTTTCTGCATCATCATTGTAATCTGAGTAGTTTATTTCAGCAACGAATTTTTGTCATTAAGCACCCATAATAACAATATGTATCAATTTCTGAGGTTGTTTTTTTAAAAAAAGCCATACCTGAAATACTTTGCATTTGTTATATCATTTATTAATGTAGTGATCAAATATTTCTAATCACCTGTCTTGTGTATGACATTGTGCTCGGGAATGTAGAAGTTGTAAAAGAATGAGAACTAGTTGTTGATCTTAAGGAGCTTTTCACAGAGTAAGTTAGGTGTGGATGCGACACGGCTGATGACTCACAGGGCAAAGTGGGTGCCTCCCCCCTGAAACAGGGGAAACGGTGACAGTTCCTTAAGGCATGGCAGAATGAGAGACAATAGATTGTCAAATGAGAATTGGTGTTATTCCCACTTAACAGTGGAAAGCATAACAAATCAGAAAATTTAAGGTACCTCTGGAAGTTGCAGAGCCCATCACGGTTGATGGAACTCATAACAGTGTTGGGAGTGATCTGATTCCAGAGCCAGCTCTGTTTCATCTTCTTCATGCGTAAAAGGAGGGCAGAAATAAAATCAGTTCCAACTTCCACTACGGTATTCTTTTGTTTTAACCTCTGTTATGTCCGATCTGTTGATCTTCATAATTGGAGAGTATTTGTCTCACTTCAGTAAATGAGTCTTAAATGAAACTCTGTTGTGTTAATATGTGACTCATTTTGTAATAACAAGATGGGGCCTGAAAGTGAATTCTCCTGAGGCACTGTTCTGGCGAGGTGTTTACCATGGTCTTTCAGAAGCTGTTGAAATCAATGAGCTCGGTATTAATTTTAGGCTTTTATTGTATTTGTTGAAGGATGGATAAAGTAAGTTAAAGAGAATAATCACTTAACTGTGGTAGTGAAGAAATGTAAAAATAAAGTTTCCAAGGAGAATTTAAATACTTCCTAATATCCTAGTAGGCTAGGTACCCTATTCTGTCCGTTTCTTCTGCATCGTCATTGTAACCTGGGTAGTTTGTTTATCCCAACAATGAATGTTTATCATTAAGCGCCTATAGTATGTAACATGTCGTGATGCATTTGCCATAAATATCTATATCATAATGAGATGTGGATTGTGTAATGAAAAAATATATAAGTTCTGCTTTGCTTCGATAAATTGGGAGATTGGGATTGACATATATACACTAATATGTATAAAATGGATAACTAATAAGAACCTGCTGTATAAAAAAATAAATAAAATAAAATTCAAAAATTCAAGAAAAAAAAAAAAAGAGGAAAATATTACACAGAAACTGAAAATTAAAAGGGAGGAAAAATGGTAGGGGAAGAAAAACATGCAGTCATTTTTTATGGTACAACCAGTGCTATTATTTTTCTTTCCCATTTTGAGGCTTACAGAGATGGTAGTTTCCGGCGTATTCAGAAAAATCTTACCTGTATCTTTTAACAGCTTTTAAGTATGTAACTGAACACCAGGAAACCTACTGTCACGAGTTCTCATCCAAGTGTATTAGCTGCACATATATTCTCATAAATCATGGAACTTGAACCCGGTGATCATTCTGTGATAATCTTCCTAAGTTCCAGACATCACTTTCTGGAGATTTGTTCTCCATCCTTGGAGGGATCTCTAAAAACATTAAATCATCACCCAAGTTATAGACGTTTCCTATAAGTAGAACTGTCATGTAGCCTAACCCAGGTGATGTGTCTTTACTTAATGTTTAGTGATTTTTCCTGAAAAATATAATATAGGCTTAAATAGTATAATTTAGACTTAAATGCTCTGCAGTGAAAGAAATGAACTTCTGGGACCCCAGTGATATAACTGATATTCAGGCAATATGAACAAAGGAAACCAAGAATTTGTATAAATTTCTATTGCCCTCTTTTGTTATCTCTATCCTTCTAAATGAATATTAAGGTTCACCTAATTAATGGCTGTACTTGCCATCCAAGCAGAATCAGTAACTCTGCTGAATGATGGAGCGCAGCTGGACCCCAGCCTTTGGACCAGATAGTTTCATGCTAATCCCGCCAGATAGTTTCATGCTAATCCCGCCGCGCACGTGAGCGCACGGCGGGCACCCCTGCTGAAGGGCAGCGTTGCAGTCTGAACAGATGCTGGCATCCTGCTTCCAAAGTCCGTGGCGCCTGCGCACAGAGACCCCTGGGAATCCGCGGCCAGTGGGCCCCGCCGGCCCCACCAGGAGCACCGCCAGAGGGAAAGGGTAGCTTACTGGCCATCACAGGAGCGGGGAGGCCACATGCCATGGGGACCAAGGGGGCCTCAGAAGGGGGTGTTGCCGAGACACTGGTCAGGGTCTGCCTTTGGTACCTTAGGGAGGGTCTAAGGCAGTGAGGTTCGTTTGGGGTTGGCTGTTGTCGGAAAGTGGGGTGGTTCTGGGGTCGTCTGTCTCATCAGATCTTATTTTCAGGGAGGCTCGTCTCCAGGGAGGGCACAGCTGCGGTCATTCATTCGGCAGGAGAGGAGGGACCGGGCATTCTGTAGTTTGTACAGTGACTGCGTTTGACGTGGATGTGTGTGCGATTGTCAGCGTCCCACGGCGCGACCTGGCTTTGCTGTGAGTCAGAGGAGCGTGCCGGGCTGTGGGCCCGAGCTCAGGGTCAGGTAGGTCCTGGATGTCAGGACGGCCTTTTCTTTCCCTCTGTTCTTCCCTCCCTCCCTCCCTTCCTTTTTCCCTCCCTCCCTCCCTTCCTCTTTCCCTCCCTCCCTCCCTCCCTCCCTCCTTTCCTTCTTCCCTCCCTCCTTCCCTCCCTCCCTTCCTTCTTCCCTCGCTCCTTCCCTCCCTCCCTTCCTTCTTCCCTCCTCCCTCCCTTCTTCCCTCCCTCCTTCCCTCCCTCCCGCCTTCCCTCCCCCCCTCCCTCCCTTCCTTCTTCCCTCCCTCCCTTCCTTCTTCCCTCCCTCCCTCTCTCCCTCTCGCCCCCTCCCTCCCTTCCTTCTTCCCTCCCTTCCTTCTTCTCTCCCTTCCTTCTTCCCTTCCTTCTTCCCTCCCTCTGTCCCTCCCTCCCTCCCTTCCTTCTTTACTCCCTCCTTCCCTCCCTTCCTTTACTCCCTCCTTCCCTCCCTCCCTCCGTTCCTTCTTCCCTCCCTCCCTTCCTTCTTTACTCCCTCCTTCCCTCCCTCCCTCCCTTCCTTCTTCCCTCCCTCCCTTACTTCTTTACTCCCTCCTTCCCTCCCTCCCTCCTTTCCTTCTTCCCTCCCTCCCTCCCTCCCTTCCTTCCTTCTTCCCTCCCTCCCTCCCTTCCTTCTTCCCTCCCTCCCTCCCTTCCTTCTTCCCTCCTTCCCTCCCTCCCTTCTTTACTCCCTCCTTCCCTCCCTCCCTCCCTTCCTTCTTCCCTCCCTCCCTTCCTTCTTTACTCCCTCCTTCCCTCCCTCCCTCCCTTCCTTCTTCCCTCCCTCCCTTACTTCTTTACTCCCTCCTTCCCTCCCTCCCTCCTTTCCTTCTTCCCTCCCTCCCTCCCTCCCTTCCTTCCTTCTTCCCTCCCTCCCTCCCTTCCTTCTTCCCTCCCTCCCTCCCTTCCTTCTTCCCTCCTTCCCTCCCTCCCTTCTTTACTCCCTCCTTCCCTCCCTCCCTCCCTTCCTTCTTCCCTCCCTCCCTTCCTTCTTTACTCCCTCCTTCCCTCCCTCCCTCCCTTCCTTCTTCCCTCCCTCCCTTCCTTCTTTACTCCCTCCTTCCCTCCCTCCCTTCCTTCCTTCTTCCCTCCCTCCCTCCCTTCCTTCTTCCCTCCCTCCCTCCCTCCCTCCCTTCTTTACTCCCTCCTTCCCTCCCTCCCTTCCTTCTTTACTCCCTCCCTCCCTTCCTTCTTCCCTCCCTCCCTTCCTTCTTCCCTCCCTCCCTCCTTTCCTTTCTTTTTCTTTCTGGAGCCAACCCCCTGCAGACTTGATCCTGCGTGGGGATTGGTGTTACCGCTGTTAGGAACTCCTTCTAGGGCAGTGGGGGCCTCGGGCTCCTGCTCCCCCAACCTCACCAAGAGGTGAGAACCAGAAAGTCTGAGGCCGAATTCACCGCAGCCGTTTTAGTAAACAGGCACCGACGCGGTCATGCAGCTGTTCCATGTGCTTGGAAACCTCAGAGTCTGACATGATCCCTGCAGGAGTGGTTCCCGCTGCGGGGACGGTGACGTAAAGCAGAGCTCAGAAAACTTTCTGTAAAGGGCCAGGTACGCTCGGTTTTCTGGGCTGGGGTCTCTGTCACGACTACCGAGCTCCGGTGTTGAAGTCCCCAAAGAAGCCATAAGACAATACGTATGGAATGAGCTGGGCGCCAACACACCTGTATTTACCAACCAGGCAGCGGACCTTCTGTGGCCCGGGGGCTGGTGTTTCCAGGATTCCGCTGAAAAGGCTGGATCGGCCAGGCTTCTGGTCGCGCGGAGCGGTGTGTCTATGAAGAGAGATGACACCACCCAGGCGGACCTCACCAGGGCTTTGGGGCCCCTGCACTTTCTCCCCTACGTGTGCACGTCTGATGCCAAGTAATGAAAATCGCCTGTAGGTTTTCACAGCAAGGTTGCGATCACTCTAGCTGTCCCTACAATGTTGATTCCTGTTTCGGGCACCTCAGCTGCTGCCGGGTCAGCTCCAGGCTTTAGACACAGTTAAGTTATGCACCTGTGTCCAAGCTCTGCCTACCAAGTGTTTTAAAGTGAATTTCCACCGGGAGGATTTACCTGTCGGCTTTGTGAGGATGCAGTTGTGGATGAGGGGGGGCAGATGGTGGGGTGGGAGGAAGGAAAGCCCCTGCACACTGTCATTAGGAAGGTGGGGGCTGGCACTGGCCAGTGTCCCTGTCCTCTTCCGGCTCCCAGTGAGGCCTCAGCCTGCTCTGGAGCCCCGCTGTGTCTTCTCTCCTTCACGCCTGGTCTCAGCCATAGCCTTGCTCACCGCCGGCCCCTGGGCTCTTTCTCTGTCTCTGTCCTGCTGCTTCTGCTACAAGAGCTTAGATCTCTGCACGGTTCCCATTCAGAGAGGGAGATCTAATCACCAGAATGTGATCTTGCTGTGAAAGGACTTTTCTGCCCTTTTCAAAGTTTGATGTTGGGGGTGGGTCTCTTTGGTAGATTAATGTTGTCTTTCTTCCACAGTAACTCTACGTTGACATCTTTTGCATTAATATACTGAGTGCAGTTACATGGATGAGTGAGTGAGCCAAGAATTGAAGGAATGAACGTATTAACAGGAAGTTTTGATAGTAGTTAACTAACATTATTTGGAAGAAGAAGGCAGCAATGCTTTATTTATTTGAGGGCTCATTAAATGCCATAAATTGCATTTTCAGGTTCCCAGTAAAGGTGGTTTTATCCAGAGTTTTTCAGTTGAAGAATTTGAAGCCAAAAGTGTGTAGCTTTTTCATGGTCCTTCACCAGTTGACTGTAGAGCTAGAGCTTTCCCCGTGTCCATGTCTGTAGTATTTCTGCACTGTCTGCCATTCCGCGTTGCCTCAAGAGCCAGCACAGTAGTGGGAGCGGAGATTTGCAGGGTGAGCTTCAGAAGAGCCTTGCCACGGGTGCAGGGCGTCACCACCAAGCAGGAGGAGAAGCTGGCAGAGTCGCGGCGAGGCAAGGACTCCTTCCAGCGTCACAGCCCGCCTTCAGGGTCGGGCAGGAGGAGGGAGATTCGGGCTTCACTCCCCAAAGCTGAGGCGCCCTTCACGGCTCATGATGGCTTTCTGTCCCTTCTCGTACTCTCCTGGGTCTCAGCTGAAGCCACTCCCCTCCGGCTGCCTGGGGGTGTCCAAGCACTCTGCTTGCACTTCTCCCCGGGACCCTGCATTCCTAAGATGACTTACAAGGTCCTCTTTGTCCTTTCTACTTCCCTCCTGGGCAGGGCTGGGAGAAAAGCTCACCCTGTGGCTGAGAATCCCGGGCTACTCTACCTTCCTGTAACTGCTTCTCAGGGATGCTGGACTGCTTGCCCTCAGGGAATGCTGGCAACGTAGACAGAGAGCTGATCAATCCAAGCGACAGATTGCTGGGGACACCAGACACTCATGTGCAGGTGGCCGTCCCAGTGTCACCTGCCACTCGCTCCCTCAGTTCTAGTGCAGCAGATCGCAGGTGGGGACTGTGCGGTGGGAAACCGCACTTCCCCTGTTTGAGGATGTGAAAAGCCCTACAGAGTAGGAAGCTGACTTTGGGGACAAATATAGCTATATCTGAGGGTGGAGACCGTTAGTAATAGCCGCGTGTGGAAAATGGCAGGAGCGGAGATCCCTGGTAAAAGGAAAATTCGCCATCGATGGGTTTGCAAGACCTTACCTGCTCCCCCAGACGGCAGAGGCTCTTGAGTTCATTACAGGGATTTTTAACTTTACTTGCTGGTTTTTCAACTGTCTAAATCCTTTTATCTTTGTAGCATATATGGCCTCCCACCCAAAACTGGTAAACACAATTCTCATCTAATTTAATACCTACATCAGCATACATTTTAAATATCGTATCAGCAGGTCCATAAACAGCTCTGCTAATAATGTATGAAATAGCTTAGCACAGCTCCAGACACATTACCATTGCCAGCACCCTAAAATCCCATTTACTTTTGCCTAAAAGTGTTTGATACTGAATTTGCTTTCCCCTGGACTGGAATTAACAACACTTTGAACTGCTAACAAGATTCCATTGACTGGTGATATTAATCACACATTCACGGAGAAACTGGCTACTGCGTTTGATTTTTTGTCTTATGTGCATCTAATCACTGATTAAAACTAAGGAAATGGATCTTTTCATCATGCTCCTTGGACATTTATTTTCTTGGTAGGTTTAGTCTATAAAGATTTCTCCCTCTCTATTGGATCTTGCTTCTAAATTTCTTTAGATGTGGAATAAGCCCAAGAAACAGTATTTCTTGTCAAGAGGAACAGTTTATTCCAGATAATTAAATCCAAGATAGTTCAAAGAAAACACAGCAAGGAGTATAAATTAGGTTCTATCAAGGGATATAGGACGTTCCTCATGAATGGATACTGACAAAACAATTTTGTGGGAAGCTTTAAAAAGTCATTAATAGTTTTGCAACTTTTGAAAACTAGCATATGAGAAGAAAGCTACAAGGTTTAGTTCTGTGTTTTTAAAATGTGCTTCAGACATTCACAGCTGTTTCATCATTGTATTTGACGGTATTCTGAGCTTGCATCTAAGATTTCTGCACATATACTCTTATGAATGCTAGGGTAGATTTTTTTTTTTTTTTTTGCATTTGCTCAAATGCCATTTTGAGAAGCAAAGAATAAAATGTAAATATCAAAACGGAATGAATTTGGAAAAACAAAAGGGATCTTCCCAATGATCATAGGACCTCTCTTACCTATAAATAGTATTTAGAACCGTGTTGTGACATAGACCCAGAGTCAGACTCTGTGCTCCAGGGAGACAGGACACTTTATCTTATTCACTGATTTTAGTTTCTTGCTTAGAACTGGAGCACAATAGATGATAAATATTTGCTAGGTAATCAGTGAGCAAAAATAATTTAGGTTGGAATTCTTAAATTATTTTGCATAGCAAAAGTGCTATTAACACTTGGAAATTAACTGATAAAATGAAGAATTAGAAAAGTGAAGCATGATAAAAGTGGTGAAGAGAATGGACTACAGCCACGGGTGGTTTGGGTTTGGGTCTTGTGTCTGGTAGTCCCGGCCGTGGGACCTCGTCAGTCAGCCTTTCCTCCCAGGCTGATTCCAGTGTTTAAAGAGTGATGCTGTACAAAGACACTACATTAGAGGTGGTGGTTATTATTGTTGTTACTAGTCCCTGATTCTGGACTCTGTGTAGGTATTAAGGACTCGTACAAATACACCAACGTCATGATTTTTCTAGAGGCCACATGGCAACCTTAAAACATTTAGACCAACTTTGAATCTGGAAGGAAAGGACAAATATATCTTGTAGCAGCAATTCTGGTTATGATGAGTTAGACTTTGTGTGTCTACCTGGACGCCTCGACTGTCCTGAAACCCCCCAGCCCATCGCCGCTCCTTCCTGACAGACCTGTCCTCCTACACGTACACACTCACACACAAGCACACACACACACGTACCAGACACACCAGACACACCCATACACCAGACACACCACACACACACAGACACACCACACACACACACACGCACACGCAACTTACGATCCCTACCCTGAACTACTTGTGGTCTTCAGACTTCTCCGTGCTTTCTCCCGCCCGCATGCCTTTCCATTTGCTTCTACGGGAAATGACTGTTCTTGTGGATTTTGAAGCTACAGTTCTTGTTCTATGTCCTCTGACCCTGACCCTGTGAGGCTGAGGCAGACTTAACACTTTGTATGTGGCTACATTATGTTGCCACCACGATGACCTCTTTATAGACTAAGTCAGGGGTCCCCAAGCCCCGGGCTGTGGACCAGCACCGGTTCGTGGCCTGTTAGGAACTGGGCCGCACAGCAGGAGGTGAGCGGCGGGCGAGGGAAGCTTCATCTGCTGCCCCTCATCGCTCCCCATCGCCTGCATTACTGCCTGAACCGCCCCCTGCCCCAGTCCGTGGAAAAACTGTCTTCCACGAAACCCTGTCCCTGGTGCCAAAAAGTCTGGGGACCGCTGGACTAAATTACCGGAGAACAGAGGCTGCGTCTGCGTATTTCACCTTCCAGCGGCCGGAGCCTCCCCTGTACCTGGCCCCTCAAAGCTTCTGAATGAACATTTGTGAAGCTCCCCCTCCCTCCCCCCTTGCTGCTCCCCCCTCATCCTTTTCTCCTTGTCCTCCTTCTGTACATGGCTCACCTGCAATAACCAAGTGCAATACAAAATGAAATCAAGCATATGTAATATAATGGGTACTAACACTAATCTTTTATTCCATAATATTCAAAACTTACTTAACGTTTGCCCTTATTAAAGTACCAATGAGGAGCCCAGAGCACCAGTAAAACTGGATACCACAGGCTAAACGTTAGCATTGAGCCATTAAATAATTTATTCCTTTTTTGGTGTATTCAGGAGAAAGAAAAAGGAAGCAGAATTGTTGGTTCTAAAACTTACAAGTAGAAAATGACTTACTTTTTTTTCCAGCTGAAAGCACATGTAATGTAGATATCGTCTTGTTTTACATCAGATTGTTTTAAAAGGAGGTTTGTTTCCTTAAAAACATTCTGGTAATTTGAGCTACAAGATGCAGTTGATAAGAACATCATGTGCATTTCCTTATGAATTTCATTTCTTTTCATCTGAGCTGTAGTTTTTTGTCTTTCTTTTTATAAGGATGAGATCACAGTAGTACAAGATAGTAGGCATTGCAGGGTTGTGTGCAAATCTAAAGAACTGTGAAAAGTGGGTGTGTATGTGTGTGAACACCTATGTACACACACACTCATACTTGTTACAAAAGATTGATTATCCTTTCAAAACTGATCTTTTCAGATCATAAAAGTAATACCAAAAGAATATCATGTTTTTAAATTTAAGGTACATTTATTATTTCCTATCTTCCTTTATATAGGATAAAGGGGGTGAACCTCAACCGTACAACTTCTGGTTTTAGTTTTTATTTCAATTGGTGTATTTATTTTAACGCGATTAAAAAAAATCAACTCAAGTGCATGCATACTTTTAGATATATGTGTCAGACTTCCACTTCAGTCTCTTTGTGTGGACATGATATCACTATGGTAAATTTATTTTTATTGGTATGGTTCTAACAGGATGTAAAAGTAGCAAGCTAAGTTATGAAGAGAAGTATATAAATTTTAAAACATTTCTAATTTTTGGTTGCTGGTATCTGAAGTCACACTTTTCTGATTTTCTAAGTATATATTTTGGCTATTAGATTACCTAATGCAAAAAAAAAGTCTTGTAGTAGAGCATAAGCTTAATTAATTAGTGGACACATAAGAAAATAAACTGTACTAGTTTAAAACTTAGTAGATTTCTTATTGTGGAAGAGGCTATTAGCAAGCATACAGGTTATAATTTTTATATTGGTTTCTATGTTGTGTGCTTTATTATAATTAGAGTTGGAAAATGCACAGCGCTGTATAGGATTCCCTATGTTATAAAATTTTACTGCAATTCATTTTAATGTAAATTTTAGTGTGCAAACACATTTATTTCCTATTCCTACATTTGTTGACAGGTGCTGCTTTTTGATGACTGCAGACTGAGGGAGGAGGGATGAACTGTTACTTGTCCTAAATCCCATGCAAATATTGTTACTGATTTTATCTCACCTCTTTATCATAAGGAAAAATGTTCTTTAGCGTAATTTTTCTCCAGCTATCAAATTGGCTGAAATGTTCTCAGCCTTTTGGAGATGTGATTTTTTTTTATTGTTGGATTCATAGCATTTTTTTTTTCTTTTTCTTTTTTTTTTTTTAATTTTATTTATTTATTTATTTACTTATGGCTGTGTTGGGTCTTCGTTTCTGTGCGAGGGCTTTCTCTAGTTGCGGCGAGCGGGGGCCACTCTTCATCGCGGTGCGCGGGCCTCTCACCATCGCGGCCTCTCTTGTTGCGGAGCACAGGCTCCAGACGCGCAGGCTCAGTAGTTGTGGCTCACGGGCCCAGTTGCTCCGCGGCATGTGGGATCTTCCCGGACCAGGTCTCGAACCCGTGTCCCCTGCATTGGCAGGCAGATTCTCAACCGCTGCGCCACCAGGGAAGCCCTGGATTCATAGCATTTTATCAGAAAACACCCTCAGCTTAGATACGCGGCATTTAGGGGACACACCTATGAGGACCTTGGTCCACATCGAGTCCATCAGAGCTGCCGAGGGTGCGCACAAGCTCCGTGTGGTTCGCAGCCTGTGCTGGGCAGGGACAGAGATGGGACTGAGCATTGAAAAGCCTTCTTAGCTGTTTGACACGAACATTTGTATTGATCTCTATTGCTATGGATTAACTCCAGTAGTGATGAATTTGGGTTTGTATGTCTGTTTTGGTTTCATTTTTTAATAATTCACTTTGTTGTATTTTACTAAAGGCTTGTTCTGAAATGTTTGGGAAAAATAAATGTTCTCCCCGCAGCCTGCCCCTTCTGAGGCCCTGCTGCATCGCACAGGCATGACAGTGAAGTGACTGAATCTTGAAATTGAAGAGACTAGGGGAGATTTGAAATTCCTTTCCTTCAAAATCCTGACGGTGGAAAAATGAAGTGTTCTTGTGTCCTAAGAGGGGAAGGGTCTCCAGCACCTCGAACCTGGCCCGAAGGGCCCTACATCCTGGTGGTCTTGCTTCTGGGCTTGGATGGGGTGGGTGCAGCCACTCGCTGTGAACAAATCAAAGGTGCAGTAGTGATGGGGTGTCATCCTGGGATGAGCGTAAAGAGACCGTCTTGTGTGCCAGGCTCCCTGGCAGGGTCCTCACACGGAGGGCGGCCCCGTGGGGACCCCCGTGTGGCAGGGAAGGGGCTGAGCCGGTAAGGAGCTGGAACCCCCATCCAGAAGGGAGCAAGGATGCTACGTCACCAAAAATGCCTGACAGATCGGAAGCTCTTTGTCAGTCAGGCCTCTAGGAGGGACTGTAGCCTGGCTGGCACCTTGATTGCCCATGAGATAGCCTTTGAGCCACGCCCAGATTCTGGACCTTCCAGAACTCTAAGACGGATGTTTATTGTCCCAAGCCTCTAGATTTGGGCCTAAAAGGAGGTGGGGTTGCTTTATCTGGTCCTGGTTCACAGAGAAGCAAGTGGCTCCTGGAGACTGTGTTTTAGCCACTGTCCTCCCCATTATCCTTTACTGATTGTAATGCTCATTTTTGGCTCTCTGGGAACTGGGCTATTTTTAAAAACTACTGTGTTGATGGTGTTGGTTCTGTTGTTTCAGTGTTTTAAGAAGTGTGAAATGTAAACCTTAAATATTGGAACAAACCCCAATATGTATACATTACTAATTTTTTGAATTGAGCAAAGGATCATTCTTTCAGAAAGTCTTCTCTCTCTGCAGAGAAGAGGAAGAAGGTAATACTCACCAAGTGAAACTTCTAGGGCAACAACACATCACACTTTAGTTCGAAGATTTTATAAACCAGTGAACTGTGAACGTAACGCTGTCACTGTAGATAATAGCTGTGCATCAGGATCTCAATTTATACATGAGGAAATAGAATAATAATAATAATAACCATGAGGGAAAATCAAAAATTGTCTTAAACACAAAACTGAAATCTCAGTGTGACCCAGATAGCTTTCAATTTTTGTCCAAATATAGATACATTCAGAAAGGAGTTCCCAGGTATTGATCATGAATAAGGACCCAGTTGTACGTAATCGGAGTTCGTGTGTAAATATGTCCCCCACCCACTCTGTCAGTATAGCATCTGAAGAGCTTACTTTTGCTGCTGGAGGTGTAAAAAAGCACAGAAATATACCCTTGACTCAGTAAGGAACCAACGAATATCCTTTGTTTCTTAACATAGCACATTCTAAAAAAGAGAAATACTATTTTGCTTTCACTTATGATGAGTAACTTCTATCTGTTTTACACAGTATTTAAATTTTGACTAGTACTATATTTTCATTGACTTTTATATGCTGATGATTTGTATCAGACTGATAGTATGCATTTAATATTTGTATATAATATAAACTTATTTACATTTGATATGATGAAACATACTTGAATTACAATCAATATTTAGTTTCATATAGTTGTTTGAAATCATGAATTTTGAACACTAAGATAATGTTGTTATAAACACCAAATGATTGGGATTGACATATACAACTACTATATATAAAATAGATAACTAGTAAGGACCTCTCTATAGCACAGGGAACTCTACTCAGTACTCTGTAATGACTGATATGGGAAAAGAATCTAAAAAAGAGTGGAGATATAGATATATAGATATAGATATAGATATAGATATCTCTATAGATATATATATAGATATAGATATAGATATCTCTATAGATATATATATATATAACTGATTCACTTTGCTGTACACCTGAAACTAACACAACATTGTAAATCAACTAAACTCCAATAAAAATTAATTTTAAAAAACACCAAAAGAATGTGAAATAAATATGGAAATCTGGATGCTGCTCTTCTGTTCCGATGACTAAACAATAGCTAAAGTTTTGATTTACTAACCTGAGCAGTGTTCTAGGGTTAGAAAGCAGTTTTGTAGAACCTGGAAACAGGTTGCATCAATTCACCCACGGTTTTCATTTTAAATGGAGAATCATGATGTCATACAGAATTGTAAGGCATCTGGTCGCCACATGTTTGCAACCTGGGCCTAAAACACTTCTTTGGTGTAAAATATCATAAGAACTTTTAGAATCACATTCTTCTGTGGTTCTGGATTACACATCTTGATTTCTTGTGCTGAAAATATGGTAAATGCATCTGCAGATTATCCAGGGCTACATGATACATTTATGATCAGAAAGTGGAAATGAAATATTTGGCAAATTCATGGGCTTTAAGGTTTGGAGATTGAATCACACAGATTCAGAACATTGAACACCTTTTTTCTTCCCCAACCCAAAATATTTGTTATCCTGTATTAATGGAAATAGAGAGGTATTCCATTAAATACTGCTTTCGTATTTTTTTTACATGCGTTCTTTTATGGGGCTTCATAGGCCAGGATAGGAGGGATCCGGGTCTTTTCCAGTTTAAGACCCACTTTGCAGGCCTTAGGGGCTCAGTCAGGACAACTCACCTGGGCGTTGCTGGGGGCGGGGGGGCCAGAGCAGCCTTGTCTCAATAAAACTTTATTTGTAAAAACAGGTGGTGGGCCACCCATGGGGTGCATTGGCTCGCCTGTGCTGTTCTCGGGGGGTTTAAGCATGTGTTCGCGGCTTCCCCCCCTCCACCTCCAGCGGGTGGCTGATCTCTCTCTGCTTCCCTGGCCTCACCTGTGTAGCAGAAGTGACAGCAGACACGCTGCCTCTTACAGATGCTGAAAGCTAGGTTCTGGGAACCTGGTCCAGGGCAAGCGAGTGGAGCCCCAGGCCACTGTGGTTCTCAGTTTCTGTTCCTGTTGGTGTTCTTATAGTTACAACCCAGGCTCCCAATATTTGAAAATCCTTATTTTATTTATTAAGGCAAATACTTCTGTGTCATTCCCTGAAATTAATGAATTGTAAGTTTTGTATATCAGTGTGAAACTAACCAGTCCACATACATATGCAGAAGAATTTCAGCCTTGATGTGCAGGGACTTTCAGAGACAGCTGAGGAATCCTCCAATGCACATTTCTTTTGGCGCAGTTTATTTTATTTATGTGTTTAATCTGCGGTGAGTCAGGGAGCATAAAAGTGCTCTCTGAGAAGTAAAGGGCTCACTAAAGTGGTATAAATGAATTCTCTCAGGGTCCTAGGACATCACTGGAGAGACGAGGGGGACTTGAGTAATAAACGCGGCCTTGGGGGCTGAAGCAGTTGGTTGTCTCATGGCTAATTCCTTTGTGCCCAGACAGAGCTTACTTCCTCTGTCTTGGGATCAAATCACGTGTTAAGGGGGACGTCCTCTTTTGTGAAATGTACTGGCTTAACTCTTACACTGGGCATTCCTCCCACGATGGGGTGAGATGTACATGAGGCTGTCACAGCATAGAACACATTTCAAAAAACAGACAGACTTTCATTGCTGTTCTTGAGCTTATACAACTAGCAGTGCCTCGTGAGTTCCCTGAGCTGTTGAAACACAGCAAACAAGAAGAGGTCACTTTAGTTGGGAAATCCTAAAGTTTAGTGTGAGAGGGTTTGGGGGACGTAATCTCAAATCACAGAAATTCTAGGGAACCTCCCTCGCCAGCCCTCAGCATAGGCCCACACGGGCATCATCATACTGTTTGACTTCTGTGGACATTTACAAAGATTAACAGAGCTTTTGTTAATAAGTAGAGCAATAGCTTATACTTATCTTTGCTTTCACTCTCTAGGTTTGAATCCAAAAGTACAATTGTACAACAGTTCAGAATCGGGTGTATTCCTGTCTTTTATGTTTTCCCCAAATGCAGGCGCTTTGCTGATTCACTTGCTCCTTGGGAATACACAGATCTTTCACTGTGGAAACTCTGGCCCAATCTCTCTTGCCCGGAAGATGACTAGGGGCCCAAATTGCTCTCTCTGTCTCTGTGCTTCTATGACTGTGTCCTATTAGGGTGACCAGGAAGTCGTTTGTCTCCTGCCGGCTTGTGGAAAAGCTATTGGTGGTCGTGGTCGTTGCTGGGAATCAGGACTTAACCAAATAGAGGCCAGAGGGTCCAGGCTGCGATGTCAGGGGAGTGGGTATGGATGCAGAGTGATCGATGGGGAGCAGGGGATGCAGGGCAAGTCCAGGATGGGAAATAGGGTCAGAGGATGAGCAGGGCAGTCCCAGGGAAGAATGGACAGAGGACAGACTGGTATCCACACACAGAGTCAGGATGCCAAGGACACCCTGGGACGTGCCCCTGGATCTGCTGCAGGTCCAGTGGCCCCGTTCCAAGGCCAAACCCATCATGCAGCATTAGATTCCCAGTGGAACTGACCTTGTAAGGGTTTACCTTATGGGTTGCAGCTTCAATTCTGCCAACAAGGGCTCTTTGGAGGTTCTGGATTCTGTGTATGGGAAGGCACAACCAAGCCAGAGGTGGAGAGCTTGTGTGTACCTTTTTATCCTCAGGACTAACTAACTGTATGACTTGGGGGTCCTTCCAGCTATTAATTATTTGCTAACATACCACAGTTTTCTATTCTCTCTCACGTTTTTGAGTTCGGACTGTGCTCAGCCCGATATCACTTTGAGTCTCTAGAAAGTGATGGTGGTTGATTTTGGATGCCGTCTGGGAATTCAGGAGGGGATGGGGCAAGTGGCTCTTCTCCCCGTGGCTGATGATGGCTTCCTGTGGATGAGCCACACCACCACCCCAGGTTCTGTTGGTCAGCAGGTTACGGGACCAGGCTGCGCTAGGGGCGGGGGATGCCCTGCACCTTTCCTGGGAGTGACGGGAAGGAAGGATGCCCAAGAGGAAAGCCCCTGATGGGCACCTCCTCCTGCAGGTCGGGGGCTCTGATGCCCTTTCACAGAGGGAGGCCTGGGAGGACAGGGTGATCCTCGGAGACCCGGGTGGGCTCACGCTCGGGTCTCTGTGTCCTACACGAGCGTGTGAAGACCTCTCACCTACATTGCAGACCATCTGCTTGCTTTCTCTAAGACAGAGTCCGTCTGGACTGCAGCCGGCTCTCACATCAGATTCTGGGCTCCTTGAAGTCCCAGGCCACGTGGCACTAGGTTTTTCTTTTTCTTTAGCATCTACTAGAAGCAAAGTAAATATTTATTGGAAGGATTGAACAAAACACATCCTGAGTCTCTGATACAACATTGGATGCTGAATAAGGTCACGCGATGTGCGTGTGGCTTTGGAGGTCAGGGGTCACAGTACTCCAAAGACGTCTTTCCCTCTGCCCCCCCATAGGTTGCAGGCTTCCCCCAGCAACTCCACATGTTTTACTGAAAAATCCCATTTTCATATGATGTCAGTTTAAGAAAGATAGTCATTTTTAACATCATAATGGTAAGTGACAATTACTCGAATGTTTTTCTGGCTGGAATAATAATAGGTACCAATTTTTAAGTGCTTATTGTGAGCTATAAGCTATATTCATACTTTGCCTATTTTAATAATTTAATCTTCCTCAGCTTAAGGGCATTATTACTAGTCTCAATTTTCAGAAAAGAACAGTTAAGGTCATAGTTGAAATATCAGAGTAACTGGTAAATACAGGGTTTAAATATAGGCTTTTCTTATTCAGAAACCTCACTCTTGGGCCCCCGATGTCCTATTATATGTTTCTCTTTTTTTTCTTTCTCCACATTCTTTTATTCTAACTCATTCATTGAAATTGTCAAGCTAGGATTTGAAAATTTGTACCGAGATAAGTTTATCTTTGTCTTCCTAATTATTATTTATGAAATTTTCTCAGGCTTTCATTTTTCATCATAATTCATAAAAATATTTGGAACATAATTGTTATATGAATGACATCACTGATAAAACACTACTGCTTTTGGAGGTTGGTTGTGTCACCAACCCGCCCCCTCCCGTCCCCCAAGTGCTCTGTACTGGGATTTGTAGCTGCAAGATTTTGTCACATCAAGTCCTTTTCTCTCTTATACTAAATTTCAGTTCCTAATCATGGTTGACCCACATTTTACACTGCAGATTCAACCATTTCACATCAAGTCAGGGAGTCTTGGATCTGTTATATCATTTAAAATAGTGCATCACTAATGAAATACAACGTGTAAATTCTTAACATAATGAAATATACTTATAAATGCCTTAGAGTAAAAGATGCAGTCTAGGTGGGACTGTCAGTTAAAAGCAAGACTGAGAGACAGCTGTCGAGAGGGGCTTTCTCCTTGTCCTGACGCCATCACTTCAGGGGACAGTTTATCCCAAAGACACTTACTGTAATAAGTGTCAGTGCACATAGTGGGTAATACCAGAGATGGGTATTTATTTACTTTGTCTGTGGACTAAGATTGCTGGGTTTCCATAGTCATAAATAGGTAGTTGTGCAAATCTGGAAAGAAATCTTATCAATCTTATACCACGTGGGTTTTTTTTGGGGGGGAGGGGAAAAGCTGATTGGCTAAAACATAACTGCCTGTGAGTTGTCTCATATGACTAAAATATTATTTAAATGTCATTTAAATGTTTTAGACAGACACTAATGAAATGTATCTCTATAACAGACTCATTTATTTAAAATATATATGCATACATTTATATATATGTATATATTTTGACATAGATGCATGAGTGTGTTTTGTGTGTGTTTGTGTGTGTGTGTGTGTGTGTGTGTGTGTTCCAAATGGATGACTAATAACAAAGGCCTCACATGACATCCTAGATACTGTGATAGCAGACTTCAGGTGGGGAAGGGAAGTACTATGGAAATACTATTGCCTAAACGATCTTGGTGTACGTTGACCCTAAAATCCTATACCCCACCTGAAACTGGACTGTCATATTTTGGGGATATGAGTACGGCGTTTCAGAACTACCCACCGTTGATAAGCATCACTTTAGCACTTATTTTATTTTTACAGTGTCTCCAAAAGCATTATCTTCCGTGTCCCGTTTTGTAATCGTGTAAATACTTTTTTTTTTATAGCTTAAAAATCCTTTATGCCAGTTATTTAATATAAATTACAGAACACTTATGGGAATGTAGGACACAGTTGTGTCCAGTAGTCATCAATAGAATCTTTACTGATTATCATTTAAAGGTGGTGTGCCCTGCTAGCAATTTTCAGATACATATCTCAGGAAGGTCCCGTTGTCTGCACAAACCTTCGTGGCCTCGGGGGCAGGTTGGGTGGCTCAGCACCTGCGATATGATGCCTGCGTGTAGCTCGTGTTCAGCTCTAGCCCTCGGGGGGCTCTTGGAGCTTCCAGTCTCTCCTTTTCCCGGTTGATCACGTGTTGGAATCCATGAGGATGCTGAGTAATCCCTGCCCTAGTTTCCTGGTCCCTGTGATGCCTTCAGGCATCGGGAGAATTAATCACCGTAGATGCAGCGGTGAGTGAATGATCTAGACAGTTCATCTGAGGATATAAACTGGTCCTTCCCACCTACTTCAAAGGCTGATTCTGACCAGCTATTGTCATGGGAAACTAGTTTCTCTATTCTGGGCATGGTTTTTATTCTGAAACATATATTCTGAATGTGTAAGAAAGTACTTAGACATTTATGTATGAGTGATTTGTTATAAAATATGATAAACAACATGGAAGCACAGACGTATGAAGAAATAACTAAAGGATGGTAAATCCACACAGATGGATGTGAGACGTTCAGTATTTTGACAAAACATACTAATACAGTTGTAAAACGCTCTTAATAAAGTGATGCACAAAACATCTGGATATAATATTGAACATACAGTATTATCTCAATATAGTAAAACATGTGTGAAGAAAAATCTGTTCCTGTTAGCAGGTCTTTGCTGTAGGATAATTTGATTCATTTGTGTTTCTATATTTCCCAAAAACTCTACATCACGGGTCCTCAGGTAGGTGGTTTTTCTCCCCGAGGAGGCATTTGGCAGTATTCGGTGACAGTCTCGATGCCACACCTGAGGGAGGTCACTGCTGGCCTGTCGTGGGTGGCGGCCAAGGATGCTGGTAAACAGCCTGCAATGCTCCACAGAGCCATCCCCCCACCTGCCCCCGCCCCAGACAACAAAGAATTATCTGCTCAAAGTGTCAGTGATGGCGAGAAACTGTGCTCTATCTTATTTAAAATCAGGAAAAATAGGACATTAAAACCACAAGGAAAAGGCTTCTATCACACGATACAGAAATCAAATTTTCTTCTGCAGACCACATTTTGGGGAAAACTGTCAAATATTATTTCTTTCAATATAAGAAATTGGAAAAGGTACAGAATTAACTCTGATTGTCCCTATAATTCACGGTGTAAGCTCCGGAGCGTGAGCTTTGCCCAGTGGGACCCTCAGGCTTGATGTCAGTCATCTGAACCTGAATTTCTCCAGTTGTGGGCATTTCCTGAGTTGTTTTCTAAATCCCCAGTTGGCTTATTCTGGATCTAAATTCAAGCCTGGGAATAACCAACAGTCACTAAAGCTTTTTGAGACAAAAGAAATTGTGCCTGAATGAACACTTTATGTGAAAATAGTTTGATTTCTCATCCTGGCAACATTCCTAAGATTTAATGCGGTGAAACCATTTTCAGAAAAATAAAAGTCTAGTGATATGGGAACACAAAGAAAAATATCTAAAAATAGCTAATAGGGGAAGGACTTTGCTTTTCTGTACCATGTCAGATGGCCAGCTGTCCGTGATGCCCTTGACATAACAAAAAGCCAGGTCATGTTGTATTATGATTATAGATTTTTTTATAGCTCTGATCCCAGATTAAGCCAGTGTGATCATGTTATTCTGAAGGACATTCAGTTAAGTTGTCGAGGTTCGCTTTTGCCATCACGTTGTTTTCTCTATATGTCCACGTACTTCCTGCTAATCGGTACAATGTTGAGTATTTCAAACACTTCGTGTCGTGGCAGGCATGATGCTGTCACGTTATCAGGCCTCAGTGTCAGCCCCACTCCTGTGCCAGCCTTTCCGCAGCCCAGAGTCACCATTGTAGTAAAAACCTTCCCGCACCTTTCTGGATGGTGCCATGGTAGCTGTACCGCTTCAGAAAGTCTGAGGGGACAGCAGAAGTACTTTTCTTCTGGCATTAACCACAGTCATTAATGTTGGCTTTGAAAAAGTTCTCTGCATCTCACATCTGACATTTGGGGGAGGGTTGCAGTGTGGACATCACTTTGAAAAATGTGATGAGGGGTCCGTAGCTCTTTCTACAAAAAAAACAGAAAAACTACAGGACTTTGTCAGCAGTCATGACAACTTGTCTGGTGGTGATGTTGACCAGACACTAAAGGGATGACCTTAGTCCTTCTGACTGGCAAACATGCTTTCGCAGCTGCTTCTTGCCAAGAGTGGGCTGGTGCTTTACATTTTTGTAGCTCATCCCGTCACCACCCTTACCAGACAGGTAGGTATTCTTTTTCCGAGTTTAGTACAAGCATCTGAGGTTTAGACCATCTTTTTCTCTAGCCTCGTGCAGCTATTAGGTGGTGGAGCCAGACTTCAAATTCAGGTCTGCATCTCCAGAGCCATCACCAGGGGCCAGAGTCTGGCTTTGCCTGTGTTTCAGGAGAATTCCAACCCTCTCCACGCTTGGAATGGAAGACAGGCATCTTCCCCACGCAGTGAGCGATAACTTAAAAAAGTGATTACACGAGTGTGCTGTGATCTTTGAGAAGTTTGAGAATTTGAGTGTAGGTACTTGATTTGAAAACCTAGTTTCCCAAGATTTGTATCATGCTGTAATTTTTTTAAAAGTGAGATTTTAAGATGAGACTAAGCAATCAGTATTTGTCTAATTATCCAGTGGTGTTAGCCATCCTTCATCTAATTCTGGATAATTTAGTGCAGAACCTGTCGCGTGTTTTGCCCTAAAATGCCCCCTCTCTTGTTATAACCCTATCTCAACATAAATAGAAGACCGACAGACGTGTCTTCTGTGGTTTTTCTTTTCTTCTTTCCTTTGAGGGTGAGAGATGGGGGTGAAAAAGGTGGTAATGAGTGACTCGTCACAATAAGGAAAAAGTTTTGTAACAGTTTAAAATTTTTCAATAAATCAATTAGGGAAGTATATTTATTTCTGTAATTAAAATGCTCTATACGTTCCCTCCCAGTACACTAGAGGATATTAGCAAAGAGGGTAGAAGAAGATTGAAAGAATCTCTGCTTGGCCTTCTGGGTTCCCTACATTCTGAGGTTTCTGGTGGGTTAGGATTTGGGGCTGGGGACTGTTTCATCAAGGAGCTTCCCATAGTGCACTTCTCTTGCTTATGATGGTGGAAATAGCTTATTAATTTGAACAGTGAAATCGGTTCTGTTTGCATAAGAGATGATCTGTTTGAGGTGCCTTTACAAGGCTTTTAGGTAAAAACGGTGAATAAAATTGAGTCAGTCAGTTGCCTCAGCTCTGTGCACTATCCGTTGCCCCGCTTTTGTGCTTTATGGTCAAATGTACTAAATATACAGTAAATGTAATGATTCTTTCCCATATCAAAGATTGAAACGTTAGGCGAGATTTAATTAGGTGCGCATTTTTTCTCAAGCTTCCCGGTGCATTTTGATGAGTTCCTTAGATGTTCAGTTGCCTGTGCGTGATGTTCATAAAGTATATTTATAGCGTCTGGGCCACTGCAGAGTCACCTGGTATGTTTCCTGCTATGGTAACCGTTCCAGTTACTGTTTTTTTTTTTTTTTTTGAGGAGAAAGTAATTTTTTTCATTATCTCAGGGACATTTAATTGAACAGGAATCTCATGTTCAATTTACTTTGTTTGCTTGAAATCTTATAGCCAAATATGTGGCTCTTTTCTCTTTGCCCCGATTTCCTTATTTATTATTTATTTCATATTTAATTATAGCATATATATTTTTAAAAATTAATTTTTATTGGAGTATAGTTGACTTACAATGCTGTGTTTCAGGTGTACGGTAAAGTGAATCAGTTATACACATACATAGATACACTCTTCTTTAGGTACTTTTCCCATACAGGCCATTACAGAGCACTGATTAGAGTCCCCTGAGCTATACAGAGGTCCTTATTAGTCATCTATTTTATACATACTGGGGTATACATGTCAACCCCAGTCTCCCAATTTATCCCCCCCTTCCCCCGTCCATTTACTCATGTACTAGTGCAAAATGCAGTTGTGTAATTGGAAACCGGTGGATGCTTTTATAAGCTTATTAGCTTCACGTAATTGTGTGTTATACTGCACGTTGAAAGTATCGCATTATAATATTTAGGTGACGTGGCAACCAAAACAGTTAAATTCTTACAGTGTAGTAAATGTTGACTTGCCATGAAAATGAACACATTTACTGAAAGATATTTCTATAATGTGTTAACAGTGTATTCTCATTTGATAACTATTGTTTTTCTCTTGTTCCTTTTTTTCTTTTTGTTTGTTTATTTTTTTATAATTTACTGCTTGCCATTGCAGGAAGTAGAGGTTTGTATTCAGCTTCTGTATTTCACATTTTATTTTTGATTTTATATGAATCTTTACATTTTAATTACTCATAGACACTCAATTCACATTATTTTTCTCCTTAGGATGATTATTTCCGCACTTGGAGTCCAGGAAAGGCCTTCGATGGGGGTAAGAATGTCATTGTTTTAAAATAAATGTTTTTACATGTTTACAATCACTGAACTTTAAACATGATATTTATTGCCTGGTTAGATTTTAAAATACTAAATAGGAGAGCTTAGATGAATGGAAAAAATTCATGCCATAATTACTTTCACTTCAGAATATTATAGTTAGAGATAAGTTACTTAGGTACCGTGATTTGTCAAGGTGTCTCTCATTTTTAGAATCATATCCGATTTGTCTGATTTAGGCTTCTGAACTTTACTGTGTCCATTCTTATCAGTTGATACAAGTCACTTCATCCAGTTCTCAGATATATTCAAGTACCTTCACTAGGAAAGAGATTTATTTTTGCAGAATTTCAAAACAAATGGCTTTGCTGTCTCATTTTCAGTAAATAAAAGGTTTCCTTTAAAATGGAGCAGACTGGTAAATAGACTCAGCTGGTGTCTTAGTAAGACCCAAAAGGAAAACTCTTGTATTGAAAAACTGTACTCGCAGTTTGTAGTCTTGTTTGGTCCCCTTGAGACGGAGGGCAGGACACACACACGGGGCAGGAAGCCCTTCCCTGGGTGCAGGAGATGCCCAATCTCAATGCAGTCATAATTATGTAAGTAAACAGATTTCTTTACCAAACTGTACACTATTAGAACCAGACTCTTCCTTTTAAAGTTTGAAACAAAAGAAATTTCTACTTTACATCGGCTATAGTGACCTTACATAACATGGTATCCATGAAGCAGTATTATTTAAAAGTAGAAGTTGTTTTTTTAAATGAGCCATACTGTGCCATTAAAGGAAGCTTTGCAGTATTGTGCTGTGTTTCCTAATATTTGGGATGAACGCTACCTCAGCCAGCCTCTGAGTGGGGGCCAGCTGGGTTGGACAAGGAATTGTGGTCAACATAGAAATTAACCTTCAGTCGGAAACAGCCATTCACATCCTGCCCCTCCTGTAACATTACTTTCTTTGTTCCTTACTTCACGTGATTTCACTGTTATTATCCAGTGTGTTAATTTGTGGGATTTACATAAAAATGATTTTGATTTGGTTACTGTAAGTCAAGCGAAAGGCACTAAAAGAGAGGCAATGAAAAAATACGGGCAAATATGCTTCACATCATTACACTTTGCAGATACTGTGTGTACAAATTGAAGGTTTGTGGTAACCCTGCATTCAACAAGTCTATTGGTGCCAGTTTTCCAACAACATTTGCTCACTTCCTGTCTTGTGTCACATTTTGGTCATTCTCACCTTATTTCAAACTTTTTCATTATTGTTGTATTTATTATGGTGATCTGTGAGCAGGGATCTTTGGTGTTACTATTGTAATTGTTTTGAGGCGTCATGAACTCCACCCAAATAAGACAATAAATGTAATAAATGTTGTGTGTTTGGACTGCTCCACCGACCAACCTTCCCTCCATCTCTCTCCCTCTCCTTGGGCCTCTGTATTCCCTGAGACACAGCAATACTGAAATTAGGCCAATTAATAACCTACACTGGCCTCTAAGTGTTCAAGTGAAAAGAAGAGTCACAAGTCTCTCGGTTTAAATCAAAAGCTAGAAATGATGAAGCCCAGTGAGGAAGGTATGTCATTGGTGGGAATGTAAATTGGTGCAGCCACTACGGAGAATGGTATGGAAGGTCCTTAAAAATCTAAAAATAGAGCTACCATATGATCCAGCAATCCCACTCCTGGGCATATATCCTGAGAAAACCATAATCCAAAAAGATACATGCACCCCAATGTTCATTGCAGCACTATTTACGATAGCCAAGACATGGAAGCAACATACATGTCCATCGACAGAGGAATGGATAAAGAAGATGTGGTACGTATATACAATGGAATATTACTCAGCCATAAAAAAGAATGAAATAATGCCACTTGCAGCAACATGGATGGACCTAGAGATTGTCATACTGAGTGAACTAAGTCAGACAGAGAAAGACAAATAGATCATATGATGTCACTTATATGTGGAATCTACAAAAAAGAGACAAATGAACTTATTTACAAAACAGATATAGACTAACAGACTTAGAAAACAAACTTATGGTTACCAAAGGGAAAAGGGTGGGGAGAGGGATAAATTCGGAGTTTGGGATTAACATATACACAGATAACCAACAAGTACCTACTGTATAGCACAGGGAACCATACTCAGTGTCTTGTGATAACCTATAATGGAAAAGAATCTAGAAAAGAATATATATATATAATATATATACACACACACATATATATATATTCAGCCATACATATATGGCTGAATCACTTTTCTGTACACCTGAAACTAACACAACATTGTGAATAAACCACAGTTCAATAGAGATTAAAAAAAAAAAAAATGCAAGCCGAGATAGGCCAAAAACAGTGAGCCAAGTTCTGAAAGCAAAGGAAAAGTTCTTGAAGGAAATTAAAAGTGCTGCTCCAGTGAACACATGAATGCTAAGAAAGCGAAACAGCCTTCTTGCTGACACGGAGAAAATTCTAGTGGCTGAATAGAAGATCAAACCAGCTACAACATTTCCTAAACCAAAGTCTCATCCAGAGCCAGGCCCCACTCTCTTCAATTCTGTAAAGGCTGAAAGAGGTGAGGAAGCTGCAGAAGAAAAGTTTCAAGCTAGCAGAGGTTGTTTCATGATGTTGAAGGAGAGAAGCTGTCTCCATAACATAAAAGTGCAGAGTGAAGCAGCGAGGGGTGATGTAGAAGCTTTAGCAGGTTATCCAGAAGATCTAGCTGAGATAATTAATGAAGGTGGCCACGCTAAACAACAGATTTTCAGTGTAGACGAAATATCCATTGTATATATGTAATATATGTATATATATTATATATATATTATAACAAAAGTGCAGAGTGAAGCAGCGAGGGGTGATGTAGAAGCTTTAGCAGGTTATCCAGAAGATCTAGCTGAGATAATTAATGAAGGTGGCCACGCTAAACAACAGATTTTCAGTGTAGACGAAATATCCATTGTATATATGTAATATATGTATATATATTATATATATATCATAACATAAAAGTGCAGAGTGAAGCAGCGAGGGGTGATGTAGAAGCTTTCGCAGGTTATCCAGAAGATCTAGCTGAGATAATTAATGAAGGTGGCCACGCTAAACAACAGATTTTCAGTGTAGACGAAATATCCATTGTATATATGTAATATATGTATATATATTATATATATATCATAACATATAAGTGCAGAGTGAAGCAGTGAGGTGTGATGTAGAAGCTTTAGCAAGTTATCCAGAAGATCTAGCTGAGATAATTAATGAAGGTGGCCACACTAAACAACAGATTTTCAGTGTAGACGAAATATCCATTGTATATATGTAATATATGTATATATATTATATATATATCATAACATATAAGTGCAGAGTGAAGCAGTGAGGTGTGATGTAGAAGCTTTAGCAAGTTATCCAGAAGATCTAGCTGAGATAATTAATGAAGGTGGCCACACTAAACAACAGATTTTCAGTGTAGACAAAACAGCCTTCTGTTATAAGAAGATGCCATCTAGGACTTTCATAGCTAGAGAGGAGAAGTCAATGCCTGGCTTCAGAGCTTCAACGGACAGGCTGAGCCTCTTGTTAGGGGCTGATGCAGCTGGTGACTTTAAGTTGAAGCCAATGCCCATTTACCGTTCTGAAAATCCCATAATTAAGAATTATGCTAAATATACTCTGCCTGTGCTCTATACATGGAACCACAAAGCCTGGATGCAACACATCTGTTTACAGTATGCTTTACTGAATATTATAAGCCCACTGTTGAGACCTGCTGCTCAAAAAAAAAAAAAAAAAGAATCCTTTCAGAATGTTACTGCTCATTGACAAGGCACCTGGTCACCCAAAGCTCTGATGGAGATGTACAGTGAGATTAATGTCGTTTTCATATCTGCTGTGCTGACACAGCATCTATTCTGCAGCCCTTGGATCAAAGAGGAACATTATGATTCATGGGAAGAGCTTAAAATACCAACTTTAACAGGAGTTTGGAAGAATTGATTCTAACCCTCATGGATGACTCGGAGGGGTTCAAGATTTCAGTGGAGGAAGGAACTGCAGATGCGGTGGAAACAGCGGGAGAACTAGAGTTAGGAGTGGAGCCTGGGGATGTGCCTGAATTGCTGCAATCTCAGGATCAAACCTTAATGGATGAGGAGCCGCTTCTTATGGGAGAGCGAAGAAAGTGGTTTCTTGAGATGGATCTACTCCTGCTGAAGACGCTGTGAAGACTGCTGAAATGACAGCAGAGGATTAGAATGTGACATAAACTTAGTTGATAGCGCAGCAGCAGCAGGGTTTGAGAAGACTGCCTCCAATTTTGAAAGAAGTTCTCCTCTGGGTAAAATGCTATCAAACAGCATTCATGCTACAGAGAAGTCATTCATGAAGGGAAGAGTCAGTTGATTCGGCAAACTTCCTTGTTGTCTTATTTTTAAAAACTGCTGCAGCCGCCCCAGGCTTCTGCAACCATCACCCTGATCAGTCAGCAGCCACCAACATCCAGGCAAGACCCTCTACCAGCAAGAATATCATAACTCACTGAAGGCTCATAGGATGGTTAGCATTTTGTAGCAAAAAAGTATTTTTAATTAGGGTACGTGCATTGTTTTTTTTAGACATAATGCACAATTAATAGGCTACAGTATAGTGTAAACATAACTTTTATATATTTTAAATATCTTACATATAAAATATATTTTATATTTTTCTTTTTAATTTTATATTAAAAAATTCATGTGACTCACTTTATTGCAATATTTGCTTTATTGTGGTTGTCTGGAACCGGTCCCACAATCTCTGAGGTATGCCTGCAAGGAAATGCAGACTGAGGTATCTGTGCATGCTTTCTTGGGAAATGAATTTTTATTGTGGAATCATAAACCTTGAAAAATTGGAGTTATCTATGAAACGGATGTTAACACTTAAATTTGCCATACTTGATGTAGCCAATGACAAATAAGATGCTTTGTTTTTCTCATTTGTGTGTGTGACTATGTGTTGCACTGCAATTTATCTCATTTAAAAAGAAAAAGAGATCGTTATAGAGAGGCTTCCAAATCCTGAGGTACTGGTAAGACTGATGTACTTTACTATTTGAAGAAGTTTTTAACCTAATAACTTGTCAAAATACCATATTTATCAAGCAGAGAGTAGCTCAGGCATGATGATAGCTAATGTTTGTAAAGTGTCTTGTATGCAGTCACTGTTCTAAGTATTCAGTATATGAGTTACATTAGTTCATTAATCTTCACGGTCACCCTGCCGGGTGGATGGGGAAGGTGAGGCCTGAGGCATTGAAGGTCCTGCCAAGGTCATATTCCTACAAAGTGGCACCTGGCCTTGGGTCCAGGCAGTGTGACCCCTGCACCCCATTTCCTGATTGCTAGGAGGTACTGTCACTCGTATGGTAGCACTAAGATGAAATAATGGCATATGAATGGACTTTTGAAGGTTGTGCTTTAAGAATAAGTATTTACTTGACTGAGCTTAGAAATATTGCTGTTAGCTTTGTTTCTGTATTTAAAATGATATTTTGTACACTATCAGGTTTTGATCGATTGAACATATAGTTGATAAATATACATGGGAAAGTTTTGTATTCAAAAAATAAGAAAGAAGGGGAAAATTAGTTTGAGCTGCATGTATTTTTTTCTATTTTGTTTTTTTGTGTTGAGTCAAATTAACCAACCCATTTGCAGACCATAGTGAAGAGTGAGAAAAATCATCCTGCTCTCATCTGGCTTTGAATAAGATAGATAGTGTCATCATTTGGATAGAATAGACACTTGAAATATGTTAATTTCTAATGCTTCTTGTTCTTTCTGATGAAGGAATTTTCCATTAAGGATCATTTTCAAAATGATTGCGTTGTTGAACATAATTCAGAATACTTTTTATGAGTGTTTTAAATTTTAATATATCACATTTTCCATTGGCTTATGGACATCAATATCATATCAATATAAATTGATTTTCCCCAGTATCTTTACTGGGGGTCTTGCATATTTCTAAAAAGTTCAAAGAAAAATTTACGTTCGCATATAACATTTTTCTGATAATGTTTGTATAATTTTTACCATATTCATTTAAAATTGTATTTAACTTCCATTTCTATTATGTTCCACAAAATATGCAAAAATAGCACTAATTTAAATGTTACTTAATATTTCATAATATTAATGGCATAATTTCTGAGCGCAAAACTCCTCTTTATGTATATCCATAGGTGTACCCACACATACATACACAACATGGATACATAGTTACACACTCAACAAACACACATGTTGGCACCTGCAAACTTGCCTTTAGGTAAAAATCAACTGATTGTTCACATATAGCTTATTTGACTTCCGGTTTTGCTGTGACATTTTCCATTTCATGTGAGTTTCTTTTTTTAATTAATCAGAACATTCCCACTTATTTTAAACCACTAAAATAGTAAGAGTTTTGGAAAAAATATAATGGTTTTAAATGAATTAAAGTAAAACTATTTTGGTGATAGTGAACTTGCTTTGAAGTAAAAGAAAGTATACTGATGCCATAAATAAATTGCTTTTGATTTCTCTACCTAGAATTTTCTGTGCCATTACTTCATTAGTTGACACAACATAAATTGCCTGAAAAATAGTTTTAACGAGGACGTGCACCTTCTTGAACATGGCATGAAAATTCTGTGTTTGTCATGAGAAACTGAAGGGGTAGTTCAGGAATGAACCTAGAGGGGCAGCATGATAAGCATTTTAAATGATTTAATAAATGCTTCGGATAAATATGCTGTAGATTTAAAATATAGTCACTTTTTTCCGTTTCACTACATTCTTCCTGCCTTGTTTTTGGTTGGGGGTTAATTTAGGTAATAGCTAAGTTGCTGAAATGTTTAGCCTTCGTTCTTGAGAGTTGTTTAGAGAATCTGCTTGTCCCGAAGTGCTGTGTCTCTAAGGATCACCTTTTATCCCAAAGTTTTTTTCTCCAGCCTTTGATATCTCGGAGCCCCGAGATGAAAGAGATTCAGGCTAAATGTGTTTTCTGTATTTCCCCAGTTTTACCTTCCAGACCAACTGAGACCCCTCCACTTGGTCCTTAACCGTGCGGTGAATTACGTAAAGAAGCTGAATTTAATAGATCCGGGGATCTCAGGCAGATCAGTTTCCCTGTTATTGATGTGTTTCCCCTGCTGGTGCAGATTTCCAGGGATGTGGAATTAGGGCCGGAGTGTAGCTGTGCTTCCATCAGCATCTGTCTGTCACCGCAGTTTCGCGCTGTGCTCTGTTTCTGAGCCTGGCCCTCTCTGGGAAGGGCAGCTTGACTCCTACTGGCTGCTTAAGTTGTATTTAAATTAAACAAACGTTCCTGAAGAGGTGATGGGCTAGGACACCATTCCTAAACGCCAGCCGCTCAAAATCTAGCTGCGGAAGATAAGCGTGGGCAGCTAGCTCTGTGTCTGCATGAGCCATCCTTGCCTGGGAGTGGGGAGCTGAGAAGAAGACTTAGTTGTATACTTATCCACTGCTTCTGTCTTTCCAGGAGCAGGTCTCAGAACTTACCCGATTCCCCTAATTTCTCCTCCTCATTTGCAAAGCATCTCACATATTCCCACAGTCACAGCCTGAGGTATCCTCTGCAACCACCTCTGGCTGCAAAGGGAAAGCTGTGGAGGCTTCATCTGGAGCTTTTTTCCCCTCAGTGAACAGAGCTGTTGAGTATTATGGCTGTAATTATTTCTGAAATTGAAGAAGACTTGTGTTTGGGAAAATACACCCCCAAACTCATCTTTCCCTTCTTAAAATGCAACCCCATATTCTTGAAAGTGCATGTATGTGGTGACACCTGTAGGAATTGTCTCTCTCCCAGATGCCTTTAACTTTCACTTGTTCCACGAGGATAATTTTTTCACGTTCTGAGAAGATGTTGGTTGGTGGTCTGGACCACAGGCCGGGCTGCCCTGCTTCCCAGCAGAGGCTTACTGGTCCCCGATGCTATTTAGTTCATGAGCTGGGGTATTTGGGCACTTTTCTAGTAGAAAAATTGGTGTTCCCAGAATTGAAATGCAGTGGGGACAATATGCAAAGTTGATTATATGATTACAATATTTTTAAATGCTTCCAATCATTTAAAAATGTAAATTCTGAACCGTTATTTGATCTGAACCTTTATTTGATCAACACACAAGAGTTGATTTCAGATTTTTTTATCACTTTGGACGGAGTGCTTGTTAGGGTTTTCAAGGGCTAATAACCATGCCTCTTACATCATATGTTAGTTATATCACACATGTTGGCAACCTTGGCTTATAGAACCCTCTGGAAAACCTGCAAAAAAACCTGTGTTCAACGTAGAAACCAACAGGGCGTCTTCATTTACCCTATGTCAGAGCATACAACTACACAGGACTTTTAAGTGAGAAAAGTACTTCCTCTCCCCATCCAATTTTGATTTCTTTATACAAGAATAGTATTTATTTTATTTTATACCAAAATCTAGAAAATATAGGAATCAAGAATCTTAGATTGTTTCATTCTATGTCAGATAGTGCCTTTTTTCTCCATAGAATAATAAAGATCTGGTCTGTGTTTTTAATTTATAAGATACAGTCAAGATTAATGGTACTTCATTTGGTTCGTATCACAGTAGCCTGCATAGGTGGCAAGAAGGGAATTATATTTATTTCTTTTCAGTGACCTTATGTGTTAGTAAATTGTGAATCAGATTTTTAGAGCGAGGGATTGATCAAATTCACTTCAAAGGTATTCTATTCTGATACATAAGAAATAATATCTTTATCTCAAACCTTGTTAATCCAACCTAGTAATAAGTATTGTGAAGGTTGAAAAACATTAGAGATATACAGGAAATGATACTTAAGCAGGAATCCTCCCCTGGATAAAGGAGTGATTTTCAGTCCTGCCTCACATGAGAATTACTAAGCACCCAGTTAAAATGCAGCTGCCTGGGCTCGATCCCTGAATGTTTGATTTAATTTATCTGGGACAGATTTGGGGCACTTCCTGTGTGTTTGTGTGTGTGTTTTAATTCTTCAAATTGTGATAAAATATACATAACATAAAATTTACTGTTTTACACATTTTAAGTGTATAGTTCACTGTTATTAAATACATTCACACAGTTGCGTAACCATCACCACCATCCATCTCCAGAATGTTTTCATCTTCCCAAACTGAAACTTTGACCCTGTTACACAGTCACTCCCCATCCCACCCCCCCAGCCCTTGGTCCCCACCATCTACTTTCTACCTCTATTATTTGACTCCTCTAAGGCCCTCGTGTAAGCGGAATCATGCAGGGTCTGTCCTTTTGTGACTGACATTTCACTTAGCGTCAAGTCCTCAAGGTTCACCCACGTTGTAGCACGTGTCAGAATTCCTTTCCTTTTTGGGGCTGAATAATGTTCTGTTGTATTATGTACGTGCCACATTTTGTTAATCCATTGATCCATTCATGGACACTTGGGTTGCTTCCCCTCTTCGGTTATTGTGAAAATGCAGCTATGAACATTAGCATACAAATATCTGTTTGAATGTCTGCTTTCAATTCCTTTGAGTATGTACCCAGAATTGGAATTGCTGGATCTTGTAGTAATTCCATGGGTAATTATTTGAGGAACCATTGTACTATTCTCCAGAGCAGCTGTATCATTTTACGTTCCCACCAGCAATGCAGAAGAGTTCCAATTTCTCCACATCTTCACCAACATTTGTTATTTTGGTTTTTTTTTTTTTTTTAAAGCTTTGTTCGCATAGAATTTTTTTTTTTAATTAATTAATTAATTTATTTTTGGCTGTGTTGGGTCTTCGTTTCTGTGCGAGGGCTTTCTCCAGTTGCGGCGAGCGGGGGCCTTTCACTATCGCGGCCTCTCTTGTTGCGGAGCACAGGCTCCAGACGCGCAGGCTCAGTAGTTGTGGCTCACGGGCTTAGTTGCTCCGCAGCATGTGGGATCTTCCCAGACCAGGGCTCGAACCCGTGTCCCCTGCATTAACAGGCAGATTCTCAACCACTGCGCCACCAGGGAAGCCCCTTGGTTTTTTTTTAAAAACAGTATCCCTCCTGATGGATATGTATATATTTCTGCTTTAAGTTCTACAATTTATTATTTTATGCAGATACAGTTGAGAATCACAGGGTACAAGTAGTGACATCAAAATAATTCCTCTCATTTCCTCATTCTGTTCTGCAGTACTGAGAAGTTTATGGTCAAAACAGCTGTTCTTTTGAAGGCAATCAAAAATGTCAGGGGATTTTAAATAACCTCTTCGCCTTTTCAGAGCTGGTGCTAGAAGCAGGTGCAAAGGAGTTTGAGAATGGATTGTGGGAATCAAGAAACCCCCAAAGACAGAGTCATAGTTTCCAGTGAACAAGCACTGCCTATGTGTCAGCCTTAAAAAGTAGATACATTCTTTACGAGAAGTTGGTAAAGGTAACAAAGCTAGTAGGCATAGCTGGGTCTGAAGTCTCCTGTTAGTGGGTTTGAGGCTTTTTCTCTTTCTAGTCTTGTATGCATGTGTTCTGTTTCTCAACTCAGATGTATTTTTTATGAAAAGACACGGTAGGGATTGAAACCGCAGGATGTGTGGGCAGGCCTGGGAGGGGGGGTCCGAGGAGCTTAGGTTCTTTATGTCTGGGTGCAGAAAGAATTCAGCCAGAGGCAAAGTGATAGGTAAGAAGTGATTTATTAGTGTAGGACGCTCGTGAGAAATGCCGGCAAGCAATCCAGCGCTGCCCCTAGAATTTAGTGGGCTAAATATTTATCATCAAAGGAAAAGTGGGGAGGGAGAGAAGACCACCTTCTTCCTCATTCTTGAGTAGACATCAAGCTTCCATCATCATCTCCTCCTCCACACCAGGTGGGGGAGTTTTCTTGTCCCTACATGGTCAAGCCAGGACTGTCATGGCACTATTTAAATTAGGAGAAGGGTGGTAACGTATGCTAAAATATGGTAAATCATCTCAGGTTTCGGTATAATGTCACCTTTTCCTTTATTTTTGTTTTTAAGGTGCACGGAGGAGCGTGTCTAGGAAATATTAACTCACTGAGCTCACTGGGCAGGATGTGGGTTTCAGTGCACCATGGTTTTATTGTCTGGGGGCATGTCTCGTGCTTCTGTTGCTTGGTTTTGTTGTTAAGCAAGCCTGCTTTCTTGAGTGATCATTAACTCACAGGGTCTCCCATACGTTTTTCTCTACTTACGATCCCCTAGTGGGCTTAACTATTTAATCACCTACTTTGTCCCTTTACTCTGTCCCTATCAGGATGACACAGCGATAGCTAGCGATCATCCAGTATACATGGTACCCTGTTTAGCATTGCTCCACTACCAAGGAAAGGAGGTGTTTGTAACTTGTGTTCTAATTTTAGAATAGAGGAATATAGATTTTTAAACTCACTTATGTAATTATTATCCAACAAGTGCAAGGATTTTTGCAGTGGGTGTATTTCCATTTCTTGGGAGCAATTACAGCATATCTGCAAGGCAAGAAAATGTTTTAACGACGTAAGAAAGCCTTTGTGGAATACTTTCTTGGAAGTACTTTTCCTTGAAATCTCTTGACCACGATTCCCACCTCACTTCCTTACAAGCACTGGAGGAAAGAAGTACACGTGTTGGGAATTCCTGGTAATTCCCTGGCGGTCCAGTGGTTAGGATTCCGCGCTTTCACTGCCAGGCGCCTGGGTTCGATTCCTCAGTCGGGGAACTCAGATCCCACATGTCGCATCGCGTGGCCGAAACGAAAACAAAAAGTACATGTGTTCTTAGGTTATTGAAGTGTTGGCGCTGAAACTCAGAGGTGCCTGTGCCCCGTCACTAACACAGCTGAGAAATGCCTGCATCTCAGGGAGCCTGGGGTCCAGCCTGGACTCAGACTTTCTCCTCAGATGTGCCAAGCAGGCATTTACTATGTGAAGGCAGCTTCTTAAGTTAAACAAACATTTTTTTTCCTTATGTCCAATTTGGGGTCCTATATTCGTGATCGAGAGCAAATAAATTCATTCTTCTACATGAAAATTATTGGAATATTAGAAACTAACCAATATGATACTCTTTTTAGGAGTTTTTGTTTAATGAATCACTTTTTAAATTAATGAATATCTTATGTTATTATTTTTTTATAAATTTATTTTTATTTTATTTATTTATTTTTGGCTGCGTTGGGTCTTTGTTGCTGTGCATGGGCTTTCTCTAGTTGCAGCGAGCGGGGGATACTCTTCCTTGTGGTGAGCAGGCTTCTCATTGTGGTGCCTTCTCTTGTTGTGGAGCACGGGCTCTAGATGCGTGGGCTTCAGTAGTTGTGGCACGTGGACTCAGTAGTTGTGGCTCGCGGGCTCTAGAGCACAGGCTCAGTAGTTGTGGTTCATGGGCTCAGTAGTTGTGGCACGTGGGCTCAGTAGTTGTGGCTCGTGGGCTCTAGAGCGCGGGCTCAGTAATTGTGGCATGTGGGCTCAGTAGTTGTGGCTTGTGGGCTCTAGAGTGCGGGCTCAGTAGTTGTGGCATGTGGGCTCAGTAGTTGTGGCTCGTGGGCTTTAGAGCGCAGGCTCAGTAGTTGTGGTGCACAGACTTAGTTGCTACACGGCATGTGGGATCTTCCCGGACCAGGGCTTGAACCCATGTCCCCTGCATTGGCAGGCGGGTTCTTAACCACTGCGCCACCAGGGAAGCCCCATAATGAATATTTTAGATGAGAATCCTCGGCTGCTCATCACGAGACCCTGGAATGTCATGGTCACGGTTGCTTCTAGTTCTGACATTTCACAAATATTTTATATAAATTTTTTATAGATCACTAATTTTGCTCCTTTGCCCCAGACTTTATATTTTCCTCTTTCCTCAGCATGTTTCTTGGTGACTTTGCCCAGGCGCCCCTGAGGTGATGAGATAAATGGCCAGTTGTGGGGAATGTTTGCTTGGGCCACCGAGACGTGAGCTAGAGTCACAGCTGAGGAATGCTGGCTACTTACCTCGTGCCAGACACAACCATTCTACAGGTGTCTTCCTCTGATTAAAACAAAAATTAGGAACAAATTCTAATTCAAAAAGTTGTGAAACTGAATGAAAAACCTGTAAAACCTATACACACAGTAATATAAGATGTTTAGAATTTTTCCTTCTCTCTCTCTCTCATATTTCTTTTGAAAAAAATTAGTAAACTTTTACTACTTTTATTTATTTGAAAACAGTATTCTTGCCCTAACATAAAGTATTTGTCCGTTTTATAGTATTTTTTAATAGCTAGAGTGGTCACAGAAATTCTTGGGCTTCATACCCTTGAACAATAATTATTTTGAGAGATTTTGTGAAAAATTTTCTTCCTTGACAAGTTTAGGGTAATGACATTGGGTTGAGCAGTGTTCCTTATTATATTAAGCAGCATACATTACAATTTGTAATTAATAAGATGAAATCAATTAGGCTTATCAGTACCATTTATGGAGTAGTAAAAAGGAGTATACACCCTGGATTCAGTTATTAAAACAATTTTCTACAGCATAAAAGATAGCCTTTTTAAAAGAGTAACATTGAAATGCCCCCCCGCCTTTAATAATTACTTTTCCTTTTTTAACTTTAAATAATCTGATCAAAAAACATACCTTCTTGATTGTGGTCATGGTATTAAAAAGAATTATCAGTGTTTCACCTGTAAAGCCTGGAAATTTATTTCTGTTCCTGTTTAAGGAGGTGAGAAGGTCTGAACAGAAAGATACTCTTTTAAGCACGGTTTATTACATTTTTTAAAAACAGACTTTATTTTTCAGAGCAATTTTAAGTTCACAGCAAAGTTGAGCAGAAGGGCCAGAGATTTAGCACAAGCCCCCTGCCCCCCACTCTCAGGCACAGTCCCCCATCAACGTCCCCAGCAGACAGTACATTTGTTACACTTGATGAACCTGCATAGACACATCACATCACCCAGCGTCCATAGTTTACATTACGGCTCACTTTAGCTGTTGTACCTTCTGTGGGTTTGGGCAACTGTGTAATGACAGGTATCCACCGTTACAGTATCATACAGAGTATATTCACTGCCCTAAAAGCCCTCTGTGCTCTGCCTGTTCATCCTTCCCTTCCCACATCCCCTGCAACCACTGATCTCTTTACTGTCTCCATAGTTTTACCTATGGAGAGTGATAGCCCATTATTATTATTATTTTTTTTTTAAACATCTTTATTGAAGTATAATTGCCTTACAATGGTGTGTTAGCTTCTGCTTTATAACAAAGTGAATCAGTTATACACATACAATATGTTCCCATATCTCTTCCCTCTTGCATCTCCCTCCCTCCCACCCTCCCCATCCCACCCCTCTAGGTGGTCACAAAGCACCAAGCTGATCTCCCTGTGCTATGCGGCTGCTTCCCACTAGCTATCTATTTTACGTTTGGTAGTGTATATATGTCCATGACACTCTCTTACCCTGTCACATCTCACCCCACCCCCTCCCCATATCCTCAAGTCCATTCTCTAGTAGGTCTGTGTCTTTATTACCGTCTTGCCACTAGGTTCTTCATGGCTTTTTTTTTTTTTTTCCTTAGATTCCGTATATATGTGTTAGCATACTGTATTTGTTTTTCTCTTTCTGACTTACTTCACTCTGTATGACAGACTCTAACTCCATCCACCTCATTACAAATACCTCCATTTCATTTCTTTTTATGGCTGAGTAATATCCCATTGTATATATGTGCCACATCTTCTTTATCCATTCATCTGTCGATGGACATTTAGGTTGCTTCCATGTCCTGGCTATTGTAAATAGAGCTGCAATGAACATTTTGGTACATGACTCTTTTTGAACTATGGTTTTCTCAGGGTATATGCCCAGTAGTGGGATTGCTGGGTCGTATGGTAGTTCTATTTGTAGTTTTTTAAGGAACCTCCATACTGTTCTCCATAGTGGATAGCCCATTATTTTTTAGCACTGAATAATATCCCATTGTCTGGATGGACCGCAGTTTATTTATCCATCACCTACTGAAGGACACCTTGTTTCTGCCCACATTTTGTCCGTTATGAATAAAGTCGCTATAAACATCTGTGTGCAGGTTTTTGTGTGGATGTAAATTTTCAGCTCAGTTGGGTTACTACCAAGGACTGCGACTGCTAGATCATAGGGTAATAGTATGTTTATTTTTGTAAGAAACCGCCAACTGTCCTCCAAAGTGGCTGCACTGTTTTGCATTCCTACCAGCAGTAATGGGAGTTCCTTTTTCTCCACATCCTCGGGGCTCTTGTTTGCATAACTCACTTGCCCCTTAGGTGTTTCAGCCTGTAACCCTTATAAAGCATCTGGGACTAAACTTGGTCAACTAGAATTTCCATTTTATCTTGAAATTCTGTATATATATTAAGAACCACTTAATTATTTTTGAAGATATGATAGTGCAAGTCTTTTCAACCTCAAGAAGTATTTATTATTTTACTTTATGGAGGGTGTTTTCAGTATCAAATGCCCTTAATTATGCAGTACTTTTCTTCCCACGTATGAATGAGATATATTGGTGATCAGGGGTGTTGTAATCAGACCACTCGTCAGACCCACCCTGGGAGTGTTTTATATACGAGTGCGTGAGCCCCACCTCCACCCTGCCCATTATCAGCCCTGTGCCTGGGTCCCTGGACTTTCAACCCGTCACAAAAACCAACATACTTGTCTGTCCCAGACCTGTTCCTGCTTAAGTGAAAGACAGTTATATAACTTCCTGTTCTAGTCCTTGTTTTGTTCTTTTAATGCAGCGTTCTGTAAGCAGTAATATTTGGGGCTATTTATTACTACGTTCGACATATCTAATTAAAGGAGTGAATAAAAGTCTACTGAGTGGAAGGAAGGGATTTTGAGGATATTTTTGTCTTGTTCAGATACAAGCAGATGAATTTGTCTGTTCAACCCGGGACTCATTATTGGGGAAGTCATGTTATTTGTGTTGAACTTATAATTTACATGTGCCCTTTTCTTTATTGACAGTAATTTGGCTTCTTTTTAGAGAATTTTCCTAGCATTTTCACACATTTCATTTGACCCTCACACACAGAAAAATCCTTTCAAAATTTGTAAGGGGTGTAAGACTGTTGCTAATTCTAACACATGAAGAAACTGGGCATAATTTACTTTTTGATTTGCTCAAATTACACAAATAGTGGTAAAAGCAATTGACCTTAGAATCCTGAAATACTAATCCTATGATTTTCCAAGATATCCTGTAGCCTCTGTTAATTCATTAGTGGTTTAATAGTAATGGCTTAGTAGCAAAATAACCTGCCTATTTATGTAGCTCATTTTTTTAAAGCATAATTTTCATGAGAGGAACACCTCGTACACCAGGAGTATTTAGCCATTATCTCACTCAATTCTCACACCAACTCCCATTTTTTCATTAATTTTTATTGGAGTCTAGTTGATTTACAATGTTGTGTTAGTTTCAGGTGTACAGCAAAGTGAATCAGTTATACATATACATATATCCACTCCTTTTTAGATTCTTTGCCCATATAGGTCATTACAGAGTATTGAGTAGAGTTCCCTGTGCTTTACAGTAGGTCCTTATTAGTTATCTATTTTATGTATACTAATGTGTATATGTCAATCCCAATCTCTCAATTTATCCGTATCACCTCTTATCCCCTTAGTAACCATAAGTTTGTTTTCTACATCTGTGGCTCTATTTCTGTTTTGTAAATAAGTTCATCTGTACCGTTTCCATTTTTATTGATTTTATTTTGTCCTCACTTTTATTCTTCTCATTGTTCCAATTACAAAGAGAAAGAAAATTGATGCCCAATGAATGAGAGTAGTTTGCCTGTGATGATACAGCTGTTTGGAATAAGATCAGAATTCACATCTATCGCGTTGGATTCTGAGGTTTCTCTGATTCGGGACCTGGGCCAGCTCCTGTGCCAGGCCTGGCTGGTCCCTGGCCATTCACTCCAAACTCAAGTTACAGCTCATAAGGAAGCTGCTGTTGCCACTGGAAAAAGGACTGAGTTATTTCCACTCACTTAACTTTGTACAGATCACTTAATCAAACTCATTTGGCTTCTGATTTCTGATTTCCAAAATGACGAGTTTGCCAGGAATGATCTCTAAGCCTCCCTTCAGCGCCGAAGTTCTCTTTCTTGTGTTCTGTAAGTCCTATGAATGGCAGGTTGATGCATGAGTCTTTGAATATAAATGTTGATACATTGTAACACTTTCTTCTGTCAATAATTTTCACTCGTATTATTTTTAAAAGAGCAGTGATTTCTCATTGGAAGGGTGAATTTAATTTTAAAGGGAAATTTGCAAAATGATATCTTAGGATAATATTTGGGAAAAGTTAGAAACTTTATCAAACTTATTTTAAAATACTTTATCCTCATATGCATAGCTGGCTAATTATCAAACAATAAGTATGAGGTCTGTAATATTTTACAGTTTTCATATACATTCTAATTTGAGGCTAATGAAATTTTGTATGATTGGAAGAATGGGGCTTCTGACCTTACAGCCACTTAATAAGAAAGGTCAGGGCTTGGCGGAAGTTGTAGTAATGAAATGTTATGCTAACCATTGATATTAAGTGACACATCTCAGACTTATGTCACATCACCTAGTCCTGTGACTCCCGCTGCACAGTACTCCAAAATCATCTGCTACTACTTTTAACCATCATCGTAAAGATGAGCTAATTACTGCCATACTGCAGTGGAGTTGGTTGTGTTTCTAGTTAAGGCCAGAACACTTAGAAACTAAGATAAATTTTAATGCAGGATAGGTGACAACGTGTTTAAAATTTCAAAGTGGCATTTAATGCAGGATAGGAGACAGCATGATTTCAGGAAAATTTTGTGGGCTTGGGAATCAGAGAGGATGAAGTTTGAGTCTGAGCCCTACTACTTATTTGCTCTGCAAGCTTGGAAAAATTAATTAACCCAAAGCCAAAAGTAATGTTTGCAGATTAACCTTTAACTTAAGCCCTGAAGGCTTCCAAGAGATAGTTAATAAAGAGGTAGGGGAAGAGGAGGGATGGGAAAACTCAGGCTGTCTATCATTTAGGATCAAGGCATCTTAACTATTGACGCAACATCGTATTCTATGTTAAGAAAATTCACACGCTTTTAAAATGATTTCACAAGCACACTTAAAATATGCATGAAACCTTTGATTCTAAAGTGCTAAGAAAAGAATTCCTATCAAGAAAAGAACTAATGAACATACGGATTTCCACTTGGCACTCTATGATGTGAATGTTTTGAGCACTACTTCTGAGTAAATGGAGGTCGGAACCTATCCCCTACTCATTTAAAATTGAAAACATTAGGAGGAAAATAGAGGCGAATTATATATATTCTGCTGAATGTTAATCCTGGAGATAACATTTTTATATTAATTAGGCTTGATTACTAGTTATTTAATTACTATTGTCTCTTATAAGGTCAGGGTCAGGGTTATGGTTTGAATGATGTACCCCCAAAAAAGATACATTAAAGGCCTGACCACCCCACCCCCATGCCTCTGTATGTGACCTTATTTGAAAATAGGGTCTTTGCAGGTGTCATCAGACTTTTAAAGATGAGATCATACTGGTTTAGGATGAGCCCTAGCCCAGTACAGCTGGTATCCTTACAAGAAGAGGAGAAGAGAGACAGACACAGGAGGAGAAGGGGAGTGACAGGGAGGTGGAGATTGGAGTTGTGCTGGGCAAGCAGGAGGCACCAAGGATTGTCACCACCCCAGGGGCCGGGACGGCAGCCGGGAACGGATCCCCACTCTGAGCACAGGGACGAAACCACGCCGCCCACGCCTGGATCTCACCCTCCAAGCTCCAGAAAAGTGAGAGAATAAATTCCTGTTTTTTTTAAGTCACCCAGTTTGCAGTAGTTTGTTCGGGCAGCCCTGGGAAGCCAATACAGTCAGTCATATCAAAATGATGTTTCAACAGTTCCTATAATTACTAAACATTCCACTGTATAAGTGTAAGAGCTTGATGTACAAATAAACACAGACTAATGTCTTCCTTTGATCTACATGTTAAAAATAGTATGTGTTGATAATAACTCTTAATACATTAATTTTAAATTATGTAACATTTTATATAGAGTGTGTGTGTATTAGATGAATATTCTTGCTTAAGCAGCACCCATTTTTCTGGCTTCAGCACCTGCGTTTCTTCTGGAAAAGCATACCTCACTCCTTCTCTGAGACCACAGGTCTGGGTGTGCTGGTTCTGACCCAGACCTGACCTGGGAGGGGCTCCCTGCCCTGCTGTCCTCAGCAGCTAGTTGAAGGATGAGAACGTGACCCAAACCAGTCCAGTTAGGTCCTGGGATGTGCAGGGGAGTTAGAGGGAGGGGGAGCTGTCCTTTTGCAGGTGCAGCTGTTTAATGGGACGTAACTTTGGAGAGAACCAGAGCCACCTCGGCAGGAGCCCCAGACGTAGGTGTGCCTCGTTACAAGGGGGAGCAGGTGGGACCCCTTCTTGAACCTACAGTTTGGACCCTACTTCCAGCCACGTCTGACGTGAGCTGTAAGAGATTCCTGTAACTTTTCTATCTTTGGCTAAGCCAGTTCTAGTCAATCTCTCTTATGTAGTATCCTAACTGTATAGAAATAGTATCTAGAGCCGAGTTGTAAGCAATCCTAGAATGTTTATGGAGGTTGGGACCAGGCAGAGGGACTCCCAGCCCTTGTGTAAGAAGCTGTCATTCCTGCTTTGTTGCAGGAATGCCCTGTTATGACCCTCGGGTCTCAGAACATGTGCCTGTGAAGCTGGTCCTTTTGGGAACCTGCTAGGTACCTGGGCTTTTTTTCCTGAAAATTCTGTATGTTGGTATCATATATAACTGCATTTTTCCTGAAGCTTTGCTGCATATTTCTGTACTGGTCTTGTCATTGTATCAGCAGCTTCAAAAGAAAAACAAACATTAAAAAAAGACTTGGAAAGTCTTTGACCTTCTTGAAAACTAAAAAATTCACTTTATGTAATTATATTTGGAGAGAGGTTCAGGAAAATATTTAATTTAATAAAGTTATGTCAAACTAAGTAGTGGGTATGAACCTGAGATGGTCCTCAGAGGTCAAAGCCACATCCTCCTGTTACGTTAGCTGTTGCGGGTGACACGTCATCTATGGTGGCTTCTTTGTTTCTCCTCCGTTTGGCCCGTCACTGGAGTGTCGGGTGCCCCCTGGGAGCCCAAGCTTGTGAATTCGGAGCGTGAACTCGCAGGCAGTGAGCTAACCTGGGCGGCCACGCTGCACAAAGCTCCTGAAGAGGTGGGACAGTGTTGGTGTGAAATCTTGGATGTGGGTAATTTAAATGGACCACAGCCAGTATCTTTACTTTCTCCCCTGTTTTGATGACAACGAGTCCCCTCAGTGAGGGGCCCTCTAAGCGGCCATGGTCCCAAATCCTCAACCCAACAGTGTTGTCTGTAAAATGCATAATTTAGAAACCTGCGTTTTCACCCTGTGTTACCACTTCATCATGGTCAAGCCCTTTCAGGCAGTAAGAATAAAACAGAGAACTAGACCCAAACTCATCCAGGGAGAAATAAACATTCCAGGTGACCTCTGACACTAAAATCGCAAAATATTGCATCAATGTGGGTCTCTCAGAATGCTCTGGTTGTTGACATAACAGGTAACAGGGCAGCCATCCCTCTCCTCCATCAGATGTTTTCAGTGTAAGACCATAGAGATCTAGAAAGCCATATTGATTTTCATTAGAATATAGAATGGTGTCAATATGTGACTTTATAACTTTGCTCACCATTAGTTGTAGATTTTCATCATAAAGGACAGTATTTGGCAGAGAAGCTTTAAAGAAGGATATGAGTAGGCCCTTCCATTCAAGAAGTTCTGTATTTCAAAGGACAGCACTTTATCACACGTCTCTTATTTGAGAGCCCACTGAATAATAATCAAAATCATCCCAAATAACTGGCAGCAAAAATATTTTAAGGTGATTTTTTGTATTTTCTTCTGTGCCTGGTTTACAGCAGAACTGAAAGATACTTTCAGTTGAACTGTGCCTCAGCACAAGACTGTACCAGGGACAGAAGGAAAGAAACAAGGTCAAGAAGAGATTGCCTTGAAGGAGCAGGAACTCCCAGACTCTTGGGTGTGTCCCATGTAACTTAGAGAACAAAAGCAGATGAAGATAACTGAGGCCAGACCATCAGAATTCAAAGGCCAGGGAAGTACACTGACATATCGTCTAGGCACACCAAACACAACTCAGGTAGGTCAGGCAAGTGTGCGTCTTATTAGGAATGTCATGTTCTGTCTGTGGGTAACCACATCAGTAGGGGGAGTCTAATTTAAGTTTTTTGGCAAGATAACATTAAATAGTCTTTCATAAACATTTAAGATGTGAGGATGAAAAACAGGATTATATTGTTGGGGGTTTTGTTGCCGAAGCCCAAATAGGATGTTTATCTTTAATGATTGTGTCTATGCTGTGGTGAAGACTTCAGTTCAGGTCCTGGCTGGTAAGGGATGGGGGTGGCAGAGATGGCTTTGCACGGAGCTGCCTGCATGAGTGATGTGGAGTTGCAGCGAAAGGTGGTGTTTGCAGAGCTCCTGACAGTAGGCACCTGAGTCCGCAGGACTTAGCCGGCATTGTGTCCCCGTTCAGACAGAGGACCTCTAGCCTTGGAAACAGCGATGAAGATGTGACTGAACTCGGCAAGTCTGGCTCAAGAGCCGGAAAACTGGGAGGAGCCTGCCAGCAGGCATTGTGGCGGGAAAGGAGACAGAGAACTAGTTACCAGGACTAAGGAAGCTACAGACCAGGTTTCAGGGCCAGAGAGCAGCCTGACACCGCAGGAGAGATACACCGCAGGAGAGATACACCGCAGGAGAGATACACCGCAGGAGGCGGGTCTGCAGAGCGAGTGGCTTTGGTCCATCCACCTCCCTGTTAAACGGGGACTCTTTAATTTCCTTCTGCGAAGGAAGGGGGTCCTGTTGGGACTTGTCTCATACTCCAGGAGATTATCCATCTATCTATCTAATGATCTATCTATCTATCCATCTGTCTATCATCTATATATCATCTATCTACCTATCATCTATCTATCATCTATCTATCACTATATCTCTTTATCTGTCTATCCTATCTATCATGTATGTATCTATCTACCTATCTATATCTATCATCTGTGTATGTATCTACCTATTTCTATGTCTATCTACGTATCTATATGTTTATGTATGTATATGATGATATACATGTGTATCTCTCATGATCTCTTGTGTTATTTCCTCTGCTCTCATGACACTGAAACCTGCCCACTTTCAGACATCACCCTTCAGTCCACATATGGGGTCACACTTAGGTGTCGTGATAACCATATAGAAATAATGAAAGCCATAAAGCAAAACAAAAACAAACCAAAAATGTGCCCGTATGTCAGGTCTGTGCGGTCACAGTCTGTAGAAGAAATAGCATTTTTCTGCCTTACGACTTCACCCCTGTTGTGTTTTCCTTCTCTTTGGAGGTGATCTAAGTGTGAATTGGACAAAGTCAGCTCTCTCTTGTTCGCTAATCACTATAGTCTACTTCTATTTTAAACTGATCCTGAATAAGTTCCTATCAAGTTTAAACTAATTTATGAAAACAGTATATTTTATCAATGATAAATGTTAATTTGAGAACTAATACATTACTCAAAATATACTTAAGTACAAATGTATTTGTTGACAAAATAATTGCCTGATACGAAAAGAGTCTCAAGATTTTAAAACTGCGTGGAGATAAATTTTTATTCAAAAAAGACTTTATTTCACTATGACTTTTATTCCACTATGAAAATGACGTCATTGTTGATTAGTTCAAAATATCTATGCCCTTTCAAGTACATTTAGCATTGCTTTATACACAGATATGTAAGTGGCAGTCATTTTTCTGGCTAGAGCACCACTAATTTAAGTTAATGGAAATTCTCACAGATACAGATCTCAGAGGCCATGCTTTATCTTTAGTAAAAGTTTGCTATTGGGGGGTGCACGTGTGAGAGCTATAGTTTTAATCACAGAACATGGCTTGTCTTGCTGAGCTGATAGAAGGGAATTGTCACCATACTGCTGAGTTATGCTCTGCACGGCAACCCTGTTTTTCATTAGGTGGTTACATCGCCCTCAAACTGTGCTTTCAGAGCTAATCTCCATCTTTCAATTAAGCAAAAGACATTCATTGTCTCCTGCTGAGAAATACAGGGTCGGCTTTTTTATCAGTTATTCCTTTCCATGCCTACTTTCTTTGGTTTTCAGCAGTTTCTTTTTGTTGTTTTTTTATAAATAAACCTTGGGTATTTGGATTCAAATTTTATCCCTAAATTTCTCAGTTTATTATCTTGCTTGAGAATGACTTTTTGGACATGAAAACTAATAAATATTATTTTATATACGTAGAATTAAAAATTTTGTCCCCTATTTCTAGGTTGGCTACACTTTTATTTAAGCTTTCTAGAATTCCAGAGAATTCAGAGGGTTTTCAGAATCTGGAAATCTTTTTGTTCCAATATTCAGATTCTTTCTGAAACTTATTTGTTATAAGACATTTCAGAAAGAAGGTAGTGGCTACTCTATTACTATTTATTTTCTCATGTTACATGTAATTTCCTGTGGACAGAAGGGAATTCTGAAGTCAGGAGTATATGACAAACATAATAATTTATTATTCAGTGAAACACTTATTGTGATAAAACAGCTGATGAATTTGAAGTGTGATAATCAGAAGAAAGAAGAGTGTTGGTTGTAATTTTATCGAGGAGAATCTTCATCCAGTGAATTCACATGGAGAATTGAGACAGTTTATGGATAGCAGCACCTTCAGTAAGTTCATACAGATGTTTCTGGTACCTGGGCAGAGGCAGGCAAGGATGCTGCCTTAGCATCCTTAAGCATCCGGAGAGGGGCTGTGCCTTGTGTAGAGACTCACCATGGACCTGCCTGCCTTGTTATCCACTGACTCAGCGTAATTCTTCCCCTATATTTCAGGGAATATATGTCACTCAATTTTGCTTTCACTTACTGTCTTCAGATGAGCAAAGACTCCTTCCTCACAGGACGTGTGAAGATTAGATAGTCTTTCTGGGGTGGTGAGGATGGTACTTAGCCCACAGGAAACACTTAACAGTAACAACAGCAGTAATGATGCCTAATAACATGTTATTAGGTAAGTATAGCTTCTTGACTTACAGTTTTAAAGAACGAATATACATTTTTTGTTTTCCCAAACATGATGTTACCTTGAGCATTTATTTAAAAATATAAACCCTTAAAAATGCCCAAAGGTAAATTAGTTCTAGTCAAGGATTCCTTTTAGTTTTGAACAGTCGTGTATTAATGCTCGGCCCTGCTGATTTCCTGCTGATAAATTAGTGGTCATGTTTCTTGCGATGGTGATGTCATGATACCATGATATTATGACTAACATCTCTGCCAATGGCTTTGAGCTAAATTAAATCACAGCGGTGATAATGCGGCCCTGCTGAGTTTCTGTGCTGAGCTTGAGCAGTTGAGAAATAAAACCATTAGTCGTAATTGAAGAATTCGGGTTTCTCTGTAGTAGTTTTTCACAGGAAACTAAAGAGGATGAGCCCAAATTGGTCCAAAATCACACGATAATCACTCCTTATTGCCTCATTAGCATCTTAAGAGATAATGACAGTGGAGACCTTTAGTGTGTTTTCCAGAACCTAAATAGAAATGCAACTCATAATTTTTAGAGTTGGAGACAGAACAAAATGTCATTAAAGTCAGGCTCTTTTCTTCTCAGCTTTTTTATGTTACTGTTGTTGTTGTTTCCTACGATAGTTAAGAAAACTGAGTTGAAGTAAACCCGTGTGTCTTGGTAGAACACCTGTATCCTTTCTTTGTGGAGCTGGGCTTACCTGTGAGCACGCCTCCTGTCTGTGTCAGGTCTCAGCCATGACTTACAAGCCTTGACTGGGCATGTAGCACCCACAGAGGTGGATGCACGATGTTCCGTGTGACCTTAGGAATCACACAGGACAGTTACATGACTTTACTGACGTTGAAGCCAGAGTTCAGCGGTGTTATAACCTGTGAGGCTGGCGGACTTCCAGCCCTGGGTCCCGTCCTCCACTTCTCCTTTCCTGCCAGTGACAGCTGGCGTGCCCACCAGCATTGCCACCTGCATCTTTGCCTCTGAAACACCAGCTGGTAATTGAGCTTCTTTATAGTCAATAATTAAGGCATGTGCAAAAATTGGACACTTCATGTTTACTTCACATACCTACTCCCCCCCGCCCCGCCCCTCAAAAAATGCCCTCAAATCTTGACTTTATTTAATGGCGGTGGATTTCTTGTTTCTCAGGCTTGTAAGTTGGGACTGTTTCAGCCTCTTCCTCTTCTTCATTCAGATTCTCTCTTAATTTGTTGAAGTAAATCAGCAGCCGCTTCTGCTGTGGTGAGTTTATATACGTTGTGACCTTTAGTGTCAAGCAAAATAAATCAACCCTGGCTGAGCTGAGCACGAAGGTAATGGCTAGAGTGAGAAGTAGCGTCGTCTGGATCCTGTGCTGGTCCAGATGACAAATCCTGAGGAACTAGATCTCATGGGTAAGTCCAGGTCTCACGTTCACTCCGTGACTGAGGTGTTTAGGCCCTGTCACTGGAGCAGAAGTATGTTGAGGTGATGGGGGGGCGAACCTGAGAGGGAGGCAGGCCTGTGACAGGAGGAGGGTGGCTGAGGAGGGGAGGTTCCACACCTGTTTTCTTCCTGTTGCCCCGTCCCCGGGCGATCACACTCTGCTCCGGGCTTGGTCTTTGCTTCTAGACTTCCTTTGCTCTGCCCTTCAATCCATAGGAGGTGGGCGGCATCCTACGACAGAGCTTCAGTTTCATGAACTAAACGTCTCTTCTCCCATCTCCACACTTTCTCTTCACCGTGCGTGGCTTTGTGGTAGGTGAGCCGTTCACCACTTAGATCATTAATATTGGGATGTGTCCGTCAACACTTTGATCCCAGAACATGTGACGTTTAGGACCTTACATTGCTCTTAGAGAATAAAATGTATTAGTCAAGTGAAGGAATATTTGTGTTTGTGGAAGATAATGAATAATAAAGGAGACTTATTCTCTTTGTCCTCAACACGTGAATATCCCGTTACTGAAATAGCTCAGCCATATAATAAAACAATTCATAATAGACTATAATACATGAAGGGTTTATTCTATTCATGTTGTCTTTTCTCGTATCTGTAATATAGTACCCTGTGACAGGCTAGGACTCAATCAGTATGAAAATATTATTAGACCAGATTTTTTATTAATTGGATGCTATTCGTCTGAGTGTAAAAATATAGGAATTTATCTTAACATTAACGTGAAGATTAAACTCAAATTAATTAACTTCTGGTGGACTTTACTTTTTAAGTTTAGTTTGTGGATTATGCCTCAAAGATATGATATGGTAAGTAAAATATGAAGAAGGGAAAATAGGAAAGCTACAGTCTCGTTGAACTCAGGACCAGCAGAGCAGGCGGCCTGGGCTGTGGGTTCAGGTCTGACCCAGTACAGAGGCGACCAGCAGCTCCGCTTACCGGGGGATGGTTAAAAGTGCTCTTGCAGGGAACTCTGTGTAAGAAGCAGGAGTAATGTTTGCAAACAGCAACTTCCTGAAGGCAGCTCCCGCTCACATAAAGCTGTGGGCTAGAGCAGGAGGGAGACTCATGTGCAGGGTTGGGACAGACCTCTCCGGGCTGTAAGCTCAGTGACTAGATAAGTGATGTCAGCAGCAGGGCTTCTGGATGGAACTTGGACCTGTTTTGATCCCAGTTCTTGTTTGGGAGCCTCAAAGGCCCAAATGCAAACAGCCCCTCAAAGCATGGAGGGATGCAGGGAAGGAGACAGAGAGGAGAGAGAGATTGTTCTGGTCAAGGTGAGCCTTCAAATCAAAGTTGTAAAAGACACGAGGGAAAATAAAGCAGAGAAACATTAATAAAGGTAATTAGCAGGATTGGAAAAATTAACACTAACTACGCATTGAAGGACCTATTTCAAGAGAAGAATCAAATTAAATTCTGGCAATTGAGTAGAATGAGTAACTTAAGTGCTAATAAACTCCAGGTGTTAACTTCCGAGTGTACATGGTAAACCCCAGCATAAGACAGATGGGGGCCAAAAACGTTGAAGCAGTTAAAATGTCCATTTTGCATCATGTAAGCTCAGAAACTTCCAGGCAAGTCTGTGTGTCCTGTTGTCCCTGGGCCCAAACGTGCCTTCCAAAATTATCTTCCTTTGTGCTGCTGTGTGGGTCCCTGGTGGTGGTCTTTGACCTGTCTCTGTAGGGTTGTGGAACATTCTGGCCACGTGGCTGCTGTAACTACCAGGACGGTGGCTGTGAGTCCAGGAATCTCCCAGTTAGTTGGTGCCTGTTTTGTCCTCCTGACCTGGGGAGACCGAGCGGGGAGACCAGGGCAGGTGTGGGACTCGCCTTCTGACGTTCCCTGCCCTGTCTTCCTCGCCTAAGTCCCCATCCCTGGATGAGAACTTCAGGACCCGCCTTGAGAACGTGTCTGGGAGAAATGGGACCACTTGCCCGTCACTGTTTACTTACATTTGCATTCAGAGGGTTGATGCGTGGGCATCACCAGATTTTACTATAATCATTTTCCCTAACATTTTTTCCCACCAGGACCAGCTGGCAAGAAATGGCAGCAATGAAATTTGGGTGATTTCTTTATAAGTAAATTATTTAAGACAAGTTAAATAAAAATGCAATGAATGAGTAGATGTTAATTTTTCTGTCTTCGGAATAGTAAATACTTGCCCTAAAAAAAAAATCATTTGATTTATTATTTCAAACAATGAGTTTGTAAAGTCTGAACCTTTTGTTTAAAGATTAATTTTTTTCAAGCTCCAGCATTCTTACAGTCTATACTTCATGAATTGCATAAAATAATAATATTTTGTTAATCCAGTTTCAATACATGATGCAATTCACCTACTGTTTCTGCAGTTACATGCTCAGGAAACTCACCTGGTTTAGTGAATCTAAGAGATTTTGAAATATTTTCAACTCCTCCCTCACTGGTACCTTCCCCTTTTTATTCTGGCCTTAAGAAATGGATGCATCCCACCTCACCACCTTTTCTCCATGCTGCCAGGACTTGATTGTTGTTTTATTTGATTTCGTGGGTTTTAGAGGTGAGCAGTTTTTTTTTCCTTTTCTTTCTTTTCTTTTATTACTTTATTTTTTATTTTATTTATTCTATGCCACGCCCTGAGGCATGCAGTATCTTAGTTCCCCGACCAGGGATCGAACCTGTGCCCCCTGCAGTGGAAACGCGGACTCTTAACCCCTGGACCGCCAGGGAAGGCCCTTCTTTTTCTTTTGGCAGTCGAGAAATCAGGAGATGATTATTTTTGTAGAGAAAAATGATGTTAAACAATGTTATTAAAAACAATGTGTATTCAAGACACTTTTAATATTCCTGCAAAGGTGGGGACGGGGATGTTATAGAGAAACTTTGAATTTATGCTGCTATTCTTTTTGGAAATGGACAAGTACTTTTCCACCACTTCTCCCGGAGGCTCAGTAAACTTCTCATCTGCCTGACAGTCCTAGCACGTGACCGGCTGACAGAGTATTTCCTGCTGGGCGACGGGAACTCCGTCTTCCAGGCCGCCTGCCACCTGCCCAGCGGGCTGGGTTCTGTGAGGTTGGCCCCTAACAGGACCCACTTGGCACATCAGCACCTGTCAGGGGGGCTCTCGGCTGTGTGTCAGGGCAGGGAGGCCGGGGGCCTCCACTCAGTGGACGTTCCCTCCAGCTTCGTCCACAGGTGTTTCCAGGAGCTGTCCGGTCGCTTGTCTAGGACACACAACACAGGTCGCCATCGTGGCCGACATCCTAAAGCCCCGGGAGGTCCCCCTCTCAGCTGAAATGAGGATGTACCACGGGGCTGGGAATGCAAGAAGTCGGTGACCGTGCTGCTTTCTTTTCCTTACATTCAGCCAGTTAGATGCAGCCTCAGGGTTACAACCACTGAGCACAAGAAGGTCAGAGAATGTGGTGAAATGATGCTTCGGTTTCGTGATGGTTGTTACGTGGTATTGTTCTCATTCTGTTCCTTTTATTTCCTGATGGCCTAGTCAGAAAGATACATTTCTGATATTTACCATTAACAACGACGCAGCCGTTCATCGCTGCTGATTCCACGTGTTTGATGTGGAGCCGCATTTTGTCGTTCTCGGCTTTTGTGCCGGGACTGGATGCTGCTCTGGTCTAGGCCTGATCGGATCCCATCGCCTTGTCCATTTACAAACCCAAAAAAGTGACTATGAAGGCTTTTTGAATGTTTTGGATATTTGGATAAATGCCTCAGTCAACAAACATTTCCAGTGTCTTTAGATTTCTAAATAAGGTGTTTGGAGATGTTAACTTGCTGGATGTGGTGGTGTTACCGAACCAAACTCAGGTCCACTCACCCACGTGCAGTAAAGCCAGTCCCCTGACATCGGGTCGTGGTGAAGGAAAGTGCAGTGTTTATTGCAGGCGCCGAACAAGGATTGCAGGGCATCTAGTGCTTAAAGCACCCAAACTGCCCAGAGGCTTTCGGGGAAGGGATTTTAAAGACAGAGTGAGGGCAAGTGTTACGGGGTGTGTGATCAGCTCGTGGACACTCTTCTGATTGGCTGGTGGTGAGGTCATCGGGAATCAGCATCATCAACCTGGTTCCATCTGGTCTGGGGTCTACGTGCCTGTGGGCAGCAGACAGTTAACTTCTCCCACCTGGTAGGGGCTTCAGTATCTGCAAAACAGCTCAAAGGCCATGGCTCAGAATATTATCTATAGTCCTGGAGGAGGAACCAAAGGTCCTTGACTTTGTTCAGTGGCTAAAGTATTATTATTTTGTCTTGTTTGACTATTTTCCTCTCTTTCTGGAATTTCTCATTTTTCTGATTAAATTTATTCTTTGTAACTCGGGGAAGGCCAAGGAAACTAAAGCTTTTCGACAAACAAGAGGCAGGCAGAGGACATGGTAGGGCGTCTGGACATGGGTAGGCCCCAGAGGGTCCTGTGTGGTTACAACGGCAAACCATGGATCTGGTAGGTCAGTGCTAGAGGTGCGGTCCTCTCAAAGATAGCAGTTAGTCATTTTCATTTGTACCAGCTGAATAAGCTGACTGAAAAGGGCTGTGAGTATCAGAAACTGCACTGTCCTCTGATTTCGCTGTGCTGGTTGTGTGGAATTTAAGCTAATCACGCTGAGTCGGTGGCAGTCAATGGGATCTTCGTTTAACAACCGTCAGATCCATCCTTTGCAGAGGACTGTCTTTTGTAAGCGATGATATTAACTGGAAACGACAGACTGAAGGCTGAGGGAGACCCTGGAGGCCCGCTCACCTGCCGGGGTCATTATCGTCGGGCTTTGTCAAGATGGTCTGTTACGGTTGTGTTCACAGCTGTTTGAGCGCCATCGACCTGAAAGAAGGGATATTGGACAAACACTTGAAAAGCTTTAACTCATAAAATGGGTTCTGAAGATGACTGTGTCTATTAAAAAGCATTTAGTTATGATTTCTACTAATTCGTTACTTCAGCCAGTATTATCACCGGTTCTGTAAAACCCTCTTCGTTTTAAAGGTCTGGGCGCACTTAAAACCCCTTTCCATGTTTAGGATGTTAAGATCCCCGCGGTTACATGGAAGTCTTTTGTGGACGTTACCAACAGCCTGTAAGTGCAGATTTGAGAAAGCGAGATCTAGTTCTGCATTCTTTTTCCTGTCATTACTTGTTTTTCATGGACTTCACCTGTCCTTAGTGTACAGTATTTACCTTATAAAAGAACATGCTTCACTGATGGGGGAGGCTCGATTGTCAGTATCTACATTTCAGGTGAAATGCGTCATCTTTGAGTTTTGATTGTGTCCTCTGCTGGGCGGAGGTAGTTCATGGAGAAGGCCTTAAATATTATCTTGGAGAATGGAGATTTTTCTTTTGAAAGCCTCGTAAAAAGGAGGAAATGAGGCTTTCCTCATTTTTATTGATGCATGATTTACATAAAATAAAATGAAATGAATTAAAATGTACAGTTTGATCCATTTTCGTGGATGCAGATCATTGAATTAATACCACCTCAGTCGAAGCAGAAATAGAGAACAAACCTTCCTCACACTGTCTGCTCTGCCCGCTCTCCCACCCACTGGCCCCGTCCCCTATCCTGCCCTGACCCAAGCCATCCCTGCTCCGAACCGTTCGGACTTCTTTCATTTAATTTAGTTTAGCTTGCTCTAGAATTTGATGTACATGGAACTACACTGTGTGTATATCTCATGTCTACTATTTTTTTGTTTGGTATAATGTTTTTGAGACTTAGCCAACATTTTTGCATGTTTCAGGGGTTTTTCGGGGTCTGTTTTATTGTTGGGTAGTATTCTGTCTGCATGACAGCGATTTGTTGATTCACTCCTCCGCTGATGGGTATTTGAGTTCGTTCTTGTAACTGTGGATGCCGCGAACATTTTTGTAATAGTCTTTTTGTGAACATGCAAAAAAATTATCTTGGCTGAATTCATAGACGTAGTGTGGTTTAACTATATAACAAAGCGCTGAACTACGTTCCAGAGAGGTCGTGCAGGGCGTCAGTTTATGTCCTGTCATCTCTCAACCCACCTTTCTCTGCAGCCGTGGAGCTGGATCCGGGAGCACATGGCCTTCGTAGCCAACACAAAGTTCAGCTTTGTCAGTAGAGGGGCTGCAAGGACCTTGCATACCGGGGGTGGGGGGCTTTTCTGTCTGGTTTCTCCTTATGTCTTGGCAGTGGTACATGATGGAGACAGGCGGGGGTCTCCACCCCAGCTGCATCCCCTGGCAGGCTTGCACACCCCAGGCTCAGGGGACGCCTCACACCCCAGGTCTTGCACTGGAGAACGGATGCCCGATACTCAGGGTTCCCACGGGCACACTCCTGTCAGCGCCAGCCGAGCCGCACGTGGGTGGAGGCTTCCTGGTGCCCCCCAGCTGCAGTCCCTCCCTCCAGCCTGGGTGCACCCATAGCAGCCATGGGGGCAGTGGGACGGTGTTTCCTGCTCTCCAGAGACTGTGGACCAGCCCCTTCCCGTCAGCCAGATGCTCAGGCGCCCAGCGGGTGGTAGCTTTCTCCAGCGAGGTCTGCATCCCACGTCTGGGAGGAAGCACGGGTTCCTGGTTCAGTTCGTCCCCTTCGCTCTGCCTCAGCATCAGATGTTTGCCTCTGTTTCCGGAGGAAGCGTGTAGGTGCTTAGAAGCCCTGATTGTGTCTCTTAGGGATTAGCCTCATCGTCCTCTCAGAAAGAGTGCGTGTGGACGTTATCGTTTTTCCTTTTAAATAGGCAAAAACAGAAGAGTAGAGTTTACTTCGGGAAGCAGTGAGCTTAGAGCCAGCGGCCTGCTCAAGGGCAGAGGATGGCTCAGGGGAGGTGCTTGCAGCTGCCTGGCAAGTTACAGAAGTTTTGTAGGACTTGAATAACTGTCACCTAGAATACAAACAGGAATGGGCAAATGGAGTACTTTCTGTACATCTGGAAATATTCCAGGCAGTTAACACACATTTATGCAAAGTCACATAAACGTATTTTCAACTCAGTGCTCCTTTTCTAAATTATTCCTTATTTTTTAATGTCACGGCTCCCAGGTCAGTTAAAGCACAAAATTATAGAATATGTTATTTTATATTTTAGAATTAGCCCAATTTCTTCCATTTATAGATGAAGACATTTAGATGAAGACATTGGGTATAGAATAGTTAGGGGACATAATCAGGAACTGTAGGTAAACATTATTTCATAAGACAAGCTGTTGTTGTATTTTTAGGGACTTTTCCTTATGATTCTGTTTCAGGCAACCCTTTAGTAAATGTGAACCAAATCATAGGTATGTTTAGCTCTAATATTGGAAAGAAAATCCCAGATATAAACCTTTATGATGGAGATTAAATGTCATCATCTTTATATATGAAATAAGAGATTTGAAAATGGAAACCATTAAAAATAACGAGTTTTACGCATAACCAATTTTTCTGGAATGCACCTACTTTATAAAAGAAACACTATTAGCATTTATCACTTTAAGAGTCAATATGATGTATTGACAAAGAAAAAGAATGATAAAGAACTGAAGAGAATGGTGTTGAAAATCTTCGTCAGTCTTTGACTAGAGCAGAACAACTCTAGGAAGAGATCCTGCCTTGTGGTGGCTCCTGGAGTTTTCATTAACTTTGACTGATCAATGCAGTAGTCAGTTGCATTTAATACACCTTTATAAGATAGGATATTATTGAAATAAACACTCTTATATTTGATATATATTTATTACAAAACAATCAAGCCATCGCATCTGAATCTGCGAGTTGTGTAGATCTCCACATGTACTGTTTGTAGTGGGGACTCCAAGTTAGAGTGTGTGGATTTTATGTAACTGAAGTGATAGTAAGGTTTCAAACTAAGAAAGTCACTGCAAAGACTTGAGGCTACATTTAATCACATTTAGCACCATAAAACTGGCTGTCAAAAGTCTAATTAACTCTCAGGCATTAGTCTTGTTTTCCACGCTGCTCACTTGCACAGCCTTTCATTATAACATCTGGCAAGGTTTAAAAAATTCCCTAGAAGACCACTTCTTCCTTTAGTTTCACAGCGTAGAGTTATAGTGAAGTGAACTATTGTTAGAAAAGCAACAAGAGCATATTTGATGCTTCGTTCTTGAACCATGAGGAAGGTTTTTAATCTCATTTTTGGGTTGCAGGTTACTTCATTTTTTGTAAAAGCATCCAATTAAGCTTAAAGAGACAGGTTCCCGAGTGAATGCTGATACGTATGTTGATTTTACTGTTTAGTGATGTTGACATTTTCCCAAAATTAAAACCCAACTCTCAGTGGCACAGTTCACCTGCTCTTAAATCATGATGAATATCCAACTGAGTCTTTGTTTTCTTGGGTTTATTCCAACTGCTAAAGAGTTCTCTTATCACCTAAATATGCTTTATGTTACCAATTGAAATTCAGAAGAAGGGTGCATTTGCTTAGATGTTCGCTAGACTAGCTGGAGATAAACATTCCAAAGCACAAAATTTTGATGATAACGAAATATTATAATGTTCAGGAGGTAAAGAATGATCGCCTACATGGACGGCGAGCAGACGTACTAGTTAGTGGCATCTGATGGCAGAAGAACATGAAATAATATCTTCATTGTGGTAAAGAAAAAATAATTATCAAATAAAGTTCCAGACACAGCTAAATTATCCTTTAAGAGGGATTGAAAAATAAAGATACATTCAGAAAAATAAATAAATATCCAAGGCAGAGCACAAATTGTGCTTGTTGAAACAATCACAAAAGGATGTGCTTCAACAAATAGAAGGAGATCATACAAGAAAACCCAAAAGGAAGAGTGAATTGCAAGAAGCAATGATGGGCATAAATTGGTAGAGTTGATCATTGTAGATGAGCTATGTCAGGAAAAATAATAATAATAGAAATAATGACTAATTTGCAGGGGTGGGGTGGTAACGTGTGGTGTAACTAATAGAAAATGGTGTGGAAACTGAATGTCAAAGATTTGGTGCTGATGTGTTCGAAGGTCCTAGTTCCCTTCAGAAGGAGGACGAACTACTTACTCTATGGGTATTCTTATCAGTTATGCCGGCTGTGCATGTAAACATCTAAAGGAAACAACTAAAGAGATGTCATAATGTCCAAACTAGCAGGAAGGACAAAGGTACTCAATGAATAAAATAACAGCCAATACACTATGAGGCAGGAAAGGGGAAAGAAAAGCAAAGGAAAAAGAACACTGCAAATTAGAAAGCACAAAATAACGTGATAGAAAAGAGTCCAATTATATAAAAAAAATTGCAATAGGTAAAACAGAAAAAGTGATAAATTGTTTTAGGTTGGGCTTCTGAATCCACCTAAGGGTTTTGAAAGCTGCCTTTAAAATATAAAAATTAAGAATTGAAAAATAAAGGGATTGGAGGAAAAGTTCACCAGGAAAATACACATCAGAAGAAGAAAAGCAGTTACAGCAATATTAATGTCAGACAGAATCTACATAGTGGAAGGCAGGAGCAGGAAGTTTCTTCAGTGGATTCAGGTTGCTGCCTCAACACACCTGTTCAAACCAGGTGTTGCCTGAGCCCCTGAAACCATTTCTGCTCTGCCCTGTGGTCACCCTTGGCCCCGTGCCCATCTTCCTCATCCCTTCTCTGCTGGACGTTTTGTGAGTTTCCCTGTTGATCACGTATTGTTCAGAGCATCTGCAGATTCTTGTGTGTGACAAACCTCATTACACCACTCCCCAGCTCAAAATCCCTTGACCACGTAGCATTACTGACAAGGTGAAACTCCAGTGGGTCAGAAGCTTCCATCTTCGTCTCCAGTGTTTTTCCACACTACTTGCTGGTATCACCCACATTTGCATTTCACTGGTCCTGAACTATCTGTCACTCCCTGAATAGGGAACCCTCTCACCATTATATAATCCCTTCATCTGCGTGTGTGTGTGTGTGTGTGTTACCACAAAGCTAAATACACACACACGTATATAATTTACACCCAACAGTGTATTCTACTTACCTATTTATTCGTCTCTCTTCCAGTAAAAGAGTTGAGTCTGTGGGGAACACGTAGGGTATGTGGTGTCATGTGTGCTGAAATGCAATAATCCACTTCAGGAGCAGAATGAAAAGAACAAAATTTTGCTATTTGCAGTAACATGGATAAGTCAGACAAAGAAAGACTTACATGTGGAATCTAAAAAATACCACAAAGTAGTTAATATAACAAAAAAGAGACAGACGCACGGATACAGAGAACAAACTTGTAGTTACTAGTGGGCAGGGGAGTAAGAAGTACAAACTATTAGGTATAAAATAGGTTACAAGTATATATTGTACAACACAGGGAATATAGCCAGTATTTTATGATAATTATAAATGGAGAGTAACCTTTAAAAATCGTGAATCACTATGTTGTACACTTGTAACTTATATACTATAAATCAACTATACTTCAGTAATAAAAGGAGGAAAAAAATGATATCAGTTAAGTCCTCAGGTTAGTTCATATCAATGAGAAAGATTATTGAATTATTAGATGATTATTATTAGATTAGTAGATGAAGAAAAGAACATAACCAAGTGAATTGAATGCACTAGCTGAAGTCTTCCTAGGTGTGGTTTTACTGGGTGATTGAGAGAAAGTTAAAAACACTAATGCAGGATAGAATAGGAGTAGGGAATTTGAAAAAGTTGGAAAGAGCGGAGCGCAGCGGGGGGAGGAGATGGTTTTATCCAGCCTCTAAGATACAGGATTGGTTCTCATCCATGGGCTTCAGCCAAGAGGAAGATGGCTGTGTTATTGTTGTGATTTCAAGAATGAAATCTCAGGCATCTGTATTTATAGCCTGTGATGTTTTATAGTTGTAAGCTGCCAACAATGTGAGTTCTACTCAAAAGTACAGATGGTTAAAATCCCATGCACAGAAAGTGTCTTTTTCTTGTTGCAGATTCTCCGTACGGGCTTCCTCTTGTTCACTTTCTGTTATATTTTCTGTCTCTTGACAAATGCTCTTGCTCTTTTATTTGATCATTTATGTAAAGTTTTATGCCAAACTTGCATTAAATTCTTTTTCACGTGCTGTATTTGCTCTGATAATTTCCTTCTCACTCTACATCAAATTTTGAGTTCTGATCTATCTTATTAAATAGATGTAACATAAGAGGGTCATGGAACTTTTGAAAATTACCTAATGTGGGCTGTATAAAGTAAAGAAAACTGAAAGAAATAACTAACTGTAACTATTAATAGTCTTCATTCAAGGGCTTCCCTGGTGGCGCAGTGGTTGAGAATCTGCCTGCCAATGCAGGGGACACGGGTTCGAGCCCTGGTCTGGGAAGATCCCACATGCCGCGGAGCAACTGGGCCCGTGAGCCACAACTACTGAGCCTGCGCGTCTGGAGCCTGTGCTCTGCAACAAGAGAGGCCGCGATAGTGAGAGGCCCGCGCACCGCGATGAAGTGTGGCTCCCGCTTGCCGCAACTAGAGAAAGCCCTCGCACAGAAACGAAGACCCAACACAGCCAAAAATAAAATAAAATAATAATAAATTTAAAAAAATTTTTTAAAAATAGTCTTCATTCAAAGTACAGTTAGATTAGATTAACCATGATAGTTTTACATGTACTTTATAGTGTTTTATTTCAAAGTGGAAACACTCCTTTTTTAGAATGATGTCCTAGATTAACTATATCAACAATGAGTATATGACATGTAAGTATACAAGGCACACTTGTAGGTGCAATGTCATTGTTTAGTTGTTAGAATTCTTTCATTTTAATCAATATTTAAAAGCCATATTAATAATTAAAAATCAAAATAGACTAAGGACTAGAAATAGCTCAAGACATTTTTAATGTCTACTAAGTTACTGTATGTTTTTCTTTTATGTTGTCCAGCAAGAAATCATATGATTCTGAGGTATAATAGTTTTTTAATTAGTGACAGTTTAAACTGTGACATTATAATGAGCATGTTCCAGAAATTTGCATTTTCATACTGAACAAAGAATGCTTAACGTTTTATAGGGAATAAAATAATATAGTGTATCTTAATTTTTGATACTACTTAGAAATTAAGAGAAAATATAATTGAGCTAATCATTGCTTGTCAGAAAGTATTTTGCTTAGACCAGAGGAAATGGGAGATTTGTGTTGCAAATACATGTGTTTAATGTCTTGACCATTTTATTGGATTGCCCAAAAAGTTCATTCGGGTTTTTCCGTAAGATCTTTTTGGCCAACCCAACATCATGCTGTGTCTGTTAGGGAGTATTTTATCAACTATATGTGTTCATATTTATTTTAAACTTCGTGTTTGTTTGAAATCTCAAGAGTTTTACACAGATATACTTTGTATTATTTTTTTTAATAAATTTATTTTATTTATTTATTTTTGGCTGCGTTGGGTCTTCGTTGTGGTGCAGGGGCTTCTCATTGCGGTAGCTTCTCTTGTTGCGGAGCACGGGCTCCAAGTGCACGGGTTTCAGTAGTTGCGGCTCGCGGGCTGTAGAGCGCAGGCTCAGTAGTTGTGGTGCACGGGCTCAGTTGCTCCACGGCATGTGGGATCTTCCCAGACCAGGGCTCGAACCTGCGTCCCCTGCACTGGCAGGCTGATTCTTAACCATTGCACCACCAGGGAAGCCCTAGACTTTGTATTTTTAAAGGAAGATAATATGTGTCTATCTATATCTGTCTATATGCAATACATATACACATATATCAGTTTATATGCATATTTTATTGAACTCATTGTCAAAATGAACTCATTTATTTAGGTTATTGACTAAATATGCCTAAGGTTTGACATATTCGTAAAACTAAGTTCGATTCATACACCAGATATTAACTCTAGTTTACCTACGTTTGTCTACAAAAGACTGGCTCAAATCTACATTTCATGTCCAGTGAAAAGCCCAGGGTCCTCCCAAATACTTTTTAATATTCCAAATTCACATTCTTCTGGTCACCCTGGCTTTATTCTTCTACATGCACTGGAGTTTTATTTTCAGCTTGCTATCTTTCATGGATTCTTTCTCTCAACTTTGACCTGTACCCAAACTGGACACTCAGCCTTTTCCTTATCTATACCAACTCCCTCTCTGGCCTACCCCCCATAATAAATCACAACAAAATATCACTAACCATCACCAATAGAGATCACCAATAGCTGTATTATTTACACTAGAGAAAAGGTGTCAACAACACAATACCTATCAACCAGTGAATGGATAAATAAATGTAGAATAGCCATGCAGTGGAATATTATTCAGCAACATAAAAGAATGAAGTAAGGATGCAGCTATAACATGGTTGGACCTTGAGAACATTGTTCTAAATGAAGGAAACCACTCAGAAAAGACCACATATTATATGATTCCATTTGTATGAAATCTATAGAGACAGAAAATCGATTAGTGAGTGCCCACTGTAGGTAGTTGTCATAGGTTGGGAGAATAAGGGTGATAATAAAGGGTATGGCTATTTTTTTGAGGTGATAATACTATTCTAAAATTGATTAATAGTTTTACAAATATGAATATACTGAAAAACCATTGAATTAATTTTTATTAAAATATAATTGACTTACAGTATTATATTCGTTTCAGGTGTACAACATAGTGCTTCAGTATTTCTGTACATTGTAAAATGAGCACCTCAGTAAGTCTAGTTACCATACGTCACTGTACAAAGTTATTACAATACTGTCGAGTCTATTCCCTATAAGGTTCCTTACATCCTGTGCCTTATTTACTTTGTATCTAGAGGTTTGTACCTCATTTCATGTTTTCCACTCATCCCCTCACACCCCCTCCCCTCTGGCAACCACCAGCTTATTCTCTGTATCTATAAGCCTATTTCTGTTTTCTTATGTTTGTTCATTTGTTTTGTTTTTTAGATTCCACGTATAAGTGTAATCATACAGTATTTGTCTTTCTCCATCTGACTTATTTCACTGAGCATAATAACCCTCCAGGTCCATCCATGTTGCTGCAAATGGCATTATTTCATTCTTTTTTATGGCTGAGTAATATTCCATTGTATATATGTACCACATCTTCTTTATCCATTCATCTGTTGATGGACACTTAGGTGGCTTCCATGTCTTGGCTATTGTAAATACTGCTGGAGTGAACACAGGGTGGCATAGATCTATTCAAATTTGTGTTTTTGTATTCTTTGGATAAATACCCAGGAGTGGGATTGCTGGATCATACGGTAGATCTATTTTTAGTTTTTTGAGAAACCTCCATACTGTTTTCCACAGTGGCTGCACCACTTTACATTCCCACCAACAGGGCACAAGGGTTCCCTTTTCTCCACATGCTCTACGCAGTACTTGTTTTTTATTGTCTTTTTGATAACAGCCGTTCTGACAGGGGTGGGTGAGGTGATATCTCATTGTGGTTTTGATTTACGTTTCCCTGATGATTATTGATGCTGAGCGTCTTTTCACATGCCTGTTGACATCTGTATGTCTTCTTTGGAAAACGTCTGTTCAGGTCTTCTGCCCAACTTTTAATTGGGTTGTTTGTTTTTTTTTTTCAATTTTTTTTTAAAAATTTATTTATTTTTGGCTGTGTTGGGTCTTCGTTTCTGTGCGAGGGCTTTCTCTAGTTTCGGCAAGTGGGGGCCACTCTTCATTACGGTGCGCAGGCCTCTCACTATCGCGGCCTCTCCCGTTGCGGAGCACAGGCTCCAGACGCGCAGGCTCAGTAGTTGTGGCGCACGGGCCTAGTTGCTCCGCGGCATGTGGGATCTTCCCAGACCAGGGCTCGAACCCGTGTCTCCTGCATTGGCAGGCGGATTCTCAACCACTGCGCCACCAGGGAAGCCCGGGTTGTTTGTTTTTGTTGCTGAGTTGAATGAGGACCCCTGGGCTAGGGAGACCCATGAGGGGCTCAGATCCCTTGCTCCTTGGGGAGAACCTCTGCAGTTTTGATTATCTTCCCGTTTGTGGGTTGCCAACACAGGGGTGTGGGTCTTGACTATACTGCAGATTTTAAAATTTAAAAGAATGTATCATATAAATCGTATAGTATGTGAGTTACATTGCAGTAAAACTGATATTTAAAAACAAAAAAAAACACAGCAACAAACTACACAGTTTTGTGCTGGCAGCCACCGAGATAGAGGTTTTTTTCTGGAGATGCAGTAGTTCAGATGTCAGGCACAAACAGTTTAAAAATGAAAATACAGCTAATTTCCTACCATGATGCACTCAGGCAGCCCCGCATACAGCTGTAGACTTTTCTTGGAGATCCCAAGACTCTAATGTCGACTGACACCCTTTTGGGTTTCAGCCTTTTTTTCTACCCACCTGCATCCATCCAGGAAAAGCGGAAGTATAATTTATAATTCTTCACTGATAACAAATATTGCAGCAACACACCCTACCTTCATTTCTCCACCTTGAATGCTTAGAAGGCAGTAGCAACTACAGAGAGTTTTGGTCCTCAGGTTTCTGTTTTGATCACACATTGTCTGATCACAGGGGTTTGTGCATTTCAGCTTCGGAACAGAATGGATGAGACTAAACTACAAATCTCTATTGACTCTGTGTTACGTGAGTGGAAACAAAAGTACCTCTTAATAGCGGAAGAATGTGAAAAAAATTTACAGCTGAACGCTCTGTAAATTCCCTGATCAAATTGTGTTTGATGAGATTAGAACCTCCATTGTACAGAAACTTATTTTAATGTTTTCTGTGCAATCTCTTTTTTTTTAGCTCTAGACCCAACTAAAGACCCGTGCTTAAGGCTGAAATGTAGTCGCCACGAAGTGTGCATTATTCAAGGTTCTCAGACCGCAGTCTGCGTTGGTCAGCGGAGACTCACGCACAGGTAACCTCGTAACTCAGTCCCACTGACTGAATGGTTTTGTACCAGGAGTTACTGCAGAGTGTAAATGTTTGGCAACATGTGCTATGCTTTGATCCAGAGTTTACTGAAACAGTTGCAAAACCTTGGCTAATACAATCATGATTCACTTGGGTTAAACATTGTTATCAGTCAGAATTACTCTAGATTATAGAATTTAGGCATATACTGTTAGAGAAAGAGGATTTTGTGAAGATTGTGTTAGAGGGCTATCTATATCTGCATACTTATACTTTTTTCAAGTTTAAGGAAAGTACAGTTTGGGTATCTTCTAAGTATTTCTGCATATGCCAACCCAAAAGTCCTGTATCCCTCAGGGGAGAGTTAGGAACAAAGTTAATAGGAAAAAAAGTGAATGATTGATGTTTATTAAAAAAAAAAGATGAAAAGTCACAAATAGAGGTCTGGGTGTTCAAGGAAGCACTGGTACTGCTGAAGCCCTGGGGTCTGTTCCCTGAAGGCTGACACAAAGTCCCAAGAGGAGAAGAGAGTGTTTAAATATCTTACGTGAGGGTCAGGACTGCTTCTGTAGGGCAGGCTGCATGTGGAGAAGTGTCAGTAATTTAGAAACAGGCTGTGGAGTTTGGTGCTGCGTCGGGATGGGAACATGGCACGACCCACAAAGTGCACATCACTGGGTAGCTGACTGAGGCGGCAGGTATGCCCACTCCCTCTGTTACTCTAAAAGGAATTCCCTTTACGAGAACGCTCTCTTCTGTGTTAGTGGCTGTGATTCATGTTTTGTTTTTACATCAAATGAGCAAGAGAATTTCACTATTTCAGGGGTGTTCAGAGACAAATTGGTTTTTGACTTTAGTGTACTGACATCTAAATTGTGTTAGTCAAACACACCAGCCGACCGAGAATAAGAACAACAGAGAGTGATAAGGTAAGTAGCAGTTCTAGGAAACAGCCAGCAATTAAGTTTCTTTGATGTTCCTTATTTACAGGGAAGCACTTACACATTAAGCCCCTTATTCCGTGCTGAGTAGATTAGCGGGGGTCTTCGTTCCCTTTGCCCAGGCGGTGATGGCTGAACCCAAATACCGGGGCAGGTCAATGTAGCCGAGATAGAGCTTTGGGAATGAGTTCACTTGGGACAGAGAATCGTGTCATATCAGTAACTTCCTCATGGAAGTAATAGAGGGATGGGGAGAGAGAAGCACAGCATGGGGCCGGGAAGTGTAGGAGCCCCCCCAGGAAAGAGCATTTCCTGAAGTCAGTGCACTCTGGGCGCCGGGGGGAGTTACAGGGGGGTGAAGCATTTATCAGGTATTTACCCCCAGGCAATCATGACCTCTCTGTCAGTTTTATAGGAGGACAGCACAACTTTGCGCCAGAAGTTTAGTTTTCTCCGTATTTCCCTAGAATTCCAAACAGTTTCTGAATCTCTTGGAATTCCTATTAATTAGTCATCAAACATTTAAAATATTAGTATGGAAACATACATGTAGGGGTGTGGGAGAGGCGATTTCTGCTTGAGAAATCAGGAGGAGGATGGTGTGGAAATGAATTCCTAAGTTGCAGAGTTCATCGCTTCATTTCATAGAAAAGCAAAACTGTTTCATTGCACGTTTCCGAGACCCCGGGGAGATTTCCATGCACTCACGTTTAACACCTTGGGAAAGGCTCTTCTGCCGTCTCACCCCAGCTCCCTGAACCCCAGGAGGAGAGCAAGTGAAGACTTCCCAGTTAATAGCATGTCTGGGGCAGAGATGGTCTCCTGACGACCGCTGACCAATGAGCTGGGAGACGCTGAAGTAACTGACGTCACAGAGCCAGGGAGTTTCAGGGCATCCATTCCTGTTTACTGACACCTGTGTCAGTGCTTTTTACCAATGTGCATCTCACTGCTTCTCTGACTTACTGTAAACAGACTTAACTACAGACAAAAAGAAACTTCCTTAACCTGGTAAAGACTCTCAGAGGCCAAGAGCTACATTTGAGTGTAAGCAGGTGGAGCGTCCTGAATCAGGACCACGGCCAGCTCTGCCTGGGCTGCAGTGGTGGGCTGGGTGAGGGCTGAGCTTTGAGGAGGTGGGCATCGCGGAATGTTTTTGTAAATAGTGTTTAGTCCACTTCTGTTTCCGATAGAGACTTTAAAAATTGCACTCAGTACACACTATATCGATAAATAAAAAACTAGTTTCCGAAGAAATAAACTTAATATTTGACGTGCTTTGAGGATGTCAGCACATAGGGAACATTTACACAGCACTTAGGGAAGGAGGGCTGCCATGCAGTGTGATTAATAATGTAAATAATCGACTAATATAAGTAACGTAGAGCTTACATTGGGGGATTGTGTGCGTTTTAGGGGGGTGAGGCATGGAAACAGAGAGAAGGGGCTTAATTAATCAGTTTCGGCCATTTTCATTGCTACTGTTTTTCATTTATAGGAACAGCTTATAGTTTCTTTCCTCGATCTCATGTAAGAGAAAAATGAATCCTTGCCTTATTTCAAAGAGTTCTTCCTAAGCTCCTCCCCCAATTAGATAGCACACGCTTGTCCCTGTTACCTTAGTGCCCTGGACTTCTCATCCTGTGACACCCATCATCTAACACCATCTCCTCAATTGACTGGATATTTCCTGAAAGTGGGTTTGTGTCTTATTCACCACTTTAGACTCAGAACCTGGCATACTTACTGGCTAGTGTATATGTTTGTTGAAGAGTGTATTAAAATACCTGTTATTTATAAAACATTTAGAGGAAAAAATGAGTAGTTTGATCAATTGAATTGGTTAGTCTAGATAACCTCAGTCTAAAAGTTGTTTTCTGTGCTTATTTGTAGAAGGTGGTCTGGGAAGGGCGTAGAAGTCAATCAACAAATGTTTTAAAGTAAATGTATTGAATGATTGAAACAAATAAGTTATTGCCAGAAAAAAAGGGTGAGGAAGATATGAAATTGTGAGGGAGAGATTAGTCCATAACTGTTTGAAGAAACTGGTAGGTACTCGCCTTAGATTTGCAAATACCTCAGATAATTGGTAAATATTTCCTTCCTTAGTGCTTTCAATAACATTAATTGTCTTCTGACCAGAGAAACAGCCTGCTTCCAAAGCTCACTCTGTGCTTCACGCTGGCTTTGCAGACGTAGAGCGTTGTGTCAACTTCCAAATATGTCGTGTTTAACGTCATGTGTTTGGACGTTTGTCTCCTGATGGCTTTTTCTGTGAAGAATTGGCCTCAGACAAGCATGAAGCCTGTGTTCTTGTGCTGCTTTCTGTTACTCTTCTCGTTTCCATCACTGTGAAACCAAATAGTTTTATGAACAGTGAGAAAGAACATGGACTGCAACATATTTTCCACGATGGCAACGTAGCCAGTTGTGTAGGGGTTTGATACGAAGTGTGTGCTGGCTTCCCAGGTATGGCTCTGATCCCCTGTTTCACATTGTTACTCTGGGGAAAAGCTCCCAGTATGCTGATAGCTAAGGGTTTTGTTCCATAGTGTTTGTGTGCTGTGAACAGGGGTCCAGGGTTTGCATATTGTGAGCAGAGCCCAGGGTTTTTGCTCCTTTGCTGCCTGTACATCTGCCGGTAATTAGCACTATTTCTAGATCAGTGTTTTGGGCTTCAATCGATGCTGCTGGTATTAAAAAAAAAAAAAATGGTTTGGCAAAATAAGCAAGGAGCAAGGTTGTAGAAGTTGTTATAGGACAGAACCAGCCCTGTTAATTTCTGCTTCATTTACACCAAAGGTTGAAAATAAAATCAATAAGGAAATGCTTTTGGCCTCCTAAGAAGGCATTAAATCAAAGAATGATGAAGCTAGTTTAAAATGCTCCTTATCAAAAATAGATATCAAAAGAGAGTGAATCCTAAAGCTCCTCTATTTTAACTGTATACTTTTGGAATTCATAGTTTTAATGACCTTATTTAAAAGATGATCTAATTTCTTTGGGTAATTATTAAATGCATGGCTATGGTATTTATATTTCCATTGCTATACTGTTGAGATATTTATGATGGGAGGATTCAATCTCAAGGCGTAAGTTTAGCAGAGTCTCAAAAATATTTAAACGAAATTGAACTTACCATAACTATTTTGAAGTAATGACCCTCTATGGTATCAATATCAATAACAGTATCATACATTGATATTGTTCTTAGGGATAGTGAAATCCAACATTTATTTCAGACTTAACGTGTGCAAAGCTCTTCACTGAGTGCCTTAAATTGATTTAGTTTTTACAACAACCCTAGTGCTTTATACCAAAGATTATTGTGCCCATTATACAGAAACAAAAGCTGAAGCTCAGAGATTCTGGGTATTCTGCCTGAGATTACTCGTATAAACCGATAGAGAGAGAGAGATAGAAATAGGGCAGATTGAAGATTTGAAATCATGTCTACCTTTTTTTATATAAGCATTCCTTTTTTATAATAAATGGACTTTAATTGTGTTCGTGGACAGATGTTTATGTAACTCATGGAGTATCTCCATGAATCTCTTTGGTTAGAATATAGACCGTTTGCAACACCGTTTTTTTAATAGACTTTATTTTTTACAGCAGTTTTCGGTTTACAGCAAAATTGGACAGAAGTTAGAGAATTTCCCACGTGCCCCCTGCCCCACATGTGCACAGCTTCCCCACTGTCACCACCCCCATCAGATGGGACATTTGTTACAATTGTAAACCTACACTGACACGGCAGGGTCCCCCAAAGTCCACAGCTCATATTACCTCTTAATATTAATTGCATTTAAAAAACAGGTCATAGTATTTTGAATACTACAGTGAATTAGGGTAACGTTTGATTCCTCTTTTTAAGACACAGATAATAGCTAAACTTCATAGTGTTTCATTTATGTCTGGAACTTTTCTAAAGATATACATATTATATATAATAAATATATATTTGTCTGTATATGCATGTATATAGTTGCATACAGACATATGTATGCATAACTAATTTAATCTCACAACAGTGATGTGAGGTGAAGTGGGTTACAGTTATTACCTTATTTTATTCGTGGAAAAAGCTGAGACACAGAATTTATAGAATTTGCTCAAGTGATAGATTTGGACATTGAACCTGGCCATTGAGGTTCCAGAATTTATTCTCTTAATTATTATGTTGTCTTTTGTAACATACTATTTAATATTGATAAAGCATTTATATAAACGAGGCATTCTTCTAAGCATTATGGAGATAACTCATTTTATCTTAAAACAATCCTACATTCCTTTACAAAAATCTCTAACGACCACCTGATATATAGTTTCTCAGCATATTTTAATGCACATCCTTTCTTCCTGAAAATGCAGTTCTTTGGTTCTCCTTTTATTCTGATATCAGCCTCAAGAACCACTTGGGAATTGCTTAGAAGAAGAAAATTGAATTCGTTAGACTGTCCGTTTAGATCAGTCCACATGATTTGGTCAAGTTTTACTTTAGATGTTCCCCATCACACAAACAGAAATCACATTTCTCAAATATAGAACTAAGTAACATTGACAGTACTTGTAAAGTGCACAGCACTCGTATCATTACTGTGATATTATTTCCTCCTGTTGAAAGTCTGACATCCTCAGGCAGCCCCTTCTGACCTGACCTGGCAGCTTCCCAGCCCTTGGGGCAGGGGGCAGCCCTGTCAGGCAGGGAGCTCTCTGTAGGGATGTTTCAGGACACACGCCTGAGCCAGACTGCCTGCCTTCACGGTCTCGCCTCCTCTACTTGGCTGTGTGACCTTGGGCAGGTCACTTAACCTCTCTCTGTTTCAGTCTCTTACTCTGTCAAGAAGGAATGAGAAAACTTGTACTTTCTGATGATGTTTGAAGGATTCATGAGTTAATATACAAAAACAATTAGAACAGTACCTGATCTAAAGTGGGCGGGCCTAATACAAGGGTCAGCTACTGCTACTTTTTCCTAGACATGTTGTGTATTTTGTAATCATAGACTTTCATTATGTCTGAGTTTTTCTCTAGTTAAATGTTCTGCCCATCTCTTCCCTTGTTTTTCTGGCATATTCTCCACTCTGCAGAAGCTTTTAGCACTAATGGTTAATGGTGTGTAATTTGAAACTAGACTGGCTGGCTTTGAGGTCTGATAGAGGATGACTCTGAACACATTAAACTCCCCAAGACTCAGTTTTCCTGTTTGTAAGACAGACGTGATAATTATGCGATCTATGTTTTTGTGAGAATTAAAGACATCATTTGTGTACAGCTCTTTTCACAGTGTAAGCACTCAGTAAACATTAACGATTGAGAAATCTCAATTCGGCTTTCTCCCACATGTCTCCCAGGCCAAGGAAGAATCAAACTCTCCTTTATGACTGTGTGCATAGCACATTAGAAACACTTTTAACCTCCCTGCATTAGAGTTGTTTGTGTTTGTATTTAATAGGTAAAGGTTGAGTTGCTGTTGTATGTGAGAACATTGAGTGGCTCCCGTCATGAGGGTGGGAGATGAAGATTCCTGTCTACTTCGTGTAAAAGGACGTGTGTGATGTCGCTGTTGAGGGTGGAGAGGATGAGGACGTGGGGAATATGTGAGGACGGCTGCTCAGAGGGAAGAGCCGGGCGTCAGTGCTCCCGAGAGCTGTTAGGTGCTGTGACTTGGACAGCCTTGCTGCCTTCAATGATTTTTCTGGTTCATGTCGTTTACCGCTGCCTGTTTCCCCGTTCCCGGTGAAGAGAGACTTCAGACCAGGAAGCCCAGAGTACACGAGCGGGTCCGCCGTGCGTAGGACCTCCTGGACTCTTTGGCAAAGTCACCTGTGGTGGCCTCGGGCATGTCCTCTGTGTCCTTTCCGAGGGCTGGAAGCCCAGTGGGCAGCCCCGGGCATGGGGAACGGAAGGAGATCGTTCATGCACAAGCCCTTTTCTCTGCCATCCTTTCTGGCTCCCTGACAGTCTCTTATACAAGGAAAAGAGTAAGAATTGGGGAAAAGTGCAATGAAGGAAGATTCAAATATTGCTCGATGAAGTACAGTTTGCAGAATAGACCAGAGAATAGTGAGGCCCTTGGAGAGAGGAAAAACTGGGTAATTCATGAAGAAGGTAAGTTTTAGGGATGTACTTTAGGTGGATCTTAGGATCTCCTAAACCCATGTCCTTTAGTGATGGGGATTAAGAGTCTCAGATTCAAAGTCCAATTACATTAATTAGATTTCTGAATTATAGGAAGAGAGAGAATTACACAGGCCAAATAGCTGCTTTTTACATTAAACAAATATCCCGTCCTTTTGTCTATAAGGAAGTTAAAACTGTCTATTATTCTTATTTTTCTAGATAGAAATCTATTTCTATATTGTCATAATTTACTATTTTGAAGGAACTGGAAAAAAACCATGACTGTTTATTAGTTAAATATAAAAAAGTAGGAAAATACTATACAAAAATGGTATAATTGACACCAACTTTAACATTTTCCTTGAACTCTTATGAAAACAACATGTGGGAAGGGAACCCCTTTAAAAGATAGAAAAGGGGGTACACAGTGCACGCTCCCTCCCAAGAACCCTCAGGCCACTCCTGCTCTTCCAGAAACTTCCTACACACACAAATCCATACAAACACAATTATCTCCTAATGGGAGTGTTTTATGCATGTTGTTGTGCTTTGTTTTACTAACTTAATATGTTTTGCACATTTGCAACTCAGCATATGCATCTTACTCCTTTGAACGGCCATAAAAATCCATGACATGTATGCACCACAATTTATTTACCCAATATCTCATTGACGGACATTAGGGTTAGTCCTAGCTGTTCCTTTTATACTGTTACTTACCGCACTCTGTGGCGTACACCTTTGTGTCCACGTGTGCATATTTTGACCGTAAATTCCTAACAATTGAGTTGCTAAGTCAAAGGGAAAGTATATTTAAATCTTGACAGATGTTGCCAAACGCCCCACAAAGAAATTGTATCGGTTTCTCTACTTCAAGCAATATATGCTGGTGCCTGTTTATCACACCCTTGCCAGTACAAAATACTGTTTAAATATTAGTAATTTAGAATTTTCAATTGTTATAATTTATTCTTGACTTTAAATTGGTTTATATAAAATCATATGATCCTATCAATAGATGCATAAAAAGCATTTGACAAAATCCAACACCCATTTATAATAAAAACTCAGTAAACTAGGATTAGAGGTGAACTTTCTCTGCTTGATAAAAAATAATCTACAAAACACCGACAGCTAACATCATATTCAATGTGAGAAACTTGAAGTTTGCCCACTAAGATCAGTTACAAAGCAAGGCTCTCCCCTCTCACCAATCCTTTTCAACATCATATGGTAAGTTCTAGTTAATTTGAAAATAACAAAAAGGAAATAAGTGTATACATATTGGGAAGGAAGAAATCAAACTGTCTTTGCAGATGAAATGGTCATCTGATATAGAAAATATGAAAGAATTGACCAAAAAAACCCTGCTAGAACTAATAAGCAATCACAGCAAGGTTGAAGGATACAAGGTTAATGTACAAAGGTCATTTCATCGCTATATTCCGGAAATGTACAAGTGGAATTTGACATTAAAAAAAACAATAACATTTTAGCAATTTGGTTAAAGTGTTTCTATGGATTAGAAGAACTGATGTTGTTGATGTGTCCATACACCCAAAGCCATCTATAGATTCAATGCAATCTCTATTCAATTCCAGTGGTGTTTTTCACAGAAATAGAAAAAGCAATTCTATAATTTGTATGAAACCAGAAAAGATACCAAATAGTCAAAGCAATTTTGAGAAAAAGAACAAAGCCAGAGGCATCATGCTTCCTAATTTCAAACTGTACTACAAAGCTATAATAATTAAAACAGCATGGTACTGACATAAACATGGACATATAGACCAATGGAACATAACAGAGAGCCCAGTAATGAACCCCTGCATACACTGTCAACTAATATTTGACAAAAGAGTCAAAAACACTCAATGGAGAAAGGACAGTTTCATCAATAAATGGTTCTGGGGAAACTGGATAACCACATACAGAAAATGATACCGAACCACTTACAAAAATTAACTCAAACTGTATTAATTAAACATAGATCAGATACTGTAGAACTCCAAGAAGAAAACAGGGAAGAAGCTCCTTGAATTGGTCTCGGCAATGATATTTCGCATATGACACAAAAGGCAAAAGCAATGAAAGCAAAAATGGGACTACACCAACCTAAGAAGCTTCTGCACAGGAAAAGAAACCATCAACTAAATGAAAAGGCAACCTACAAAATGGGAGACATATTTGCAAACCACATATCAGATAAGGGGTTGTTATCCAAAATATATAAAGAACTCATACAAGTCAATAACAAAAAAACAAACAATCTGATTTAAGAATAGGCAGAGGACCTGTCTAGGCATTTTTTCAAAGAAGACATACAGATGGTCAGTAGACACATAAGATGCTCAGCATCACTAATAATCAGGGAAATGCAAATCAAAACCATAATGAGATAGCAACTCATACCTGTCAGAATATCTGTTATCAAAGAGACAACAAATAACAAGTGTTGGTGATGATGTGGAGAAAAGGGAACCCTCGGACACTGTTGGTGAGAATGTAAACTGGTCCAGCCACTGTGGAAAACAGTATGGAGGTTCCTCAAAAAATTAAAAATAGATCTACCATATTATCCTGCAATCCCACTCCTGGGTATGTATCCAAAGGAAATGAAAACAGGAGTTTGAAGAGTTATATATATTTCCATGTTTATTGCAGCATTATTCTCAATAACCAAGATATGGAAACAACCTAAGTGTCCATCAGTGGATGAATGGATGAAGACATTGTGGCATATATATACACAATGAGATACTATTCAACCATAAGAAAGAAGGAAATCCTGCCATTTGCAACAGTATGAAGGGACCTTGTGGGCATTATGCTTATTGAGATAAGCCAGACTGAGAAAGACAAATATTGCATGATATCACTTATATGTGGAATCTAACAAAGTTGAAATCATAGAAACAGAGCATAGAATGGTGGTTCCCAGGGGCTGGCAGTTGGGGGAACTTGGGGAGATGTTGGTCCAAGGGTACAAACTTGAAACTAGAAGATAAATGAGTCTTGGAGACTGAATGTACCACTTAGTGATTACTGTCAACAATACTGTGTTATGTACTGCAAAATTGCTGAAAGACTAGATCTTAAAAATTTTTACCACAAACAAGAAATGATAGTTTCGTGATGTATAGAGGTATGAAAGTTTCAGTGGCAATCATGTTGCAGTATATAAAATGTATCAAATCAACTCATTGTATACCTTCAACTTACACATATTATCTATAAGTTATATCTCAATATAAAGAAAACAGTACCATTAACATTGGTGCCCCCAAAATGAAATACTTAAGGAATAACCTAACAAAATGAGTATAATATGTATATGAGGAAATCTACAAAAGTGTTGAAAGAAATCAAAGAAGAACAAAATAAATAGATATTCCATGTTCATGTGTAAGAAGACTTGATATTGTTAAGATGTCAGTTCTTCCCAACTTGATCTACAGATTCAATTCAATTCCAGTCAGAATCCCAGCAAGTTATTTTGTGGATACGGCAAACCGATTCTAAGTTTATGTGGAGAAGCAGAAGACCCAGAGTAGCCAACAGGATATTGAAGAGAAGGACAAAGTAGGAGGCCTGACAGTACCTGATGTCAAGACTTAGAATAAAGCTGCGGTAATCAAGACAGGGTGGTATCACGGAAAGAACAGACAAATAGATCAGTGGAACAGAATAGAGAGCCCTGTAGTAGACCCACATAAAGGTAGTCAGCTAATCTTTGACAAAGGAGCAAAGATGGTCTTTTCAACAAATGGTGCTGGAACAACTGGACATCCACATGCAAAAAATGAATGTAGACATGGACCTTATATCTTTCACAAAAATAAACTCATAATGGACCACAGATCTAATGGAAAACAAAAAACTATTACATTCCTATAAGATAACAAAGGAGAAGCCTAGACGACCTTAGGTACGGCACTGCCTTTTGATATATAACATCAAAGACACAATCTGTGAAAGAAATAAAGGATAAGGTGGACTGCATTACAGGTAAAAACTTTTGCAAAAGACAATGTCAAGAGAATGAGAAGACAAGGCGCAGACTGAAAAAAAATACTTGGAAAAGACACATCCGATAAAGGACTGTTATCCAAAATATGCAAAGAACTCTTAAAACTCAATAATAACAAAACAAATAACCTGAATTTAAAAATGTACCATAGACCTTAACAGATACCTCACCAAAGAAGATGTATAGATGACAATAAGCAGAAGAAAAAATGCTCCACATCCTACGCCATCAGGGAAATGCAAATTAAAACAACAACGAGATTCCACTCCACACCCGTTGGAATGGCGGAAATTCACAGCACTGACAGCATTGAAGCCTGGGGAGGATGTGGATAGGCAGGAACTCCCATCCCTGCTGATGGGAATGCAGATTGGTGCAGCCACTTTGAAACACGGTTTGGCAGTTTCTCACATAAATAAATATATCCTAACCAGGTGTTTCAGCCATCACACTCCTTGGTATTTACCCAGTTGAGTTGAAAATGTATGTCCACAAAAAAACCCTGCACACAGGCATGTTTGTAGCAGCTCTTTTCACAATTGCGGAAACATGGAAGCAACCCAGATGTCCTTCGGCAGGTGATGGGTAAATAACGTGGGGAGCATCCAGGCTGTGGAGTATTATTCAGCACTAAAAAGAAATGAGCTCTCAAGCCCTGAAAAGATAATGAAGGAATCTGAAATGGGATATTATTAAGCCGATATTTAGAAGTCGGTCTAAAAAGATGACATTCTGTGTGATTCCAGCTATATGACGTTCTGGAAAGGGCAAAAACTATGGAAACAGTATAAAGATCAGTGGTTGCCAGGGGTTGGGGGGGAAAGGGGGGAGGGATGCATAGGTGGAGAACAGAGGACTTTTAGGGCCGTGAAACTACCCTGTATGACACTATAATGGTGGATACAGGTTATTATTCTTGTGTCCACACCCACAAAGTGTACAACACCAAGAGCGAACCCTGATGTAAACCATGGACTTTGTGTACTGATATAGGTTCCTCACCTGTAACAAACGGACCACTAGGTGGGGATGTTGATAATGGGGAGGCTGTGCTTGGGGGGAGGGGGAGAGGGTCTACGGGAAGTCTATGCACCTTCTCAGTTTTTCTGTGGACCTTAAACTGCTCTAATAAAATAAAGGTGTTGTTTTTTTTTTAATCTCTTTTCAGTTTCAAGAAGAAATGTGTGTGTGTCTTTAAAAATGGATGGATTGGTGGTTTAATATCAGTCATTCCCTTCCAAGTTGTAACACGGTGAAACATGATACAAACATCGTGGTGAATTAAAGAAATTTGACCGAACCAATAACATTTTTTGGACCTGCAGCTTTTTTTTTTTTTTTTTTTCAAACAAGAGGACAGTTTTATTACAAGATAAGAAGGTTTAATAAAAAAGGTTTAGTAAAAAGGTCCCAACATTAGAAAGTATGTGTTAGATATTTAAACAGTAACAAAATGTGCATAATTTACTCATTCTCTATTAATTAGACCTATTATTTTTAAAGCAGTTGGTATTTGATGGAGAGGTGCTCTGATGAAACTAATTACTGTTTTACATGTTTCTCGTTTTGGTAATTTCCTCATCAAATGAGTATTTCTTATTCTAAATAGTTCCCTCTTTAAATAATTTTATTTCTTAGCATTTTAGAGAATTTAATATGATGATTCTTAATACTGAGATTTCCAGTTCAGCTATGAATTCATTTAATTTTCATTATGATATATTTTTTTAAATTTTTATTTATTTATTTATTTATGACTGTGTCGGGTCTTCGTTTCTGTGCGAGGGCTTTCTCTAGTTGCGGCAAGCGGGGGCCACTCTTCATCGCGGTGCGCGGGCCTCTCACTATCGCGGCCTCTCTTGTTGTGGAGCACAGGCTCCAGATGCGCAGGCTCAGTAGTTGTGGCTCACGGGCCCAGTTGCTCCGCGGCATGTGGGATCTTCCCAGACCAGGGCTCGAACCCACGTCCCCTGCATTGGCAGGCAGATTCTCAACTACTGCGCCACCAGGGAAGCCCTCATTATGATATTTTAAATCTTACCCCCGAACTTTCTAGTACCAAGATTTTATTTAAAAATTCAACGTTTTGTGTAAATTACAGCGGAACCTCTTGTTAGCCAAGCGTTGGCAGAGAGACTGTAGTATTTCTGGGTGAGGCTGGAGCATATTAATTTTTAAACTTTGTAGAAAGCCTTTTTTCTTGTAGCTGACTCATGTAGATAATTAGGGAATGTAGAGTCATGTGCTACTGTATTCAGTGAATGGTTTGTGTTCCTAGATTCCTGATTTATTTTACTTAAATATTTCCTTTAGATTTCTTTAAAATGCTTTGAAAACCATTTTCAATGTTCAGCCTATCTATTGTCAAAATATGGAACTCTATGCTTCCTATTTATTTTCTCTATTCCCATTGTGATTTTGAATGTGTAAGTTGAATTCACTGATGTTCATCTGTGGGCAGAGACCATGGACCACACAGCAGAGGGGCCCCCTTCCCTTCCATGGGGTAGACAGTTGCCTGGAACTGGCTGCCCTGCCAGGTACACAGTTTTCAGCAGCATTTCACACTGGTCCTCTTTGTGAGGTCACGTGAGGAGCTCCTGTGAGTGGACCCAGCTAGAAGTAAGGTTTGTCACATTAGAGACAGTTCAGGAGTGGGCGTGACCGCTTCCTCTCTCATTCCTGCCCAGGGACTAAAGGCAGTTATTCTAAGGCCTTGGGTGTGGTAGACCCACAGGGAATAAGGAACTTGGTACCAGAATCGCCATGTGAAAGGTCATCCAAGGAACAAACTTATATTAAGACACTGACATTTTAAGCTGTGCGGTCGTAGCTAGCATTATCCCAGTGGTAAATGTATTTGAAATCTACTCTCAAGAAAATTTGAGGATGACATTCATGCTGGAAAATCATAGACGTATGTAGTGGAGTGATGGTCATGACCAAGTTTTACGTTGGCTACAAACACAGGATTACAGACAGCTGTCGGAGAGCTGGTCCACTGGGCGCCTCCCCTGAGCATGATGTGGCGTCTTGTGCCCTAAGGACCAGCAACCTCCCAGAACGCACATACCCGAATGTGGCGCGTATTTCATTCCCACTGGAGGCACTTTGCATACTTCTCACGGACGAAATGGTAGCATGTGAGACACAGGGACCACTGATTGGAGTTTCCAGATGATTATAAAAAATTACTCCAGACTGTGGGGTCTCAGTAAAGTTAGAGGGATTTTGCCTGTTTTATATTAAAGACACTGCATGAGTTGTATTAATTTAAGTCGTAGGCGCAACACGTAATTATTTATAATGTTTGCGCTTTGATGACAAAGATAAGAAGCTAACACACTTGTGGGAACAGAGTACAGGCCTCATCATTTCTCTGGGGTCCCTTCTTGTTTTAGCATTAGGTCCACTGATATGTGTATAAGGTTTGCAACTAGAAGAAAGACTGATTTTGGATCTGGAAAGTTCTTTAGAGACAACTTAATTCAATCCTGCATTCTAAATATAAGGCAATGATTTTTATGATTATGGAAATGGTGATGATGTGGGTCGGGTTGAGTATCATAGGAAAAACAATGCCTAAATATTTATTGCTAAGTTTACTAGGAAATCTGCAGGCCCTTTACGTGTGTTACTTTATTTGGTAGGTACTGTCTTGTCCTCATTTTACAGGTAAAGACACTGAAACTCAGGTTGTTCACATGAGTTACAACGTCCACACAAGCATCCGTGGCCGAGCCAGGAGCTGGGTTTTCGCCTAGTGATGTCTGAGCCCCCAGTTTTCGCTGCCACAGTTGGTACCTGTTAACTCACTTGTGGAGTCACACAGCTATTTATTAATATATTTAAGACTAAAGTCTATTCCTTCTGCATCCAGAGGCGTGTGTGGCTATAAGAATTGATGTCCCCTGAGGGTGTAGACCATACACACATTCTGGGAATTGTTCTGTGAGTTCTGTGGTTGTAAAACGATCTCTTCTTATTAAGCTTCTTGTTTTCCCACCTTCGTTTTGTTCCTTGGGTGAATGCTTCGGCTTCTTCACAGAGAAAGTGGAAGCCATCCTTGTGTTCCCTCTGATGCTCTGTTTACTAACTTGCTGAGTTATCAGTTTAACTAACACTTGTGAAACACCTGGTCAGTCTGCCACATAATCACTGCGATTGTCACTGTTACTATTATTATCAGCAGAGCCCTCATCATTCTCTCTTGTAAACTCCAGTCCCTCAACTTGGGTTCTAGACTCCAGTCATCCCATCTCTGTAATCCTTGCTCTAATAATTATTGCTCAGTACAATATCTTAAGCCTTTCTCTATCTGTTTACTTATTTACTTGAGTATATAAACAAATTTAAGTTTCTACAAGGATTAAAAAAAGCAAGCATAGGGACTTCCCTGGTGGCCCAGTGGTTAGGACTTGGCGCTTTCACTGCCGAAAGTTCGGGTTCAATCCCTGGTCGGGGAACTAAGATCCTGCAAGCCACGTGGTGCGGCCAAAAAAAAAAAAAAAAAAACAAGCAAGCATACAAAAGCTCCACACTCCCTCTTTACCTGTGGTCCCCTTCTAAGGCTTACAGGCAATTCTACTGCCATTTGCTGGCAAATCTCTTAGAAGAATTTCATTTTTATTTCTTTGCTTCTCATTTGATTATCCACATACTGCACATGATTATTAAGCATTCCTACAAGTTGCCTTTCCATAAATGGAGAATTTTGCCTTACTTTAACTTACAATTACTTTACTTAACTTAAAATTTTTATGCAGCTCAAGCAATGAAGCTACTTTCCTGTAGGACACTGGTAATTTTCATGTCGCCAAATTCATCGTTTATTGTTTTGTTCTTATCTCTTTTGAGCTTTCTGTGTCCATTTATTAATTCATTCTTCATTGAACACACATCCCTCATTAGCCGATCACTCATGGGGGCACTTGGATTACAGTGTATTTCGGGCAAAGAAAGCCCCGAATTTTGTCCCTTTCACATTTTGGAATGAAAGGCAGAAAATAAAGAAATAACACAATACTCAGAATAATGTAAGGTTGTGATAGATGATAAGGTAAAATAGAGCTGACTGAAAGGAGATACAGGGGGTAGGGGGCAGCCCTCTCAGGATAGATGATCAAAAATCACCCAATGAAATCAGTCATTTTCAGGTATCAGGGAAGAGTGATCCGGGCACGGAGAACAGAGAGTGAAAAGACCTGTGGCAAAAGCAACCTCGGCATGTACCCCAAAGCCAGAACTAAGGCAGGAGTGTCTACAAGGGAGGTGAGATGCCAGGTCTGAGGGGAGCTTGTAGCTCTTACTGTGCTTCTAGATCACATAAGGGTCCTGGCTTTTATCCTAAGGGTAGTGGGCGGCCACAGGAGGGCTTTGATGGAGAGAGGGGTAAGAGATGAATCTCCTGTCCCAGGGGCTCCCGCAGGTGCCTTGAGGAGGCAGGCTGACAGTCCAGGCTCAGAGTCAGATGGTGATCTCGTAACCTCGGGGTGGGGGGGAGGGGGGCGGTGCTGGGGCACGGGGGACGGTAGGGGGGACGGAGTGCACCTGGAAGGTGAACCCGATCGGTCTTTGGATGACTTGGATGGCTTGTTTGAGGACATGTGGAAGAAACTTGTGAATTTGTGATAGATGACTACATATAGCCATTCCCATATAAAATCCATAGAACCGTGGCTTTTGTTCCCCGACCCAGATACATCCTATTATTTCTCTCCTGGAAGGTGAGAGCCCCTTTCACGGGCTGCTATAGTCTCCCCGCTGCGGTGTCGCAGCGATCGGGAATCGGGAGCCTGCTTTTGTGATGACACACGTCACGTCACAGGATTCTCGCACGGCTCCTGTATCCACGTGCTTTAAACTTACCAGCGGGGAAGGCAGCTTGGAAGCATCAGAGCCTGGTCCTGGGGAGGCCCGGATCCCCACGCCGATCACCGAGGCTGGGCTGGTGGGTCCCGGGAGGCCACCAGTAACACGTGCTCCTGCTGCCGGGCTGCCTGCGTTACTACTGGGAGCCCCGTGGAAGTCACCTGGAAGGAAGGGTTAGGACTGCCTATGAGCAACGGACCTGTGGGAAATCAGAGAAAAATTCTTGAACAAGTGAACGTGGTGAAAACTTGACTTTGAGGTGTTTTGCTTCCCGGCATGTTGCTTTGGTTTGGAGTCAGTGAGGATCAAAGGCAAAAACAGTTTAAGGAATTTGGGAAACTTGGAAGAGTTCATTTTGAAGTGGAATCATTTTACTTGCAGATTCTCTGTGTTTCAAAATTCCATATATTTTAATGGACTATTATAGAAGAAAGGGGAACAGTATGGCAGACTTCCAGAGCTCAGGGCTATAACGTCAGCTGAACCCTCATCCATTCCTTTTGCACAAATGTAGCAAACCAACATAGAAATTTTGATATCCTGGTGTTGGTGAGATTAAAAGTTTCTTTTGAGAGATGAGGTATCTCCTTTTCCCATTTAGCTTCGCAGAATAAATAACTCTCATTCCATGAATTGGTCTCTATATTTTTTAATGTGAAAATAAAATTTGTCTACCTTTTCACCTGATTATATACTTCTAGTGTTAATCTGAATGCCAGAAAATGTGGTGCATTTTGGTTATTTTATATTTACAGCCCATACTGAAACTTCAGAGCTCTTAGAATGGTTTCCACGGATTATGATCATTGTAGCTGTTTATCCATTTATGAAATTCTAATACTGAACACAACATTAAGTCCTGAATGTTTAATGAACACAAGAAAATGAGTATAATTGGCATGTTTTCTGCAAGCATTTTTTTCTTTGTAGGGAGATGTGCAGTGTCATCTCATTTTAATAAGACGGTTTGATGTAACTGCAGTTTCCGCTGTTATCTCCGTGTCTTCAGAATAATGGGTCCAGAAGAAGGTGTTACTTGTTGCCAGTTTGCCTGGCCAGGCTGTGTAAATGATAGCAAGCTGATGATCTTTGGGAGCATTTTGAAAGGAAGTTCCTGCTTTGATGCTTGTTCCAATGTTGAATTTTCATTGGGAGGAATTTCTTGGGTCCTTGGTTTCAAACAATCCAAATCAACCCTGTGATGAAAAAGACTGCAGTTGGTCCATTTCTCTCCAAGTCTCAGCAGTGATTCAAAAACCTAATAAATATAAAGAATGATGACGTTGTCAATTAAAAGAATATTATGCCCTGGGCTTCTCTTCGAGAAGCTCAACTGTCTCACTTTTTGTGTAGACAATCCCCAATCTGTATCTGAGTGCCTTCTAGGTAGCAATTTCCTGTTTTCTTCCAAAATAGTATCATCTATCCCGCTTCAGTTTTAAGGACAAGAAGCAGATGTACCCGTGCCTTGAACTAAAAATTTGACCATTAAAGACAAAAATTAAAGAGTTCTTGTTAAAAGACAAAATTACTAGAAAGGACAAACATTAATTTTTTTTTATAATTTGCAAATTTATTCATGACAAATGTTTTTTTTTAATTATTTATTTATTTATTTATGGCGTGTTGGGTCTTCGTTTCTGCGTGAGGGCTTTCTCTAGTTGCGGCGAGCGGGGGCTACTCTTCATCGCGGTGCGCGGGCCTCTCACTGTCGCGGCCTCTCTTGTTGCGGAGCACAGGCTCCAGATGCGCAGGCTCAGTAGTTGTGGCTCACAGGCCCAGCTGCTCTGCGGCATGTGGGATCTTCCCAGACCAGGGCTCGAACCCGTGTCCCCTGCATTGGCAGGCAGATTCTCAACCACTGCGCCACCAGGGAAGCCCCAAACATTAATTTTTAATGAAACTTTAACCAAGATACCATTGTATACATTTCATAATCTGTAGTTAATAATGTAGAAAAGATAGACTGGCTGCTAAGAGGCAAAAAGGAAAAACTCGTGAATTGTTTGTGGTCTTAGAACAGAGAAGGGTCTTTGTACTGAGGCCGTCTGTGTGCTTCGGGGCTGAGTCCTTTTACACAGGTCCTGTTCATCCAGTTTCTGCTGTTGTGACCCCAGAAATCTCTCCCTCTTATGGAGCTCAGTCTGACTGTGACATCTATGCTGTTGATCCTCATATCAAGAACTTTTAAAAGGGGGGGGGGATAGCAACAAACAGAAACAGAACTCCTCAGAATTTTGTAATAATATCAGTGCAGAGCATTTTGCACTCACAGATTCAGTAGTGATGTTTGGCCAGTTCAGCAGTTGATTAAATGGGGCAGCTGTGGGGAGGGGTTGGGGACGGAGGGCTGCTTATGTGGGAATCGAACTGTAGCATACAGTTCATCAAGTTATATCCTTGACGTTTTCTCACTGAGAATTCTTTTCTAGGGTTTGTAGAACAGTGTTATCGGAGGATGGCGAAAGTAGTTAATTTTATAAAAAATGATTTAGTGATGTGTGTCATGTGCACAGGGAGGAAACGCTGCCTCAGGAAAATCCTCCTGACCTGCGCTGAAAAGTTCAGCGTTTCTTTGTGTTGCTGTCGATATTTTAGATCCCGGCGACCAATCCCCCTGAGATCTTAGTGGATCCTGAAAGGTCATATAACCTTTTCTTTCGTCTAGTAAATTATCAAGAGAGAGCTGAATGCATTACTGGGAAAAATATGAACATGGTGATCATTTAAAAGGCATTTTAATGTGTTTGTGGTATGAGATTTTATAAGAAGTGTCATTTTCTAGGTAGAAGTGCAGCTGCTTCAGTTAGCGTGAATTATTCTTTTCATACATAATAGTCTGAAGACTGATTAGCGTATCGCTGAGGGAAGATGCTATTTCTTAGGTTTTCTGTCATTTCCCTAAGAGGAACTGTCACTGCATTACAGACATCTCCGTGATGCTTGGTCTTTCTTTCTCTTGCTTTATTATATTCAGGTAAATGGGGAGATATATTTCCAACTCAGTGCATATTTGTTAAGCACCTACTGTGCACAAGGCATGAGGCTAGATGCTGTGGGAAATCCAAGTTAATAGTATTTGCAACACTTGTAACTGGACAGAGGGATAGTATCTAGAATATGTAAAACCCTTCTATGACTCAAAAAAAATCAGTAAGAAAAAAAAGCAAACAACCCATTAGAAAAAATCACAAAATAATCATCTTACAGCAGAAGAATGGCCAATAAAGGTGCAAAAATGCTCAACCTCATTGGTAACCTGAGAAATTTGAATCTGGCTTTCTAGGTTTTCAAGAAGGTTCACTTTTCCAGGCAGGAGGCCAAAAAACTTACTGTTTTTTAAATTGACACTTTGCTAGCTTGATTTATAAATTTTATACATTTGGATATATGGTCCATAGGCTTCCATGTATTCTTGGCCAGGGCTGCATATATTCAGGGCAGGCCTATTATACATGTCTGTTTATATAACTTAAAGAAAAGCAAGGAGAGTCCAAAAACAAAATTCAGGGCAGGGATTACCTTTCTGGTGGAAAGAATGGGGTGCCATCAGGGACGCGCACAGGGGGTCTTTAAGGTAGTGTAATACCGATAATATTCCTTTTCTTGAGCGGGGAGGCATGTATTTAGTAAAACTCAATATTTCATGTAAAAAATGCGCTATACTCTTGGCTTTCAAACAGGATTAATTTAATAGACACATAACCATATAATTTCACATGGAGACAATATACATTTAAATATAAATGTCTTTTAAAATGCATTTGTGAAAAATAAATGAGACCTATCTTAGTTTCACCCAGCTCTGTGCTGTGCGGTGCTTCAGAGCCAAGTAGAGGGTGACGGGGGCAGAAACTGGCAGGAATGGAGCTGACAGTCCTTGAGTTGTCTCTTTCCTATGACACCATCGCCGCATTTTACCCTGTTGAGTATAGACTCCATTCTATATAGAAAAAACATCCTCAAAGTTAATGATTGTGTTATTGGAATGCAAATCTATGTATTTGTACAACTTTACCTTACCATTTATGCTTATTGGACAAATTACCTCAGGAAAGAACTTGGGGGAGAGGGATTAATAAATTATAAATATTTCCACTTTATTAATAATTGGCTACTGTCCTAGCTCCTAGGAATGCTTATTTGGATGCAGACATGGGCTGTCTAAATATAGGGACACCACGTTCTTAAGAAAATGTCTAAAAAATAAATGTCTTGAGTTTTACGTCTCACATCTCTACTAGTTTTAACTTGTCAGTCTAGTGACTCAAATGTATATTTCTTCTAGATCTTGTATGGAAATGTAAATCATAAGTCCAAACTCCAATTAGTAAAATTCAGAATTTTCCTAAAATCATTTGCTTGGATAACCCTAAAATAGCTGTTATTTTCATCTCTAGTGGTTATTGTTTAATGTGTTCATTATTATGTGGGCTTACAATGAAAGTGTTTTGATTATTTCCACATAAATGACAGAAGAGAGAGAACTATAAAATCTTGGAAAGACAGCTTTATATTGCCAGTAATCTCTGTGTTAAGGACATGGCATACTTTCCACTGCAGTGAGCTCTAAGTTGATATGATTTAGAAAATTCTTGGTGATGGTAATGGAGGGGGACTGAGCAAGATATTACTGAATTTATTTGTTTAGTTATTTAGTTGGTTAGCTAGTCAGTCATTCATTTCTTTATTCAACCGTTTTATTTTCTGCAATATACCAGTACTTCTAGGCATGGCATATATATTAATGAATAACAGAGACATACATTTTCGTCTTGTGGAGGCTAAAATCTAATATAATTTTTCTAAAGTAAAGAATAGTATACGTAGAGACTTCCCTTGTGGTCCAGTGGTTAAGACTTCGCCTTCCAATGCAAGGGGTGCAGGTTCAATCCCTGGTCGGGGAGCTAGGATCCCACATGCCTCGCGGCCAAAAAACCAAAACATAAAACAGAAGCAATATTGCAACAAATTCAATGAAGACTTTAAAAATGATCCATATCGAAAAAAAATCTTAAAAATAAAAAGAATAGGTATGTAAATACAGAATGAGGTCACTGCTGCGATCAAGATGGAATTGGCATGGTGTCCTAGCGCACGAGTTGTCAGACCTCTTGCAAGTGTGACATCACAGCCTGAGCAGGAGGCCTAAGTGGACGTCATCAGGCAAAGCGCAGGAAGAAGAGAGAGACAGGGGAGCCGCTCGTGTGGAGGCCCCAAGGAAGGGACGGGTGGACCCCGTTTGAGGGTCTGCAGGGGGGACCGTGGAGCCACAGCGGTGACGTAGACTGGGTGGTAGTGGTCGCAGGTGGAGGGCAGGGCTGTGGCAGTGATACATTTTAAAGGTGGAAACCAGGGGCCTCACTGATGAATTTTGCACATGGAGAGGGAAGGGGAGGAAACAGTCATCAAGGATTTCCAGTGCCCTGTGTTGGTCACCTGAGCAGATTGTGGTGCTGTGTAGAGTCAGGACAGCCTGGAAGGGAGGGAACAATGACAGTAATAAACATCACATCATCTGGTGCTCCGTTGTGAACATACTAGTTTAAAAGGTCAATGTGGTATCCATTCGAGATGTGAAACAGGCAAGGGGTTCATAAACCCAGAGAAGTCTGGGCTGTTGTTAGATTTCAACATACGCATGATATTAAAACTCATGGGAATGGATGAGGACCCTTAGAGAGAGACGGAACACAGGGAAGAGACCAGATCCCGGGGCAACTCCAGCTACTGAGGGACAGTCCCTGAGGACACTGAGAGGGAGCAGCTGATGAGGTGGGAAGAGGGTCCGGGGTTCACAGTGACACAGGAGCTGGGAGACGCTTCGAGGGGAAGTGTTGGCTGTGTCCGCTCCACAGAGAGGCTGAGCAGGATATGTACAGGAAAGTAACTGCTGAACCTGACAATTTGGGATTGGAATTCAGAGCAGGATAAATGTGGGAGTGAAGGAAAAGAAAGAAATACAAAATATCAGTATACTCTAGAGAAAACAATGGGAAAGTCTCAGTAAAGACCAAGGAGTTTTGTCGGGTTTTGTTTTGTCTCAGGTTAGGCTGGGCGCTTACATCAGAGACGGTTGTTACAGACATGATTTCAGTAAAGCAGAGACTCGTGGTTCCGGAGAAAGAGAGTCAATGTCTCTGAGGGTGAAGTGAGGGATCCTGCCCACACGAGAGAGTGTGGAAAGGGGGGCATCTCCCCAATCTTGTGACAAACAGAATAAGAGAAAATGTGCAGATGCGTGTGAATCTGTATATTATAAATTGTGAAAAAGGCATTCTTCCTAATACCTCCTATTTCTTAAAGGCAGTGAAATAGGTCATCATGGTTCTTAGCAGTAATTATTTTAAAAATTGAATTACTATGACGTATCTTACTGTTATTGCAATAAGGATACCTTCCCATGTTTCGAGATTCAAAATATGCTAAAGTATGTTCAGGGTAAAGTCTCCTCCTAACTTTTCCCATTCCATCTGTTTCCCTTTCCTGGATCAAATGATGTTTTCAATGTCTTCTGAATATTTCCAGAAAGATTCTATTCACATACACACATATGCATTTTACTTATTTTTTTTTTTCCTCAGAGCTGTGTGAACATCAGCACAATAAATTTTAGAACATTTTCTTTTTTTTTTTTTTGAATTTTATTTATTTTTTTATACTGCAGGTTCTTGTTAGTCATCCATTTTATACACATCAGTGTATACATGTCAATCCCAATCTCCCAATTCATCACACCACCCCCAGCCCCCACCGCTTCCCCCCCTTGGTGTCCATACGTTTGTTCTCTACATCTGTGTCTCGACATCTGCCCTCTACATCTGTCTCAACTTCTGCCCTGCAAACCAGTTCATCTGTACCATTTTCTAGGTTCCACATATATGCGTTAGTATACGATATTTGTTTTTCTCTTTCTGACTTACTTCACTCTGCATGACAGTCTCTAGATCCATCCACATCTCTACAAATGACCCAATTTCTTTCCTTTTTATGGCTGAGTAGTATTCCATTGTATATATGTACCACATCTTCTTTATCCATTCATCTGTTGATGGACACTTAGGTTGCTTCCATGACCTGGCTATTGTAATTAGTGCTGCTGTGAACATTGGGGTGCATGTGTCTTTTTGAATTATGTTTTTCTCTGGGTATATGCCCAGTAGTGGGATTGCTGGGTGGTATGGTAGCTCTATTTTTAGATTTTTAAGGAACCTCCATACTGTTCTCCATAGTGGCTGTATCCATTTACATTCCCACCAACAGTGCAAGAGGGTTCCCTTTTCTCCACACCCTCTCCAGCATTTGTTGTTTGTAGATTTTCTGATGATGCCCATTCTAACTGGTGTGAGGTGATACCTCATTGTAGTTTTGATTTGCATTTCTCTAATAATTAGTGATATTGAGCAGCTTTTCATGTGCTTCTTGGCCATCTGTATGTCTTCTTTGGAGAAATGTCTATTTAGGTCTTCTGCCCATGATTGGATTGGGTTGTTTGTTTTTTTAATATTGAGCTGCATGAGCTGTTTATATATTTTGGAGATTAATCCTTTGTCCGTTGATTCATTTGCAAATATTTTCTCCCATTCTGAGGGTTGTCTTTTCATCTTGTTTATGGTTTCCTTTGCTGTGCAAAAGCTTGTAAGTATCGTTAGGTCCCATTTGTTTATTTTTGGTTTTATTTCCAGTATTCTAGGTGGTGGATCAAAAAAGATCTTGCTGTGATTTATGTCAAAGAGTGTTCTTCCTATGTTTTCCTCTAACAGTTTTATACTGTCCAGTCTTCCATTTAGGTCTCTAATCCATTTTGAGTTTATTTTTGTGTATGGTGTTAGGGAGTGTTCTAATTTCATTCTTTTACATGTAGCTGTCCAGTTTTCCCAGCACCACTTATTGAAGAGACTGTCTTTTCTCCATTGTATATCCTTACCTCCTTCGTAATAGATAAGTTGACCTAGGAGTGTGGGTTTATCTCTGGGCTTTCTATCCTGTTCCATTGATCTATATTTCTGTTTTTGTGCCAGTACCATATTGTCTTGATTACTGTAGCTTTGTAGTATAGTCTGAAGTCAGGGAGTCTGATTCCTCCAGCTCTGTTTTTTTCCCCTCAAGACTGCTTTGGCTATTCAGGGTTTTTTGTGTCTCCATCCAAATTTTAAGATTTTTTGTTCTAGTTCCGTAAAAAATGCCATTGGTAATTTGATAGGGATTGCATTGAATCTGTAGATTGCTTTGGGTAGTATAGTCATTTTCACAATATTGATTCTTCCAATCCAAGAACATGGTATATCTCTCCATCTCTTGGTATAATCTTTAATTTCTTTCATCAGTGTCTTATAGTTTTCTGCATACAGGCCTTTTGTCTCCCTAGGTAGGTTTATTCCTAGGTATTTTATTCTTTTTGTTGCAGTGGTAAATGGGAGTGTTTCCTTAATTTCTCTTTCAGACTTTTCATCGTTGGTGTATAGGAATGCAAGAGATTTCTGTGCATTAATTTTGTATCCTGCAACTTTACCAAATTCATTCATTAGCTCTAGTAGTTTTCTGGTGGCATCTTTAGGATTCTCTATGTATAGTATCATGTCATCTGCAAACAGTGACAGTTTTACTTCTTCTTTTCCAATTTGTATTCCTTTTATTTCTTTTTCTTCTCTGATTGCCGTGTCTAGGACTTCCAAAACTATGTTGAATAATAGTGGCGAGAGTGGACATCCTTGTCTCGTTCCTGATCTTAGAGGAAATGCTTTCAGTTTTTCACCATTGAGAATGATGTTTGCTGTGGGTTTGTCATATATGGCCTTTATTTTGTTGAGATAGGTTCCCTCTATGCCCACTTTCTGGAGAGTTTTTATCATAAGTGGGTGTTGAATTTTGTCAAAAGCTTTTTCTGCATCTATTGAGATGATCATATGGTTTTTATTCTTCAGTTTGTTAATATGATGTATCACATTGATTGATTTGCATATATTGAAGAATCCTTGCCTCCCTGGGATAAATCCCACTAGAGCATGATGTATGATCCTTTTAATGTGTTGTTGGATTCTGTTTGCTAGTATTTTGTTGAGGATTTTTGCATCTATATTCATCAGTGATATTGGTCTGTAATTTTCTTTTTTTGTAGTATCTTTGTCTGGTTTTGGTATCAGGGTGATGGCGGCCTCATAGAATGAGCTTGGGAGTGTTCCTTCCTCTGCAATTTTTTGGAAGAGTTTGAGAAGGATGGGTGTTAGCTTTTCTCTAAATGTTTGATACAATGTACCTGTGAAGCCATCTGCTCCTGGACTTTTGTTTGTTGGAAGATATTTAATCACAGTTTTAATTTCATTACTTGTGATTGGTCTCTTCATGTTTTCTGTTTCTTCCTGGTTCAGTCTTAGAAGATTATACCTTTTTAAGAATTTGTCCATTTCTTCCAGCTTGTCCATTTTATTGGCATAGAGTTGCTTGTAGTAATCTCTTAGGATGCTTTGTATTTCTGTGGTGTCTGTTGTAACTTCTCCTTTTTCATTTCTAATTTTATTGATTTGAGTCCTCTCCTCTTTTTCTTGATGAGTCTGGCTAATGGTTTATCAATTTTGTTTATCTTCTCAAAGAACCAGCTTTTAGTTTTATTAATCTTTGCTCTTGTTTTCTTTGTTTCTATTTATTTCTGGTCTGATCCTTATGATTTGTTTCCTTCTGCTCACTTTGGGTTTTGTTTGTTCTTCTTTCTCTAGTTCCTTTAGGTGTAAGTTTAGATTGTTTATTTGAGATTTTTCTTGTTTCTTGAAGTAGGGTTTTATTGCTATAAACTTCCCTCTTAGAACTGCTTTTGCTGCATCCCATAGGTTTTTTGGATCGTCATGTTTTAGTTGTCATTTGTCTCTAGGTATTTTTTGATTTCCTCTTGGATTTCTTCAGTGATCTCTTGGTTATTTAGTAACGTATTGTTTAGCCTCCATGTGTTTGTGTTTTTTATGTTTTTTTCCCCTGTAATTGATTTCTAATCTCATAGCATTGTGGTCAGAAAAGATGCTTGATATGATTTCAATTTTCTTCAATTTACTGAGGCTTGATTTGTGACCCAAGATGTGATCTATCCTGGAGAATGTTCCGTGCGCACTTGAGAAGAACGTGTAATCTGCTGTTTTTGGATGGAATGTCCTATATATATCAATTAAATCTATCTGGTCTATTGTGTCATTTAAAGCTTGTGTTTCCTTATTAATTTTCTGTTTGGATGATCTGTCCATTGGTGTAAGTGAGGTGTTAAAGTCCCCCACTATTATTGTGTTACTGTCGATTTCCTCTTTTATAGCTGTTAACAGTTGCCTTATGTATTGTGGTGCTCCTATGTTGGGTGCATATGTATTTACAATTGTTTTATCTTCTTCTTGGATTGATCCCTTGATCATTATGTAGTGTCCCTCCTTGTCTCTTTTAACATTCTTTATTTTAAAGTCTATTTTATCTGATATGAGTATTGCTACTCCAGCTTTCTTTTGATTTTCGTTTGCATGGAATATCTTTTTCCATCCCCTCACTTTCAGTCTGTATGTGTCCCTAGGTCAGAAATGGGTCTCTTGTAGACAGCATATATATGGGTCTTGTTTTTGTATCCATTCAGCGAGTCTTTGTCTTTTGGTTGGAACATTTAATCCATTCACGTTTAAGGTAATTATCGATATGTATATTTCTATTACCAGTTTCTTAATTTTTTAAGGACTTGGGTGGCTATTTCTTTTCCCATGTTAGGGAAGTTTTCGACCATAATCTCTTCAAATATTTTCTCGGGTCTTTTTTCTCTCTCTTCTCTTTCTGGGACCCCTATAATGCGAATGTTGTTGTGTTTAATGTTGTCCCAGAGGTCTCTTAGGCTGTCTTCGTTTCTTTTCATTCTTTTTTCTATATTCTGTTCTACTGCAGTGGATTCCACCATTCTGTCTTCCAGGTTACTTATCCGTTCTTCTTCTTTAGTTATTCTGCTACTGATTCCTTCTAGTGTATTTTTCATTTCACTTATTGTATTGTTTACCTCTGTTTGTTCTTTAATTCTTCTAGGTGTTTGTTCTTTAATTCTTTTAAGTCTTTGTTAAACATTTCTTGCATCTTCTCAGTCTTTGCCTCCATTCTTTTTCTGAGGTCCTGGATCATCTTCACTATCATTATTCTGAATTCTTTTTCTGGAAGGTTGCGTATCTCCACTTCATTTAGTTGTTTTTCTGGGGTTTTCTCTTGTTCCTTCATCTGGTACATAGCCCTCTGCCTTTTCATCTTGTCTATCTTCCTGTGAATGTGGCTTTTGTTCCACAGGCTGCAGGATTGTATTTCTTCTTGCTTCTGCTGTCTGCCTTCTTGTGGATCCACATATACATTTTATTAATTTCCCTTTTCCCTTTAATTTTCCATTATCTTCATTCTGTATGTTTACTTAATATGTTATTTTTGAGATCATTTTTAGTAAATGGAGCCTCCTCCTTTTTTTCCCCCTTTTTTAAGAGCTACATTACATGCCTTTTAATTTTTTTTAAAAACAGATTCTACATGTGATAGTTTGAATTTAGAGCATTACCCGGAGCCCAGCACATGGTGGGGGTGGGTGTACCGTAACTGTTAGTCTCCTTCCTTTTCCCCTGTATTTTAGAGGTATTTGAGAGTTGAGCCACAAACCAGAGGCATGATCTGAATCGTCTGTCTTGTTCATCCAGCTTTGACCTTGATGCCTGGTTCTGGTTCCCGTGCTCACATCCTGTCCTCGGCTCTGTCCTGTCCTGCTTCCTCTAACCCCCTCTCTCTCTGACCTATGAGGATCTGCTCTCGTTGCCCTTTGTCCCCACCGGGACTGACCCTCTGCTTGCCCCTCCCAGTCCCGTCTCAGGCAGGACCCCTTGGTTGAAGAAGGTCCCAGAGGTGCTTCCAGCTGACAGGCAGGCAAACAAGCAACAGGAAGTGGAACAGAGAAGCCAGACTTTTGAAGGTTGAGGGCTCAACTGTCTTGACTTGACAGATTGCCATCCTGATATTCCTAATGTGGGTCTTGGTCCAGCGTCAGTGAAAACATTGTGATGATATACATGGTAGTCGACTAAATCAGAAACCTGGATCAATAACTGCTTCCTCTATAACGGATGCCTTGTCCTTTGTTTCAAAAGAGTCAGTGGAGACTATTAAGCAGATTTGTAGCAATAACTTTGACTCATGGCTACACTTGAGTCAAAGGCTTGTGTTACTAATAGGACTCTAACATCTTTGTGTCGGTGCTTTTGCAGTTTTGCCAAGAGAGAGAAAACTGATGTCATGCTTTACTGATTCAAATCTGCTCTACATCCTTCTTCCTAAAAGACAAGAGCTGTGGCAACCTTCCCAACTAATGGAAGATTTCCGGAGAGAAAGCCAGTGACTGTCAGATACTGGCCCCGCTGTCTATGGAACAGTCACTTAAGAAGCATTAGGTTTAAATGACTTACTCTAGAATGTTCTCTCAGACTTCTCTGATGCAAAAAATCCTCCAAATACCCTTGAAAATATGTATTTTGGAATTGAAAACATGAGTATCAGAATCAATCCATGACACATAGCTGTGAAAGTAATAGACAAAAACAATACTGGGACTTCTGTAGTTTAAAATGATAAAACAATTGGGAAAGGAAACTTAGAATCTTAACAGGGAATACTCTTCTTATTAACTTTTTAAAGTAATCCTGTCTTCCCTATTTAATAATTATCATAATGAATATTTTAAAGTGTTCATGAGATTTACAACTTCATACACTTTTGGTCTTCATCATTTTACGTAAATTTCATAACTGAGATGAAGTGTAAATGAGTTAGTTTTGACTCCAAATAAAATAAGACCTTTAGAAACGAATAAATCAACCCCTAACTTGTACCTGTTTACGTCGTATCTCAAGGTGACTTGCGGGGAATTCAACCTTGGGAAGAGCCAACAGGGCCTCTTTTTGGTGTTCTCGGCGAGAATGGGGTCCTCACCCATGCAGAGTTCCTCTGCCCACAGGCCTGCAACCTGGATTCCGCGGTGTCCCGTGGTCCCGGCGTGTCCTTTTGCTCTTGTTCCCCTGCTTGTGTGGCTTTGTGCTGCCCTGTCTGCTTTTCCTCAAATAGGCCAAACCCCCCCTCCTTTTTTTTTTTTTTTAAACTCTGCTGACTTTCCTTACAGTTCCCTCTGCTTGGAATTTTCACAGCTTACTCCTTCATCTCCTTAAGGTTTTTTTCTTAAATATTAACGTTGCAGCTCTTTGCTTCCTCTTAAAAATGCAGCACAATCCCCTGTCCCCCTTATTTTTCTTGGTAATACTCAGTACCATTCAGACTGCTTCTCTGCAGAGCACTAAAGTAGGGCAGCATGCATTGTCTTGGATTTGGAAATTCAATACATAAGGCAAGATGTAAGGGCAAGGTTAATGAGGGGGAGGCATACCAGTGGTTTTCTGGGCTTCTTCCTGGGGTAAGAAGGTGCCGCCTCTTTTCTGGCCTTGTATGGTCCCTCAGCATCTGGGTTGAAAGTGGGTGGAACCATCATGGTGGGGACCGGCAGAGATCTTAATCAACCTGATTGGCTGGTGGTGAGGTCATCGGGAGTCGGCATCATCAGCCTTCTGGTTCCAGCCGGTCTGGGGTCTAGTGCTTGTGGGCAGCATGCAGTTAACTTCTCCCACCTGGTGGGGGTTTCAGTATCTGCAAAACAGCTCAAAGGCCATGGCTCAGAATATTATCTGTAGCCCTTGAGGAGGAACTGAAGGTCCTTGATTTTTTTCAGTGCCCTAAACTATTATTACTTTGTCTTGTTTGACTGTTTTCCTTTCTTTCTGCATTTTCTCATTTTTCTGATTAAATTTATTCTTTGGCAATCGGGGTAGGCCTAGGAGGCTAGAGCTTTTCTTCAAACATGTGGCAGGTGGAGTACATGGTGGGGGTGTGTTCCTGGAGGGCCCCAGAGGGTCCCGCTCAGTTACAGTATGTACGACACCTGGGAGATCTCCACTAGATGTTAGTTTTCTAAAAATGGAGAGTGTAGAAATAGTGAAACAGGTGGTTAAGACATTTAGTATTTAATGGTTAGACTGAGCTCCCCAAACTGGAAATAAGGTACCAGTCCATTTGTTTCCTTGTAAATATTTATTGAGCATTTCTTTGTTTCATGTGCTTCAGTGGACACTAGAGGTTCAGAAGCTTAGTTTTCTGGAGATAAAGGAAGAAGAGAGTTTAGTGTGTTGCTAAGGTGGGGGCTGGGTGTCAGGGGTTTCAGTGGGGCATCCATGAACGTCTACGCTGAGACCACGAGGACCGAAAGGCGCGGTGTGTGTCTGGAGCCTTATCCTAGGGGCACGTCCCAGGGCTGCAGAGGAGTCCTCTGTCTTAAGGAGACTCGAGCTTCGCTGGGCCCTGAGTAATGGGCTCGGGCAGGGGCCTGCTGACCACCCCAGGGGTCCAGAGGGGGCGGTGATGTTGTAGGTGGGATTCGAGCAGCACAGGTGGGGAGAAGGTCGTAAGCCCTGGGCATCTCCCTACTGGAAAACGGACAGGTTTACAACAGGTTGGACATGAGGGAGTAGACAAAGAAAGGAAGCAAAGATACCTCCAAAAGTCTGGCCTCAGAAACTGGAAGGATGAAATTTTTTTTATATTGGGGTATAGTTGATTTACAGTGCTGTGTTAGTTTCAGGTGTACAGCACAGTGATTCAGTTTTACATACATATACGTGTATATATGTGTATATATATTCTTTTCAGATTCTTTTCCATTATATTTTATTACAAGATATTGAGTTGAGTTCCCTGTGCTATACAGTAGGTCCTTGTTGATAATGTATTTTATATATAGTAGTGTGTATATGTTAATCCCAAATCCTAATTTACCCTCCCCACCTTTTTCCCCTTTGGTAACCATAAGTTCGTTCTCTGTGTCTGTGAGTCTGCTTCTGTTCTGTAAATAAGTTCATTTGCACCATTTTTGTTTGTTTGTTTTAAAATAAATAAATTTATTTATTTATTCATTTATGGCTGCATTGGGTCTTCGTTCCTGCACGCGGACTTTGTCTAGTTGTCTTTGTCTGTCTGGCTTACTTCACTTAGTATGATAATTTCTATGTGGAATCTAAAAAAAAAAATGATGCAGGGCTTCCCTAGTGGCGCAGTGGTTAACAGTCCACCTGCCAGTGCAGGGGACACAGGTTCGAACCCTGGTCCAGGAAGATCCCACGTGCCACGGAGCAACTAAGCCTGTGTGCCACAATTACTGAGCCTGCGCTCTAGAGCGCGTGAGCCACAACTACTGAGTCTGCGTGCTACAACTACTAAAGCCCTCGTTCCTAGAGCCTGTGCTCCGCAACAAGAGAAGCCACCACAATGAGAAGCCCGTGCACTGCAACAAAGAGTAGCCCCCACTCGCCGCAACTAGAGAAAGCCCTCACGCAGCCACGAAGACCCAACGCAGCCAAAACTAAACAATATAAATAAAAATAAATTCATAAAAAAAAGAAAAGAAAAAAGTGGCTCACGCATTATGATTTATTATTAGCTATTAAAATATTAATTATGAAAATTAGTTTGGAAATATGTTTTAATTACCTCTAAATAAATCATATCCAAATAGTTATGAATCATTTAACTGTAAATGAATTTTACATGTTTTGCAAATTATCTGAAGTATGATTATGTGGTTTTAACATTAATAATTTTTAAAGCTAGAAATACAACCCACCACCTGCACCAAACTCCAATTCCACAATCTCAGTGTGCTTAAAGAAAGTCAAAACTAAAAAGTGGACATTGGTATCCACTGATTACTGTTGTCAGTGGAGTTTTCATATGATCCATGTAAAAAATAATATTCTATTTATTCACAGTAGCCTTACCTGGTTTAGAATCATGTTGAAGGATTGCTAAGGCTTTGATGGGATTCTTCAAAATGACGTTTCAGATTTCGTTCTTGTAGATTAGCTGGTGGGCTCTGCCCTTGATATTACATTTCAGTTTACTATTTAACCCATGAATACTTCCAAGGCAGTAGTTTTATATTTTAAAGAACTGTTAAATTTGTGTACATGAATAAGCAAGATTTGTTCATCATAAATATTTCTTAGTTATAGCTAAATTAAATTTATAATTAGAGTTTTTGAAAATGTATTTAGGTATTTTCTGTAGTCAAAATGCTTGTGTTATAATTTTCCTTGGCAAAAGTTGTTTTGTTTACCCTCGAAACTTAAAAATAACTTTCCTTTCCATTGAAGTTATCCTTTTTCAATCTTGAGTCCATCTTTTTCAGTGGCAGTTAAATCAACTGGGGATTAGACCACTTTTGTTGTCTCTCATTGCCTCATGATACTATATTTAGGGCAAATTTATTTGGATGAATTTTAATTCAGGAATAGTGGACAAGTATTTTCCTTTACATTGCATACAGATTTTATTTTATTTTTTATTAAGTTACTTGATAACGTTTAAGATTTTGAGTGAGAAGTTTCACCTAGTTCCACTGACAACCTGTAATGAGGTAAATCAGTACAGTAAGTCATACATACGAAAGAGTTCCATTCCCAGAGCGTGTTCGTAAGTCCAATTTGTTAGTAAGTCCAACAAAGTTAGCCTAGGTACCCAACTAACACAATCGGCTATATAGTACTGTCCTGTAATAGGTTTATAATACTCTTCACACAAATAATACATAAAAAACAAACACAAAAAATAAAGAAAACGAGGATTAACCAAGATGGCGGAGTAGAAGGACGTGCTCTCACTCCCTCTTGCGAGAGCACCAGAATCACAACTGGCTGCTGGACAATCATCGACAGGAAGACACTGGAACTCACCAAGGAGGATACCCCACGTCCAAGGACAGAGGAGAAGCCACAGTGAGACGGTAGGAGGGGCGCAATCAGAGTAAAATCAAATCCCATAACTGCTGGGTGGGTGACTCACAGACTGGCGAACACTTATACCACAGAAGTCCACCCACTGGAGTGAAGCTTCTGAGCCCCACGTCAGGCTTCCCAACCTGGGGGTCTGGCAACGGGAGGAGGAATTCCTACAGGATCAGACTTTGAAGCCTAGTGGGAATTGATTGCAGGACTTTGACAGGACTGGGGGAAGCAGAGACCCCACTCTTGGAGGGCACACACAAAGTAGTGTGCGCATCGGGACCCAGGGGAAGGAGCAGTGACCCTGGGGGAGACTGAACCAGACCTACCTGCTGGTGTTGGGGGGTCTCCTGCAGAGGCGGGGGGTGGCTCTGTTTCACCGTGGGGACAAGGACACTGGCAGCGGAGGTTCTGGGAAGTGCTCCTTGCCGTGAGCCCTCCCAGAGTCTGCCATTAACCCCATCAAAGAGCCCAGGTAGGCTACAGTGTTGGGTTGCCTCAGGCAAAACAACCAACAGGGAGGGAACCCAGCCCCACCCATCAACAGTCAAGTGGATTAAAGTGTTACGGAGCTCTGTCCGCCACAGCAACAGTCAGCTCTACCCACCACCAGAGCCTCCCATCAAGCCTCTTAGATAGCCTCAACCACCAGAGGACAGACAGCAGAAGCAAGAAAAACTACAATCCTGCAGCCTGTGGACCAAAACCCACAGTTACAGAAAGATAGACAAGATGAAAAGGCAGAGGGCTATATATCAGATGAAGGAACAAGAAAAAACCCCAGAAAAACAACTAAATGAAGTGGAGATAGGCAACCTTCCAGAAAAAGAATTCAGAATAATGATAGTGAAGATGATCCAGGACCTCGGAATAAGAATGGAGGCAAAGATCGAGAAGATGCAAGAAATGATTAACAAAGACCTAGAAGAATTAAAGAACAAACAAACAGAGATGACCAATACAATAACTGAAATGAAAACTACACTAGAAGGAATCAATAGCAGAATAACTGAGGCAGAAGAACGGATAAGTGACCTGGAAGACAGAATGGTGGAATTCACTGCTGCGGAACAGACTAAAGAAAAAAGAATGAAAAGAAATGAAGACAGCCTAAGAGACCTCTGGGACAACATTAAACGCAACAACATTCGCATTATAGGGGTCCCAGAAGGAGAAGAGAGAGAGAAAGAGCCAGAGAAAATACTTGAAGAGATTATAGTCGAAAACTTCCCTAACATGGGAAAGGAAATAGCTACCCAAGTCCAGGAAGCACAGCGAGTCCCATACAGGATAAACCCAAGGAGAAACACGCCGAGGCACATAGTAATCAAACTGGCAAAAATTAAAGACAAAGAAAAATTATTGAAAGTAGCAAGGGAAAAACGACAAATAACATACAAGGGAACTCCCATAAGGTTAACAGCTGATTTCTCAGCAGAAACTCTACAAGCCAGAAGGGAGTGGCATGATATACTTAAAGTGATGAAAGGGAAGAACCTACAACCAAGATTACTCTACCCGGCAAGGATCTCATTTAGATTTGATGGAGAAATCAAAAGCTTTACAGACAAGCAAAAGCTAAGAGAATTCAGCACCACCAAACCAGCTCTACAACAAATGCCAAAGGAACTTCTCTAAGTGGGAAACACAAGAGAAGAAAAGGACCTACAAAAACAAACCCAAAACAATTAAGAAAATGGTCATAGGAACATACATATCGATAATTACCTTAAACGTGAATGGATTAAATGCTCCAACCAAAAGACACAGGCTTGCTGAATGGATACAAAAACAAGACCCATATATATGCTGTCTACAAGAGACCCACTTTAGACCTAGGGACACATACAGACTGAAAGTGAGGGGATGGAAAAAGATATTCCATGCAAATGGAAATCAAAAGAAAGCTGGAGTAGCTATACTCATATCAGATAAAATAGACTTTAAAGTAAAGAATGTTACAAGAGACAAAGAAGGACACTACATAATGATCAAGGGGTCAATCCAAGAAGAAGATATAACAATTATAAATATATATGCACCCAACATAGGAGCACCTCAATACATAAGGCAACTGCTAACAGCCATAAAAGAGGAAATCGACAGTAACACAGTAATAGTGGGGGACTTTAACACCTCACTTACACCAATGGACAGATCATCCAAAATGAAAATAAATAAGGAAACAGAAGCTTTAAATGACACAATAGACCAGATAGATTTAATTGATATTTATAGGACATTCCATCCAAAAACAGCAGATTACACGTTCTTCTCAAGTGCGCACGGAACATTCTCCAGGATAGATCACATCTTGGGTCACAAATCAAGCCTCAGTAAATTTAAGAAAATCGAAATCATATCAAGCATCTTTTCTGACCACAATGCTATGAGATTAGAAATGAACTACAGGGAAAAAAACGTAAAAAAGACAAACACATGGAGGCTAAACAATACGTTACTAAATAACCAAGAGATCACTGAAGAAATCCAAGAAGAAATCAAAAAATACCTAGAGACAAATGACAATGAAAACACGACGACCCAAAACCTATGGGATGCAGCAAAAGCAGTTCTAAGAGGGAAGTTTATAGCTATACAAGCCTACCTCAAGAAACAAGAAAAATCTCAAGTAAACAATCTAACCTTACACCTAAAGAAACTAGAGAAAGAAGAACAAACAAAACCCAAAGTTAGCAGAAGGAAAGAAATCATAAAGATCAGAGCAGAAATAAATGAAATAGAAACAAAGAAAACAATAGCAAAGATCAATAAAACTAAAAGTTGGTTCTTTGAGAAGATAAACAAAATTGATAAGCCATTAGCCAGACTCATCAAGAAAAAGAGGGAGAGGACTCAAATCAATAAAATTAGAAATGAAAAAGGAGAAGTTACAACAGACACTGCAGAAATACAAAGCATCCTAAGAGACTACTACAAGCAACTTTATGCCAATAAAATGGACAACCTGGAAGAAATGGACAAATTCTTAGAAAGGTATAACCTTCCAAGACTGAACCAGGAAGAAACAGAAAATATGAACAGACCAATCACAAGCAATGAAATTGAAACTGTGATTAAAAATCTTCCAACAAACAAAAGTCCAGGACCAGATGGCTTCACAGGTGAATTCTGTCCAACATTTAGAGAAGAGCTAACACCTATCCTTCTCAAACTCTTCTAAAAAATTGCAGAGGAAGGCACACTCCCAAACTTATTCTATGAGGCCACCATCACCCTGATACCAAAACCAGACAAAGACACTACAAAGAAAGAAAATTACAGACTGATATCACTGATGAATATAGATGCAAAAATCCTCAACAAAATACTAGCAAACAGAATCCAACAACACGTTAAAAGGATCATACACCACGATCAAGTGGGATTTATCCCAGGGATGCAAGGATTCTTCAATATACGCAAATCAATCAATGTGATACACCATATTAACAAATTGAAGAAGAAAAACCATATGATCATCTCAATAGATGCAGAAAAAGCTTTTGACAAAATTCAACACCCATTTATGATAAAAACTCTCCAGAAAGTGGGCATAGAGGGAACCTCCCTCAACATAATAAAGGCCATATATGACAAACCCACAGCAAACATCATTCTCAATGGTGAAAAACTGAAAGCATTTCCTCTAAGATCAGGAACGAGACAAGGATGTCCACTCTCACCACTATTATTCAACATAGTTCTGGAAGTCTAAGCCACGGCAATCAGAGAAGAAAAAGAAATAAAAGGAATACAAATTGGAAAAGAAGAAGTAAAACTGTCACTGTTTGCGGATGACATGATATTATACATAGAGAATCCTAAAACTGCCACCAGAAAACTGCTAGAGCTAATTAATGAATATGGTAAAGTTGCAGGATACAAAATTAATGCACAGAAATCTCTTGCATTCCTATACACTAATGATGAAAAATCTGAAAGAGAAATTATGGAAACACTCCCATTTACCATTGCAACAAAAAGAATGAAATACCTAGGAATAAACCTACCTAGGGAGACAAAAGACCTGTATGCAGAAAACTATAAGACACTGATGAAAGAAGTTAAAGATGATACCAACAGATGGAGAGATATACCATGTTCTTGGATTGGAAGAATCAACATTGTGAAAATGACTATACTACCCAAAGCAATCTACAGATTCAATGCAATCCCTATCAAATTACCAATGGCATTTTTTACGGAACTAGAACAAATCATCTTAAAATTTGTATGGAGACACAAAAGACCCCGAATAGCCACAGCAGTCTGGAGGCAAAAAAACGGAGCTGGAGGAATCAGACTCCCTGACTTCAGACTATACTACAAAGCTACAGTAATGAAGACAATATGGTACTGGCACAAAAACAGAAACATAGATCAATGGAACAAGATAGAAAGCCCAGAGATAAACCCACGCACCTATGGTCAACTAATCTATGACAAAGGAGGCAAAGATATACAATGGAGAAAAGACAGTCTCTTCAATAAGTGGTGCTGGGAAAACTGGACAGCTACATGTAAAAGAATGAAATTAGAATACTCCCTAACACCGTACACAAAAATAAACTCAAAATGGATTCGAGACCTAAATGTAAGACTGGACACTATAAAACTCTTAGAGGAAAACATAGGAAGAACACTCTTTGACATAAATCACAGCAAGATCTTTTTTGATCCACCTCCTAGAGTAATGGAAATAAAAACAAAAATAAACAAATGGGACCTAACGATACTTACAAGCTTTTGCACAGCAAAGGAAACCATAAACAAGACGAAAAGACAACCCTCAGAATGGGAGAAAATATTTGCAAACGAATCAACAGACAAAGGATTAATCTCCAAAATATATAAACAGCTCATTCAGCTCAATATTAAAGAAACAAACACCCCAATCCAAAAATGGGCAGAAGACCTAAATAGACATTTCTCCAAAGAAGACATACAGACGGCCACGAAGCACATGAAAAGATGCTCAACATCACTAATTATTAGAGAAATGCAAATCAAAACTACAATGAGGTATCACCTCACACCAGTTAGAATGGGCATCATCAGAAAATCTACAAACAACAAATGCTGGAGAGGGTGTGGAGAAAAGGGAACCCTCTTGCACTGTTGGTGGGAATGTAAATTGATACAGCCACTATGGAGAACAATATGGAGGTTCCTTAAAAAACTGAAAATAGAATTACCATATGACCCAGCAATCCCACTACTGGGCATATACCCAGAGAAAACCGTAATTCAAAAAGACACATGCACCCGAATGTTCATTGCAGCACTATTTACAATAGCCAGGTCATGGAAGCAACCTAAATGCCCATCAACAGATGAATGGATAAAGAAGATGTGGTACATATATACAATGGAATATTACTCAGCCATAAAAAGGAACGAAATTGAGTCATTTGTTGAGACGTGGATGGATCTAGAGACTGTCATACAGAGTGAAGTAAGTCAGAAAGAGAAAAACAAATATCGTATATTAACGCACGTATGTGGAACCTAGAAAAATGGTACAGATGAGCCAGTTGGCAGGGCAGAGGTTGAGACACAGATGTAGAGAATGGACATATGGACACCAAGGGGGGAAAACTGCGGTGGGGTGGGGATGGTGTTGTGCTGAATTGGGCTATTGGGATTGACATGTATACACTGATGTGTATAAAATTGATGCCTAATACGAACCTGCAGTATAAAAAAACAAACAAACAAAACAACTAATACTAAACTTTCATTGGGTTATATTTATGGAAATATGTTAATATAAATGTTTCAGACATTACATGAAATTTCTAAAAATCTTATATGTTCTGGTATAATGTTATAAGTCATAATCCTAGTTTTTACCTTAAAATGTATATCTCAGAAATAACTAATTTTCTTGTCAACTGCATTATTATGAACTTTCATCAAATTTTTAACTGTGGTCATTTTTAAGTCTTTTGTCATTTACAGACAGTTCTGTGTGTTCTCTGATGCTATTGCAAATATGTTCCTATAAAAGGGTTTCATCTTTAAGAAATTCATGGAAAAGACTCTGACAAGTACAGGTTTCTGGTAACTGACTGTACTGCTGAACTGAATGAATAAGCAGAACTGAATTTTCAGAACTCTAAGGAAAAACTGATGAACTCATAAAAGTGCTAACAAAAGATCAAGATGAAAAAAAAAATTAATTACATGGGACTGAGTGAACTGATGAGGATGAGTATAATTTTTGTGACTTTCTGTCTGAATTAAAAAAAAAAAATCCAACAAGGACTCAGAGGCAAAGAATATACAAATCAATTTTCACTGCAAAGTAAAGGAGCTGTTACAGTGGAGGATTACTGGACTGAATGTCAATATTATGACATAGTATGAGTGTGTTTCATGTTTGGTAATTGCAATCATCGTTGCTTTTGTTGTGGTCATCCATGTACAATGCTTGGTGTCAGTCTATTTATCTCTTGTAAAAATAAAATATAGTGTGTGTGTGTGAAAAAAAAATAAAGAAAGAAAACATTTTTAATCTTACAGTACAGTGCCTTGAAAAGTACAGTAGTGCAGTACAACAGCTGGCATCCAGGGGCTGGCATCAAGTGAACAGGCAAGAAGAATTACTGACTGGAGGGGGGAGAGGAGGTGGGAGATAGTAGAGCTGAAGGATCGTCGGTCATAGGAGACGGAGGGCAAGCTTCAGTTTCACTCACACGTGACATGGATGGCACAGGTTCTGGGTCCTTGCTGGATTCAATTCTATCTACCCTCTTGAAAAAACGATCCAGTGATGTCTGGGTAGTAGCTTTTTTTTTCTCATCATAGATGACATGGTAGCACTGGATTCATTCTGAACGGCTGCTGCAAGCTTCGTGTACCGTTCTGTGTTTGGGTCCTGTGCCTCAAAAACTAACAGTGCCTCCTCAAATAAAGAAAATCCCCTTGCCGTTTCCTGTGTCGTGAATTCTCTTTGGTTCTTCAGTTACTTCTTCCTCTTGTCTCTCTTCATCCTTTCTCTGGGCACATTCACGTCTTTGAAAGTTCACAACGTGAAGTTCGTATGTAGGGGACTTACTGTACTTTGTACTTAGCTAAGACGTGTCCCCCACTTAAGGAGTTGCTTACTCTGCAGGGTGGAAGTGTTGGGTAGGTTTCGGAGCTACTTCTTGATAATTACGGGCATTGTGCTTAGAAATGGTAACATGCCCATGTGAGCATGCCTAAGCCACTGTTTGTGGTTCAAAATGAGAAAGGTAAATGTTTTCAGGCACAGTTTACTCAAGCTACTGAACTGATTATTTTTAGTGTGACTGAAATCAAGTGTGGTTTAATTCAGAGATCAAGATGTCGCACATCCAGTAATTTTATACATTGTTGGAAGTCGTCTCCGTATCGTTATGTGTTTTGCAGTATTTCATATAGTTTAGTGCATTGCTAAGGCTGTAGAGTAATGGGCTTCATTGTTGATCAACAATTAAAAAATAAAGCCTCACAGTGTTTGCTTAAAGTAAATAATGTTGAAGCAAAACTGGGCAAAATTTAATATGTATTAAATAGATTATTGTACATTTTTGACACAGGCTACAGAGCTTTTTATTTTAGACGTTGAAGAGTGATCAACTTGAAAACCATGATTTATGCTTTTGTTTTTCCCTCATGAGGTGTTAGAAGTGGTTGACGTTCTCTTGATTTGTCAGTTTTTTTTTATGATGCTCTTGTCAAGGCAGGCAGCCTGTACTTGAGATGGAGTATTTGGAAGATACCAGCTCCGCTGTTTGGCGTGTCATCATTTCACTTTACAGTGTCGCTGTGTGAGGAAGACCAGCTGGTGCATTTACGTTTCTTATCGGAAATTTCCATCCGATTCATTACTGTGATGTGTGCTTTTGTTCAGAAACAATCATTCTTACGTAGCAAGGCCTTCTGAACCACTGAAGGCTTTCTCTTTCGCTGACTAATTTGGGCTGTCAGCCTGCTGGTTTGGAAGACATTCCAGCTTGTTGTACTATCAGTGTTTGTTTGCACGGGAACTGATGTGCCACAGAGGCTGAATTTATGGGAACGGTTTGCATTCGACTAACGAGCAGTGCTGCCTCTTCCGTGATGATATTATTGTGTAACTTGGATTAATACAATTATTGTGCACCTGTGTAGCCCTGATTCTCTCTTGTAACATCTCAGGGGCCAGCAGGGAATCACTACCTTTCTTGCAAAGTGAAAGTTGCCTGTGCCTTGTGCCTTGGTTGTATTCATTTATTCTAAAGATAGTGGACCTTAACCTGCCACTAGTAATTTCACACAGATTAACGCTGCTTTTGCCATTGTTGAAAATTGTTTTAACATTTGTGTTTGGTCTCTCTCTCTCTCTTTTTTTTTTTGGCTGCACCACATGGCACTTGGGATCTTAGTTCCCAGACCAAGGATTGAACCTGTACTCCCTGCAGTGGAAGTGCAGAGTCTTAACCCCTGGACCAACCACTAGGGAACTCCCTGTGTTTGGTCTTAAGCTGAAACTAGTAATGTCTAGGATGTTTCAGGAAAATGCATCACAAAATGTATCACTTTTATTGCATTTATGGAGTATTAGCTTAATTATATGAGTTATATTCTTAACCATTTCATGTGTTGGGTTATAACTTTCTTCAGATTCAAATCTAACACGTAGTTTTGGGCAAATAAAAGCTATTCACAGAAAATCAAGAATGAAAAATATGTTTTCGTTGAATACTTTAAGATATCTTTCATGATTATGATAAGAAAAACTATTCTTTTGAAAAGAGAAAGCATATGACTCCATCTCTTTTACGAATTGGGAGAATTAGGGACCTTTAAACACAAGAATGAATGAAACCACTTCTGTAAGATAATCTCCAAATTCCTGTTAAAAGCAGTTTTCTCGCTTTTCCTCTCTTCTGACTCCTAAAATAATCAAGCACTTTAAAAGAGACGAAAAATAAATCTCTTTTATTAATGAGCTGCACACCACCAAGATGTCAGTGAGGCATAGGGACAGAGAGGGCAAAATAAAAAGGCACGTTAGTAAAATTCTTGACATATTCATAAAAAACCTAGGGAAGCTACCTACACAAATAAATATTTATGCATCAGAAAACTTATGAATCATTTACCCTTCTTCTTCTTCTCTGTGTCACATCTTGGCAATGCCTCTAGATCTTCATTCTGAATCGTGTATATTACACATTGAAATTAAATGCCAGAAAGTGCCTATGCCTGTCATCTATTTCCACTTTCTCAGTTTGGAGCTGGGACTGTACTAAATGACTCTGGTATATTTTATGGTTTTAGGATGATGTCACTTTTATGATATACTACAAGTTCTCAAGTCCTGCGTTAACTCTATTTTCTGAAATCTTTTTTCTGGAATCTGTACTTATCTGTAGACTTTTAAGAGAGTATGACGGTGCATCGATATTATAGTCTCACAGGAGTTCAAAAGAAGTGTAGACACTCGGTAATAAAGTCCTCAACCTCTATAATAACATGCCAGACATGAATATTAAAGAGAAGGAACCAAAGTCAGCCTGAAAATCTGTGTAACTGGTAACTGACCAAAAACAGAAAATGCCCATGTGTGGGTGAGAAAGTCAGTGAACTGCTGGAACCAGATTCCAGGATGTGAGTCAGACAGTGTGGCAGCTGTTGTCAGAGGCTGGACCAAGGCTGCATAGCACTGTGATCCCCAAGGAGGAGAACCACGTTAGCTGGGCATTGGACAGCTGTCTGGATGGAGCCCGGACCAGATTGGACAGCGTGGGCTGGGGAGGCAGAGCTCGAATTTGGGGCTGCTGAGGTGTAAAAATTTGAAGATCCAGCTCATAAAGAAAAGGGAGCTAAAGAGGGGAGAGGCTTCATAAATCTGCACAGGGGGTCTCTAATATTTGCCAAATACACAAGATGACCAAGTGCAGGGCAAGATATGGCTCATAGGGCATGCGTCCACTGGAGATTCTGGAGGGCACCCCATGTTGGTACGAGTCTCACAAGATGAGCCCAGAGGTTCCTTTCTGTCACCTGTAGGGGCTCAGTGGATGTCTAGTGAACCAGGCTTTGGAGGCTGGGCTAATTTAATACTTGCACAGTATTCTCAAAGCAAGATCCCAGAATTCCTGGGGATCTCTAAGACCCTTCTAGGGGGTCAGTGAGGTCAAACTACTTAATACTGGTAATAATAATGATGATGATAATGATAGATATTTGTCCTTTTCCACTGTGTTAACATTTGCAGTTATGTCTCCAAAGCATGGTGAGTAAAACTTCTGAAATTAATTAATTAATTTCAATTAAGGCCTCGCCAACTACCTACAGCAGTGGTCATTTTATTCTTCACTGCCGTGAAATTGAGTAGAAAATAACAGCTTCACTTGAGTGTCCTTGATAAATTCATAAAATATATTAATTATCTGTATGATGAAATTGGAAATATGCATAAAATCTTTCGTTGCAAAATGAAGTAAAATGGTTGTCTCGAGGGAAAGCACTTATATGGTTGAGTTGCAAACAGAACTAGCCACTTTTTTCACAGAATAACAATTTTTTTATGAAACATTGATTAACAGAAAACTATGGTTATTCTGATTGGGGAATTTAAGGACATATTCTCAATAAGAAATGAAGTAAGCCTGTCACTTCAAAGGAAGCACCTGACAGAAACAATATTTTAATTAATAGTGGCAGACATTTTCCAAAACTGAATACAAAACCAGCAAATTCAAGAAGTCTAATGAATGTCCAGCAAGAGAACAATTACACATTCAACAAAGGGAAACAAGATATGAGTAATGACTGACTCACTATCAGAGACAGTGGAGGCGTGAAGACAATGGAAAGTGCTCAAAAGAAAAAAATCAAACCAGAAGTATTCTACGAAAGTAACCTTCAGGATTGAAGGTGAAATTAAGCCATTTTCAGAAAAAGAAGAACAGAAAATTATTTGCCAACAGAACTTTCGCTACAGAAAATGCAAAAGGATGAGACGTTGAAAGGAATTCAACCATATTAAATTAGGAAGGAATGGAACCCTGGAAATATTAAAGTTTAATTAAATTAATAGATTAATAAATTAAATTTAATATTAAATATTCATAGATGTAAATTTTTAAAGTTTTAAAAAGACGTGATTTTAAAATATAAATTACAGTGTTCATTGTGGGGTTTATGCATGTGTATATGGTTTTGTTACATACTAAATTCTTGTTATATAATATAGTATAATATGTACATTATATTTTGTTATGTAAATATATATTTGTTATATATTATATATTATTTGATTGTACTATAATTAAATACATTATATATTTACATATGTATTTAGGTATAGAATAATAGAATATTTCCAGATTAAAATTCTGCCTATTGAGTACTATGTGATGGTGTAGAATAAAAATATATGATGAAGACATTAGTTGAGACCCTGTGTGCTCTAATTATTTTCAGTTATGATTTTGTGTGCATTCTGAGTTGCCATTTTTCTGTGGGCTTAGAGAGGACCTGATATATAGCAACAACCATATGGTTGAGATTTCAGAGATCTGATGTCTAAATATCTTTAAATCTCATAGCATTATAGGTTGATCTGCTGTGCTTGAACATTTATTCCTATTTTTTACTTAGTATTTTTATTTCCTCTGAAAAATTGAATAATGAATACTGATAGAAAGAAAGGAAATGTTCATGCACAGGCAAGTTCTCAGGATAAACTTATTTAGGAAATAATGTGTTTAAGAAGTCAGGCCTGTGTTTATCCCTTAATTCATTTATTCACTCAAAGTGTAAAGGTGAGTGCAGATGTTCTGGAAAAAGAGAGGAACAGAACACATGGGTATAATTTTCTATCCTGAGATGCTGGTCATAAGACAGTTAATTCATATTTTAAATCATATTACTAATCAAATTCTTTTAGCTGGAGACTCATGATACCTTATATCTAATATAATAATGAACTATCTCTCATTTATGTTTTGAAAGTCAGGGGGGGAAATCTGACATTGGGATAAAAACCAAGTTTCAAATCGTGCCACAAGTGTATTCATATTCATATCCTTCCACTGAAAAGTGGGGAATGTTAGCCGAGCTTTGTATGAAAAGGAAATGAACAACATTTTGTATGCAGAGTTTTTAATAGCACATTTTAATTTGTTTTTTAAAACTTGAGTAAAAATAGAAATAAAGTGTCAGTTTTACATGAATATTGGCTATTCAGTATTATCTCCTGGGGTTTAAGTTAATGAATTTTAATGCTGGAAATTTTTGGCTGCTTGGAAGCCTTATAAAACGTTTTAGTGTTCTGGTGCTAACACTAACTCTGTTTAATATATTTCATTATGAAAAATGTTCATGCAAGTCCACAATTCTAACTGATAAAAAATAATGTTAAATTCTTATAATGAGAACAAAAAAAAGGATTGATGTCATTCTGGTAATAACATCTCCATTTCCAAATAACAAAGAACATAAATAAACAGAATAAATATCCTGTTTACTCATATTTCTATTTGTCTCTCCAAATTGTGTATATTGTTATCCACCTGCCAAAAATGTCAACAAGATGGTCCTGCTTAGTATTTTAGTAAATAGTAGGAAAATACAGGATGAAAATTACTTCCAGAGAGAGTTGGGAGGTCTGATTTCTAGTGTCACAGAAGTAATAGAGCTCCCAGGACCCAGGGTCCCCACAGCCAGCTGCCCCGGGATCCAGCCCATGCACCCATGGCCAGCAGCCTCCCCAGGAGGCAGGGCCTGGCAGCTACCAGACTGGGGGACCTGCATCACTGACCAGTGCACTCACAATAGTCAGCCCTGTGTGACAGAAGAACCCACACAGCCCATGTAGGGGACAACCCTGGAGCCTGTAGGTCTGCTCACCAGAGCGGAGCGCACTGTTGGTACGCACAGGACATCTCCTGTATAAGGCCACTTCTCCAAGGTCTGGAAACATTATCAACCTACCTGATACATACAAATGAGATGACAGAGGAATATGTTCCAAACCAAGGAACAAGACAAAAACACAGAAGAAGAACTAAGCAAAGTGGAGATAAGCAATCTGCCTGATAAAGAGTTCATGGTAATGACCATAAAGATGCTCAGAGGGACTTCCCTGGTGGCGCAGTGGTTAAGAGTCCACCTGCCAATGCAGGGGACACGGGTTCGAGCCCTGGTCCGGGAAGATCCCACATGCCGCGGAGCAACTAAGCCTGTGAGCCACAACTACTGAGCCTGCGCTCTAGAGCCCGCAAGCCACAACTACTGAGCCTGCGCGCCACAACTACTGAGCCTGTGCACCACACCTATGGAAGCCCATGCACCTAGAGCCGCAACAAGAGAAGCCGCCGCAATGAGAAGCCCGCGCACCGCAACGAAGAGTAGCCCCCACTTGCCACAACTAGAGAAAGCCCGCGCGCAGCAACCAAGACCCAAGGCAGCCAAAAATAAAGTTAATTAATTAATTTTTTAAAAAAAGACGCTCAGAGAACTCAGGAGAAGAATGGATGAACACAGTGAGAAGATTTACAGAGAGTTAGGAGATGTACAGAAGAAACAAACAGAGCTGAAGAATACAGTAACTGAAATAAAAAATATGCTAGAAGGAATCAACAGCACAGAGGAACAGATCAGTGAGCTGGAAGGCAGAGTAGTGAAAATCACCAAAACTGAACAGAAAAAAAGAAAAGGGATTGAAATAATGAGGACTGTTTCAGACACCTCTGGGACAATATCAGGCATACTAATATTGTCATTATAGGGTCGCAGAAGGAGGAGAGAGTGAGAAAGGGGCAGAGAACTTATTTGAAGCAGTTACGGCTGAAAACTTCCCTAACGTGGGGGACGAAACAGACATCCAGGTCCAGGAAGCACAGAGAGTCCCAAACGAAATGAACCCAAAGAGGACCACACCAAGACACGTTGTAATTAAAGTGGCAAAAATTAGAGAGAAGAGCGATTTCTCAAGAAAACTAAAAATAGAACTCCCATATGATCCAGAAATCTCACTTCTGGGTATTTATCCAAAGAAAACAAAACCACTAATTCAAAAAAAAATATGCACCCTAATGTTCATAGCAGCATTATTTATAATAGCCAAGATATGGAAGCAACCTAAGTGCCCATGGACAGACGAATGGATAAAAATGATGTGATATATATAAAAGAGTATATATGTGGAGTATTATTCAGCCATAAAAAGAATGAAATGATGCCATTTGCAGCAACGTAGATGGACTTGGAGGGCATTACACTAAGTGAAATAAGTCAGACAGAGATAGACAAATACTGTATGGTTTCACTTATATGTGGAATCAAAAGGGCAAAACAAATGAACAAACAGAACAAATGGGTGGTTGCCAGAGGGGAGGGGGTTTTGGGGGGCAAAATAGGTGAAGGGGATTAAGAGGTACAAACCTCCAGTTACATAATCAAGTCACAGGGATGTCATATACAGCCTAGGGAATACGAGCGATTATATTGTAATAACTTTGGGGACAGATGGTTACGAGACTCATGGTGGTGATCGTTTCATGATGTGTACAAATGTCAAATCTCTACGTAGTGCATTGACACTAACATAATATCATCCATCAGCTGTATTTCAGTAATAACGCGCAATGCTCAACAGACTGGAGGACTCGGCGTAAGGTCCTGTCATCAGCTCACTGCAGAGCCTGGTCCACATTACCGTCTACCAACGTGCGCTACCACAGTCCTGGCCGGCTCAGTCTTCTGCCGGCTCGTGTGCCGAGAGAGTGTAGCATAGTGTACGTTGTGTTGTGGTCTGTGTTGTTCTTCACGTAGGGGGCGCCTTCCTTGGAATAGGCGGTAATGACATTAGTTCTTGAGAATCTACACAACACTGTTGGGGTAGCAGATATCCTTACATAGCAATGTAGTTCTGAAGGGCAAGCTTGTCACTGAGACAAAGACTGGACGGGAGCCGTTTTGTGATGAAAGACCTATATTGCTTAATAGCAGTAATGACGGAACTAACCATTGTGACGTGCTGCGTCACATACGTGTGAACTCCCTGCCTACACAGAGGAAGTATGTGAGCTGGGGCCGAGGTGGCTCCCGCTGTCCTGGTGAGGATTTTTGGGTTCAGGGGAGCTGGCCATGAGGAAGGTGGTTCTGGACACGACTGGTCTTCCCCCAGGGCTTATTTGATTAAAAATTATTTTATATTTGTTGAAATGATTGGTGTATTTTTTTCCTCTTTGATTTGTTGTTACCATTTTTGTTGTTGAGTTGCAAGTATAGAAACCGTCTGAAACTGTCTTTGGAAAGTTTGTGGGAAGGATGTCTTATATGAGGGTTAAGGAACAACTCACAGAATTCAAAATGAAAAACGGATCCAGGCCTCAAGGATAAACTTGAACAGGAACTCAAATGCCATTGGAGCTCTATATCTGCACATCTGTTTCAATTTTTTCTCAAAAGAGAATAGCTTTGCAGGTTCTCTGCCCGTGTGTGTGAGGTTCACGTACATAGAATGTGAGGATACTAGCTGATGGATCCAGTGGACCACGTGCATTTGTTTTTATGACTCCTGCTAAGTTATTCTCCAGAAGGTTTCTTCAATTAATACTTCAATCATCAAATTGTGAGAATGTCCAATCCTGCACATCCTCATTTAGGTTATATATTTATGTTTAAAATTTTCGTATATTTCTATGGATGCAAATATGCATCTATGTTTAAATATTGTGTTTATCTTTTTTAATTTCATGGGGACAATTTACTTATATTAAAGTTTTAAGAATTTAAAATACGTTTTAAAATTTTGTCCATTTCGTGGGTACAGATGTTATCAATTTACATTGCACGTCACTGAGGTTGGATTTATTTTATTTTATTTTTTAAAGTCAATCTTTTATTCAGATTTCCTTGGTTTGGTTGTTGTTTTGTTTTGTTTTGGCCGCATCGCCTGGCATGTGGGATCTTAGTTCCCCGACCAGGGATCGAACCCGTGCCCCCTGCAGTGGAAGCATGGAGTTTTAACCACTGGACTACCAGGGAAGTCCGTGGATTTATTTTATTTTTACCTTGTTTTCTGGGCTATTTGATTTTATCCTTTATCATTTGCCTATCTTTTAATTTTTGTTAATTTCTAAAAGTATATTCTGGGTACTCTGTTCATTATTTCAACAAGCATAAGACTCTAAATCTACAACTACCAGATTAGTCATCGTTTGGAACAAGAATGGCCATTTCTACCCCAGTTGTACAACCTTTGATGAATTCAGTTTCCTTATATGTGAACAATTCACCTCTCAGCCCTTGAGTGACTTGACAACATCCTCTCCAGCTTCATTCCAACCTTCCTGTCTTTAGACGCTAAGACTGAACAGACTGTTTCTTAAGCTCTGGTCACTCGTGTGCCTGCCCACTGCACTTGCTTTTCTCTTGCTGTTCCTGGCAAGTACATTTTCACACACAAAGCTGTCCTGTTATCAGTGTTCATCCTATTCTGAAGGCAGGCGCGACCTGTCCCACTTTGACCCTAGCACTGATTTTGCCGATAAGGCTAATGGGTTTTGTCCTCATAAATCCGAATGCAGTCGTCATACTCAGTGCAGAGGTTGGCCTTCCAGAGAAGTTCTTTTATTTCTGTGTCATTGAGTAGCTGTCCTGCTCCACCAAAGCCTCTGCAAACCTCCTGAGATTGATCACTTTGTCCTCTGGGGTAGTGAACATTCTGAGGTAGCGGTCACATATCTCCATCCTTCCCCATAAATTCCAACTGCTTTATATTCAGTGAATTTTTTATGATATTTCCCCCCTGACTTTATTTTTCCCTCTTGTATAATCTCACAGAAATGTGTATCCCTCACTGAGATTTTTCACGTTACCTGAGTGCTACCTACCATCTACTAGGGTCTGTGACTTTCCTTGTCTTTTTTATTCCTGCATTCCCATATCAACCAGCAAAAAATTTGATGTTTACATGTAAAAAATGAATCAATATAAAGAAAACTTGAAAAGAGTAATCCTTGAGTTATAAAGGATTTCACTTTTCAAATCAAACACTTCTGTATTGTCTGATATGTTCATAGTGAGTGTATACAACTTGCATAATCAGAAAAAAATTTAAGGATTTTTGTTTGAGTTTATTAGGTTTGTACTATAGGACTAGCTTTATGAAAGAGTTCCAGAATCATCAAGTCTAATTAGACTAAAACGTTTCAATTACTGTTCTAGTATGTTTTTGTTGTGCTCATTTTGAAAATAGCCAAAGGGAAATAGAAAATTTTAAATCTTTCTGTGCCTGCTCCCTTAATGAAAGTCTGTGTTTACTTTCTTATTATGATCATTTCTTTTATTTTTTATAAGTATGTCACATGACATACTTATAAAATAGTCCTATAATTATAATAGTGTTAATAGTAATTAACTATTAACTGACCTATCTCTATAAATTCTAAAAACTATAGTTACATTTTTAACTATAATGTAGTTAAAGGTGGTGTTTCACAATTTTATCTAATTATGTTTTTCTCTTTTTTCTCCCATAATCTTAAGAATTCATTCTTTTCATTCACTTCCTCAGTAAATCTACTTTTCTTCTTTATCTCATAAGCATTAGTTAGTTGGAAAAAGTCATAGGCTCTGTTTTCTCACTTATGCATGTCTTCCTTGATCACTTCGTATTTCCTTCTCTGGTTTTTGCTTCATTAACTTAACTGGAACCAGGTAAACAGTGTCAAATGAGCAAACCACATTTGCAATGAGCATGGCATTTCACACATTCTAAAATGATTAAAAAATAATTCACGTATGCCTAAAGCATCAACTGCATGCTTGTCAAATTTTATAAATGAAAATTAATATCTTTGGAATGAGTTGGGATTGAATATAAGACGTTATCAGAGATTTAAATATCGTTATTTAAGCTGGCCACTTTCCTCCCTTGCCCCACCTTATTTATTGACAAAGTGCAAAGAAGGAGGGAGGCCTTTCACTCTTGATCATCCCTTCCATGTGTCTTTGTGAGTGTCCCTTGTAGGCACTGGTCCAAGGAATGCACTCCTGGGTTCTAGGAATACAGCAGTAAACAAAACAGAAAAATCCCAGCCTTCACAGACTTAACTTCTAGAAGGAGAAAGAAAATCAGCAAAATAAATACATCTCCACTTAAATATCACCTTCTCAATTTGGACTTCCATAATCATCTTTTTTTTTTTCTTTTTTAAAATTTATATTGGTATATAGTTGAGTCACAGTGTTGTGTTAGTTTCTGCGTAATCATCTTATATCAATTGCTACCTTTCCCCATGCCCCTCTCTACCATTTTTCCTCTTGCCCGGCTGTTCTCCATAGCACTTTCTACCTCCTAAGTATTGTGTTATGTAATTAAGGTAACACAGGGGGCATCCCTGTATGTGTTTGCTGGAAAAACACTGTGGGGCAGGGACAGGGGTGCGGGCAGGAGACTTGCCAGGAAGCCGCCTCTGTATCCAGGGGAGGGCAGACGATGGCTGGTCCAGCTCAGCGGAGGGAGGTCAAGATCAGTGCATGAACATTGAATGCGTTTTGAAGAAAGAGCCAAACCGCTTCAGCTTTCGGTTGCGAGAAGGAAAGGGTAGTCAGAGGTGAGAATGATGGGGAGCAGGTCAGTGGGGAGGGAATGGAAGGGGCCATGGATTTATGTATGAGTTTGTCCTTTAAGAGGGAGCAGTGGATAAATGTTCTAGGACAATAGCGTGTGACGTCAGAGCCCACTTACCTCGTGTGGTCCCTGAGTCTCAAGCGAGACGGAACACTGAGACTGTTTTCTCACAAGCATCCGCCTGGGTGCACGGGCTCTGCTACCTGTGTTTGGGGGAAGGGGGAGATGTTACTTGTAGTGGGTGGGCTCTAGGCTGGACGAGTAGAGAAGGGAGGACAGGGCAGGTGAGGGAGGCTGGGAGATCCCGGTGGGGCAGCGGGCTTGTTGGTGCTGGGGTGCAAGGGGAGGAACTTGCATTTGAGGTTATGGAGACCCTGTGGTTACTGGTAGTAACACCAACTCTCCCGTAACAGAGAAGTGAGGCTGAGTGGAGGAAAGGATCACTGTCAGCAAGCGTGTTGGAAATATCTTCTGTATGGATATTAACATCATAAAATCAACAAGAGTTCTGTTGGAATCAGTGACAAGGTACCGGGAGCAAAAGCCATTGAGGGATAGTGATGTGAGATTCAGCAGCAGGTGGTTTTAGGGGAAAAGGACAAAGAATGAGGACTAGGGAGACGTCCGCCCTGCCCATGGCACGAGTCACGGGAAAGCTCCAGAGGGCTGGAGGTGCAGTACCTTTAGGGGACAGGCAAGCTGGTTAGAGCACGAACATGCAGGGAATGGGCAGGCCGTTGGAAATTATGTATTTGCAAAGGAAAAGTGCCCATCACTGATTGATAGCTGTGCGCTTTTGGAAATTTCGGGACTGAGCTCGTTAGGGTGCTGAGAAGCGGGGAGGTGAGTCTGTGGCGGGGCTGCCGCGCACGTGGGTCCCCGCGGAAGGGAACGTCGGTGGTGTGGCCGGCGGGCTGGGACAGCCGGTGAGGGTACGTGGGTATGAGAGATGAAGGGCTTATGACAGTTCAGCACTCTAAAAAAAACTCAGATTCTTTTCCAAATGGGGAAGCTCCTATGGGTACCTTCTTCTGTTCAAAACCAGACATGTTAACAGAGGTTCTTATGTGTCAGTATTTAAAGTTGTTTAAAAATATTTTTCAGAATAAATCATGTGACTCATGAATTCACGTATCAGTAATTTTACTTTATAGCTGCTCGGACAAAAACTTTGGTCTACGAGTTCTCACCAGGAAATATCACTGTGAACATACACATGGGAAATGAGAATCTTTACTATCAAGAAGTGGTCAGGACAAGTAGGGCGAACCTCACAGGTCATGCTCAGTGAAAGAAGCAGATTCCGAAGACCACACGTTACACGAGTCCCTGTCTGTGACGTGTCCAGAGGAAGTAAATTTACAGAGACAGAAAGTGCATGATTCCATGTCTGTGACGTGTCAGGAGAAGGGAATTTACAGAGACAGGAAGTGCATGACTGGTTGTCTGGAGCTGGGGCAGGGGTTGGGGAACAGGGGGTGACTGCAGACGGGGCTCTGAATCATTAGGGATGATACAGATGTTCTGAAGTGGATTGTAGTGACGGTCGCCTAATTCTGCAGATTTACTAAAAATTATTTGATTGCGCAGTTAAATGAGTGGATTTTAATTTTATATGAAAATGCTATATGAAATTTGAATTTTTGCTAAATATATTATACCTCAGTAAAATTGCTTTTTAAAAAAGAGGTAATACAGAGAACATTTGGAAAAAGTAACTAGCACCAAAAATTAAATGTAGTGCTGGTGAGCTCTAGCAGGAAAAACTATGATCCGTATTTTTTGTGTGTCACTGATTTTGTAATTGGAACAGTAATACATTGTATCCTTTGATCCAATAATCTCTTTTCTGAGGATGTTTCCTAAGGGAAATGTTTCCAAGGAGGCAAAAGTTAACATGCGCGAATTTGCTTACAAAAGCGTTTTCCCCTTTGGTAGCATTGTCAATGCATAAGGATGCAGATACAGTGTTGTAATGGATGAACACTCAGTAAATGTGTCATATGTGGAGTGTGGGGCTCTTTGCAACATGAACACCCTAAGAATTTAGAAAACGTGCAGTAGTGGAAAAGGTGGCAGGCTCAGTATAACTATGAAAATGTATTCATGGGCACGACAATTCAAAACTTTTAAAAAGCCGGAAAATAATGGGAAGTTGCGGGGCTGTTGGTTGACTCGTTTATATAATTGAAATATCATAATTTCTCTTTTAAAAGTAATGCAAAGTAATAGGCGATGAAGATACTTGCATTATGCAGATAAGTTAATCTGCACTTACATAGTGCAGATAAGTTAAATTTGGCCGTAAAAGAGTGAGCATAGTCATACAGTATGGGCATATACCCAGAGAAAACCATAATTCAAAAAGAGTCATGTTCCACAATGGTCATTGCAGCACTATTTCCAATAGCCAGGACAGGGAAGCAACCTAAGTGTCCATCGGCAGATGAATGGATAAAGAAGATGTGGCACATATATACAATGGAATATTTCTCAGCCATAAAAAGAAATGAAATTGAGTTACTTGTAGTGAGGTGGATGGACCTAGAGTCTGTCATACAGAGTGAAGTAAGTCAGAAAGAGAAAAACAAATACCGTATGCTAACACATATATATGGAATCTAAAAAAAAAATGGTTCTGAAGAACCTAGGGGCAGGACAGGAATAAAGACGCAGACGTAGAGAATGGACTTGAGGACACAGGGAGGGGGAATGGTAAGCTGGGACAAAGTGAGAGAGTGGCATGGACATATATACACTACCAAATGTAAAATAGCTAGTGGGAAGCAGCCGCATAGCACAGGGAGATCAGCTCGGTGCTTTGTGACCAAGCAGAGCAGTGGGATAGGGAGGGTGGGAGGGAGACGCAAGAGGGAGGGCATATGGGGATATATGTATATGTATAACTGATTCACTTTGTTATACAGCAGAAACTAACACACCTCTGTAAAGTGGTTATACTCCAATAAAGATGTTAAAGAAAAAAAAAAAGAGTGAGCACAGGGCCTGTTCCTCTCTGGACACTTTGGAACAATCAGGCCCCAGAGCCTGCAGGTGAAGCAGAGCCTGTCGGTGTTCCCAGCAGGTAGGGGAGCTGTGGGAGCCCAGAGCCAGGCATCAACTCCCGGGGGGGTGGGCGAGGGGCCTTCACGCAAGCCATGGCCTCGTGGAGGTTCAGGTGTGAGCGGAGGAGAAGAGGCACCCACCCGGGGACACCCGCAGGTGTCCGAGCCCAGCGGAGTGGTCGGCTGGGGTGAGGCCGGCACCCACGCAGGAGGCGGGGTGGTCAGGGCAGGGGGGACACGTCCAGGGCTTGCACTTGTGGGCGGCCAGAGTGAGAAGAAGGTGTGTGTGAGGATGGGGGCAGGGTCTGGGATGAGAAAATGATTACATTCTGGGGAGTCTGTCTAACCAGTAACATACGAAAGGTAATTGGCAGGAGCTTTCTTCCCTGTTAGGACAGAGAGTTACACGTATGGAAAGGGGAAAATCCGAATACATCCGAAGTGTTGGATTAAGATCCAGGGTATCATTGAAATTCATGGTTTTGAATTCCTATAGATAATAATAAAAATAGGTATTTTTTATTATTATAAAAATATAATATTTATATTATTATAAATTTAATTTCAACCCTATCACACACATACAACACACCTACCAGATGTGTTGTATGTATGTGATGGGGTGAGGTAGATGTGTTGTATGTATGTGATGGGGTGAGGTAGATGTGTTGTATGTATGTGATGGGGTGAGGTAGATGTGTTGTATGTGATGGGGTGAGGTAGATGTGTTGTATGTATGTGATGGGGTGAGGTAGATGTATGTATGTGATGGGGTGAGGTAGATGTGTTGTATGTATGTGATGGGGTGAGGTGGATGTGTTGTATGTATGTGATGGGGTGAGGTGGATGTGTTGTATGTATGTGATGGGGTGAGGTAGATGTGTTGTATGTATGTGATGGGGTGAGGTAGATGTGTTGTATGTATGTGATGGGGTGATGTATATTTTCTAGCTCTGTCCCCTGAGAGGGCCTGGGAGTGGTAACCCCAGTTGTGGTGAGCAAATCTAGCGCCTGGATCTTGGTTTCCGATTACCACCCAGCACTGAAAAGAACCAAGTCTACGTGCAGCAGTGGTTGAATCCAAGCTAGGAAAGACCAAGAAGATGAGGCTGAAACATCTTGCTAGACAGCAAGGGAAGTGCTCCAAGAGGGATGGGGCAGGTCCAAAGGTCAGAGAGGCCAGGTCAAGGGGCCTTGACAGGCCATGTCCGGGACAGCATGAGTATCCTCATGACAGCGGTACCAGATTATAACCCACAGAATAAGATTGGAAATCACAAGAACACAGAAATATAAATGAAGTGAATAAAATGAGTCTTGATGAGGAATGGGATATTTACATAACGTCAAAGTTCTTCCACCGCAGATACTTACATAGAAGGATTAATGACCAAGCGCCATGTTCATGGAACAAATTGAGATCATGGGCCGCATGGTGTGATGCGCTGAGAACACGGCTCTTCTGTGATGCTCCTGTCAGAGCCGCACAAGCTGCGTCTAGTCATGACGTCACTTCAGATAAACCCAAATTGAGAATGTTCTACGTCATTCTCGGCCCATGATGTTCAGAAGTGCAGAAGCCCAGAAAAGACTGGAGAACTGTAACCAATTGAAAGGAACTGGTTTTTTTGTTTGTTTGTTTTTTTAGCCTAGCTTTATTTATTTATTTATTTATGGCTGTGTTGGGTCTTCGTTTCTGTGTGAGGGCTTTCTCTAGTTGCGGCAAGCGGGGACCACTCTTCATCGCGGTGCGCGGGCCTCTCACTATCGCGACCTCTCTTGTTGCGGAGCACAGGCTCCAGACGCGCAGGCTCAGTAGTCGTGGCTCACGGGCCCAGCTGCTCCGCGGCATGTGGGATCATGCCAGACCAGGGCTCGAACCCGTGTCCCCTGCATTGGCAGGCAGATTCTCAACCACTGCGCCACCAGGGAAGCCCAGGAACAGTTTTTAAAATGTCAACTAAGTGCAACAAAATAGGATTCTGGATCGCATTCATTTTCTAAAAGGGGACATTCTTGAGACAATTAGCAAGACTTGAATGGGGTTTGAGAGTAGGTGGAAGTAATGTGTCAACATTAATTTTCTCATTCACATGACAGCATTGTTGTTACAGAGAAGGTGTGTCTTTGCAGCAAAAACACTATAAAGTTTTGAGGGGCTGATAGGGCGTCATGTCAGCAACTGATACACACACCTTTGTACAATCCCCTCCATGTGATGTAGAAAGAGGGCTTTTCTCTCTTTTGAAAAATACTTTCTAGAGTATTGAATCAAGCTGTCTTTTTTTTTTTTTTTCCTAAGCTGTCTTTGTGGCAACTGTAATATCATGGTTATTTATACTAATATCTAATAATGCCATTCATTTTTGGTGTTAAATTGCAGAATAAAAAATAAAATTTGCAGGCCTTTGATTTTATACTATTTTTATTTTAAGTATATACAAGTTAGATTTAAGTAGTGAAATGTTTACAAAGTATAAGGAAAAGGGCACTGCTGGCATTTAGTGCTAAGGCTACCCTTCCTCATTAATCTGAAGATTATTGATTTAGCCTTTTTTCTTTTAGCTGATAATTTTAAAATAAGGAAGTGCAGTTTATTTGCATAATATGTGACCACATTCAGTAAATTCCAAACAATTGTGTCTTACAAGAAATAAGAATTTACCTATGATTTAATACTCTGCAATATTTCAAAATATATAATGTAAGCAAAAAAGAAACACTTGGTATACATTTTGACTTAACTTTGAAAAGCATTTTTTTCCCCAATTCACTCTTTTTTTACCAAGTGACCAAAAATTGGTTGACATGTTAAAGTTGATTTTAGCCCAATGTTTCTGCGATTTCATGATGTGTCTTCCTTTTGCCAAATTATACTATAGTCTTTCACTAAATAATATCATTGAGATCCGATATATTCTGACCTTTAATTATAATATGCCTCTTTTTAACTTGTTCTGTGCTCGGAGATGCCCCACAAAAAATATGTCTGTGTGACCAGTGGATGTGACTGGCTGGAAATCGATTCTTTGCTTCAGATGTTAATGTCATGTTCTTGAATGACAAACTTTAAAGAAAATCAAGTGGCATTTTTGTAAGTTTTGTCAAAATCATAAACATGCTGTTTAAATGGAATGCAATCAGTGTTTTCTTCTTTCTTGCTACTGAAAAAAAGAGACTATGTGCACATATTTCCTCCCAAACTATCTGATATAAACAGTTTCCACATGTCAAAGTTTTACATAATGATGATTCTAAAATGGCTTCAAATTGCAACAAGTCACTTTCATTAAGCCATGAATATTGAATAGCAATTACTGCTTAATAGGCTTTTTATAAGACATTTAGATTTACTGTACAGCTGCTAAGTTGCTATAAATTCTGCTTGAATGTATCATACAAATATCAATACCTGTGATATCTTCCAAGTATTAAGCCAAATTCCATAGCACATTCTTAGTCTACTCTTTTCTGCCCCATAGCTTTTGTTTTTTGTTTTTTTGGTATTTTTTTGAATTTTGTTTTATTTTTTTTTATACAGCAGGTTTTTATTAGTTATCTATTTTATACATATTGGTGTACACATGTCAATCCCAATCTCCCAATTCATCCCACCATCCCCACCATCCCACCTCCACTTTCCCCCCTTGGTGTCCATACATTTGTTTTCTACATCTGTGTCTCTGTTTCTGCCTTGCAAACTGGTTCATCTGTACCATTTTTCTAGATTTCACATATATACGTTAGTATATGATATTTGCTTTTCTTTTTCTGACTTACCTCACTCTGTAGGACAGTCTCTAGGTCCGTCCACATCTCTACAAATGACCCAATTTTGTTCCTTTTTATGGCTGAGTAATATTCCATTGTATATATGTACCACATCTTCTTTATCCATTCGTCTGTCAATGACTGCCCCATAGCTTTTGAGTTTTTTTCCTTATTTACATTCTTTCTGACATTTTGCCTCAATAGAATATTGTCCATTTTTTGCATAAAAAATGATATAGAAGTATGAGTATGGTTGGTTGTTTTGAGGGAAAAGATTTCTCAATATTTCTAGGATCATATCCCCTTTGACTTAACAGGCCAATTCATGTGAAAAATTATTTCAAGAAGTAGAAACACAGAATGATCTGAACTCAAACTATGGATTTATTAACTACATTTTCATGTGTGGTTGTTTTGTTAGAAAGTCTAAAGGAGATTAACATTTAAATATGTACAAAATAGCTTTAAAATATGAAAGGATATTGTATTAGTTCTTTGTGTAGCAAGTTATTTGAGAATTGAATTGCATAAAGCCACGGCCTTTCTCCAGTTGAAGGTCTTTACTGAGGCTGCATTCAAGCCATTGCCGTGAGTTGGATCATTTCACGTCTCGTGTGGGGCTGAAAGATGCCCCTCCAGGCTCACCTGCGTTCCTTGTCAGGCTTCTGCAACTTGTTGTCTGTAGGACTGAGGCCTCAGCCTTATGGGGCCACATGAGCTTTACCAGAGGACTGACTCACAACCTGGCAGTTTGCTTCCCCAGTGTGAGGAGCACAGAGAGGGCAGGGGAAAGCCAGCCCCTGAGACAGGGCAACCTCGCTCTTCTGGTGACCTGATCCAGGCAGTGGCATCGCTTCGTGGTCTGTGTGTTAGAAGCAAGTGGATGAGCTTCAAGGAGAGGCAGGTCCCAAGGTCACTGAGGGCGGTCATAGAGGCTGCCTGCCCACAGATACTGGGATGTTAAAGGATGAGCTACGTTAGAATTTCCTTCTCTTGGGAATAGTTTGATCTTTCCGACTATGGGAAGAGTAATGCAGGAGCAGGCACAGAGGGGGAAAGCTACAATATATATGCAATAAACCCCTTCAAATGGTACTGTGTTTGCTCCTGCAGTTAGTAAAGGATGCTTTTCTTGAATTCCGTTTTCCAGGACAAATTCACAACAAGAAAAGATCGGATTTTTATTTTTCTCTTGTTTACGGATTCTTGTTTTATATTCTCCCCCTGGGGTTTGAGGAGTTTTCTGTACCTTCTCTGGAGGAGTAAATCGGTTGGCCCAGGTCTGTCTGTTCTCCATCCTGAATCCATTTTAACTGTGACTAATCATGACTGTGGGATCCATATCTCTGTGTAGACAGCCAGGGGGCTCTGTGTTGAGGGGGTTAGGGCAGCTGTAGTGGCTAAAAGGAGCCCAGACCCTCTGGCAGTTCTGAGAGAAAAAGGGATTTTATCATCTGGGCACACACTCAAAAGGTGACTCTTAGAGATTATTGTCTCTTGATTCTCAGAAGGATAACTGAGTTGCCAGAAAGAGTAATTCTTCTTTCCTGAAAACCATCCCTAGGTTGTCTGAACAATAGTACAAAGAATGCTACTGGCTCACCATGCATGATGCATACAACCAGCCATTGCATTGTCCCCATTTTCCTGTTTATTTTGTTAATCTAAATGTCCTTGCTTTAGTACTACAGAAAATGTTAATTTTTTTGCATCATTAAGTACTCTGTTTATCACCAATTAAAATCTGGTAAAACCAACTAAGGGATTTTACCTTATGTGTTTCTAGTTCATCATAATTTTAATAATTGCTATCTTTCTAGCAACAATGGCTTTTACAGGAGAAAATAGACTAAATAATATTTACCAATCTTATTGGGAATATGTTTGTTGCAGTATTCTTTTTTCTTATTAAACATAAAGATCAAATGACATTATTTAGAATGTTATGATCAAGACTCTGGTTTTGAGCTTTTTTTAAACAAGATTGAGGGCATTGGATACGAGTAATTTAGAATTCAACCATCATTTATTGGGGTCCTAAATATATACATACTAGAGTCCCCTTCCCTTTAGCCACACATAAAAGCACATTTTTTTCGTAAATAATTCCTCTTCCTTCAGATTTCAGCTCAGGTATCATTTTCTATCACAGAACTATGTATTTCCTTCCTTGCACTATCACAGTATCAGTTTTACATATGTTCGGCCTTTTTTTAAAAATTCACAGTTGTTTCCCCTGTACTGTTATCTTCCTAAAGAGAGAGTTCGGATGACATTTGTTTTTACTGCTTTGTTGTTGTTATTGCATTTATGCTGACCTCTTTTATTCCTAGCCATCCTGCATATCCCTTTTCATAGTAGATATTTATTGTAGGAATGAATGGAATAAAGTATGAATCCAAATTATGGGTGTCCCATCAACTCTCACTATATCCTCAAAGTAAGTTGTGGCAATTCACCCTCATCCCCCTCAGGTGTAACAAACTGTAACTTCCAATTATCTTACATTACTAAAAATCTGTCCTGTCTTTCTGAGGGTAGGTTTGGAATCAGAAAAAATCCAGGTTGCACCATTTATTAGGATTTGATAGAGCATGCCTTTTAAAGAGAGAACCTTGTCCTTACTTTATAAATAGAGATTGTTACCGAAAGCAAGTTCCTGTGCCCACCACACGGTGAGGTCAAACAAAACGAAATGTTGGAGTTTGGAACATAGAGTTTTATTGCAGGGCCACACAAGGAGAATGTCTGGCTCATGCCCAAAAAACCCTGAACTCCTCCAAGGGTTTCAGGAAATTACTTTTAAAGGCCAGGTGAGGGAGGGGTGAGGTCCGTTGCTGCAAACTTCTTGGTATCGGAGTCCATTGTTCTTGCAGCTGTGCACGTATTAACAGCTCAGATCACGTGTTCCTATAAACCTCCAACAAGACAAATGTTATTCTCTGTTTTGCAACTTTCTATCTCTATATGAATGGACTCTGAAAGGTCAGAGCCTTGAGAATGGGCTCTCCTGTACATTTCAGGCTACAGGCAACATTCTTTTACAAAAGGTGCAGAGCCAGCATGACTAAGCACAGTCAACAGAGTACAAGCATTAAAGAAAAAGAAACAGATCTAATACGGAGCCAGATTTGTTCTTCCCTATTCCAACATTGCACTACCCATATCATATGGTTCATTGAATTTAATGAGAATCTCTCCTTCTTTCTGTGTATTGTGTGTGTGTGTGTCTTTTTACCTTATCAGACATACAGTAGGCACTCAATAAATGTTCGTGCCCTTCCTCTTGCCAACAGAAATATTTGTTCTTGCCCATCAGCACATCATTTCTCAGAAGTCTTTCCCTCCTAGACATTTGCAGTATTGCACTATATGATTACTCTTTCAGATTAGCTAGTGTGTGGCTAGTCCTGCATTTGTTGACTAACTAAACGCTGACTATGTCATTTCTACCCTCTTCATTTCCTTCTCTTTTTCTCCTGTCTCTTGCATCTGCATACAACTCACAATATCTCCTTTTATTCTTTTCCCCCTCATTCTCTTTTCAGAGATTTTATATGTATCCACAAATGAAACTGTTGGCTTCATATTTCTTACCTTAAATTCTAAAAGTTCATACTTATGTTCACTTCTGGGTTCAAGTTATAAGCTTGTAATTACCTACAAAACATTTTTTACCAGATTGATCACCAGCATCTGAAATTCAAAATGTCTATAACCAAAGAATTATCAGCATACACTTACTATATTCATATTTCATTTTATAGAAACACAGCTCTACATTACCAAAGTCAAAACTTCAGGGAAATCTGACTCATTCCTGCACCTGAACTATGTCTACATTATGTTGATTTTCCCTTCGCAAGTGTCTTTCAGGTCTGTCCCTTTCTGTGTCTCTGCTTTCACTTTTGCATGGTATTAATTTGTGGCTTAGCAATTTTTTAACTGCTTAGCAGGCCTTTCCTCTGTCTCTTCAGATGATGCTATACTCATCTTTCAAAATCACTTCTCTAGCCATCTGTTCAGATACATGGACTCACATTGCCTAGAGGATAAAATTGAAACATCTTTACCCAACAATCAAAATAATCAAAGCCCCAATTATCCCTCCAGCTGTGTTTCTTACAACTCTCCAGCTTTAACAAAACTTTCTTTCAGCCAAAGGAGAACAGCCACAATTACTAAAACTGATCTGTACTGGAAATACATTATATATACCTTATACATAATTCTCAGCCTTGACTAAACCCGTATTTTCTAAGATTTTCTATGGCAACTCTGGGGAAAAGTTATTTCTCGAGTTTCTAAATTTTTAGAATGTATTATATTTTACACTTATGTGATGCTGTTTGCAGTTAACTTCCTTGCACATGTGCTGTGGCGTTATCCCTGTGTCTTTGTTAACCACTATGCCTATTAAGTCCTTGTTGTAGCTTATACTAAAAAAAATGAACCTTTTGTAGTGAGCAGGACAAAACAAGTATTAAATAGTTATTCCCAGTATGCTCTTTAACCATGGTGAGACATTTAGTCAACTATAATTAATATAAAAAATAACTAGAAAAGCCCAAAGTGTTTGGATATCAAGCAGTATTCGTATAAATAATTCGTTTTCAAAAAAAAAATCACAATGTTAGAAAATATTTTGAACTTAATTATAATATTGAGAAAGAAGTAAGGAAATAATAAATATAAGGGGGGTCATTATTGAAATATAAATCAAATATACAGTAAAAAAAAAAAATCTCTCATCTAAAGCTAGTTTTTTGAAGGAAAACTAATAAAAGAGATTTACCCCTAGGAAGAATGATCAAGAAAAAAGACACATCTCCAGTATCAAACATGAAAAACAGGCATATCACCAGAGAGCCTATAGACATTAAAAAGATCTTAAGAGCTTATTAGTAACAGTATCATGTTAACGAATAGGTCACTTTTGATCAAATGTACAAATTTCTAGAAAAAGTCAATTTTATGTAAACCAATTCAGAACAAATTAGAAAGTCTGAAATATTTACTATTAAAGAAATCAAATTTATATTTTAAAGCCTTCCCATATAGAAGTCTCTAGGCTGAGGTGTTTTCAAGAATTATTTTAGATATTTAAAGGAAAGAACCCACAAACATTGTACAAACGCTTCTAGATAGTAGAATTTGAATTTGTTCCCAATAATTGTGATCAGTTGCAATATACGCTGACAAGATCTAGTAAGAAAAAACAACAACATTGCAAGCTAATACTGCTCATGAATATACACACACAATTCTTAATAAACTATTAGCATATCCTATCCCTTATAAAAGGATAATACCTCACAGCTCAGTGTTGTTTATTCTGGGGAAAGCAAACAAGACCCAGTGATCAATGTAATTAACAGAACTAAAGAGTTAAACCTATGATCCTCTCATTAGCTGAAGAAAAAGCATTTATTAACCCAATATCCATCAATACCCATTCACGATAAAAACTCTTACCAAACTGAGAATGGGAGGAAACTCCCTTAATCTGAAATTTCCAATTCTGAGCTTCTTGTATAAATTTAGTTAATTCCAGCTCCATCCTTTTAGCAACTCATCGTGAGTTACTCTTTTATTTTATTATACAGAAATTCTGGTAGCTCTACAGTCTAAGTATGTTGGAATGCGACCACTCAGCATGCCCCCTGCCAGGACTTTTGTCCAGACGGCCACCATGTCCTGCCTGCCTTTGTGGAATTGCTTCCTGTGTGTCTCAACCTTGTCTTATTTCGGTCTGTTCCCTGCACAGATGACAGTGACCCTTTAGCTCTTTGCATTAATCTTGTGTGCACAGTCTGATGGAACTCCTGGTCACATCTTTGCAGTGGTTGGTGTAACCTGTGAAGACCATGCGAGGTGTGGGCTTTTACCCACCTGGGAGCTACAGGTGCAGCTGCCCCTGTGCCCCGAGACTCCGGGTCAGTGACAGAGGATGCTGTGACCGTAGCAGCAGCAGCAGCCGGAGCTGTGTGTTGGTGTCCGCTGTCCTTGTCCCCGGGTTCCTGACCTGTGACGGGGACCAGCTCACGCAGCGGCTGCCGCAGGGGAGAACATGGAGCTTGGGGTCGCATCACTTTACAAGAAGTGGACGGAAGCCTGCTGTGTCCAGGGGGAGACAGCACGTCGTATCTCAAGGTGACTTGCGGGGAATTCAACCTTGGGAAGAGCCAACAGGGCCTCTTTTTGGTGTTCTCGGCGAGAATGGGGTCCTCACCCATGCAGAGTTCCTCTGCCCACAGGCCTGCAACCTGGATTCCGCGGTGTCCCGTGGTCCCGGCGTGTCCTTTTGCTCTTGTTCCCCTGCTTGTGTGGCTTTGTGCTGCCCTGTCTGCTTTTCCTCAAATAGGCCAAACCCCCCCTCCTTTTTTTTTTTTTTTTAAACTCTGCTGACTTTCCTTACAGTTCCCTCTGCTTGGAATTTTCACAGCTTACTCCTTCATCTCCTTAAGGTTTTTTCTTAAATATTAACGTTGCAGCTCTTTGCTTCCTCTTAAAAATGCAGCACAATCCCCTGTCCCCCTTATTTTTCTTGGTAATACTCAGTACCATTCAGACTGCTTCTCTGCAGAGCACTAAAGTAGGGCAGCATGCATTGTCTTGGATTTGGAAATTCAATTTGTAGGAATTGATGCTGTAGAAATAATCAGACCTCATAGAGGCACATAAAATAGTACTTATCACAACATTGTTTTATGTGGTAATAAATTATTATAGCAAATGCATATACATAGAGAATATTTTTAGTACAAATACATCAGACAGCTGACACCGAGCATATCTTTGGGTAGTGGTATTGGGCGTGATGTTTATTTTCTAATTCATGTGGTTCTCTAATTTCCTGGTGTTCCATGTGGTCTTCTACTTAGTTCCTTTTCTTCCAGTTTTTCCTTCGTATTATTGTAATATTGTTCACATTTTTTCTTCCCTTTTGTACATTATTAAGAACTATAAACAGTTTGAGATTTTACCCCATTTATAAGCTGAAAAATTAGCCTGTCTCAGTTTTGTGGGTGCTGGTGAAAGACCCCAGACTCCTGGTCAGAGGCAGAGAGCCTGGTTCCCTGGCACAGAGGGAGCACGGGGCATCACATATTTGTCAGTCCCTCCTGCTCTCTGTCCCGGGGGGGCACGTGGGTGGACCCAGCAAGACACCTGCACACACTGTGGGTTACAATACAGGACATAAGTGAGGTAATTTTTTAGGGAGTTGTAAGCCTCCCTGCGATGAGCTCATTGTCTTTATTCTACTGAACAGTGAAGAATTCACTCTTTCTTCCATAGGGAGACATAGCTCTGTGGTCGAGAGCAGTTTACAATACACTCATCTTTGCAAAGATCGTCCAGAACTAAGGGCGGTTGGTGCTGTGTTTCTAAGATGTACAGAAATGGGAGGAGCACTTGGAGAATTGGATCGCTAATGTGCATTATGTTTATGATAATAATAATAATAAAACATTTTTCTACTTGCAAAGAGAAATAAGATCTGCTGAGAGAGAGAGAGAAACAACTTTCTGAAAGGAATGAAACAACAGCCAAAAAGGGGTTCTGTGTGAAAGTAACACTGGAGCTGAGATCTGAAGGGTTTGTAGGTGATTTATAGGTTCACACAGAGGGCAGAGTAGTGAGCGAGCCCTGTGCTGTGGGAAAGTCGTGAAGGCACTAGATGAGGGTAGCGGGGCTGGGCACCCAGAGCAGCGGGGCGGTGAGGGGGGCTGCAGAGATGGAAGGGGCAGCCCCACCCTGTTTTTTATCCAGAGGTCACCAGGAAAGCACTTAAAGTTTTGCTTTTTGTCTTTTGTTGTTTGGCTGTTTTGTTATTTTTCAGCAAGATAGTGACATGATAAGATTTCCATTTTGGAAATCTCTTCTGACTTCAGTGCAGAGAAAGGAACCAGAAGAGAATCTGAGAATCCCTTAATGTTACCTGTAATAGTCATAGTTTTAACATCGTATTCACAGTTTATTTGTATCTGAAGTCTGAGTAAGATTTGGCAGTCACATTTACTTTCTTTCCCAGAGGATACCTTTTAGCAAATTTATCAATGCATGATGTTGTCAGTGCGTTTGTACTTAATAGGATTTAATAAGTATAAATAGTATTTTAGGTTGACTACTGTATCAGCCACAACCCCTGACGTGCAGGTTGGAGGGATAGGATGTACACAGAAAGCCTTTCCCATGTAGCAGGGAGACAGTTCTTAATACCACATTGCTGAAAAAGCCCTACGCTTTTTAATATACACAGATAAAAAAGCAGAGTGAATAAGTTCATCAACAAGAAAAAATACATCTGTTTACTGCTGTCCATCCATCATCCACCATCCACCATCCATTCATCCATTCATCCATCCATCCATCCATCCAATAGACTATTTCCTGAGGAAGTTAAATCATGTAACTAATTTTTAGAAATTGTACCTAGATCTTATTTTAATGGGAAACAAATCAGTGAACATCTACTGAAATTGATAGTTGTGCATCAAAAATCTCCCAGCATTACATTTTACTTATAAAACAGAAAAGAGCTTCAGAGGAGTTCATTGTGGCAGGATTTTCGAGAAAAACTTCATCTAAAAATAGGCTCATTTAAAAGATAAAATGAATATTTCCGTGTATATTGGCTTAATGATCACATTGTTGCTTATAGTTTTGATGTTATCAGAATTAGTCTGCACTTGGGCTGGAAAATCTGGAATTATGTGAGGAATACCTGAGCCCTTTTGTGGGGGAGTGCTCTTCAGAATATAACTGAAGGTGAATATTCAAGAGTGCACACATTAGGACTTTTCTTGATAAAAGAAATGTGGTGTCTTGCCACTATTTCCAAAATAATTTAACATTCATTAACTCACAGGACATCTTTAATTGTATGTCTTTCCGTAAATTGAGGGTTTATTAAACTCTGATAAATTAAACAATGTTGGCAATATTTTCAGGCTTTTTTCCGTGGTTCAGGGATGTGTGTACCTTTTAAAAATGCATGTCAAAGTGCAGTTTGCCAGAAGCAACAGTCGTGATGAATACAAAACGTGAGCTCTGTCACTACCTAGGAAACATCATAATTGGTATCATCTTACCCTATTCTTCTGTATCCATGTGCTTGAAATGTGTGAGATGTACAAAGTGCCAAGTAAGAAGAGAGTAAAAGATCCAAACACCAGCAGAATTCGGGAAGACCCAGTAATAACAGAGAAGGCGGGTCCAATTCCCCAACAATTTTCTGAGTAAGGCCTGTGAGAACCTGAGAGGCTCCTCCTCCTTAAAGGAACTTAAACCTTTAACCACGTCACCGGCGCCAAATTCAGCATCAGGAAGTATGTAAGTGGTTAATATAAGACAAACTTTTCAGTGAAAATAAACACTGAGCATAAATCTAATGCTCTGAGCAATGACACAATATATAGACAAGAGATACTAATTATTGACAATTAGTCATGTTTTTTTAAATAAATATTTCTTGGACACCTATGTTGGGGAGTATTGTAGTCACAGGGGCTATAGCACTAAATGTTATATATCATATTCTAGTAGGGTTAGACTGAGGATGAACAAAGTTAACATCTAGAGGATGGTTATTAAATATCAGGAAAGGTAATGCATTTTTCATGTGCATCAGTGCATGGCTTTAAAACGATATTCCAGTTTCAAGGCAAAAGGTGTTGCAAACATTTTCTAGCCACTGGCATGACTAAGCCAGAGCAGTGCAGGTGCTCGAGCATGAGTGAGGATTGAAAGTCCCGTGTGTGTGTGAGCGTGTATGTGAGTGTGTGTGAGCGTGTATGTGAGTGTGTGTATGCACGTATGTAGGTATGTATGTGGATCTATAAGAAACATAGAGGAAGACACCAGCAGAAACCTTAAAACAGCCCATTTTCGCTCTTTGCCAGTGACAAGTTGACATATTTATATTTTTACGGCAAATCTAATTAGAGACTGTGTTTTATATTTAGAACTTTATTTTAAATGTGATCTTAAAAGAAATCTCAAAACGATGATATTTAGCAGCAAAAATAAGTTGTTCTTGTGGCAGCTTGTCTTGTAGGAAAACGGGGGTTAACTGTCTTGTCTGTACTTGGTCTTATGATCACTTGACAGGAAATGCAAGTGTTTTCCATAAGTGCCTTTTATGTTAATCTAAGTGTCTGATCTTTTCATAGTGCAGTCATTTTTTTCAGCCATTTCTCTCTGATTTATCTTCTGTCATGAAAGGCTGCATGTTTTTTTTTCATTTTTATGGTGCCACCAGAATTATTAAAGAGCTGTCAGTCGAACTTTGGCTGTTACTGTCCCTTTTTACAAAGAGAGAATATTAAACAAGATTTATGTCAATTTTGTAAGAATAGCTCCATTCTACGTACAATACACTTACTTAATAATGATAGAGTAAAATATAATGATTGATGATAGTAAAAAACCTGCACAAATGTAACACACATAGTAGGTGAGGTATGTTGACAGCTGTTGTGTATGTAAACATTTATTACTTTGTGTTTTACTGCCCTTCTCCCACACCTCCACCCTCACTATTTTGAGGGAAAAATCATATATTTTCTTCATAATCTCATTACAACTCGTTTTCTTTACTTTTGGAAAGAGCAGTCATTTTTCTTAAGAATGTCACTCAAATGTATCTAACAGCAAAAGGATTAAATTCAAAATAGTGTGCAGAATTAAGGAATTAGAGAGCTAACAGCTTACTAGAAACTGTCCCCAAAAGAACAGAACTGTAGTTTTTCATCATGGTCTGTATTCCTCATTGAAACCTTCTTAAGTTTACCATTATTTAAATGAAAACTTCTTAAACTGAATAAAGACCATTGCATTTTGCCATGGTTATTATTCTCACTCTATTATTTGATGTACACCTTATACATTAAACATTTCCAGTGTTTAAATCTTTTTGAAAATTAAGTTCTTACATATGCTTGAACTAACAGTTAAAGCTGACTTGTGGTGTGGGGATCAGCTTGGAGGGAAAAATATACTGTTAGGAATTCCCTTATTTTCCAGTTGAGCAAGAGAAGTACTGTAAATCTTGCTAATGGATTTATTTATGCATTTTTCACTTAAATTTATTTTCTTTTTTAAAATCAAAGCATAGTTGATTTACAATATTATATTATTTTCAAGTGTACAACATAAGTGATTCAATATTTTTGTAGATTATACTCCGTTTAAAGTTATTATAAAATATTGGCTCTATTCCCTGTCTGTACAGTATATCCTTGTGGCTTATCTATTTTATACATAGTAGTTCGTATCTCTTAATCTCCTACTCTATCTTGCCCTCCCACTTCCCTCTCCTCTCTGGTAACCCCTAGTTTGTTCTCTATATCTGTGAGTCTGTTTCTGTTTTGTTATATTCATTTGTTTGTTATATTTTTTAGATTCCACATATAAGTGATAACATAGAGTATTTGTCTTTCTCTGACTTATTTCACTAAGCATAATACCTTCTAGGTCCATCTATGTTGTTGCAAATGGCAGAATTTTGTTAATTTTTTATGGCTGAGTAGTATTCCATTCTGTCAATATATATGTAGCACATCTTCTTTATCCATTCATCTGTCAATGAACATTTAGGTTGCTTCCATATCTTGGCTATTGTAAATAATGCTGCTATGAACAGTGGGGTGTGTGTATCTTTTCAAATTAGTGTTTGCATTTTCTTCAAACTTGTGGTCAGGAATGGAATTGCTGGGTCTTATAGTCATTGTATTTATAATTTTTTGAGGAACTTCCATACTCTTTTCCATGGTGGCTGCATCAATTTACAATACTATCAACAGTGCATAAGGGTTCCCTTCTCTCTGCATCCTCACCAACATTTGTTATTTGTGTTCTTTTTGATGATAGTTATTCTGACAGGTGTGAGGTGATATCTCATTGTGGTTTTGATTTGCATTTTCCTGATGATGACTGATATTGAGCACCTTTCCATGTGCCTGTTAGCCATCTGTATGTCTTCTTTGGAAAAATGTCAATTCAGGTCTTCTGCCCATTTTTAATTGTCTTTTTTTTTTATAATGAGTTGTATGAGCTGTTTATATATTTTGGATATTAACCCCTTATCAGCCAAATCATTTGCAAATATTTTCTCCCATTTCAGCAGGTTGTCTTTTCATTTTGTTTATGGTTTTCTTTGCTGTGCAAAAGATTTTAAGTTTAAATAGGTCCCGTTTATTTTTGCTTTCAATTCTTTTCCCTTAGGAGACATATCCAAAAAAATATTGCTACAATTTATGTCAAACAGTGTTTTGCCTATGCAATCTTGAGAAAAAAAAGAACAAAGCTGAAGGTTATCACTCTCCCTGACTTCAGACTATACTACAAAGCTACAGTAATCAAAACAGCATGGTACTGGCACAAAAACAGACACATAGATCAATGGAACAAAATAGAGAGCCCAGAAATAAACCCACGCACCTATGGTCAATTAATCTACAGCAAAGGAGGCAAGACTATACACTGGAGAAAAGACAGTCTCTTCAACAAGTGATGCTGGGAAAACTGGACGGCTACATGTAAAAGAATGAAATTAGAACATTTCCTCACACCATATGCAAAAATAAACTCAAAATGGATTAAACACCTAAATGTAAGACCTGAAACCATAAAACTCCTAGAAGTGACCATAGGCAGAACACTCCTTGACATTGCTATTGTATTTAAATTAAGCAACACATACTAAGAGCACTCAAAAACTAAGCAGATATTTGAAAGAAGAGGTTCTTGATTTTATGAAGAAACTAGTACATAGAAATGGCAGATTTCTGAAGGAAAATCTTACCAGGATTCACATCCTAACTGTAAGGATAGACTGCTAAAATACATTTGCTCCTTCCATTGATCTTATTGAAATATTCTATGGAAGATTTCTGATGCCAGCTCAAATTAAAAAATCAGGAATGATTTAATGGTGTTGGGTCAACAATCTCTGTGCACCTACAGTGTGGACAATTAGGAAGGAAAAGATCCACAGCCCTCAAGTCCTGAGCACTTTGACATCTCTGGGAATGCAGTGAAGATGCAGAATATGCATGAGAATCTAGTGAGATGCTAACTTCTGAATTGGGAAGGGTTAGGACATTACCGCTAAGCTGGTGCTCTCTGGGCACCAACCCATCAATTCAGACCAGAACAACCCTGCATATATAAGTGTTTGAAACATAAAACTAACATTCTTTTTTAATTTAACGAAAGATTGGTCAGGATTTTTAAAAAACCATTATTAGGATAAGTGAATCATTTATATAAGTTGCAAATTCTACTCTTCCATAGCGTATAAACCTCATGTAGAAGGTAACTTAATTGTTCCTTAGCTTTTGTTCCTTTACACCTAATTTTGCTTATCCCTCTTTAAATATTGATTTTGGAATTATTTTTTACAGTTGTTTTCAACACAAGGAGAAAAATGCTAAATGACAAAAAAATTGAAATTAACAATAGAAGAAAAGGAAAACAAAATTATAAAGAAAAAGATATTTTCATTAGTCATCACAACAATGCTATGCCATTTTCATCAATGAATTAACATATATCTTTAAATCAGTAGTACAGGGTCATTCAACTGCTGCTAACAAGATGTGTTCATTGGAATTTGCAGCTGAGACCTCTGTATTGGACATAAATATGACCATGTCAGTACAGAGAACTTCAGGTCACTGTCACCAAGTCATTTCATGATGTAAGGATCTTATCTCCTCCCTGGGACTTTTCCCCCCTGTTGACCATGAGTGCCTCAGACCTTGTGGGGTTATCTATGTCAAGGCTTATACATAGTGAGTTTGCATAACGAAATATTTGCATCATTTTTCAAAAACGTTATGAATAACACAATTAAAAATTGCTGTAAGTAATTATATAATTTCTTAATGAATCAAACTAAAATTATGAGTCCTATCAAACAGGAGTACAAGCATCCCGCATAGGGGGTGGGTCCAGGGGCCCTAAGGAAAGGACAGAAGTTGAAATCTCACTCACCAGCCATTGTTCTGCATTAGGATGAAGACATTTTAAAATTCTGTCAGAGACAGAAGTCTGAAAAGTAAGTTCAAATAGGTCATCAGAGAAGACAGAGCTCAGACCTCTCCAGGAAATTATTACAAATGGGATCTGGAGAACGTAACCTGAAGCAAATGCCAAAGGTGACAATTTTCTGTCGAAAGATGTATAATTTTTCTCATCTCCTTAAGAAAGCAGAAGTTCTGCAGAGGTGGCTGTGAGTTGCTGGCAGAATCAAAGACCCCGCAGGCTCTCATGGTTAATGAACATAAAACTCAATGAATAATTCACAACAGCATTTTAATTTCTTCTTGTGTTCTATATTTAGTAAAGCTTCAGCAGCAACTCAACATCTGCATGCTAATCTAAGGATTTGGACAAATTAGCTTCACCAAAGGATTATTATATCATAATTTATTTTCTCTTGATGACAATGATAGAGATGCTATTCAACAACAAATTCCTAAAAAATTCCTAGAGCGCTGAAAAAAACAACATCTACAGATTCACTCAGGGGGTTGTGTAAATTTATGTGTATAATTTCGAGAGGAAGAACCTTATTTGATAACTCAGTAGGACATAGACATATTTGCATACTTGGTTAAAGTGAGTTGTAAAAAAATTAAGCTTAATGCCTTTATGTGATTTCCATTAGTTATCTTAAAATAGAATGCATCTTGGAACTCTTTCAAATTGCATATTAAGAAATTCACAAACATGACACTGACTTCAATGTATATTTTTTGAGAATTTTGTTTCTGCTGTCTTTATATCTTCATACTTTCGAGTCCAAGATTGAGGTTCTAAGCTTGGGGAACTTAAAGAAGTTAATAAATTTTTTTAAAATAAATTTTATTTGTGGTGGTTGAATTGATGTCTGATTTGAAATCAGAAAGGCTAGGAATTGCTTTCTACCATTTCATTTATGGTTTGCATTAAAATGAGGTGTATTTTAGATATTAATATGCCTAGATTGCTTTAAATGTATATATTATTTATAGTAATACTGTGTTATAGCAAATTTATCCCCAAATTTCAGTGGTGTGACACAATAAAAAGTAATTTATTTTCCACGTATTAAATCAAGAAGGGTGTCCTGGTCAGAAGGGGTCTCCTCCTTCTGTTGATTCAGGGACTAAACTCTTTCTGTAAACATGCTTATAGAGTTCCTGTGTCCGCAAGTGTCACAGTGGTACACGAACACAGATCTGTACATACGTCCAGTGAAATTTGTGAGGCAGGCTTACCAAAGGTTATATTTAGTCTGTTGTTGGGAAGTGATTAAAGGAGCCCAGAATACCCAAAATTTTCACCAAAGGACACAAGTGCAAAGAAGAAATATGTACATAAATTAATACTTACCCCACACTGGAGCTTCAGCATGAAACCCCAGTGCATGCCAGTCTGCCTGCTATAACCCACAGAACACTTCTTCACCTAACCTGGGATGTCTGCATAATATATCAATAGGATCAAAGGAAGCCGAAGGCTTTCTTTACTTACTTACATTCCAAATCCTAAGTAATCCAAGCTTGGATTTTATCAAAGCAATGTAAACAAAATAAACACACAAAAACCAAAGAGCAAACAAAGCTTCCAACAAGAAACACAAAGGGAGAGCACAGATATTCTTTGATCTCAAGTCTAGGGCAGACCTGCTTTGGGTTCAGTTACCCCTTTCAGCATCCCCTCAATATAGGAAGACAGGGGCCAAATCCCAGAAGAGAACCTTCCAGCTCTTTCCTCAGCCTTGAGAGTCCACACCAGGGACTCAGGAACTTTTTATTCAGCCCAGCAATCCCACTCCGCAGCTTTGGTCAGTAAAATAACAGTAAACAGGATAGATCACTAGCCATCTTTTTACCCACTGCAGGCAGTGCTGTGAGGAGTTTGGGCTGCAGGGGGCGCTTGTCCCCTGTGTGTCTGTGGCCCCCCAGTGGTCAGAAAAACCCTGTCACAGGGGCAAGAGAGACTGTGGCGGAGTATTTTCCAAAGGAAATTAGCATGAGGCTGTAGAATAAATGGATTTTATTCTAAAAAGTCAAGTGAGAAAGAAAAAATGGCAGCAAGTGAGCAGTGTTTTTACAGGAGCTAAAGAGTTGTCGGAAAGGAGCAGCGTGTGGAAATCGCCGTTCCCTGCACAGTCGTGGAGAGCACGTTGTTCATTTCCTGACACTTGCTTCCAGGATGAGTGATGAAGGGCGGGTTAAAGATCCTAAAACACAAGGCTGACAAGAGTCCTTGATGGACCGAACCTATGGAAGGAAACAGTGTAAAACTTTGCCACGTTCCTTTGTGACGTAGCATAAAATAATTGTTGGGAAATATAAGACTGTTGTTTGAATTCAGAGCCCGTTTTATTTTTTTATCCTGTTCCAGTTCGCTGGCTTTTTATCTGGCAAGTTATAATGACTTTTAACAAGGACTTAACAATTATTTATAAAAAGTTTATTCAGTACTAAAGTAATGCTATAGAATTTCTACCTCGTAAGTGGACATAGAGCTAAGATAAGAACATAGGAGCCGCCCTCAGTGCTTAGCCGGGGATCCCTGGTCTCCCTCCCGCCCTCCCTCCTTTTATCCATTCAGTGCTATTTATTGAGCACTTACTTTGTGCCAGGCTCAGGGAAACATGCTGGGGAAAGAACAGTGAGTTGTGGTGAACAGGTGTTCGTGGAGAGGGACGGAAAGTCTTGGGAAAGATCGACCAGCAAAGTTGGGAAGAGAGAACCAGCTCACAGTGAGAGCGGAGCCTGTGTTCGGCGCTCTGGTGTAACGCGGTGGCCTGGACCTGGGTGAGTCTATCTTCTCCCACCCGTGACACTCAGTCTGTCACCCCTGCTCCCTCTCAGCATTCCCCAAGGATCGCTACTCCTAAGTGTGAAAGAACATAAAGAAGAACCCCACTGTCTTCATCCGCTGTTCTTCTCCCAGTCACACTGGGGGTCAGATGGGGCTTGGTGAGGTGACTTATTTTTATCGTTTGACCAGGACAATGGGGACTTGGTTGTTTTCTACTCTTCACAACTGTGGCACTCATGCAGTTTGCTTAAGAATCAGTAGAGCGAAGAAGTAAAACGATGCCGTGATTCAGGGAGACATGAGGTGTGTTTACAGCACGCTGGCCGGGAAGCACCGAGCTGCTCTGTGCCTGATGGGAGCCCCGTCTGAGCAGGAACGCACGTCTGCGAGCGGCCCAGCTCTGGTCCCCAGGTGTGGCCGGGGACCCTGCGTCCATCCGCTACCAGTTGGGGCGCCATTGGAGTAAGCACAGGGCAGGATCCACCATCACTGAGACATCCCTCCAAACCATCGCTGAGACATCCCTCCAAACCATCGCTGAGACATCCCTCCAAAGCAGGGCTTCGGAACTGAAGTGACTTGGTTGTGAGACGTTAAGCCTCTCTTTCGCCAAGTACCCTCCCTCTGGCAGGGCCGAGCAGCAGCCCGGAAGACCTGTCCACACCCTACGCCCTGCTGTCCGTGAGTGTTGCCTGGTAGGGCCAAAGATGTGGTTAAATTGGAGGTCTGACGAGAAGGAGGTTGTCCTGGATTAGAGAGGGGCTGCTAAAAATGAGCACGATTTCTCTTTATACTAGAGACAGAGGGAGTGCTGACAGGGCCACACAGAGGGAGACGCAGAGAGAGATGGGCCAGCAGCCGGGGAGTGCCAAGGACACCAGAAGACAGGAGGGGCAAGGGACACATCATCACCTGGGACCTACCTGTCACCCCCAGTGCGGCCCCGCCAGCACCCAGTGAAGGTGGTCTTGGACTTTCGACCTCCATCCCTGTGAGAAGGGGAACTTCTGTTGATTTAAGCCAGAAAGGTTTTGGTCACTGGTTACAGCAAACCTAGGACAGAAACACTTTCCTCAGTTTTGAAAGCAAGTTCTGGAAGCGTGATCTAACCAAAAGGAAGTCAGGCATGTGATTGAGTACATGGTCTGTAGGTGAGAATGTTTGGGGTGTTGACTCCAGAGGTTGCTGTGGTTCCATCCAGTTTACACACCGTCTCTCTTTTTTCTTTTTGTCTTAATAGATCTTTATTGGAGTATAATTGTTTCACAATACCGTGTTCATTTGCGTTGCACAACAAAGCGAATCAGCCATATGCGTACACATTACACACCGTCTCTTGATGCCCAGCTGCTTTCTGCTCGCTTGCGAATGGGGGCTGCACAGAGACAAGAAGTGTTTGGGGGCCACAAAATGCAGGCTCTTGCTTTAAGTGGCTCTGTCATCGCCCACGCTCAGAGCCGGGGGAAATAGCAGAAGGAGGGGAGGAGTGGGTGTGTGTCAGGCACAGGAATGCTCCTACTGGCTCAGCGGAGGCCGCGGGTACGAGACAGAGGCTCAGAGCTAGGTGCCCTTGAGGGTAGGCTGGTAAACCGAGAAAGGTAACCATGCCCCTGGCTGTTAGACTAGAAGTGATAACTGAAGAAAGGTGTAAGTTACAAAGGGAGCCGGTGGTGGAGTCAGAAAGCATTTTACAAGAGAAACGACATCCGAGTTGGGACCTCAGAGATGAGGACAAGTTGCTCAGATAAACCCCACACTCCTTGTTACTTCCTGGGCCACAGGAAAACCGCACCCCACGCTACGCTTGTCTCTGTGTCTCCGAAAGAATTCTGAGCTCCCTGAGTTCAGTGACTCTACAGTCTGGAACCTCCAGATTGTCAAATAGTACCTGGACACATTGTAGGGCATATTCATGATTAAATAAATGCATAAAATTGTTGCCAAAACTCGGCCTCTGTTCGCTGGTGCCGAATAGAAACGCGAAGACAAGAGTTTTGGGTGAACTAGAAAATAATAGCTTTACTGCTTTGCCAGGCAGAGGGGGCCACAGTGGGCTAATGCCCTCAAGACTGTGTCACCCGCCCTGGAGGAGGTAGTGATGGGTCTTACAGTGTTCAAGGAGCAGGGCGTGGTCAGCTGGTGGACCCTCTTCACCCTCTTCTGATTGGCTGGTGGTGAGGTCATCGGGAATCAGCATCATCAACCTTCTGCTTCCAGCTGGTCTGGGGTCTACGTGCTTCTGGGCAGCATGCAGTTAACTTCTCCCACCTGGTGGGAGCTTCAGTATCTGCAAAACAGCTGGAAGGACGTGGCTCAGAATATTATCTACAGCCCTCGAGGAGGAACTAAAGGTCCTGGGGTTTGTTCAATGGCTAAACTATTATTATTTTGTCTTGCTTGATTGTTTTCCTTTGTGCATTTTCTCACTTCTCTGATTAAGTGTATTCTTTGACTAAAGTTTTTCTACAGACAAAAGGCAGGTGGAGGACGTGGGTGGGAGTCTATTCTGGGAAGGCCCCATAGGGTCCTGCTCGGCTACAAAATAGGCGGTATTTAGAAGGTTGCATGGGTACTCTTTCTAGGTTAGAAGATGACAGGTTATTGGTTGAGCCAGGCGTGGGTTGGACGATACCTCATTCCGTTCCTAGAACGTGGTCAGTAACTGTAACCATACGTAATAACATATTATGAATAAAAATAATAGAACTGTTTTAAAAGACCTTTCTGACAACTCTTTAGATAGTAGAAGTTATTGAGAAAGTATTTCTTGAAGAACATTTCCTTGTCCAGCAACTGTGACTACCCCTGACTACGCCAGAATCAGTCGACATGTGCTGAGAAGATGCTTTCAGGACAGGGATTAAACATGGTCTGGTAGAGAGAGAAATACTATGGAGTCAAAAACTTAGGCTTGTTTTTAATTTTACTAACTCGTTAACTTGAAAATTCTGTAAGAGTTAGTGCATCATGGAGGCTTTGAACTTCTAACCTTTCTCTCAGCCTGTAAATCAGACTCAAGCAAATCATGGAGCTTCTTTCTTTTTTCTTGTTTCTGTAACTTTGCTTTTCCAGCAAAGCAGTAAGGAGGAGGCCAGTACAGGTGACCCCTGTGAAGACAGCACAGGGAGGAAAAGCTCTGTTTTCCGTCCCTGAACTGTGGATGATCTTTAATAATTGTTTTAAATAAAATGTGGCATTTAATTGTTAAGGCTTTTGCCAAAGCTGTCAGGTCTATTTATCCAACAGTTGCTAAAAATATTTCTTACGTTCAGAAAAACAAACAAAAACCAAGAGAATTTTTCATAGTCAAGACATATTTTTGATATATAAAATACATCTTGAATGATCAGTCTGTTCCCATGTGTTTTGATAAGTGCTGCGTTGTTAGTCATTTTCTTTTAGGTGGAATATTTTTCCCTTTTTAAGCTGCATAGCTGTCACTGTTATTTTAAAAATGTCAAGATGGTTTTCCGAATATAGACTCTCCTTGATCTTTGAGAATCACACATTTTCATGAACTCAAATCTTAGTTCCTGCTTTGCTATAGAACTGCTGAAGGTTAAATTAAGGACACAGTTAATGGTCAAAAGCTTGCTTTACTTGTGAACATTAATAATTGGAAAAATGAAGCATTTCCTAATTCTTATTTTAAATACAGGAAGTATAGTGAGCAAATATTCTTATATGCTCATATCTGACATGCAAACATGCATGTCAACACAAATTAAATAGAACCAGTTTATATATTAGTTAATCTTCATACTGATTCCCTGAATCAGAATCACATATATGGTGTTGTATTATTTATTACACTCTAGATAATTTTCAGGTTTAATTGGCCAGATGTGCTCTCCAGATACCACTTACTGGTCGTAGATCTTTTTTTAAGTAAAATTTGATCTATGCTGTCATTTTTTACCTATTAAGTGAAACTGATCTAGAAATTTATGAACTGTGGGAGTGTGGTCTTCCATGACATTTAAAATTTCGTATGTACATTTATGGCAAGAAAAACATCAGTTTCAAAATGAAAAGGAGAACACGTGACATCCACAGTGGCCAAAGACAAGCAGTAGAGACTTGAGAAGATAATGCAGCTCTCTCAACCTCCCTCTTCCTAGCTTCAGAATTTAAAGAATAATGCACATTGCATGAGATTGCTACAATAATAGATAGAATTGTAATATGTGTATCTGGCATGTGAAAGGCTATCAAAACATGTGAAAATCTAACCTTACATTTGTGTAAACATTTGACTCAGTTCCTGAAATTTTGCTTTATGGTAACATTTTATTGGCTTGAAAGCAATCAGTAACTCTCTTATACATACTTACTAATTAGGTAATTGATTTATCGTATGTTAAGATCATGAATTCCCAGTCTGTTGGCCTGTATTTTGCTGAAAATAGACGTGAGGACATTTCTAGCCCATAACAACTCCAGTGACTCTCTTTATCTTACATAACGGAGATCCTTTGCAGTTGAATATACTTTTACCATAGTTTAAGTGAAGAGGTCTTTACTAATTAAAATACTGTTTGGAATTAAATATATGGAAACGTCAGAGATCCAGAACCCTAGAGTCTGAATTCAACATCATCTACAGTTTCTGCGTTTCGAAGCTTTATTACTCATTCAATCCACTGGAGCTCAGATTGAGAAATAGATGATGAGGGTCATTGATAGTGATGTCTGTTTTGAAATTTTGAAGTCATTTATTGATGTCTTCAATAATTGTGAGTGTGCTCACTGCTTAATAAAACATATTTACTTATCAGAATATATTATTCAAACATCATTATAACTTGTCTATGATTCAGATATCTCAAGCAATCTCGCCCCATGCCACATCATCCTTCAAGCCATGATGAGGTATTTGTGTCGCTCGGTAACGCAAGTCAAGGTCGAAAACCACAACACGTGTCCGGTACTCACTGTCTATGCTGCTGATTTTTGCTGTGTGTCTTCACATAAGTAATTTTATTAAAGATTTATAGACTCGTGGAATGATCTAGAGCAAATGATCCATACAGATGAAGCTTCGAATTGTATCCATGAAGAAGTTAAGACCCAGGGAGGCTGCTGACTTGCCAGGATGCATTGATGACACAGTCAAAAGTGCAATTCGGATCAAACTGGAATGAGCTTTTTTCAGCTAACCATTTTGGTAACATCATTTACGCACTTTCTAAAATCAGGGTAAATCCTAAAATGTGGAAATCGTGTTCAAATTATATTGTTAAAATGCACAACGTGGTTCAGGAAACAGAAAACCAGATAGACTGAAACTGAGTCAACGGAAGTGGAAGGAATGCACGTGGGATTTATTAGGAATGTCAGAGGCTAACGAGCTTCCAGGTGTGACTGAGGCTGGAAGGTGATGCTGGAGACCCGCGTGCAGGGTGAGTCAGGACCAGAAGACAGCTCAGGGAGAGAGGATGCAACCCAGCTGCCGCGGAGGAGCCGTGTGCCGGAACACGAGCCGTAGATAAACACTTCTCTGTGAGCCTAACTTTCCAGCCATTAGAGACATAACAGGTATATTGGTATGAAACTTAGCACCTTGAATGGGGGAATATTTTTAAAAAAAGATTTTGGGAAAAAAACCTTGACTTTGTGTATTATAAATTATCATTTAATGGCTTCAATTCCCTGGGTTCAAATATACAGTTATTTGCTCTTTAAGGAAAAGGATCATGGGCATATAGGATGTCATTATAAGGTGGATAAATAAATGTTTAACTTCAATCTTCAAACTGAAGTATATACTTAGCAGTTCTCTTAAAAGGCAATATAGGGGTGGGGGAGGGAGAGGTACAAACTATCGGGTGTAAGATGGGCTCATGGAAGTATGTACAACACGGGGAATAGAGCCAATATTTTGTAATAACTGTAAACGGAAGGTAACCTTTCAAAATTGAATAAACAATAAATTTTTAAAAAGGTATTATTTGAAGAGTCTGATTCTAGCAGGGTTGCAGTTGGAATAGTAATTTTTTAAAATTTCAGGGTTTGGCAGCCAGTTTGAGTTTTTATACATCAATAATGGGAGAAAACTATATTTACCCAATCTGATAATAATTCAGAATAAGTCATTGCAAATAGCCTTTGATATATCAAAAAATTAGACTTCCTCTCAGAGGTTAAAGATCGTTTGCACCTACAGTATTCAGAGTAATATACTTAGCGATGCTTTTGCCAAACCTATTTTTTTACTGAGGTATAGTTGACTGACAATATTAGTTTCAGGGGACCAACATAGTAATTCTATATTTTTATACATTACAAAGTGATCACCATGACTAGTCAAGTACCCTATGTCACCATACAAAGGTGTTACAATCTTATTATTCTTTTTTATTGAAATATGCTTACAATATTACATTAATTTCAAGTGTACAATATTGATTCAATATTTTATAGATTATACTCCATTTAAAATTATAAAATATTGACTATATTCCCTGTGCTGTATGTTACTTTTATATTATTTTACATATTGTTTATTTTTATAATTATGTGTATTTTTATAGCTTATTTATTTTATACATAGTAGTTTGTACCTCTTAATCCCCAACCCTATCTTGCACCTCCTCCAACTGCAATATTATTGACTATATCCCCTCTGCTATACATTTACATCGCTGGGACTTATTTATTTCATACCTGGAAGTTTCTACCTCTTAAGCTCCTTCACCTATTTCTTTCCTCCCTCCAACCCCCTCCCTTCTTGCGGCCACCTATTTGTTCTGTACATCTATGACTCTGCTTATGTTTTGTTATGTTTGTTCATTTGTTTTCTAGATTCCACAAGTAAGTGAGATCATACAGTATTTGTCTTTCTCTCTCGGAGTTATTTCACTTAGCATAATGCCTTCCAGGGTAATCCATGCTGTCGCAAATAGCAAAACTTCATTCCTTTTTTTTTTGGCTGAATAATATTCCGTCATATATATGGACCACATCTTCTTTATCCATTCATCTGTTGATGGACACTTAGGTTGTTTCCATATCTTGGCTCTTGTGAATAATGCTGCAATCAACATAGGAGTGTGTGTATCTGTTCAAATTAGTATTTTTGTTTTCTTCAGAAAAATACTCGGAAATGGAATTGCTGGATCCTATGGTAGTTCTATTTTTAGTTTTTTGAGGAAACTCCATTCTGTTTTCCATACTTTCTATACCAGTTTACAATCGCACAACAGTGCACGAGGGCTCCCTTTTCTCCATATCCTCACCAACATTTGTTAATTTGCGTTCTTTTCGATGATGGCCATTCTGACAGGTGTGAGGTGATATCTCATTGTGGTTTTGATTTGCACTTCCTGACAATTAGTGATGTTGAGCATCTTTTCATGTGCCTGTTGGTCATTTGTATGTCTCCTTTGGAAAAACTTATATTCAGATCCTCTGCCCGTTTTTTAATCGGGTCGCTTCTTCCTTCCTTCCTTCCCTCCTTCCTTCCTTCCTTCCTTCCTTCCTTCCTTCCTTCCTTCCTTTCTTTTCTTCCCTTTCTTTCTTTCTTTTTTTCTTTCTTTCTTTCTTTCATTTTTGTGTTGAGTTGTATTAGTTCTTCGTATATTTTGGACTTTAACCCCTTATTGGGTGTATAGTTTGCAAATATCTTCTCCCATTCAGTAGGTCTTTTTAAAAAATTGTGTTGACAGTTTCTTTCACTGTGCAAAAGCCTTTTAGTTTGAAGTAGTCCCCTTTGCTTATTTTTGCTTTTGTTTCCTTTGCCTAAGTAGACAATCCAAGAAAATATAGTTAAAACTGATGTCAAAGAATGTACTACCTATGTTTTCTTCTAGGAGTTTTGTGGTTTCAGGTCTTACATGTAAATTTTTAATTCATTTTTATTTTTATTTTTTTGGTATATGGTGTGGGAAAGCAGTCCAATTTGATTCTTTAGTGTGTAGCTGTCCAGTTTTCCCAGCACCACTTATTGAAGAGGTTGTCTTTTCCACATTCTGTATTCTTGCCTCCTTAGCTGTAGATTAATTGACCGTATAAGTGTTTATTTCTGGGCTCTCTTTTCTGTTCCATTGCTCTAGGTGTCTGTTTTTGTGCCAGTACCACACTGTTTTGATTACTGTAGCTTTGTAGTATGGTCTCAAGTCAGGGAGTATGATGCCTCCCGCTCCGTTCTTTCTCAAGATTGTTGTGGCTATTCAGGGTCTTTTGATTATCAGTACAAATTTTATCATTATTTTTTCTAGTTCTGTGAAAAATGCCATTGTTATTTTGATAGGGGTTGCATTGATTCTTGATACGTCTGGCTAAAGGTTTATCAATCTTGATTATTATTTCAAAAAACTGCTCTTATCTTCATCAGTCTTTTCTGTTCTCTCTTTGGTCTCTATTTCATTTTTTTTTCTGTTCTGATCTGTTTATTTTGTTTGTCTGTTTCTAAGACAGTCCTCCCTCTCTCCCTTTTGCCTAATTCTCTGTGTTTATTTCTGTGTATGATGTAGGTTGGTTATGTTTCCTGATCTTGGAGAAGTGTCCTGTGAGGCCCAGCTGCACACTCGTGTCCGTCACCAGAGCTGTGTGCTCTAGGGGTGCCCCTGTGTGGGCTGTGTGGGCCCTGCTGTTGAGGGGGAGCTGACTACACTGGGCCGGCTGATAAGCAGGGCTGGTCCCCAGCCTGGTTGGCTGCCAGGCCCTGTCTTGTAAGGCGGCTGCTGGCCTGCTGGTGGAGGGGGGGGCCGGGTCCAAGAACAGATTGCCAAGTCTAACTTCTTACCTGTCGTTCGCCTGCCCCAGATGCCAGGCATCCATTCTGATCGCCTCAGCCGGCTCCACCTTTTCCCAAGCACTTGACTTTGCCCATCTTGGTCTGTACACTCACTGCCAGGATTTTATCTCTCACGTAAACACATTTTGCTCTTCTTTAAATAGGGCCTTGAAAATATAATTAAAAAGCAATCTGAAAAATGTTTACATATTACACATAATGCATAGATATTTAATTAAGTCTTAGAAAATTGTGTTTATAGCTCATAAACTACACTAATTTTCCTAAGAACAAACAAATATTTTAATAGACAAGATTTTGATTAACACTAATTCTGAGAAACATTCCTGATGCTAAAGCAAACAAATTCTGAATCACAGGATAAGTCTGATAAAAGAGACTCTGGAATGAAAAGCTCTCTTCCTTGGTGAAGAGACTTGAGTGGAGGTACCACATGTACCCGGACAGGTGGAACCCTCAGGGTGCTGAGGGGACCCCGAGGGTGGTCCAGGTGTGCCACCCACCCCACCGCACACACCGGCCTGTTTGGGCTGTTCTGACAAATGGTCAGAGTTACTAGAATTCCTCAAGTCCTGTTAACAATACAGTTTATTTGCCCCTCAGTACCTGCTGTGAGGTTGATCATTTTGTTTTCACATGAAACAACCTTATTTTCACAATCGTAGACGTTTTGATTTTTGAAATGAAGGGTGTACATGTCCTATTTGTCTATATCTAGCGATTCTTCTTAGTCTATGTTTAATTGATTTATGGAGTTGTAGAAGTACTTTTTTATTCAAATAACAGTCTTAGAAATTCATTTGTATTCATACCCTAATTCTAACATGAATATATGCCTGGATAAACCATCTTCTATACCGCCCTGTATGTGCTTGAATGTAATTTGTCTTTCTACAGAAAATGTCATAAACCATTTTCTTCAGGTCAGAGGTGATTTAAGAACACATAAAATCTATGATATTTAGAATTTCGGATTTCAAATTTAGCCTCTAATTTTGTAGACTAATTTGTCCTTTCTAGAAAGACTGTGTTCTGATGATAAAATGCTAAGTGCTTCCTTTGGATTTACTGAGTATAGTGAAAAGTTCATGACTCACTGTTCTCCATGTGTATGGCATGAATAATATATTAAAACATGAATTCTGTTGAATTTATCATCATCTAATGTTGTATTTATTTTAAACTAAACATAAGTAAATATTCTGCTGGTTTACAGAATAGTATAATTTGTCATCACCTCAAGCAAAATGGTGATGCAAATATAAGCAATATTATGATGCTTCCAATGTTGATGATACTTAAGCAAATCCTGAGCAGGATGAAATCTACATAAAAAATACCATCTCTATTGATATACTTCAGGAATCTGAAAGTGTTTAGGCTTCGGCAGTGTTGACTTTGAAGGGAATAATGATAACTAAAACTTTTTACCCCAAAACTTATTTTACAGGTATGTTGTAAATTCACCGTTTAAGAAGTCATTTGAATTTTAATAATTTCTAGTAAATCTTCCAATTTTCAAAAAGATTTCACTTCTAGATATAGTTACTATTTGAATTATATATAAAAGACTACATCATGTATCAAAAAATGTTTATACAAGAAAGTAATGTCACAATCTTAGTTTCTGTGTTTCAGTGGAGTTTTAAAGTTAGGAAAAGGGAATGAGGTGATTACAAGGAGTCATAGCGTTGACATATATATGTCATAGTGTATATAGACAGGTGCATATCCCAAAGCAACAGCGATAAAGACATCCTGTTCTAATAAAATACTTTTTATTGATTAGAAGCCTGTGCTTGGTAATGATTTCTCCTAATGTAACTGAAGAGCAAATAATTTCATAATTTCATGCCTTGTTTTGATTGCACACAGTGAAAGAACAAGGCAAACATAATATTTTATGTTTCTTGTTTCTCTCTGCTACATCTCTGTGACTTATGAGTCTGGAGGTGGTGTAGAATAATGTCCCTGGTTTTCCAGTCATTGTTTTGATTCCCATTAGGATTTTGTGCCAATCTTTTAATCAGTAATAGCAGCATGGTTATTTTCCCTTTTGTGTCTCTTACGAGGTGACATCTGTGGCCAGACAAGATTTTAAAGTGGTCATTTGGCAGAATTTACAAAATTTAAATGAAGAAAATGTGTTTGGAGCTATCATAGGCTTCTTTATGAGGGGGAAGTGGCTGGGGGAGAGGGATGAGGGGGTAAGAGAAGGTGATAAACCTTTTCCCAAAGCCCACCCAAATGTTATCACAATTTAAAATACGTTAGTCCGAACTTCTTTCCCTATAATGAGGATTAACACTACACTTCTTAGTTGTCTTTTGGGGTTACTTTTTTGTAGATTTGACTTACTCGTGAAAAGAAAAGCCAAAAGGCAGCAAATGTTTCCAGTAAAACCTCGTTTCTCATCTTGATAGAGACATCAAATTACTCTCCATGAGCCGTTTTAATGAACAAGACCGAGTGCTGATTTACTGGAGGACTTCTAACTAGGAAATGCTTGTGTAGAGATTCCCTGTTGTTTTTATTCCTACTTTTAAGGCCTTTGCCCCTTTCTGTGTGAACTGTTCACACAAATAGGCCAAGCACAAGCAGTTTAATCAAAGTGGAGAAACGGATAATTTAGGAGTAGGTAGCGGAAGAGAATGGGTTTTCCCACTTTATTCCAGATCAAAGCCGGATGGATGTATTTTGAGTTCTTTCCACACAAGAAAGAGAGGATTGGCTCTCACGGAACCTGCTAATTGGGCTCTCTAAATACTGGTCTTTGCTGGAAAAGTGTTTCTTATTGCTATTTTCTCTAAAAGTAAGCTGCTCTTATTTTCATGCACCTCTGGGACGCCTGGTGAATTAGGTGTCTGCTTTCTAATACTATTTCTAGTAGAATTCTAGGGGGGCCCTTGGGAAGGTTCCAGACATGTGAGTTGTTTGGGGGGCTGTTAAAAACACATTTCACAACCACAAATTAAAACCGGAGAATCCATATGATGAAGTGTAACTGTAGTCTATATGTAACCAGTGGAATCTTTTTAAGGAATATATTCTTTTTTTTTTTTTAATTTTTCACATGAGAACATGGTTTCTTTTATTTATTTATTTATTTATGGCTGTGTTGGGTCTTCGTTTCGTGTGACGGCTTTCTCTAGTTGCGGCGAGCGGGGGCCCCTCTTCATCGCGGTGCGTGGGCCTCTCACTATTGTGGCCTCTCTTGTTGCGGAGCACAGGCTCCAGATGCGCAGGCTCAGTAATTGTGGCTCGCGGGCCTAGTTGCTCCACGGCATGTGGGATCTTCCCAGACCAGGGCTCGAACCCATGTCCCCTGCATTGGCAGGCAGATTCTCAACCACTGCGCCACCAGGGAAGCCCCCTTAAGGAATATATTCTTATTTTATTATAGGAAAACCTTGATTATGAAACAAAAGTTTATGAAGAACACTATGGATTAATACATTGAAAATGAGGATACAGTTTACTGATTCTAATTTATCTTGAAGAGTTGGAATGGCAGTGGAGAAAAGGCATGATGCTAATATAAATTTATTTTTTAAATACATGCACTAAGTATGCTTGTTTTATTTTTTCAACAGTATGAAAGATGCAGGAGTTGGGCAGAAGCAGTGGAGGGGTCCCCCGACATCCACCTGCCAGCAGTGCCGGGGGGTCTCCACCAGCCCCGTCTGTGGTTCAGATGGACATACCTACTCTGCTCAGGTAAGACAACGATAGTCATTTAGTATAAAACATATCCATATTCATATATGTATGTACACAGTCATTAGAAAGTGATTAAAACTGTTAGTTCTCCAATCTTTTAAAATCTTTTAAAATATCTTTTAAAATAATGTGGATAATATCACTAGTTGGGAATATGATTCAAACATTTGTACATTTGTTTCTCCTATACAGAATTTTTAAAGTTTGAAGTATTGATTCTGTGACCACTCTGAACCCTCAGATATTAAAACCAGCGTTTCCTTTCTTGCTACTCTGAGAGAGGGCAGAAGCGTTACCATGTATATAATAATGTTAACAGTTATAACAGCTGTCCCAGCTAAAATCTGTCAGTATCATTGCTGTTTTATTTCCTATATTATCTCATTTAAGCCCCCCAAAATTCCGTACAGCAGAGGAGAAAAACAAGGCTCAGAAAGAAATAGCACATTTCACATATTTAGCTGACACCGAAGCCCAGATTTGATGTCTTCTCTGATTCAGTGTCTCTAGCTACATTAATCTGCACCTCGTTTGATGCCCCATATCGTTCAAATATTTAGGAGGTTTTAAGAACGTCACGTAATAGGACATCGATGAGTTTTCTTTGATTATGTGACAGGAAGGAATACGGCTCATGACCTCTTACCTGAAACTTCAGGGCCAGATGCATTTATGAATTTAGATTTTTCTAAAATGTTATTTTGAGAAGGTAAGATAGCACATTATGTAGTGTCCCCAGTGGGACTTTACCCTGTAATTAAACAGATCAACATTTCTTCTAGAAACTATGAAGTCTATAAAGTAACCTTTTGCTTAAAGTTACTATAAAGTTACTTTTGCTTAAAGGTTACTATAAAGTAAACTTTTGCTTAAAGCAAAGTAAATTCCAGAAGTTTTTGGCTATCAAAACACTTTGTTTGGTGCATACCACTTTATGAACCATACTTGGTCTCAGAAAATATTTCCCTACAACTTGCACCAGCAGTTTACAATTGAGGAGAGGGCTACAAGGACAAGGAAGCTTAATACAGTCAGTAGATACGTGCATAGTACTTACTGGGTGAGGCAACCATGTGCCTGTTTGCTAAAGTTTTCAGGGTGTATGTGGAGGTGGAGATATTGCTAGGAGGAAGGAGTGTGTCACCCATCTTCTCAACACTACCTCGATCTCGGGGACCCTCCGCTTTGCAAGCTGCAATTCCTGCTGTCAGTGCAAGGGAGAAGGAACCCACCTCATATTCTCACACCCCACAGCTCACGACGTGGAACCCATTATGCTGATTTATTAAAGCACAACAAAGGATGCAGATTCTAGTATTCAAAGTGGTAGCTGGAGTTCCTTGGGAAGCAGATTTGAGTCCTAAGTTGACCTGATGAACATGGATGGTTGAACAGGTTGAGTCAAGAGAGAGACTGAGGTCATTCCCGGCATCCCCCTGGGGGAGCCCTGTGTCTTTCTCAGCCTCAGGAATGTACCTGCTGTGGGCCCTGGTGTGTTAGCACCGGGGAGGGGGTCGTCCTCCCTGCAGAGGGCCAGCGTTAGGCCATCGCCTGCCTCTCTAGGACCCTCTTGACATGATCCATTCTCTGACAGTGAACTGTCACAAGGCACAGAGGTACGATCACAAGAGGTTTCCACCTGTTGACACCACGTGGGAGGCTTTGTTTGATGATTTTAGAGAAACGCAGTCTCCCACTCAGGACTAAATACTCCTGCCATAAGTAGACTAATTCACGTGGATTCACAGTTCCTCGGGGTTTCCCACTGTTGTGAGGCCCCAGCTTACAATCCTGCGCCCTCACTGATATTGTCAATAAAACGATTCTAAATAATCCATCCTTGAATTATTAATTTAACATTTATTTGGATATGTCTCACTTTCAATACGTGCCTTGTTTGTATAGAAAGACATAAAAAGAACATGGTTCAAGTGAATATGAGTTTTTAGTCACCCCAAACTTCAATCTTCATTTCTGTTGATTCTCATTTAAGTTGGTGATTTTTCCACTTTTGATCACCAATTCTAGTCTTCAGTGTCTGTGCTGACAGCAGGCTGAACTGTATAATATAATGCAAACTAAATAGTGATCTCAGCCCAGGAGGAACCCAGACCAAACTCTTCTTACTAACACTTTTTAGAAATTCATGGGATTTAAATTCAAATTAAGGCCTCAACCTTTTTTCTGTGAGACAGGCATTGCCCTAGGCTATTTAGGCATCGCGAACAAAGACTGCAGAGGCCAGTGCCTTCTGGAGAAGCTTATCTTGTCATATGAACAAGCTAATAAATAAGGCAGGTGCAGGAGTCATGGGACCTTTCTTCTGGCTCTTGCCTCACTCAGCTTTGTCAGTAGACCAAGCAAACCCTGACAGGGCAGATTTAAACAGCTTTTGGGGGCTGGTGGGCATTTGCGCTCAGAGTAAAGGTAGAGCTCCAAATCCCAAGCTCCGTGCAATCCAGGAAGCTCTTTGCTTGGAGCTGAGTGATCCTGATGTGACGAAGACTGGCCAGAGCCAGGCCATCTGGTCCAGAGTGAGGGACCCTGCATCCAGGTCTTCTTACCATCCCTCTGTGTTCTGGACACCCTGCATTGACGTACAGGGTTTTCGGTTCGGTTCGGTTTTGTTTTACTACTACAAACAATATTCCTATATGTTCTGTTTTAGACCCACAGTATTTTCTCATTACCTTCAGCTCAATTTATCGAGATGAAGTTATAAATTATATTCCGCCGTACAACATAATTGGAGGAGAGGTCGTTACAAAGCACAGTAGGTCCAGCAGCTGGGGCTGAGGTGAGAAAGACAGTTATCAGAAGGTCTCCAAAGGAAACTTTAGTCAAAGGTCATAACGAGGATTTAATCTTGGAAAGTGCCCCTCATTACACAAAGGAACCGATTTTGAATAATTATTTTATTAGCCTTCAAGCTCTGAATGTGTCAGCTTGTCTAGCAGTCCTCAGAGGAGTGTTTTTTAAATGTTTGCAGAAAAGACAAAGGCACAGATGAATAACTGAAAAAATAGATTTACTTGGAGAAATATTGGGACTCGTGATTTTCATAAAAAGTGTTTATGTAATGTTATCTAATTTTTTTCATGTTAAGAAAAGCGATGGACTGTTTTAGAAGCCTACTTAATCATTCTTTTCAGAAGAACCCATGTTTTCTGAATTCTTCCGAATTCAGCAGTAGTAGAAAAATCGAAATATAAGTCTGTTCAAGGCTGTTTGAGAGGTAGTCATTCCTGAAATTGACACAAAAGATGAAGGTCTCTGTTTCTTCCTTCAGGCAAAGTCTATTTGCATTGTATTGCCCGGCCTCAGTGAAACCAGGAATTGTTCTCCAGTGTAGCATCTATGTTAGAACTAGGGCATGTTTGTGTCTGACTTGTGTAAATTGTACGCTACATCTGCTGAGCAGAAGTCAGCAAATAATACTGATGTTCTAGAGCTCAGCCGGGTGTCTGTAACATAAAGTCCCCAGGCACAACGTGCTGGGTGGTTTTTGATACTTCTCTCTCATTTTTAGTCATGCAGTGCTTGGGAGCTAAACTATTGCAATAAATAACGGTCAGTATAGGAAACTGCGTGTGTGTGCATGTGTGTGTGTGTGTTGAGGAAAGGCAAGTAAATAGGAAGCTTATCCAACTTATTCTGCAGTTCCTGACACCAGCTGCAGAGATGCTACTTAAATTGGTTTGGGACGAGGCCCTGGGAATCTAAATTTTAAAAGCTCCCCAAGTGATCTTTATGTGTAGGCATGGTTGAGAACCACTGTTGCATCCCTTCAATCTATTGCCTTTGAATTCTTAGATATAACAGTTGTTGTTCTTGTTTTTAATAAAATAGAACAGTAACATTAGCACCGAAGTGGAAGCATTTACTTTTTGTTGTAATTTGAGAAAATTCCATTTTAATTTTCGACGTTCTCCTATTAGCATTTGGTGTTTACCTGTCCTGCCTGCCTTCCCCTGAACACTTTGAGCTGAGATCATTTTATTTTGAAAGATCGACAGTCAGAAATAGATGTGCACTGTTTCTCTTTGAACTGCTTTTCAACTTGGCTTGGCTTTTGGCTCCTGGCTTGGGACGCTGTATTTTTGAGGGTTAAGGCTTTAATCTCTCAGTACCCCAAACACCTGCATCTCCTTCCCCAGGACTTTGCTTCATGGATTATTTTATGCTTCTCTGTAGCCTTAACAAAGACGTATGCTTGCTTTCCTGGCCTGTTCAAGAGTCTTGAGTTATATATATATTGAATGACTTTAGGACAGTGTTCACTAGTTTCTGCATTGATATATTGATTTATTTTTGAAACTGTAATCTTACTTTTGTGTGAGTAACTTTGTTAAAATGGTCTTTCACCACACTCCACAGATATTATAGAGGTTTTGTAATTTTATTAATTTCTTTAGTTATGTTTAATGTAGTTCCTTAGGAAAATGAAAAGTTGGCAAACGTACATGTTGTCACACACTTATCTTTGAAGTAGCGACCATCAGTAAAGTGTGAATCTACGTTTTGACCCATGGTCTTTACTGCTTGTTTCGCACTCTGCCTTGCCAGTTGCTCCATGACACACTGGACGCTCTTGGCCACGGCTTCACCAAGACTGGCAACATTTACCGGCAACTCAGAAAATGCCAAATTCAGTGATTATTCCAAAGCTCTTTCCTTATTAGGTGGAAATGAAGCAGTGGACAGTGTTATGAGTCCCTTATCATCTTCTGCTTCTTTGTGTTCTCAAATCCCCGATGGTCCTAGACTGTGCAGCGACCACAGCGCCTTTGGACAGAGGCTTAGCGAGGACCTGGGTGCCTTGCCCCAGGGCACGGAGGTTCGGCCACGCTGCTGTGACAGCTGGACACTGAGTTCTGAGGGCCTTCCCAGTGCTCGGGCCAGTGCCTCCCAGGGCGGATGCCAGGGCTCGGCTATGGGGACCAGCCCTGTGCCTGCCTCTCGTCTGACATCTGCTGTAACCTGTGCATTGATCTTGCAGGGCGGTGACCCATGACCTTTTCACTACATTGAACTTCATAATCTCCTATAGATACGTGTGTCTACACTAATCAAGCATTTATTTAGCTCTTTTTGGGGGCAGCTACTGTAAACGCTTTGGGTATATTAACTCATGGTTGTCCCTTTTATAGATGCACTGATGCACAGAAGTGAAGTAATTTGCCCAGTGTCTCAGTGAAGTCCAGTGTCCATTGTCTAAATCGAAACCATTTTTGCTTTTGCTTTTTTTTTTTTTGGCTGTGTTGTGTCTTCGTTGCTGTGCGTGGTCTTTCTCTAGTTGCGGAGAGCGGGGGCTACTCTTCGTTGTGGTGTGTGGGCTTCTCATTGCGGTGGCTTCTCTCATTATGGAGCATGGGCTCTAGGCACACAGACTTCAGTAGTTGTGGTGCACGGGCTCAGTAGCTGTGGCTCATGGGCTCCAGAGCGCAGGCTCAGTAGTTGTGGCACATGGGCTTAGTTGCTCCACGGCATGTGGGATCTTCCCAGACCAGGGCTCGAACCCATGTCCCCTGCATTGGCAGGCGGATTCTTAACCATTGCTTCGCCAGGGAAGTCCCCACTTTTTTTTTTTTTAAATAGGTATTTGGAGCAGAAAGACTTTTTAAAAAATTAAGTGCCCTTCGTCTTTTTCTAGTTACTACACATAATAAATGTGATGACTATTTTTATTTGAATCACTAAGTAAAGATGGCAGTATATGCCCTTTAAGTTTATAGTTGCTTGTTTCTCACTGGTTTGAAGCCTGTGGTTTCAGAGCCATTTTTCAGAATTATATTTTTAGAGATTTTTGCATGATACGGAAGCCTACATCATCAGTTTTCTATGGTTATAACTTCTTGTAGAAGACAATCTTCTGTGTTTTCTTAGGAGACTGAAAGTTTTAACTGTTAGGTTTGTGTGTACGTGGTGATTGGCCTTTGTGTTTGGTAAGAGGCACGGGGTGAATATCACTTCTTCAGTGTGGCCAGTTGTTGGAACATCCATTTGTTGTTCTTGCCCCAGCAGATTGCCTAGGTTTCTTTGTCAAAAATGAAGTGGTCCTGAAAGTGTGAGTCTGTTTCTGTGTCTATTTTGTCTCAGGGTATCTGCCCCTAGGATGTGCCGCACGACCTGTTTGCCGCATCTTTAAGTTAAGTTTTGAATTCAAGTGCTGCAAGTCTGACTTGATTCCACCTTTTCAGTGCTGCTTCGGCACTTGCCCTTTGCATTTCCATGTGAACTTTAGAATCGGTCTGTCAATTTCTACAAAAAACCAGCTTGAATAATCATTAAGATTTTGTCAAATCTGTAGATAAATTTGAGGAGATGGATAACAATCTTCAAATCCACACACTAGGTATATCTCTTCATTTTGTTAGTTAAAGTTAATAAAAGTTTTGTAGTTTTTGGTATAGGGACCTGTAATATTTTTTGTTAAATGTATTGCTAACTTATTTTTATTAATGCTACTGTAAATTTAGTTGTGACGTTTATTTGCTAGTATATTGTCGTATAACTAATCTTTCTATACTGACCCTGTTTATTGGCACCTTGTTAAATTCACTTATTTCTAGCAGTGTTTTGTTGTGGCTGTCTCAGGATTTTCTACACATATAATCATCCTCTTTGAATAGACACAGATTTATTTCTTCCTTTCCTTCTTTTTATGCATTTTTTCTTTTTATGCATTTTTTCTTTTTCTTGCCTTATTGTTCTGGTTAAGCCTTTCAGTACAATGTTCAATGTACCTCTTTGCCTTAATCCAAATTTAGGAGAAAGTTTTCAGTATTTTACCATTAGGTATGAAGTTACATACAGGTTTTGTATATGCTAATCAGGTTCTCTGCAGCCCTCACAGAATAGAACATGCAGGGTCAGTGTCTATATTTTGTGTTACTATCTATTAAAAATGGGAGAACAATGCATATGTTCACTGGTGGAGTCTCTCTGCTTTCTTAGATAATATAATTTTTGCCTTTTCAATGAAAGGAACTTGTATTTTATAAATATTCCACAGGGTTTGCATTTCTAAGGAGACCATTCTCTAAAAATCTTTACATATGTAGAGCAGGCTTGAATATACATATTCTCTAAGGGAAGTGTAATAACCGTAGTCGGTGGCATGTAGTAGCTGTCGCTGTGAAAGTCATATAGGCAGGAATTGCTAAAATAATTGAGCAACGATGTCAAGTAATGGTCTAGGTATTTTGTGTGCTAAGCTAGTATTTAAAACAACCCTAGAAGACAGATTCTGTAGTGGTCCACAATCGTTAGATAAGGGAAAGGAGACGCAGAGCGGCCATGAAGCTGGAAAGTTAACGACACCAGGATCGAGGTCAGCTTAAGGCACACGGTGGCCACTGTGCTGTTCTGGGCGTGGACAGGCCAGCGAGCTCCTGATTGATGCACTTATCAGGCCTGGGTTTTACCCTAGTGATGTCCTCTGTAACCTCAACTATTCGTCACTTTATCAAGAAGAAAGAATCATGATAGGCAATAGGAGAGATTTAGAGAAGCCATGTATATTCCAGCTCTTTAAAAACTCAGGTTATAGCAAGATAAAGAGGCATCCACGTGTGAAGGTGACTGAGGCATTCTTACCCTGCTGGTAGAAGGCGTTCCCGCTGAGATATCCCACGAGTTTCTAGCAAGTTCAGGACCAGCGTGCTGGCAGCACCTTTGGAAAAGCTGTGTCTGCATCTCTTTTGTCTAAATCACAACTCGTGCCAGCAGAGAAAAGATTCTCAGAAAGCTGATACTTAGTGCCTGCCTAGTGTGTGTTGATCGCTGCTCTGAGTTACTATATTAATGCATTTATTCATTAATGTAATGTGATAATTTACATATGAATTATTCCTCAGACAACAGTAGGAGACACAAAAAACACTCACTAATATTTTAAAGATAAGGAATCTGAAGCACAAAGATATTAAATATATTCATAAGGTCACAGGGCTGGTAAACAGCAAGGCTAGTATGTGGCTACAAATGTGGCTACAAATAAAAGTACGAAAGATATGAAATAATAGTATGTAATAAATCAGTGTAATGTAGTATGGTATGTATTTATGCATATTAATCATTTATTAATAGCAATGTGGATAACGTTATTATAGGAATGTGGTGTTAATACAGTGAGAAATTATTTTTCTAGGCAAAGAAAAGTCAAGTATGTCCTGTATAGTATCTACTTATATGTGTGTAGATTTATAATCATGTAAATTATGGAATAAACACAGTAGTGTGTGGCTGTCATACCCTTCCAGTGAATGCATGGGCAAATTATAGATTTCCTGCCATCTCTCTGTGATCGCTGTGTGTTTCAATGCCTGTTATCTCGCACCACCTCAATGCTCTCCACCAAGGAAATTGGTCCAGTTCTGTGAACAGACAACAGGTTAAGGATGCTATGGCTTCTGAAACAAGCCAATTAAACAAAAGCCAGCTGAAGCTAGGAGTTAATTAAACTCTAATTTAGAAACGGGGGGGCAAAAAAGAAATAATATCATTATTGGGTAATAATACCATTATTGTGGTACAATATTTATACCTTTGAACCTGTTCTCTCACAGACCTGGGGTTTTGGATTTCACCACCTCAGAGCAGAGGTCGGGGAAGCCCCAGGATGATAAATAAAATTTAAGGGATTCTGTGTACTCAGTACCCCTGACACTTGAAAATCCCAACAGAAGTTCTCTCTGTAGAAAAGTACCAGGAATCCAGACTCCTAAGGATTCTCCAGATGGTATTCTGCCAACTCTTTGCTCACATACCAATAAATCTTATAAGTAGAAGAAACACACTAATATAAATAAACCAACAAACTAAATGACAAAAGCCAACAGGTAAGGAGGGAACAATGTAAGAACAAAACCAGACAGGTTTCAACACTTAAATATCAAGATTATCAGATAAATAATTAGGTAAAACAGAACATACAACCACTATATGAAACGTTTTTAATGTGTAAAATGTTTACAGACTTAAAGTGGTATTGAAAGATACAGGAAGACCAACATAATTTCCAAAAATATTAGATTTGCAAAATAACCAAATATGACCTATTCAATTAAAAATATGATTAAAAATTAAACAGATGGATTAGACATTAGATGAAGAGAATTAATGAACTACTATATATGCATATGCATGTGATAATATACATATATAAAACAGAAAATATATGTATCAAAAATAATAAGTATATAAACATAATGTCTATGTGTATACATTTGTGTATTTATATATTTCAGAAAAATGACTATTTCAGAAAATATTTCAGAAAAATTATCCAAAAAGGGTAATAGGGGATAGAGACCAGAATGAGAAGGGATAAGTAAATTGAATCTGAGATACAGAAAGAGAAGCCAGAAATAATAAGGTGGAGAAAATGTTAAAAGAGATATTGAAATTTTGTCCAGAAGTGTTGAAAGGCATGAATCTACAAATACAAGAAGTACAATGTGCCAGGTGAGAAAAGTAAGAAGAAATGATTGATTATCAAAATAAAATCCAGCCAGATTAAAAAGCCTTATTACCTGCCAAAAATATTATACCATTACACCAACAAAGATGATCTCAACAAGATTAATGGAATTCAGAAAACAGTGGAAAAGCACACTTACGACATTGAAAGCTAAAGATAATTAAAAGCAGATACTTCAGGGGAAAGTCTCTTCCAAGACTGCTACACAAACATCCTCGTACAGAACAAACTGTCTGTGCCTTTGACGGGAAGACATGCAGAACTATGCGTGACCTAGCAGAACTGCCTCTTATCATATCCACCCTCATTCCCTATCTTCTTGGCCAGAGACTTCTCCTGTAAGTACCTCCCTCCATCAACCACTGCATCCATACGACCAACAGTGCAGGGGCCAATCCTGGTCAGTTTGTCTCAGGCAGCATTTAACGCAGGCTGACACCCAGGGCGATCCAAGCAGAAGGGGAGACCAGCCTGTTTGCAGTGTTGACCCCTCCCCTCTCCAGGGCCCTGGGCCCTACCTCCCCACAAACCCCATAAACCTCCAAGGTCTGCCTTAGAAATCCAAGTGGCTTTTGCCTCAAGTGTCCGTCTTCGTCTCTCCACTTGGCCTGAGGATTTAACCCAGGGACAGCAGGATGCATTAGTGACTGCGTAGACCTCACTTGGCCGAGGAGGCTTTTAGGACAATGATGTCATCCAGTGGTCAGTCATGAAGCTGATGTGAATCCCTTCCAGGAGCAACATGGTGTCATTGATCACCTCACCTAAGATCAGTGACAGTTTTTATATCAGCTTTTCTAATTGGATCCCTCCTGTTAGGGAGAGAACTTCCTGCAAGATGCTTGTAGGGATGAGTCAGGTGTGTCACCTGGAACTGAATGCCCGAGGGTCCCTTCCCTGTGGAGAGAGCTCCTCAGGTATCTGAAGGCTACACCATCTGCTAGGGGCATTTTCTAAAGCAGGTGACGGTGTCAGACCACCCAGCGGGAGCACATCACCATTTTTTTAGGACAGAGGTGAGTTCATGCCTGGTGTCCATCACCAGTAATGTGCAGGGTGTCCTGGAAAGAAAGTGTTGTTAAAACTGCCATGACCTGCAGGCAGGACCTACGTTGTTCAGGGAACATAGGATGACAGGGCATCCCATGTGCCCTCCAGCCTGGCTGGGAGAGCTTAGGTGTCGCAACTGAGTTGGAATAATTGACTCTGCTCCTTGTTTTTGGAGTGAAAGCTGGAAAGCAGCCTGTTCCCTGTTTTTCGAAAAGACTCCTGGTGGCATCCATCCACCTCCGAGGATGGCTAAGAATGGGGTCTGAGAAAGGCATCTGGACATGTCGGCAGGTGTTTACACAGGAGTTTCAGGAGCTGGTCCATGCCTTCCTGTTCCTGCAGGCTGTGTGGTAAGTTAGGAAGGATGGAGAAGGGGGGGTCCAGGGAGGGCAACTCCAGCAGTCAGGTATCTTAAATAAGGCGTCTGCAGCACTGGGAGGGCACACAGGGCACCTGCCTTGACGGGGAGAGACAGGCATGGTTCGGGAAGACGATTCCTCTCCCTCCGCCACTTCCCAGGGCCTGAGGCGTCCCCTCCCCGGGCGTTGGGGTTGTGGCTCTCCCCGCCTTACCGTAAAATTACCCTGCCAATGACAGCAACTCAGAGGGCCCATTTCTTCCTGTCAGCCTCTCAACCTCACCCATAAACATTTCATCCATAAGCGTCCAGCCCAGGAGGGAAGAGGGCATTTCTGTGAAAGTTAGAGAGACCCCTTACATCCCCGCCTGTGACCTGCATGGACAAATGTCCAGGGCCACCTCCATCCAACAAGGGAATCCAGGGGCTGGAACCAGAATTGAGTTTAATGCCCAAGGTCCCCCTGTGGACAGGCCATCACGCAGAGGTCCAGCGTCGGACCAGCCTGCAACGTCAATTAGGAAAGACAGTAAAGATCCCGAATGTTTAAATAAGGCCATATAGTCTCTCGTGCTTCCGTTACCCAGGAGCCAGCTGAGCGGTTACGCCCCCTTTCTGGAAGCGGTGGAACTGTGACCACACTGCCTTAGTCAGTGAGACAGGTCCAGCCAGAAACCCTTTTGAGCGGGACTTTGAAGAGACCAGCCGTTGCCTACCAAGATCGGTTGCTTGTGGACGGTGAGGGGCAGGGACTGTCCATGCAACACTGTGCCTGTCAGCCTGTGAATGAGTAGGTTTTGTGACAAAAGTTGCCCTGAGGTCAAACGACAAATAGTCCAGTGCGTCAAACTCGTAACGCAGATATGTCTCAGCACTGCGTCCACAGTCAGCTGATGCAACTGCAGTAGCAACGGTGTCACCTGAAAGCGGGTCAGGAGAGACGAGGCCCCAGAAGGGTTCATCGGGGGTGCAGCGGGGCGTGGACACAGCTTGCTGGACGGCTTCCGGTCAGCCTGTCAGCTGAGCTGATGAAGGGACCACGCAGAGCGTCGTCGTTCTCCCCGCAAGGCCCTAAGGGAGCAGTCCGGGGCCGGGGCTGCTTTGGGGGTGGCGACCTAGGGGGTAACGGCGTTCCTTCCGCGTGGGGGGCGCTGACCGTGCGAATCCACCCACGTAGTTTAAGGAGCCGTATTTAGTGAACAGGCCCCTGAAATTTGTCGGGAGTGGATCAGCTCCGGACAGAGGTTGACTCTCCTTCGCACGGGGCCTCCTGTGGACGCGGAAGATGCCGGGCAGTGCAGGCGTCCGGCGGCGCTGCAGGCAGACGGCGAGGAAGGGGGGGCACGAGAGACCTCAGCGGCGGCGCCCGGGCGCTCCCCCCGAGGGCACGCCGCTCCGGCTCAGGCAGCGCGGGGCGTGGGCGCCGGCCGGGCCGGAAGGGGCCCCCGAAAGGGCAGCGGGCTTGCCTGCCCTGCCCGGGCCCTCGGCTCAATCCAGCGCCCCCTACGCAGCGGGCCCGGCACGCCCGTCGCGGCCACACTTGCACGGCCCCTGCCGGGCGGGAGGAGGGTGCGTGTGCGTGGCCCTCCGCCTCGTCCGGGACCTGGAAAGCCGGGCTCGCGCTCAGCAGAACTGCCTTCCGCATCCCGCCCGGCGCTCGGGAGCCGTGAGCAGAGCCCGCCTGGCCGGCTTCGCTCGGTGCCGCGCGTTGCGCCCAGGCCCGGGGGTCGGGAACCGGGGGACAGTGGGTGAGCCTGTCGCCGGCTTTGGCTTGTGACTGGCCTGAGGCCGTCTGGCCCGGGTATCTCCTCCTCTTCTGACCTGGGCTCGGGGCCCGGCGTCCTCTCTCCTCCAGAAAGGGTCTTCACTGCCGCAAAAACTGGAGAACTGTGAGGGCCTGGGATTTTCACCCTGTTTCACGCGCGCTGCAGAAGACACGGGCCTCCTGGGTCACTTGTTACTCACGACACCAGCAGCTCGGTCTCCGTGCTGGCGTCCATTCTCCTTTCCCCGCGAGTCCCAAGGGCCGCGCAGAGTGACCCGGTTGGATGCTCTACACGCACGGGGTTTGTGTCACAACAGAGGAAACCCCACGTGTGACCATGGGCTGCAGACAGGCCTGCCCACCCTCTGCCCCCTGGGGGGAGTTACGTCTGTTTTACTGAGAAGCAAACAAAGCTGCCTTCTCTGCAGAGGACACATCATCTCTCTCCGGCAAGGACACTCGATGTTCAGACAAATTTAAGAGATTACACAAAGCAAAAGGCACTCGTGCCTCTGCTCCCACGATCTGTAGAAACATAGGAGATCCCTGGGGACTCGACTCCCAATACTGCAGAATAGTCGGACAAACCAGATCTTCACATAAAAGCCGTAGAAGATGAAAAGGATTACCGCATGATGATTAATATGTTAATTCACCTGGAAAATCGAAGAATTCCAGTCTTATGTGTGTAAAGTTAGTCTCCAGATACATAAAGCAGTTTCTACAGGGAGAAACTGTCGCATCTCTCTGACACATGCTGAGATCTCAGCACTCCTCTCTTAGAAACTGGTGGAGCTACAGGAAGAAAAGTTAGGTCCCTCCCTGGGCCTCGCGCTCCGTGGGACCCACTGCTCGAGGTGGAGGAGGTGGGTTGAGCCGGTACCTCGGCCCCGGAGGGGTGCCTGCCTGTGCCTGAGAGCTTGGGTGTTCAGTGCGACCGCTCCGGGACCTTCCGTGCTGAGGAGAGGACCGTGAGCGGAGCTGTGGAATAATTACGAAAGTAGGTCGAGCATGTGAGTGGATCCAGATTTCTCCTTGTTGAACGAAGTGCTGACAGACGCGGAAAATAGGCCTGAAGGGATCCTGGGCGTTGGATCGGAATCGGAGGGTTGAGTGTGAACTCATTTGAGTAGTTTTGTGCACAAGGATGCATGTGAATTGGTCGCAGATGTATGTCTGTGTGAGTGGGTGTTCCAGCAGGATGCTGGTTTATTCTTAATATTGGATGCGCTGTCCGCCTCAGAAAGGCCGTCTGGTTTGCTGCCACTCTGCTTCACCTGACTCTGGCGTTTGTCCTTTTTACATTCACCTTCCCTGTAGTAACTCGTCCTTCATGCTGTGTTTTGACCACCCCGATAGCAGGCCCTCCGTCCTTCCTGGGAAGCTGAGGATCTTCTCTCCCATCATGGTCTTGGTTGCAGGTGCCCTCTTGAGGTCAGTGGACAGAGGGCACCCTTGTTCTGGAGGCGCTAGCTCCTCAGTTACCCCCTCCCCTTTACTCGAGGGGACACTTGACACAGCGGGAAAACCAAATCTTTTGTCCTGGTATCTTTGTGTCAAAGCTGATGGCACCCCTCTTCCCCTCTTTCTCTTTCCGTGCATCCCAAAGGGCATCTTTGCTACCAGTGTATCAAACTGTATAGGGCAGCTGACCCTTCGGTGCATGTCTTAGCTTTAAGAGTAGTACATACTTTTTAATTACCAGACGCTTGGTATTTCTTAAGCATGATAAACAAGGAATTTCCTCATGCTTTCTATTTATTAAAAAACAGTTAAAATGAAAAGTTCGGTATGTAAGCCCCACAGACATTGAAATGTGTGCACAAACTATCACGCGTCAGTGTTTCCGTGTTTGGATAATTGTTGGCGTCTTCTGCTGCTTTGAGGTCTTCAGAGGCTTTTCTCTTGTTACCTAAATTTAACCTTCTGTCCTGATTCTTTCATCTCCTTGTATGTTTTTTAAAATACACCTCTTGTTTCTTACTCCCATTCTCTTTTTAAAAATTCACTGTCATTTATATCTGTAAAAATAATGTCTCCTCAAATGTCATCCTCATTTTTAGGAGTGCTTGGTGTGACAACCTTCTGTGTTCATCCATTTCTTAAGTATTTTTAACCACTCCTGCACCTCTGGAAAATTCTGAGTTGTTATCTTACAAAATTCATGTTATATATATGAAGGTAAATAAAGGAAGTACAAATCATTTAAAATAATTTTATTAATTTCATGTATGTATTGTATCAGTCATCAAACAATATGTTTTTATAGGTCTTATTTTAATTGAAACTATTACTCATACTTGAAAGAAACTTTGATCTGGAGGAACTTAAGTAACTTAAGTACGAATTTTGATTTAATGATAAAATTCACTGAAACATATAAGCATGAAATGATGGTAAAATAAACATCCCTTTGACCCTTAAAATCTTTTAAATTTATTACCAGATTTTGAAGTCTAGAATAACTGTTTGCAACAATGGCCTAACAAAGAGGAAAATCCGTACATGAGCTCTGCCGTATGCACAGAAATCACGGACTAGGAGACCCTGATTAGATGGTCTTGCAGCTCCACTAAATAATTCAGTGTATGAAAAGCGGGTTTTCTTTATGCGTACACTAGCAGCCTTGTCTGAGGTGAGGGACATTACGCATCCTGACATTGTAGGATTACTCTGGATTAAATTGAGTTGAAGGCAGTGTAGGAACCCCAGGGACACCTGGGAACAAAGACTCAGCGAAGGAAAACCAGCCCCAAACCAGTTCTGAGTCCCCACTCCACGCCCACTGTTTTCTCTTTGGCGTGTTCTGGTGCTGCCCTGCGGGATGCGGTAAGCTCTGTGTGCCAAACAAGGCAGGTTTCTGCGGTGAGGTGTTTAATCTTGGAAGAAAGAGCATCTGTAATACTAATTCCTGTTTGCAGAATTGGAGACATACTGGTCCAGAGACTATACTAGATGTAAGAGAATGTATGTGGCGAGGTGAGGGTTACGGATGCTCTCCTTGCCTCATTTTCTCCTGGCAGTTCTTCTTGTTAGGTGACTGAGTCACCAGCCGGAGCAGCAATATTCTGCTATTCACGTCGACAGCACAGGACAAGGATTGTACATGTATGAACTCGGGTTGAAGCATCCTTCCTGCCCTCCTGTGACCTCACCTCGGTCAGCCCACATCCCGCTGGTCCTTTCCGAAGCCCAGTCTCTAGATGCTGACTGGAGGCCTGGTGGAGGGCAAGCCAAGTGTCTGGAAGAAGGGGACTGACATGGCTGTCGGGGAGCCCAGGGGACTGCTGGGGTGCAGGACCCTCGTGTCTGTGCCCACACCTGCCGTGAGCCCCCAGGGGACCTGCCCCCTCCCAGGTCCAGTTACGAACGTGGGAGGGCGACAGGTCACCTGAGTCCCCGTGAGAGGGTGTGTGATGGAACATTCTGTAGTGGAAAGAGAAGTAAGGTGCCCGAATCAGCAGGGTGTTGCTCCTTAACAAAATGTAGGGTGGGTGTTCCAAAAAGAGAAATTAGGGTGTGCGCGCGGATGGTAAATCCCAGCTGAAAGAAGGGGTCGGGGTTGTACCCCCTCCTCGGCTGCCATGGGCTGGGCTGGGCCACGCAGAGCAGGGACCAGGAAACCCAGGTGGAGGCTGTGCTCGGGAAGGGGGCGCCATGCCGACGTGAGGAAAGCCACCTGTGAAAGCGCAGGGCGTGTCTGAGATCCTGGGCCTCTAAGGTATTAAAGGGAGATGATGTGGTGTGTTAGCCCATCCAACCCAGGTAAAACGGAGGCTAAAAAGTGATGCATAGCATTCCGTGTTCCTTAGTTTATTTTCACTTGAAGAAATGTGTTTATCACTACAATGCCACATAGAACATTGTTGCTGTTTTACCTACTGCTAATTACATACTTGTTCTACATTAGAAACACTATAAAATAGTGCTTGAATCCCACTTGAGCCATGTATTGATACTTCTGATCAGATGCAGAAGCTAAGTTTGACTTGTAAAATTTATTTTAAAAAATATGCCTGTCTTACTCAATGATCAAAAGAGTAATGCATCGAATCCCAGAGCTTCACACTCAGGGATGCCTCATGAACGTTGCTGTTGATAAACTGTATGTTGTTGTCTTAGCTGCTTTGTATTTTCTGGGTTTTCTGGGAAATTAAAGTACTTGTAGGGCTTCCCTGGTGGCGCAGTGGTTAAGAATCCACCTGCCAATGCAGGGGACACGGGTTCAAGCCCTGGTCTGGGAAGATCCCACATGCTGCAGAGCAACTAAGCCCGCGCGCCACAACTACTGAGCCTGCGCTCTAGAGCCCGTGAGCCACAACTACTGAGCCCACGTGCCGCAACTACTGAAGCCCGTGTGCCGCAACTACTGAAGCCCATGCGCCTGGAGCCCATGCTCTGCAACAAGAGAAGCCACTGCAATGAGAAGCCTGCGCACCACAACAAAGAGTAGCCCCTGCTCGCCGCAACTAGAGAAAAGCCCACGCACAGCAACAAAGACCCAACACAGCCAAACATAAATAAATAAAATAAATACATTTACTAAAAAAAAATTAAAGAAATAAAGTACTTGTAGCTGGTAGTTTGTTTATACCATTGTTTTTATTTTGTATGTGTTAACTTTAGTGAACGCTCAAGAAAAAACACCCTAAGGAAGTGTGGATGAGGCCTTGAGAGTTTAGTTAATCCATCTGGTGTCTTTTGGGAGACGAGCACCCCTAACCGGGCTCCTCAGCCTCGGCTCTACTGACGTGCGAGGCCGGGTAGCACTTTAACCTGGAGGGGCTGACCAGCGTGCTGCGAGGTGTTCAGTAGCGCTTCTGGCCTCTAACTAGTAATGCAGCAGTGTCCCCCCGCCCCCCGCCCCATGGTCACGACCAAAACTGCCCCCAGATGTCCCCAGGGAGCAGAGTCAGCCCCTGGCCGAGAACCTCTGGTCTAAGCCATGTCCCTGACCGTGGGGGTTACATCATCTTGCAAACCTTACCAGTGGCCAATCCCAGGGTCTCCTGGCCGGAGTCCTTTTCTGCGGGTGGAAAGATCACATCTTCTTCTTTGATCCTGTTTTTAAACAGATAACTTATTTTCCCTGACAGTTGTCAGTTTTGACATTAGAAAAACCATCCTGCAGGCTGACTGCTCAGGATCACTGGTAACTCAAGTGTTCTCAAGACTAAAGGTCTTAGGTAATCAGGAATGCATTAATCTTGTCTTTCTCTACAGTATTTGCATTTTGGGGTAATTACAGACTAATGAGCATGCCCTTTATGTGATATTTTAGTTCATCTACACTGTTATAAATATTTCAGCTTTGTGATAATTAAGTAAATTGAATATTATTAATTAGAAATGCAATCAGTGGGTATAGCTAAAACATATTTTTAAATAGTACTTTTAATATCTTTATATTCTTTGAATAAAATTCTTCATGAAGATTTTTTTTCAAAATCCGTAAGTTAAAAAAATAAATGGTTTTCTAATGACAGGAAGCTAGATTCATACAACTATACACATAGGGTGTATTTGCTAGACATCTGATTCTGTTTCTCTTTACAGACATGCATACAGAAAAGAAGTGTTCCATAGAATCATTCATTCTGAAAGAGAAATTGTTTTCATTTACGAAGTAATTCTTCATAAAGAATTCTTTACAAAGCTACAACTTCATCATATCATGCAAGTTTTAAAGACAGCTGTGAAGTTTTTAAATTGTAACATATCCAAGAAAATTAGCTAAGAGGTCAAACATTTTTGATGAAAATTAAATCAACTTTTTATAAAGATTGTGCTATTTTTGTTGTTTATTCAGGTATTTTTCAGACATTCATTTTTTATTAAAAAAATCACTGCTAAAATAAACTACATTTAAAATGTAAATGAGTATGGCATGACATCTTTGAAAGGACCTAACATTTTCAAATTTCAAAATTCCACATTAGCTGTAATTAATATTGACTTTTGGCTTTGTCTCTTCATACGCCACTTACAGTTGCTCTTGAACTTTTCTTAAATTGTGTCATTATCTTATGACCAATCCAGGTTTCTGAAATATTAAAAGCAGTTACAGTAAAGAATATTAAATTTGAAGTCTCAAGGTTTCATATAAATTGTCTTTTATTAAAACACTCATAATCTCTTTATTTATTTCTGCATTTGATTACTATTGGACATTTTAAATTACATTTAAAATTTGTTGGCGATTTTATATGACAAGGTCATTTTTCTTGGATTCTTGAAAGATTGAATAATGAAAAATAATGATACATTTGGAAGAGTTTATTCCTCCAAAAAGGCCCACTGAGCCACTACAAATATATTCCAAGTGTAATAATTTTTTATCTTTTGTAACAGGCCTAGTTAAGAATTTTGCCTGTCCATTAGCGAGTTATTTGGCAAGGAAAAAAAATGTTACATATATGTGAATAATCTGATTAGTCATTGGGTATATTCCGTGCTTCCTGATATCAGCTGAAGCTGAATTAAATTAGTCACTGGTACATTTGTCGATTGGAGCCAGAAAGTCGGCCCTATTTAATTTTAAAGTCATTTGCACTGAGTAAATTATGGACACAGCCAGGAAAGAAATCACATTACTTCAGAATTAGCAAGATCTATATTTTTTAGAGGCGGAAGATAATTATTGCTTCTTAAATGATGGAGTAGGTTTGCAGTTTTTTAAATCATGTCAAATATACAGTTATAAAATATTCAGAATTATTTAAATTACTCAGGCTTAAAATTCTATAAAGAGCAATGTTTACAAACAAAATTAAAAGAAAAGTACACTAAAAAAATGTCTTCATGGGCCGTAACAATGTCGATCGTTTGCCTTTAATTTTATTCAGGTTTTATTCACATTTGCTGAGAGCCTGATTCATGGTAGCTACTACGATTTGATTCTTAAAATTCTGTGGATTAGATTTTTTACTGAAGTGTAGTTGATTTACAACGTTGTGTTAGTTTCAGGTGTACAGCAAAGTTTATCAGTTATACATATATACATACATATGTGTATTCTTTTTCAGATTCTGTTCCCACATAGGTTATTACACAATATTGAGTAGAGTTCCCTGTGCTGTACAGTAGGTCCTTGTTGATTATCTATTTTATATAAAGTAGTGTGGCTATGTCAATCCCAAACTCCTAATGTATCCCTCCCCCGCCTTTCCCCTTTGATAACCACAAGTTTGTTTTTTAAGTCTGTGGCTCTATTTCTGTTTTGTAAATAAGTTCACTCGTATCACTCTTTTAGATTCCACTAGATTAGATATTATCTTCCCCATGATTCATATGAGGACTTGAGGATGAGAACGTTTCAGAAGCTGGCCCAGACACCGCACTGGGAATGGCATCACAGGATGCAGATTCAGGTGTAACGCACTCTGCTCTGTCCCATTCACCTCTCTGTCCTATAGCAGGTGTCATAGACCTGCAGGTGCCCTGTTGTCATGTTCTTGACTTCCTGTTGATATAACTAAACGTACTTGAATTACTATTTTTTCTCTTTTTATACAGTGCAAACTAGAATACCAGGCATGCATCTTAGGAAAACAGATCTCAGTCAAGTGTGAAGGACGTTGCCCGTGTCCTTCAGATACGACCCTGGGCTCAAGCAGGAATATGAAGAGAGGTAGGTGATGAAAATTTATTTATACTTTTACGTTTGTTCCCTCTATTAAAATATCTTACAGTGAATGTTAAGTCATTGAATACACAATTAAATTTACTTCTATACATATACCGAACTTTTATAATTATACTGTAAGTGAATTTTTTTTTCCTTTAGCCTCAATTATTACAGCAAGTAATGTCTTTCTGTAGATTTCTGTTATTTCAATAGTAACAGCTGGATGCTTATTTCTACATATAAGAAAACTACAGTGATGCCTCCTGTGAATTATTCTGCCTAAAATGTGTGTTTTACATCGCTTTTTTCATTTGGAGCCAACAACTGATCAGTAGTAACATAGCAAGTGATAAATTAGTTTGGTCAAAATGAAACTGCTAAATCAATTAATACTAACCTTTTTAAATAAAGGTGTCTACCCCATGTAGAGCGTGTGTATGTGTATGTACATGTGTGCCTGTGTGTGTATAAAATTTCCTGCTGAAGAATTTTATAAGTTAAACTTTCTTTCGACTAGAGTTCTTAAATCTTTATTTTTATTGGTTTGCTGTGTAATAAAGTAATGAAGTACATTTACCCCGACACAGGTTACAGTATATAAATTGACTTTTATAGGTTATATATTGTGGTTTACATGGCATTTTTATATTTGAGATATTGTTTATGTCTTTCAAAAAAATCTCCATGGCTGCTGGTTTCAGTTCTTCACAGCCATAGATGAAGGAGGAAATGCTGGGACCAGGTGATTCTTTAAGACAAAGACTGTTTCATAAGCATGATCGTCAACATTTATCATATTTTTATAGCCGTCTGAATCTTGTAATTTAACAACTACTATCGTGGGTCCTTAATGCAGAGAATTTGTTTTTGCCTTTTTCCTGACAAATATGAATAATGGATATGCAGATAGGAAAATGACTTGGTGGATGTGAAGTGGATTTAGTATAAGTCGTTATTGTCTTAAACATTCTATACCTGATATTCCATGTTGCACTCCCATTATCAATATGTTATTAGAGATAAAACTTTTGAAGTTCAGTCATGCATGTATATTGGTCTTTACTTGTTAAGTAACATTTAAGATAATAATTTTAATTTGTGTGTGTGTGTTTGGCTCCTTTAGCATCTTTTTTTTTTTAAACATGTTTAATGGAGTATAATTGCTTTACAATGTTGTGTTAGTTTCTGCTTTGTAACAAAGTGAATCAGGTATACGTATACATATATCCCCATATCCCCTCCCTCTTGCGTCTCCCTCCCACCCTCCCTATCCCACCCCTCTAGGTGGTCACAAAGCACCGAGCTGATCTCCCTGTGTTATGCGGCTGCTTCCCACTAGCTAGCTATTTTACATTTGGTAGTGTGTATATGTCCATGCCACTCTCTCACTTTGTCCCAGCTTACCCTTCCCCCTCCCCGTGACCTCAAGTCCATTCTCTACATCTGTGTCTTTCTTCCTGTCCTGCCCCTAGGTTCTTCATAACCATTTTTTTTTTCTTAGATTCCATATATATGTGTTAGCATACGGTATTTGTTTTTCTCTTTCTGACTGACTTCACTCTGTATGACCGACTCTAGGTCCATCCACCTGACTACAAATAACTCAATTTCGTTTATTTTCATGGCTGAGGAATATTCCATTGTATATATGTGCCACATCTTCTTTATCCATTCATCTGTTGATGGACACTTAGGTTGCTCCCATGTCCTGCCTATTGTAAATAGTGCTGCAATAAGCATTGTGGTGCATGACTCTTTCTGAATTATGGTTTTCTCAGGGTATATGCCCAGTAGTGGGATCGCTGGGTGGTATGGTACTTCTATTTTCAGTGTTTCAAGGAACCTCCATACTGTTCTCCATAGTGGCTGTATCAATTTACATTCCCACCAGCAGTGCAAGAGGGTTCCCTTTTCTCCACACCCTCTCAAGCATTTATTGTTTGTAGAGTTTTTGCTGATGGCCATTCTGACCGGTGTCAGGTGATACCTCATTGTAGGTTTGATTTGCGTTTCTCTAATGATTAGTGATGTTGAGCATCCTTTCATGTGTTTGTTGGCAATCTGTATATCTTCTTTGGAGAAATATCTATTTAGGTCTTCTGCCCATTTTTGGATTGGGTTGTTTGTTTTTTTGATATTGAGCTGCATGAGCTGCTTATAAATTTTGGAGATTAATCCTTTGTCAGTTGCTTCGTTTGCAAATATTTTCTCCCATTCTGAGGGTTGTCTTTTCGTCTTGTTTATGATTGCCTTTGCTGTGCAAAAGCTTTTAAGTTTCACTAGGTCCCATTTGTTTATTTTTGTTTTTCTTTCCATTTCTCTAGGAGGTGGGTCAAAAAGGATCTTGCTGTGATTGATGTCATAGAGTGTTCTGCCTATGTTTTCCTCTAAGAGTTTTATAGTATCTGGCCTTACATTTAGGTCTTTAATCCATTTTGACTTTATTTTTGTGTATGGTGTTAGGGAGTGTTCTAATTTCATTCTTTTTACATGTAGCTGTCCAGTTTTCCCAGCACCACTTATTGAAGAGGCTGTCTTTTCTCCATTGTATATGCTTTCATCCTTTATCAAACATAAGATGACCATATGTGCATGGGTTTATCTCTGGGCTTTCGATCCTGTTCCATTGATTTACATTTCTGTTTTTGTGCCAGTACCATACTGTCTTGATTACTGTAGCTTTGTAGTATAGTCTGAAGTCAGAGAGCCTGATTCCTCCAGCTCCATTTTTCTTTCTCAAGATTGCTGTGGCTATTCGGGGTCTTTTGTGTTTCCATACAAACTGCAATTTTTTGTTCTAGTTCTGTGAAAAAAGCCATTGTAGTTTAATAGGGGTTGCATTGAATCTGTAGATTGCTTTGGGTAGTATAGTCATTTTCACAGTGTTGATTCTTTCCAATCCAAGAACATGGTATATCTCTCCATCTGTTGGTATCATCTTTAATTTCTTTCATCAGTGTCTTATAGTGTTCTGCATACAGGTCTTTTGTCTCTTTAGGTAGGTTTATTCCTAGATATTTTATTCTTTTTGTTTCAATGGTAAATGTGGGTGTTTCCTTACTTTCTCTTTCAGATTTTTCATCATTAGTGTATAGGAATGCAAGAGATTTCTGTGCATAAATTTTGTATCCTGCAACTTTACCAAATTCATTGATTAGCTCTGGTAGTTTTCTGGTAGCGTCTTTAGGATTCTCTGTGTATCATGTCATCTGCAAACAGTGACAGCTTTACTTCTTCTTTTCCGATTTGGATTCCTTTTATTTCTTTTTATTCTCTGATTTCTGTGGCTAAAACTTCCAAAACTATGTTGAATAATAGTGGTGAGAGTGGGCAACCTTGTCTTGTTCCTGAGCTTAGTGGAAATGGTTTCAGCTTTTCGCCATTGAGAACGATGTTGGCTGTGGGTTTGTCATATATGGCCTTTATTATGTTGAGGTACGTTCCCTCTATGCCTACTTTCTTGAGGATTTTCATCATAAATGGGTACTGAATTTTGTCAAAAGCTTTTTCTGCATCTATTGAGATGATCATATGGTTTTTCTCCTTCCATTTGTTAAAATGGCTTATCACATTGATTGATTTGCGTATATTGAAGAATCCTTGCAATCCTGTGATAAACCCCACTTGATCATGGTGTATGATCCTTTTAATGTGCTGTTGGATTCTGTTTGCTAGTATTTTCTTGAGGAATTTTGCATCTATGTTCATCAGTGATATTGGCCTGATATTGGCCTATCTTTCTTTGTGACATCTTTGTCTGGTTTTGGTATCAGGGTGATGGTGGCCTCATAGAATGAGATTGGGAATGTTACTTCCTCTGCTATATTATGGAAGAGTTTGAGAAGAATAGGTGTTAGCTCTTCTCTAAATGTTTGATAGAATTCACCTGTGAAGCCATCTGGTCCTGGGCTTTTGTTTGTTGGAAGAGTTTTAATCACAGTCTCAATTTCATTGCTGGTGATTGGTCTGTTTATATTTTCTATTTCTTCCTGGTTTAGTCTTGGAAGGTTGTGCTTTTTTAAGAATTTGTGCATTTCTTCCAGGTTGTCCATTTTATTGGCATATAGTCACTTGTAGTAATCTCTCATGATCCTTTGTATTTCTGCAGTGTCAGTTGTTACTTCTCCTTTTTCATTTCTAATTCTACTGATTTGGGTCTTCTCCCTTTTTTTGTTGATGAGTCTGGCTAAAGGTTTATCAATTTTGTTTATGTTCTCAAAGAACCAGCTTTTAGTTTTATTGATCTTTGCTATTGTTTCCTTCATTTCTTTTTCATTTATTTCTGATCTGATCTTTATGATTTCTCTCCTTCTGCTAACTTTGGGTTTTTTTTGTTCTTCTTTCTCTAATTGCTTTAGGTGTATGGTTAGGTTGTTTATTTGAGATTTTTCTTGTTTCTTGAGGTAGGATTGTATTGCTATACACTTCCCTCTTAGATCTGCTTTTGCTGCATCCCATAGGTTTTGGGTTATTGTGTTTTCATTGTCATTTGTTTCTAGGTATTTTTTGATTTCCTCTTTGATGTCTTCAGTGATCTCTTGGTTATTAAGTAGTGTATTGTTTACCCTCCATGTATTTGTATTTTTAACAGATTTTTTTTCCTGTAATTTTTATCTAATCTCATAGTGTTGTGGTCAGAAAAGATCCTTGATACGACTGCAATTTTCTTAAATTTACCAAGGCTTGATTTGTGACCCAAGATATCTATTCTTGGAGAATGTTCCATGAGCACTTGGGAAGAAAGTGTATTCTGTTGTGATTGGATGGAATGTCCTATAAATATCAATTAATTCCATCTTGTTTAATGTATCATTTAAAGCTTGTGTTTCCTTATTTATTTTCATTTTGGATGATCTGTCCATTGGTGAAAGTGGGGTGTTAAAGTCCCCTACTATGATTATGTTACTGTCGATTTCCCCTTTTATGGCTGTTAGCATTTGCCTTATGTATTGAGGTGCTCCTATGTTGGTGCATAAATATTTACATTTGTTATATCTTCCCCCTGGGTTGATCCCTTGATCATTATGTAGTGTCCTTCTTTGTCTCTTGTAATAGTCTTTATTTTAAAGACTATTCTGTCTGATATGAGAATTGCTACTCCAGCTTTCTTTTGATTTCCATTTGCATGCAATATCTTCTTCCGTCCCCTCACTTTCAGTCTGTATGTGTCCCTAGGTCTGAAGTGTGTCTCTTGTAGACAGCATATATACGGGTCTTGTTTTTGTATCCATTCAGCCAGTCTATGTCTTTGGTTGGAGCATTTCATCCATTTACATTTACAGTAATTATCCATATGTATGTTCCTATTCCCATTTTCTTAATTGTTTTCAGTTTGTTATTGTAGGTCTTTTCCTTCTCTTGTGTTTCCTGCCTAGAGAAGTTCCTTTAGCATTTGTTGTAAATCTGGTTTGGTGGTGCTGAATTCTCTTAGCTTTTGCAGTCTGAAAAGGTTTTAATTTCTCTGTCGAATCTGAATGATATCCTTTGTAGGTAGAGTAATCTTGGTTGTAGGTTTTTCCCTTTCATCACTTTAAATATGTCCTGTCACTCCCTTCTGGCTTGCAGAGTTTCACCTGGAAGATCAGATGTTAACCTTATGGGGATTCCCTTGTATGTTATTTGTTGCTTTTCCCTTGCTCCTTTTACTATTTTTTCTTTGTATTTAATTTTTGATAGTTTGATTAATGTGTATCTTGGAGTGTTTCTCCTTGGATTTATGCTGTATGGGACTCTGTGTGCTTCCTGGACTTGATTGACTCTTTCCTTTCCCATATTAGGGAAGTTTTGAACTATAATCTCTTCAAATATTTTCTCAGTCCCTTTCTTTTTCTCTTCTTCTTTGGGACTCCCATAATTCGAATGTTGGTGCACTTAATGTTGTCCCAGAGGTCTCTGATACTGTCCTCAATCCTTTTCATTCTTTTTTCTTTATTCTGCTCAGCAGTAGTTATTTCCACTATTTTATATTCCAGGTCACTTATCCGTTCTTCTGCCTCAGTTGTTCTGCTATTGATTCCTTCTAGAGAATTTTTAATTTCATTTATTGTGTTGTCCATCATTGTTTGTTTGCTCTATAGTTCTTCTAGGTCCTTGTTAAATGTTTCTTGTATTTTCTCCATTCTATTTCCAAGATTTTGGATCATCTTTACTATCATTACTCTGAATTCTTTTTCAGGTAGACTGCCTATTTCCTCTTCATTTGTTTGGTCTGGTGGGTTTTTACCTTGCTCCTTCATGTGATGTGTGTTTCTCTGTCTTCTCATTTTGCTTAACTTACTGTGTTTGGGGTCTCCTTTTAGCAGGCTGCAGGTTTGTAGTTCCCGTTGTTTTTGGTGTCTGTCCCCAGTGAGTGAGGTTGGTTCAGTGGGTTGTGTAGGCTTCTTGGTGGAGGGGACTGGTGCCTGTGTTCTGGTGGATGAGGCTGGATCTTGTCTTTCTGGTGGGCAGGACTGCATCCATTGGTGTGTTTGGGGGTGTCTGTGACCTTATTATGATTTTAGGCAGCCTCTCTGCTAATGCGTGGGGTTGTGTTCCTGTCTTGCTAGTTGTTTGACCTAGGGTGTCCAGCACTGTAGCTTGCTGCTTATTAAGTGGAGCTGGGTCTTAGCGTTGAAATGGCGATCTCTGGGAGAGCTCTCACCATTTGATATTACATGGAGCTGGGAGGTCTCTGGTGGACCAATGTCCCGATATTGGCTCTCCCACCACAGAGACACAGGCCTGACACCTGGCCGGAGCACCTAGACCCTGTCAGCCACACGGCTCAGAAGAAAAGGGAGAAAAAAAGAAAGAAAAAATAAATAAATAAAAAATAATTATTAAAAATTAAAAAGTAATAAAAAAAAATAAAGAAAGAAGCGAGCAACCAAACCAAAAAGCAAATCCACCATTGATAACAAGTGCTAAAAACTATACTAAAAAAACCCCCAAAACCAGACAGAGAGAACCCTAGGACAAATGGTAAAAGCAAAGCTATACAGGCAAAACCACACATAGTCCACCGCCTCAATTTTGGGATGATTCTTTGTCTATTCAGGTATTCCACAGATGCAATCTACAGCAATTTGATTGTAGAGCTTTAATCCGCTGCTCCTGAGTCTGCTGGGAGGGATTTCCCTTTCTCTTCTTTGTACTCACAGCTCCTGGGGTTCAGCTTTGGATTTGGACCCGCCTCTGCGTGTAGGTCGCCTGAGGGCGTCTGTTCCTGCCCAGACAGGACGGTGTTAAAGGAGCAGCTGCTTCGGGGGCTCTGGCTTACTCAGGCCGGGGAGAGGGAGGGGTACAGATGTGGGGCGAGCCTGCGGCGGCAGAGGCTGGCATTGCAACAGCCTGAGGCGCGCAGTGCGTTCTCCCAGGGAAGTTGTCCCCGGATCACGGGACCCTGGCCGTGGTGGGCTGCACCGGCTCCCGGGAGGGGCGGTGTGGAGAGTGACCTGTGCTCGCACACAGGCTTCCTGGTGGCGGCAGCAGCAGCCTTACCGTCTCATGCCCGTCTCTGGGGTCCGCGCTGATGGCCGCGGCTCACGCCCATCTCTGGAGCTCGTTTAGGCGGCGCTCTGAATCCCCTCTCCTCGCGCACCAGGAAACAAGGAGGTAAGAAAAAGTCTCTTGCCTCTTCGGCAGCTGCAGACCTTTTCCCGGACTCCCTCCCGGCTAGCTGTGGTGCACTAACCCCTTCAGGCTGTGTTCACGCCGCCAACCCCAGTCCTCTCCCTGCGATCCGACCGAAGCCCGAGCCTCAGCTCCCAGCCCCGCCCGCCCCAGCGGGTGAGCAGACGAGCCTCTCGGGCTGGTGAGTGCTGGTCGGCACCGATCCTCTGTGCGGGAATCTCTCCGCTTTGCCCTCTGCACCCCTGTTGCTGCGCTCTCCTCCGTGGCTCCGAAGCTTACCCCCTCTGCCACCTGCAGTCTCCACCCGTGAAGGGGTTTCCTAGTGTGTGGACACCTTTCCTCCTTCACAGCTCCCTCCCACTGGTGCAGGTCCCGTCCCTATTCTTTTGTCTCTGTTTTTTCTTTTCTCTTTTGTCCTCCCTAGGTACGTGGGGAGTTTCTTGCCTTTTGGGAGGTCTGAGGTCTTCCGCCAGCGTTCAGTGGGTGTTCTGTAGGAGTTGTTCCACATGTAGATGTATTTCTGATGTATTTGTGGGGAAGAAGGTGATCTCCACGTCTTACTCTTCCGCCATCTTGCAGGTCTTCCAATAATTTTAATTTTAAAAGCTGTGTTATGTTTCACTTTTAGTAAAGCCAGCAATCTATTTTATTAATCAAAAGTCAATTAAGTGATTTGCAAGTTAGTGGTAAGCTGGTGTTCGAGCATTAGACGACGTGCAGAGAGGCACCTGCAGGTGTAGGAAAGGCTCTGAGCTGCCTTGCAGGCTCCTGTTCTTCGAGCCTCACCCGCTTGCCTCCCCCCAGTCCCGAGTCCCCGCCTCCGAGCTTCATTCCTCTGGATACTCACCCCGACCCCGTCTCCCAGTCCAGGGGCCCTAGTGGAGCTCAGATAAGGATGGTCAGCATGACCTTGAACACACTGATCAGCCCCTGTGTAATTAAGAGCGAATTGTGTGTGTTTCCTATGGACTGACGTGCTTAGGTGGCCGTGCCAGCCCCAGCCCTGCCCCCGTTTACATCTTGGAATACACCTTCCTCTGAAAGTCACTTCGGGTATGAAGTGCCTCCTACCTTGGTGTTGAACACCTACATCTCCTTCTCTTCATCGGAAGCTTTTAAGGACAGCATTTGAGGAGAGTCATCCCTAAGTGCGTGTGGACCTCTCACACAGCTTTTCTTCTCCAGGGAACCCTCAGTAAGATGTTCTGCCTTTAAAATTGCTTTTGTATGAGAAGAGATGTTTGACATGGGGTTGCTGTATCGTAACCTCCCACGCACTGCAGAATGAACTAAAAGTGCATTAGATGTGGAAGGTAACACCTGTGAGAAGAAGAACGCTTGTTAACAGGGTTGTGTTGCATGTTCAAATTCTCTGCATGGTGTTTATTATCGATATGTTAAGAAGGAAGCTTCCTAGAGCCATATCAGCAGAGGATACAGAGCGTTTGTGGTCAGTGTATGTAGAAACAGAGGCAAGAAGAACTTAAACTAGTCCTGCTCTGATGGATTGTCAGGGAAAAGTGAGTCCGGGATGTTAGCAGCTGCTGTGGAAGAGTAGTAAGGAAACTGATGTCATTTCTACACAGCACCAAAGGCCAAGAGACGTGGGGAATGTAAGACCAGTTCAGTACCATTTCCCATCTTTCATCTGCCGTTTACATTGGAAGCAGGCCTTCAGCAGACTGTGCAGCCCAAGGAATTCTATTCAGTGTCATCTCTGTTCTGGAAAAAAGTGAGGAAGAAACTACCAACAATAACATTGCTTAAATCTTTCTAATTTCCTACATTTGAGGTCAGATTGACACAGTTATGTTTTCACTCTGTTAAGAGCAGAATGAGTTCTTTAAATCTACTTGAAATATATTAAAACTAATAAAATATATTTGGGCTCCTACACTGTCAGTGGGAATGTAAACTGGTGCAGCCCCTATGGAGAATGGTGTGGAGGTTCCTGAAAAAACTAGAAATAGAGCTCCCATATGACCCAGCAGTCCCACTCTGGGGCATATACCCGAAGGAAATCAAATGAGTATGTCAGAGAGATATCTGCCCCGCCATGATCATTGCAGTGCTCCTCACACTACCCAAGATATGGAAACAACCTAAGTGTTCGTTGACAGATGAATGGATAAAGGCATTGTGGTATATACATATAATGGAATATTACTCAGCCTTTAAAAAGAAAAAAGAAATCCTGCCGTTTGCAACAACGTGGATGATGAACTTGGAGGACACTATGTGAAGGGAAAAAAGACAGACCAAGGAACAAAAACACTGCAGATCTCTCGTGTGTGTGGAATAAGAAAATGTGAAATGCATAGAAGCAGAGAATAGAACAGTGGTTACCATGATGGGCAGGTGGGGACATGGGTAGGTGCCTGTGAGTGGGAGCAAAGCTGAGGTTACGTAGGTAAGTCTAGAGGTCTGACATACAGCATGGAGACTGTAGTTAATAAGACTATGGAATACTGGAAACTTGCTAAGGGAACAGATTTCAGGTGTTCTCACCCCACACAAAAAAGAACTGTGTGAGGAGATGATATGAAAAGTAGCTTGACTGTAGCAATCATTTCACTATATCTATAGCTATATATAGACATATGTATTATATATATAAAATCATGTTGTATACCTTAAATATAGACAATTTTTATTTTAAAAAAATAGAATAACGTAAAGATCTCCTCAGGTAAAGCTAGGTGAGAGGGGACAGAATAGAAGAAGAAGATGGATCCCTGGAGGCACTGAAGGCATGGGGCTTCATTTGTGCTGGGGTGTTGGGGCTTTCATAAAGGATGCAGTGCCATCCAGTCATGGCCAGAGGTGCAGACTCTGGGTTTAATTCATTAGAGTCAGATATGAGAAGAAGTCAAGGTTCTTGAGCAGAGAGCATTTCCAAAACAGTTTTCCTAAGTTTTATCTGTGCTGTTGTGCTACAGGGGTGATGTTTGTTTGTTTTTTTGGGTGGTGCAGTCCCAGGAGATGCATTTAAAGGCTGCTCAGTAATTCAGAAAGAAGGTACTTAGGTCCCAGCAAAGGCAGTAGATGTAGAAATAAGAGGAGAGATTGAATTTGAGTAATGTCGCTGAGATGAAATCCACACAATGGAATACGATTGGCAAGGAAACAGACTGTTTGAAAGGTAATTGTGAGTTTAGTGATCTGGGTGATTTATAGGAGACTAACCAAAATGCCACCTGAGATTTTTCTGGGCCTGTGGTTCGTGGTCTCCATTATATCCTCACTGCATTGTTTTGTACAACTCGAGGTCCCTTTTTTCAGAAGCTGAGAATCATGTAACTCAGCGGTCCCCAACCTTTTTGGCACCAGAGACCGGTTTTGTGGAAGACAGTATTTCCACGGACCGGGGGTGGGGAAATGGTTTTGGGATGATTCAAGCGCATTACATTAATTGTGTACTTTATTTCTATTATTATCACATTGTAATATATAATGAAATAATTATACAACTCACCATAAGGCTGACAGGAGGCAGGGCTCAGGTGGTAATGCGAGTGATGGGGAGCGGCGGTAAATACAGATGAAGCTTCACTCACTCGCCCGCCACTCACCTCCTGCTGTACAGGTCGGTTCCTGACGGGCTGCGGACCGGTACTGGTCTGCGTCCCAGGGGTTGGGGACCCCTGATGTAGTTCATCATATTTTCCTCTATGCCTTATTCTGTCAGAATTAAACAGATGCTCAATGACAGTAATTCTGTTATCCTGCACGTAGGAGTTACTTGGTCCTAACTTTGTGTGTGTGTGTGTGTGTGTGTGTGTGTGTGTGTGTGTGTGTTTTAACTGTTCCGGAGAATTTCTTTATGTGTTCTGTTGTTACCCTCTGGGGTACCATCATTCATTGTCTAATAAGAGTATAGATTTTAGAATCCCAGTTCTGCACTAGCCGTGTGGCCTTTGACAATTTATTTAAATTTATGTCTCAGTTTCTTCATCTGTAAAATACAAAATATATAAATTATAAAGATTTATGGATGTATTTCCTCAAATGAAACCTTCTTTTAATTTCTATTTCATTTTAATTGATGATACTTGTAAAATGCTGTTGAATTCCAACAAAGTGTAGAATTTTTTCATACCTTAAATGTCACTCACTTGTAATTTTATTTTTTGTGCTTTTTTAAAATCAGGTTGCATTACAAAAAAAGTTGGAGAGTTTCCATCTTTTTTATAGTCAATAGCATTTATATAATTTAGAAATTATCTGTACGTTGAGAGTTTGAAATAACTCAGCAGTAAAATTCTGGGGCCTAGGAGTTATTGTTGGTTATTTTCTTTGATAAATCTTTCACGTTCTTTCTAGCTCCTGGCCTTTGTAGTGTGTGTGTGTGTGTACATATATATAGCTTCTTATAACAATTATGTTAATTTATGCTTTCTCAAATAACTGTCTGCTTATCTAGATTCTAAACATATTAACCTAAGTTGCACAGTATATTATTTTAGTAATTAAAAATACCCTCTCCGGGTCATTTATGATCTCATGAAAGATGTATTGTGATAGTCTTAACTACAAATCTAAACACATTTATTAATGCCTAGACCTTCATGGTTTTAGCAGTTATAATTTTGTGCAGTTAATTTACTTCAAGTTCCTCAGATTTTTCAGTGCTTGGTTATTGCTAATTAGTTTACATCGGAATGTGTGAGCATTAGAATGCAAACTGGGCGCTAGAGGACGGGAAGAAGGTTCGAGGAAAGCAGTTTTGATCCATATGCTGCTGCAGAGAGTGACTGAAAGACACTTTTCAAACTCTGGGCCTTGAGGGTCTAGCGCGGTGGGTTCAGCACCAAGGACAGGGGCTCAGCCGCGCCCTCCTGGGACCTGCCCAGACCAGGGGGAGCATGAGTTCTGAGTCTCTGGTGTTTCAGGTCGTTGGTGCCCAGGAAGGTTTGGTGTGGGGTCAGAGACATTCAGCAACACAAACAAAAGGTAGTTCTTTTAACAGACGAGACCCCATCTAAGACTGGTTGAAATTTTTAGACGGTTGTGGGGAGCTGTGATTTGCTAAACCAGAAAGCCTGAGAGATTTATCCACAGTAAGACAAGATGTGGGAATGGGTTCTCCTGTGACCTGACACCGTCATTTTTCCTCTATTTATTTCATGCTCTGAGTCCTGTAGAGCCCTATTAAGAAAAATAATTTATTAAATTATTGAGTTATGATTATAACTTTTATTTATCTTAAAAAATAGCATTGAGTAAGCACTAATTTATGGCTTTCTCTAATGGGCAAAAATTTACTTTTAATATTTCATTTCTAGAATGGGCTTTTAAAGAATATCTCCTGTATGATGACGTGAATTTTCATTAAGAAACAGTTTAACATCAGCATATTAATATACTCTTGGAACATGCAGACTTCTCTATAAATTGTAATATTCATAAATGATAAGTTCTTCCATAATTTTGTTTTACTAGATCCACAGAAATAAAGATAAATAAAATTATTGGAAAGTGTTGCATGATGATTTATAATTAAAAATGAAGTTATTCTTTTGGAACATTTGACAGGCATTCCTGGGTTAAAATTAATATTTGTTCAAAAATAGAGAATATCCAGGAAAGGGATGGTTTTAAATGTGCACATGTTGTGACTCTTCTCTGAAAAACTATTTTTGTGTGTGTGTTGCTCTTGAAATTGATCTCTATCAATTTCAAATTCTACACAAATATTTTATTTTCTACATGAAATTATTGTGGGATTTATTTCTATCTTCCCTATAAATTCTAGTTAGAAATTTTGTATTTCGAGTTTATGCAGTTGTATGTTATCAGGTATAAAAGTGGGGAAGCCTTGCATTAATTCTTGCAATAGCAAAGGACTATTTATACTGAGTCCTTGTTTAACTCCTTTCCAGCATATGATCTGTGTTCTCTGAAAATCGTTCTTTACAACATGCAACATAAGCACTTTCTAAAAGCAGGGGTGATCATCACGGTATTAGCAGGTTTGGCGTGAGCCCAGCAGGTCAGGATAGACTGCACCGCCGTGGGGCTGCCAGCATTTACTGGACTTCGACTCAAAAACAACCCAAAGGTGGACCTAGAAACTAAACATTTCTGGGTTTAAAATGGGATATATTGCGATTCCGAGGGACTTCCCTGGTGGCGCGGTGGTTGAGAGTCCGCCTGCCAGGGCGGGGGACGCGGGTTCGATCCCTGGTCCGGGAGGATCCCACATGCCGCGGAGCAACTGGGCCCGTGCACCACAACTACTGAGACTGCGCTCTAGAGCCCGCGAGCCACGACTACTGAGCCCGCATGCCACGACTACTGAAGCTTGCGTGCCTGGAGCCCATGCTCCGCTACAGGAGAGGCCACTCCAGTGAGAGGCCCGCGCACCGCGACGAAGGGTGGCCCCCGCTCGCCGCAACTGGAGAGAGCCCCCGCACAGCAGCGAAGACCCAACGCAGCCAAAGATAAATAAATGAAATAAATATATTAAAAAAAAAAAAAAAAAAGAGTTTGATATCGGTTGATCCTTTCCCTGATATTTATGTGGTAAAATGTGTACATTTCTTGAAAGCACTAACACAGTTACACTGGACAGAGAGAGGGAAGCTGTTAGCCAAACTGTCTCTGCACTCAAACCTTTATAGAGATGTCAGTCTTAACACAGAAACTGCATTTCATTCAAGTTTAGAACAAGGAATAAATAATTACATGACCACAAATAAGGGTACAAAATCACATGGTATTTCCAATAATACATATGCCCACTTTCCCCATTCCACACAACACTTATTAAAGGGTATCACCTACCTCACACTGCAAAATGTCTATCCTTCCATCAACATTAAAGGCAATGTTATAGAATAACATGTTTGCTTTTCTACTTCTGATACTGAATTATTACTCTCTTTCTAAATGTAGAAGTGAGGCCAATTGATTTGTATTTAGAAGGTATTCTGTGAAATTCTTTTGTAAATAAAGGAATCCAAAAAATATATCTGAAGTTTAGCATCACACACTCTGAACAGTATTTTCGAATAATATTTCAGAGATTAAATTACCGTTTCTTTATGTAGCTTACCAGATTTCTCAAAACTCTCAATGAGTTCCCAAGATTCTGATGATAAATTTAAGCCTCAAAAAAGGAAAGCAAAGTCAATGAAGTATAAATATACTCTCATAAAAAATTGTTGATTTTATATTTCAGAATATAGGAAAAAATAGATTGCATCCGTACTTTGTAAAAGAAAGAAAGCATGAAGTCAGATTGAATTCATAGCAAAATAATGAGAATATATTCTTTTTGTGTGAAATGTATTTGGAACAAGTAATTTAGTTGAACTTAGACACTGCACAGTTGACCCTTGAACAATTTGGGGGTTAGGGCCGTTGACCTCCCACAAAGTCAAGAATCCATGTAGAACTTTTGACCCCCACCCCCAAATTAACTACTAATAGTTAACTAGAAGCCTTAACAATAACATAAACAGTCAATTAACATATTTTTTATGTTGTATATATTATAAACTGTATTCTTACAATAAAGTAAGCTAGGGAAAAGAAAATGTTATTAAGAAAATCATAAGGAAGAGAAAATTCATTTACTGTACTGTACTGTATTTATCGATACCATAAGTTTATGTCATCTGTTTACAACATGAATGGTCCGTCTGCCAATATGTACATAGATATTGTCTTATATGATACAAAACACTGTAGATGTCGTATGTATTACTAACCCTAGACATCAAAGATGAAAAGATGATGTGACAAAGAAATTCATATTTGTTTAGAGGTTTAATGATTTATGCACTGATAATGAAGAAGCAGCAATATGATTCTTTATGGTAGCCTAATGCAATCGATACAATTGCTTCACGGTAGCCTAGTCTATATACTAATGAATGGATGGATCAATATAAAATTTTATGGCATAAAGTATTAGACTCATATTCATAATGCAGTATTAGAAACATTGTTACATTTTTTTAAAAAACACTTACCTATGATGACAGACTGATACACAGTTTCCCCAGTTGCAGGAGAGAGAGGCATACTGTATGGTAGTGTAATTCTTTGAAAGCAAATTTACAAAACAGTAAGAAAACCAGCACATTATTAATTTTGTATTAAATATCACCTTATGCTCATGTAAGATAGGCCATCCACTTCAATACAAGTCCTGCCCGCAGTGGTCTACACAATGAATTCTTAGGCAATGATGGCAATGACACAAAGGCGTCTCATACGGTTGTTAGACTTTCACACAGACACACATACACAACAGATAAACTTAGTAACTATATGACATGATGATTATTTCCTATTCATTAAGTGGAGGTGGTCATCATAAAGGTCTTGGTCCTCCTTCACGCTGAGCAGGCTGAGGAGGTGGGAGAGGAGGGGTTGGTCCTGGTGTCTCAGGGCCGACGGAGGCGGGGGTCCCGCTGTCTCGGGGGTGGCGGAGGCGGGGGTCCCGCTGTCTCGGGGGCGGCGGAGGCGGGGGTCCCGCTGTCTCGGGGGCGGTGGAGGTGCGTCCTGGTGTCTCAGGGGTGACAGAGGCAGGCATACTCTGTGTAATTTTACGGAGTTATGCTGTAATTTCTGCCTGACGTTTTTGCTTTTCAATTTCTCTAAAACCGTTCCTACATGGCACCAGTCCTTCTGCCACTGTCAGCGTTGGTTCCAGCGCCCGGACCATAGAAGGGTCCACGTCGTGAAAGAAGTCAGAAGCAGTCTTGACTAATCTGATGTCTCTTTGCTTCCGGCACCAGTTCCTCTGCGTCTCCTTCCGCATCATGCGCCTGGTCTGGAAGCCCTCATCTCCATGAAGTTACCCTCTGTTAATTCCCCGGGTGGAGTGTCAGTTAGCTCTTGAATTTCTCCAAGATCCACGTCTTGAAACCCTTCTCCTCCTTCACGTCTTTTGCCACACCCAGCAACTCTGTCATGATTTCTTTGATTGGCTCTGTCCTAAATCCTGTGAAGTCACGCACAGCACCTGGACACAGTTTTCTCCAGCAGGAATTTATTGTTTGGGGCTTGATGGTGTTTGTGGCTTTTTGTGTAACAATGATGGCATCTTAAACGGTGTGATCCTTCCAGACTCTCATGATGTTCTCTCTGTCGGTGTTCTCTTCCGCAGCGTGCATAATCCTTTCCGTAGAGTGTCATGTGTAATGAGCCTTAAAGGTCCTTAGGATCCTCTGACCTAGAGGCTGAATAGAGACATTGTGTTTGGGGCAGGCAGACCACTTCGACGCCTTTGGTGTTGAACTCATGGGGTTCCAGGTAGCAAGGGGCATTGTCTAATATCAAAAGAACTTTAAAAGGCAGTCCCTTCCTGACAAAGGTGCTTCCTGACATCAGGGACAAAGCATGGATGGGACCAACACAGAGAAAGGGTTCTTATTGTCTAGGCCTTCTTGTTGTATAACCAACAGACGGGCAGCTCAGGGGTCAGCAGCTTCATAGGTTAGGGCGGTTCTTTTTTTTTTTTTTTTTTTGATGTGGACCATTTTTAAAGTCTCTATTGAATGTGTTACAATATTGCTTCTGTTTTATGGTTTGGTTTTTTGGCTGCGAGGCATATGGGATCTTAGCTCCCTGACCAGGGATTGAACCCGCACTCCCTGCATTGGAAGGCGAACTCCTAATCGCTGGACCACCAGGGAAGTCCTGGTTAGGTCAGTTCTGATCCTAAACCCAGCTGCATTTGCACAAAACAGTAGTTAGCCTGTCCTTTTCTACCTTAAATCCTGGTGCTTGATTCTCTTCCATATTAAGTCCCCCAGAAGAGGGCACTTTCATCTGCATAAAAAATCTGTTTAGGCAGATGTCCCTTCTCCCCAATGGTTTTCTTTTTTCTTTTTTAAAAAATTTTGTTGCAATATACTTGGTTTACATTGTGTTAGTTTCAGGTGTACAGCAAAGTGATTCAGTTATACATAAACATATATTAACTCTTTTTTAGATTTTTTGCCCCATACAGGTCATTACAGAGTACCGAGTAGAGTTCCCTGTGCTATACAGTAGGTCCTTGCTGATTATCTGTTTTATATATAGTAATGTGTGTATGTTAGTCCTATGCTCCTAATTTATCCCTCCCCCCGACATTTCCCCTATGGTAACCATAAGTTTGTTTTTGAAATTTGTGAGTCTGTTTCTGTTTTATAAATAAGTTCATTTGTATCATTTTTTAAAAATTAGATTCCACGTATAAGTGATATCATATGGTATTTGTCTTTCTCTGTCTGAATTACTTCACTTAGTATGATAATCTCTAGGTCCATCCATGTTGCTGCAAATGGTATTATTTAATTCTTTTTTATTGTTGAGTCATATTACATTGTATATATGTACCACATCTTCTTTATCCATTCCTCTGTCGACGGACATTTAGGTTGTTTCCAGGTCGTGGCTCCCAGTGGTTTTCTTTTTTTTTTACAAATTTGTTTATTTATTTATCTATTTTTGGCTGTGTTGGGTCTTTGCTGCTGTGCATGGGCTTTCTCTAGTTGCGGCGAGCGAGGGTTACTCTTCATTGCCTTGAGCGGGCTTCTCATTGTGGTAGCTTCTCTTGTTGCAGAGCGTGGGCTTTAAGCACACGGGCTTCAGTAGTTGTGGCTCACGGGCTCTAGAGTGCAGGCTCAGTAGTTGTGGCTTGCGGGCTCTAGAGCGCAGGCTCAGTAGTTGTGGTGCATGGGCTTAGTTGCTCTGTGGCATGTGGGATCTTCCCGGACCAGGGTTCGAACCCGTGTCCCCTGCATTGGCAGGTGGATTCTTATCCACTGCGCCATCAGGGAAGCCCTCCCAGTGGTTTTCTTAATGGCTTCTGTGTACTCATCTGCTGCCTCTTGATTGGCAGAAGCTGCTTCTCTTGTTATCTTGACATTTTTTAAGCCAAACCTCTTTCTACAGTTCTCACCCCATCCTTTGCTGGCCTTCAATTCTCCAGCTTTAGCTCCTTCACCTTCCTTTTACTTTAAGCTGTCATATAATGACTTTGCTTTTTCTTCAATAGTATTATAGTCTCTAGGTAAGCCTTTCTTACAGCACCCACAAAAAAAGCTGCCTTTTTAATAGGAAATAAAAGAGTATTTCGCAAAAAATGCAAGATTTTTGCATGTGCTGGAGTTGCTGCAGTGAAAGCTTCGCGAATTTCCTTTTCTTTTTTTTACGATGGTCCTTATGCTGGATTCATTCATCTTGAAATGGCAGCAACCACAGCTGCGGGCTTCAATCTGCAGAGCACATCAAACAGTCCAGCCTTTTCTCGTCATGTCCTGACCTTCTCTGCCTCTAGGGAGCACGGCCAGCATCACCAGTGGCACTTCCTGGGTCCCGTGGCGTTACTCAGGGTTTACAGTTTTGGACTAGACACGACAAAAATACGCAGGAACTTCGAGAGATCACTTTTTACTAGATTCGCAATTTCCTGGGGAGGGGAACAGCTCAGACAGAGACGATGAGCATCTCAGAGCATTTTAAGTGGTTCCTCACTACACTTGAGCTCCGCGCAGTAGCAGCAGGGCTGGTACAAAATTATTACAGCAGGACAGCATGTGCCACGGTTAACCGTGTGTGGTGATGATTGAATAGTGCATCTTTATGTTTGTCTATATTTCTCTCAACTGTGAATGGTGCCGTGTACGGTCTGTAATTGTGTACATAAGTGTTGATAAATTTTAACTTTACGTAATAAATTTGTGCATATTTTATGGTGGTAAATGACAAAATAGACTAGTATCTACATGTATTTTATGTATTCATGACGTACCTAACTTTTTCTTATTTCTTTCGATATTTCTAGGCTACATGGTTCATCTGCAGTTTTTTTCCAAATTGTCATAAATCTCCAAAAATGTTTTCAATGTATTTATTGAAAAAAATCTGCCTGTAAGTGGGATTGATGTTTCTGTTTACAGGTTAGAGAATGTAAACTATGCTGTGCTTTTTCTTCATTTTAAACTGCTTACAAAAGTAAAATTACATTTCACTCTACTCTGTATACCTCAAAGACTAATTTTAAAGGCATCTCTTGGATGTCTTCATGGTTTTTTATTACAGTTTATCTTTTCACTGTTAGTTTGATTGCTTTATTTGGAAATCATATTTGAAAGCCCAAGAATAATGATATATAAAAAAGAAATAATATTTTGAATAAATATTTGAACAAACCAGTCCACAAAGATTTTCAGGGGATTCAGCAGGCAGAGGAGAAGTCATATTTGGATTTTTAAATACTTAATTTTGGATGTGTGAAGGTTAAATATAAAGGTACGAGGATGGAGAAGGAGGAGCAGTGAGAAGGTTGGTAATAATTGAGGCTTAAGATGATGGTGACTAAGGTATTAGGGATAAGAAGCAGGTGATGAATCGAGAAGTGTGTTGGAAGCTAAATGGTCAGGACTTGATTGAATTTAGGGAAGGCGAGGTAGCCAGGAGTCAGTGATAACTCCTGAGAAGATTATGATGATAAAACCGAGATGGAAAAGTTGTGAATTATCTAGTTTAGGTGGGCACCGCGTTAAGTTCAATATGGGACACACTGTGTTTTTGGTGTGTGTGTGGCCCATTCTGAGTGTAGACACGCCCATGTTCATGCATCCGAGAGGGCAGGTCTGGGCTGGAGCAAACGCTGGAGATGCACCAGGTGCAGACGGTGAGGAAAGCAGGACGAGAGGTCTGGAAAAACCTGAGGTGCTCAGAGCAGGAAGAAGGATGTAGGCAGGACTTAGTGTGGCTCAAATGAGAAACAGGCAAGAACAGGGTCCAGGAATCTGAGGGATGAATTTTGACTTGAAGAGACAGTGGGCTTGCGTCTTGGATCGAGGAGGGAAGTTCTATAGTGGCAGCCGTGAGAAGTGAGCACAGACCTGCAGTTAGAATGCCAGTAGTGGCTGGACAAAGAGCTGCTTCAGTCTAATGGGGTTTAAATGACATAATGCAGACAAGTTAATTGATGTATACAGTAGGTGTTCAGTAAATGTTTCTTCCTTTCTCCACCCCTGCTCGTCTCCTGTGCTCAGCATGTAATTCATTTCAGCCAGTGTGGTGGGGTTGAGAGAATGCAGTACACAGTACAGTACAGGTGCGAATAACATGTATCTGACATCTACTGTGTACAAGGCACTTTGCCTGTTATTTCATTTCCTCCTCAAAACATCTCGGTGCCATTGGTCGACCAGTTGGACACATGAGGAGACTGAGGCCACAGAGTTAAGAGATGTTCCCAACTTTACATAATTACTAGATAATCTTTCTGTCTTCTGAACCCACACACTGCATACTTCTTCCTAAGAATCTGTTTAAAATTTTTAATTTATTTTTCTCCAAATCATTTCTAATAATAAAAGTGTGATTTATCTCTGGACAAAAGTCACCTGATGAGGAGGAAATTTACATTACAGCATGCTCTCAAATTTACTGTGGAATCATTTTATTTTCTATTCACTGTCTTTTTCAGTTTTTTATATTTTTCCCCCTCTGTTTATTCTCACCAAAGATCTGGTAGGAGATAGCACTTACTTGGTCTAATTTTATATTGCATTTGCCTTAAAATATATTTATGTTTATTTGTTCTTAGCTTAGGTTTTCTGAAGGAGAGAACTCTCAGTTTTTAATGAAACTCTTTACTGAAAAGGTGACAGTTCAATCACCATGAAGGAAATACTTTAATAGCAGAACCCACCGAAAACCCCAAACAGGTATAAATTATCATATCAAAGAGTGTTTAATGGTTCCAGAGAAAATAGGCACAGACAAATCTAATTTTTGGAATCACAGCAAATAAGTTTAAAATATTTCTGGAAGGTTTAGAATTTTAATTTTATAGGAGGGTTTTTTGACACTTCAAAATAATTCATGAACTGAGTGAAGTACAAACAAGGGTAAGTGGAGTAGGAGTGAGAAAGTGTCGCTGCCCCAGCACTCAGGACCCTTCATTATTGGTTGGAGGTCACCACTTCTAACCACTTTCCTATTTATGTCTTTCAGTTGTTCCCACCATTATTCCAACATATGTATTTCTTCAGTGGCAATTATCAACTACAGACACTATACACTGTCTATATTGAAAGATAAATATTTAGCTCGTTTCCCTAACCTGACTGCAACCTCTCAGGGGGTGACAGTCAACTATTGTCACAGTCATTCTCTTGGTAATTTTTGTAACTTTAAATAATAAATGTAAAATTGTCTTGTGTTCCATGTACTTCAGGAAGATGCCCCCAGACATCCGGATTCCCCAGCAACCCCCCACCCCATCACCTGAACTTCTTTCACCTGTAAATGTTATGTTTATTACACTTAAAGACTGTTCTTTAAAACGTCTTTTGTGATTTGTCCGCAGTGTGATTCTAAATGTTGAAAATCCACAAATACTCTTAATATTATCGTGTCTCTGATCAGTTTGATGTGGTGTCATCTGTGCTGTAGATGCCTGGCCATCACCACGATTTAATGCTATAATCCTTGTGCCACTTGTCAAGACCAAAGGGATCATCTTCCCAACACTCTCAGTTGCTTAAAGTAACACCAAATTTAGTTAACGTTATATTTGAACCGTGACTCTCCTCCATGAAGTTTCTGAAAAACTTTCTTTTTCTTCCTCGTGAGAGAACAATTATAAGTAAATGCCACTGGCGTTTCCAGGGCTGTAGAGAAGCAGTTCTCCATGTGTTTCCCAGCGTCTTGAACAATCTTTCCTGGGAGCCTGGACGCAGACTTCCCCTGGAGGTTCACGGGCCACTTTCTTTAGTCTCAGGATGGCCCAGCCCTCTGACCCCTGGGACCCAGGACATCGCATGTCCCCGGGCCTGGCCCACGTCGCCTCTGCAGGACCTGGGGGCTCATGCTGCCCGCAGCCCCACTAGCAGTAAACGGTCCAGATTTGTTCAGAGGTGTTGCGCTTTCCCACTGAACTGATGGAGATGCAGCCCAGTGACATCGTTTCTGGAGCCACTTTCCTCTGCATGCGCCCTGTCTGTCCCGACCTTCCCTCTCAGCCTCGGGGGCTCACCGGTGACTCTGTTCCCCTCCTCCTGTCCAAGGTCTTCCTTCTCCTCACCTTGTCTCTTGGTTGTCTTGAATATATCCTTCATTGTTTTCTCCAAAAGGTGTGGGGATGGTAGACTTTTTGAGAACTTCAATATCAGAAAAGTCTTTTTTTTTATATTTTACAATTGGTAAATAGTATGACTGAGGAAAAAAAAAACCAAACAGATAAACTATCATATTCCCTCAGAAGTGGAAGGCACTGATTCTTTGTCTTCTAGCTTCTAGAGTTGTTGATAAAAATAAGATCCTGTATATTGTATCAAATGCTGTATTAATGACTGAAAAAAATCATAAAGTATACCAATGACATTAATGGTATACTTATAGAGTAAAAACCTGTACCTACCAGAAGAGGCAAAGCTATATATTAAACGAACTAGGAATTTAATTCCTTTCAGCTGTAACTGTTTTAATCATACACAGTTTCCACCTCTTACTATTCAAAAGATGCAAGGTTATCACAGAAAACTGACACTGATTACCAAAAGTAACAACTAACACATTATAAATTAATACTTATGTGTTATGAGTAATTCATGTAATGTGACAAGTATCTGCATGTCCTTTAAGAAGAGTGTATCAGCCACTCCTCCATCAGGTCATTTTCTTTTTTTTTTTTTAAATTTATTTTATTGAAGTATAGTTGATTTACAGTGTTGTGTTAATTTTTGCTGTACAGCACAGTGATTCAGTTATACATATACACATACATTATTTTTCATATTCTTTTCCATTATGGTTTATCACAGGATAATGAATATACTCCCCTGTGCTCTACAGCAGGACCTTGTTGCTTCAGTTGCAGTTCTTGGAGTGTATTTTATGGCCCCGAATGAGGTCTATCTTGGTAAAGTCCCATGTGCACTTTAGAATAATGTGGATTTTGGGTGGAATATTTTATAAATTGTCATTTAGATTTAGAGGATTGTTAGTGGCGTTTAGGCCATCTGTATTTTTACTAATTTTTTTCCCACTGTATCTGTCAATTACTGATAAAGGCAGGCTGAAGTCTTCAAGTGTAATAGTAGACTTGTCTGTTTCTTTGTCAGTTCTCTCAGATTTGCTTCGTGTATTTTGATATTCTCTTGTTAGGTGTATACGTGATTACAGTGGTTACACCGTCTTTGAGAATTGGTCCTTTATCATTATGTAGTATCACTTTTTAATCTCTGATAATCTTAGTTGCTCTGATCTCATATGTCTAGAATTAGCATTGCTGCTCTACCCTTTATTACTGTCAGCAAGATCTATTTTTCTTTGATATATTTTTGAAGTGGGTTTCTGATACACAGCGTATGTTGGTCTTATTTTCTTTTCTTCCAAACTGAGAATCTCTTTTTTTAAAGTAGTGTGTTTTAACCATTCATTTTTAAAGTGATTATTGATTTAGTTAGATTAAAATCTATCATCTTTAAAAATTTACTATTTGCTGCATTTATTCCTTGTTTCTTTTTTACCCTCTTTTTCCTGCTTTCTTTGGCTTTAATTAGCATTTAATATGATTCAGTTTCACTTCATCTTCTGACATATTTATACTTCTTTTATGGACTTTTTAGCCCTAGGATCTACAATATATGTGTTTAAATAAATTTAGTAAACAATAAATTTACTTTCAAAAAAAATGTGACCCTTCATGTGTAGTATAGGTACCTTACAGCAGACTTTTCCCAGTTCTTCCCTCCTATTTCTTGTGACATTAGATCTATTCATTTTACTTATCTACATGCTATAAACACCCAACATGTTGTTACTATTATTGCTTTCAACAAACAATTAGCTGATGGAAATAATTGCAACCATTTTAATTTGTCTGAGAGAGTATTTCTCTTTAAGTTTTGAAGTAAATTCACTGCTTATAGAATTCAGTTTTGCAGTTGTTTTCTTCTTTAACTATTTTAAAGATTTTGCTCCAGTTTTCTCTTTTTTTAATTAACTAATTTATTTATTGGCTGCGTTGGGTCTTCATTGATGCACACAGGCTTTCTCTAGTTGCAGGGGGCGGGGGCTACTCTTCATTGCAGTGCACAGGCTTCTCATTGCAGTGGCTTCTCTTGTTGCGGAGCACGAGCTCTAGGCACGCAGGCTTCAGTAGTTGCAGCACGCGGGCTCAGTTGTGGCTCACAGGCTCTAGAGTGCAGGCTCAGTAGTTGCGGCCACAGGCTTAGTTGCTCTGCGGCATGTGGGATCTTCCCGGACCAGGGCTCGAACCCGTGTCCCCTGCATTGGCAGGCAGATTCTTAACCACTCTGCCACTCTTGCTTGCATTGTTTCTGATGAGATGTTGGCTGTAACACTTATCCTTGTTTCTCTATAGATGAGCTCTTCCCACCCCAGCTTTTTTTTTTTTTAAACATTCTTTAGTTTCTGCAGTTTGAATGTGATTTGTGTGGGGTTTTTGTTTTTGTTTTGCTTTATTTTGCTTTGTGTGTTTATTTTGCTTGATATTCTGTTTGATTCTTGAATCTGTAGTTTGATATCTGTCATTAATTCTGAAAAGGTCTTGATTATTATTTCTTTATATATATTGCTGCCCTGTTTTTTTCTTTCTTCTTCTGGTTTCTGACTAAGCAAATGTTATAGCTTTTGATATTGTCCCATGGTTCTTGGGTGACCTGGGCTTCTTGTTTTGCTTTTATTTTTTGGCATTTATTCTTTTTCTCTTCATGTTTTACTTTGGAAAGTTTCTGGTGACCTATCTTCAAGTTCACAGATTTTTTTCCTTGACTGTGTCAAGTCCACTGATGTACCTGTTGAAGGCATTCTTTATTCCTGTTACTATGATTTTTTAAAAGTTTCTACAATCTCCTATTGATTCTTTCTAATATTTTCTATCTCTGTGCTTACATGCTTATATTACTCATCTGCTCTTACATGTTTCCTCTATTCTATTACAGCCTTTAACATATTAATCATAGTTATTTTACATTCCCTTTCTGATAATTTCAATATCCACTCAAGTGATACCAGTTCTAATGATGAGTTACTTCTTTTTTTTTTTTTACAAACTTTGTTTTTATTTCATTTTTTTTGAATTTTTGAATTTTATTTTATTTTTTTATACAGCAGGTTCTTACTAGTTATCCATTTTATACATATTAGTGTATATATGTCAATCCCAATCTCCCAATTCATCACACCAACCCCCCACCACGTTCCCCCCTTGGTGTCCATACATGTGTTCTCTACATCTGAGTCTCTATTTCTGCCCTGCAAACCGGTTCATCTGTACTCTTTTTCTAGGTTCGACATATATGCATTAATATACAATATTTGTTTTTCTCTTTCTGACTTACTTCACTCTATATGACAATCTCTAGATCCATCCACGTCTCTACAAATGACCCAATTTCGTTCCTTTTTATGGCTGAGTAATTTTCCATTGTATATGTGTACCAAATCTTCTTTATCCATTTGTCTGCCGATGGGCATTCAGATTGCTTCCATGTCATGGCTATTGTAAATAGTGCTGCAGTGAACATTGGGGTGCATGTGTCTTTTTGAATTATGGTTTTCTCTGGGTATATGCCCAGTAGTGGGATTGCTGGGTCGTATGGTAGTTCTATTTTTAGTTTTTTAAGGAACTTCTATACTGTTCTCCATAGTAGCTATATCAATTTACATTCCCACCAACAGTGCAAGAGGGTTCCCTTTTCTCCACACCCTCTCCAGCATTTATTGTTTGTAGATTTTCTGGTGATGCCCATTCTAACTGGTGTGAGATGATACCTCATTGCAGTTTTGACTTGCATTTCTCTACTAATTAGTGATTTTGAGCAGCTTTTCATGTGCTTCTTGGCAATCTGTATGTCTTCTTTGGAGAAATGTCTATTTAGGTCTTCTGCCCATTTTTGGATTGGGTTGTTTGTTTTTTTAATACTGAGCTGCATGAGCTGTTTATAAATTTTGGAGGTTAATCCTTTGTCCATTGATTCGTTTGCAAATATTTTCTCCCATTCTGAGGTTTGTCTTTTCATCTTGTTTATGGTTTCCTTTGCTGTGCAAAAGCTTTTAAGTTTCATTAGGTCCCATTTGTTTATTTTTGTTTCTATTTCCATGACTCTAGGAGGTGGATCAAAAAAGATATTGCTGTGGTTTATGTGTTCTTCCTGTGTTTTCCTCTAAGAGTTATATAGTTTCCGGTCTTACATTTAGGTCTCTAATCCATTTTGAGTCTATTTTTGTGTATGGTGTTAGGGAGTGTTCTAATTTCATTTTTTACATGTAGCTGTCCAGTTTTCCCAGCACCACTTATTGAAGAGACTGTCTTTTCTCCATTGTATATCCTTGCCTCCTTTGTCATAGATTGGTTGACCGTAGGTGTGTGCGTTTATCTCTGGGCTTTCTATCCTGTTCCATTGATCTCTATTTCTGTTTTTGTGCCAGTACCATATTGTCTTGATTACTGTAGCTTTGTAGTATAGTCTGAAGTCAGGGAGTCTGATTCCTCCAGCTCCGTTTTTTTCCCTCAAGACCACTTTGGCTATTCGGAGTCTTCTGTGTCTCCATACAAATTTTAAGATTTTTTTCTTCTAGTTCTGTAAAAAATGCCATTGGTAATTTGATAGGGATTGCATTGAATCTGTAGATTGCTTTGGGTAGTATAGTCATTTTCAAAATATTGATTCTTCCAATCCAAGAACATGGTATATCTCTCCATCTGTTTGTATCATCTTTAATTTCTTTCAGCAGTGTCTTAAAGTTTTCTGTTGTCTCTCTAGGTAGGTTTATTCCTAGGTATATTATTCTTTTTGTTACAATGGGAAAGGGGAGTGTTTCCTTAATTTCTCTTTCAGATTTTTCGTCATTAGTGTATAGGAATGCAAGAGATTGCTGTGCATTAATTTTGTATCCTGCAACTCTACCAAATTCATTCATTAGCTCTAGTAGTTTTCTGGTGGCATCTTTAGGATTCTCTATGTATAGTATCATGTCATCTGCAAACAGTGACAGTTTTACTTCTTCTTTTCCAATTTATATTTCTTTTATTTCTTTTTCTTCTCTGATTGCCATGGCTGGGACTTCCAAAACTATGTTGAGTAATTGTGGTGAGAGTGGACATCCTTGTCTTGTTCCTGATCTTAGAGGAAAATGCTTTCACTTTTTCACCATTGAGAATGATGTTTGCTGTGGGTTTCTTTGTATATGGCCTTTATTTTGTTGAGGTAGGTTCCCTCTATGCCCACTTTCTGGAGAGTTTTTATCATAAATGGGTGTTGAATTTGGTCAAAAGCTTTTTCTGCATCTATTTTGATGATCATATGGTTTTTCTTCTTCAATTTGTTAATATGGTGTATCACATTGATTGATTTGTGTATATTGAAGAATCGTTGCATCCCTGAGATGAATCCCACTTGATCATGGTGTATGATCCTTTTAATGTGTTGTTGGATTCTGTTTGCTAGTATTTTGTTGAGGAATTTTGCATCTATATTCAGGAACGATATTGGTCTGCAATTTTCTTTTTTTGTAGTATCTTTGTCTGGTTTTGGTATCATGGTGATGGTGGCCACATAGAATGAGTTTGGGAGTGTTCCTTCCTCTGCAATTTTTTGGAAGAGTTTGAGAAGGATGGGTGTTAGCTCTTCTCTAAATGTTGGACAGAATTCACCTGTGAAGCCATCTGGTCCTGGACTTTTGTTTGTTGGAAGATTTTTAATCACAGTTTCTATTTCATTACTTGTGATTGGTCTGTTCATATTTTCTGTTTCTTCCTGGTTCAGTCTTGGAAGGTTACAGCTTTCTAAGAATTTCTCCATTTCTTCCAGCTTGTCCATTTTATTGGCATAGAGTTGCTTGTAGTAGTCTCTTAGGATGCTTTGTATTTCTGCGGTGTCTGTTGTAACTTCTCCTTTTTCATTTATAATTTTATTGATTTGCATCCTCTCCTTCTTTTTGTTGATGAGTCTGGCTAATGGTTTATCAATTTTGTTTATCTTCTCAAAGAACCTGCTTTTAGCTTTATTGATCTTTGCTATTGTTTTCTTTGTTTCTATTTCATTTATTACTGCTCTGATCTTTATGATTTCTTTCCTTCTGCTAACTTTCAGTTTTGTTTGTTCTTCTTTCTCTGGTTCCTTTAGGTGTAAGGATAGACTGTTTATTTGAGATTTTTCTTGTTTCTTGTGGTAGGCTTGTATTGCTATAAACTTCCCTCTTAGAACTGCTTTTGCTGCATCCCATAGGTTTTGGATTGTCATGTTTTCATTGTCATTTGTCTCTAGGTATTTCTTGATTTCCTCTTGATTTCTTCAGTGATCTCTTAGTTATTTAGTAACGTATTGTTTAGCCTTCATTTGTTTGTGTCTTTTACGTTTTTTTCCCCTGTAATTGATTTCTAATCTCATAACGTGGTCAGAAAAGATGCTTGATATGATTTCAGTTTTCTTAAGTTTACTGAGGCTTGATTTGTGACCCAAGATGTGATCTATCCTGGAGAATGTTCCGTGTGCACTTGAGAAGAAAGTGTAATCTGCTGGTTTTGGATGGAATGTCCTATAAATATCAATTAAATCTATCTGGTCTGTTGTGTCATATAAAGCTTATGTTTCCTTATTAATTTTCTGTTTGGATGATATGTCCATTGGCGTAAGTGAGGTGTTAAAGTCCCCCGCTATTATTGTGTTACTGTCGATTTCCTCTTTTATAGCTGTTAGCAGTTGCCTTATGTATTGAGGTGTTCCTATGTTGGGAACATTATATTTATATCTGTTATATCTTCTTCTTGGATTGATCCCTTGATCATTATGTAGTGTCCTTCCTTTTCTGTTGTAACATTCTTTATTTTAAAGTCTATTTTATCTGATATGAGTATTGCTACTCCAGCTTTCTTTTGATTTCCATTTGCATGGAATTTTTCTGTCCCCTCACTTTCAGTCTGTGTGTGTCCCTAGGTCTAAAGTGGGTCTCTTGCAGACAGCATATATATGGGTCTTTTTTTGGTATCCATTCAGCGAGCCTGTGTCTTTTGGTTGGAGCATTTAATCCATTCACGTTTAAGGTAATTATCAATATGTATGTTCATATTACCATTTTCTTAATTGTTTGGGTTTGTTTTTGTAGGTCCTTTTCGTCTCTTGTTTTTCCCACTTAAAGAAGTTCCTTTAGCATTTGTTGTAGAGCTGGTTTGGTGGTGCTGAATTCTCTTAGCTTTTGCTTGTCTGTAAAGCTTTTGATTTCTCCATCGAATCTGAATGCGAGCCTTGCCGGGTAGAGTAATCTTGGTTGTAGCTTCTTCCCTTTCATCACTTTAAATATGTCATGCCACTCCCTTCTGGCTTGTTGAGTTTCTGCTGAGAAATCAGCTGTTAATTTTATGGGAGTTCCCTTGTATGTTATTTGTCGTTTTTCCCTTGCTGCTTTCAATAATTTTTCTTTGTCTTTAATTTTTGCCAATTTGATTACTGTGTGTCTCGGCGTGTTTCTCCTTGGGTTTATCCTGTATGGGACTCTCTGCTCTTCCTGGACTTGGGTGGCTATTTCCTTTCCCATGTTAGGAAAGTTTTTGACTATAATCTCTTCAAATATTTTCTCGGATCCTTCCTCTCTCTCTTCTCCTTCGGGGACCTGTATAATTCGAATGTTTTTTGTATAATGTTGTCCCAGAGGTCTCTTAGGCTGTCTTCATTTCTTTCCATTCTTTTTTCTTTATTCTGTTCTGCAACAGTGAATTCCACCGTTTTGTCTTTCAGGTCACTTGTCTGGTCTTCTGTCTCAGTTATTCTGCTATTGATTCCTTCTAGTGTAGTTTTCATCTCAGTTATTGTATTGTTCATCTCTGTTTGATTGTTCTTTAATTCTTCTAGGTCTTTGTTAAACATTTCTTGCATCTTCTCAGTCTTTGCCTCCATTCTTTTTCCAAGCCCCTGGATTATCTTTGCTATCATTATTCTGAATTCCTTCTCTGGAAGGTTGCCTATCCCCACTTCATTTAGTTGTTTTTCTGCAGTTTTATCTTGTTCCTTCATCTGGTACATAGTCCTCTGCCTTTTCATCTTGTCTATCTTTCTGTGAATGTGGTTTTTGTTCCACAGGCTGCAGGATTGTAGTTCTTCTTGCTTCTGCTGTCTGCCCTCTGGTGGATGAGGCTATCTAAGAGGCTTGTGCAAGTTTCCTGATGGGAGGGACTGGTGGTGGGTAAAGCTGGCTGTTGCTCTGGTGGGCAGAGCTCAGTAAAACTTTAATCTGCTTGTCTGCTGATTGGTGGGGCTGGCTTCCCTCCCTGTTGGATGTTTGGCCTGAGGCGACCCAACACTGGAGCCTACCCGGGCTCTTTGATGGGGCTAATGGCAGACTCCGGGAAGGCTCTCGCCAAGGAGTACTTCCCAGAACTTCTGATTCCAGTGTCCTTGTCATCACGGTAAGACACAGCCACCCCCTCCCCCCCGCCTCTGCAGGAGACCCTCCAACACTAGCAGGTAGGTCTGGTTCAGTCTCCTGTGGGGTCACTCCTCCTTCCCTTGGGTCCCGATGCGTACAGGAGTGGAGTGTGCCCTCCAGGAGTGGAGTCTCTGTTTCCCCCAGTCCTCTTGAAGCCCTGCAATCAAATCCTCCTAGCCTTCAAAGTCTGATTCTCTACTAATTCCTCCTCCCGTTGCCGGACCCCCAGGTTGGGAAGCCTGATGTGGGGCTCAGAACCTTCACTCCAGTGGGTGGACTTCTGTGGTATAAGCGTTCGCCAGTCTGTGAGTCACCCACCCAGCAGTTATGGGATTTGATTTTACTGTGATTGCACCCCTCCTGCCGTCTCATTGTGGCTTCTCCTTTGTCTTTGGATGTGGGGTATCTATTTTGGTGAGTTCCAGTGTCTTCCTTTCGATGATTGTTCAGCAGTTAGTTGTGATGGCGGTGCTCTCGCAAGAGGGATTGAGAGCACGTCCTTCTACTCTGCCATCTTTCATGATGAGTTACTTCTTAATTTATTTAACTTTGCACACCTTGTAACTTCTGGTTGAAAGCTGGAGAGGGTAGTAGGTACACAGGTAAATAAGCCACTAGCGAGAGTGTTTATGTTGGTGTGGCTTGGATTTGAGTGTTAATGTTTATCGTTGCTACAGACCTCAAAGGGTCCAAATTCCTCCGGTGCCCTTGCTTAGTTCTCTCCTTTTGGCTTCAGAGCTTTGTACCTCTCCCCAAGGACAGTCCACATCTGGCAGCTGTTTCATTTGTTATTTTACTGTTATTCTTGGAGACATGTCAGAGTACTGGTGGGATGTATGTGTGGGGAGGGGCAATGTCTAATTTTCCTGTTAAGTCTTGTCTTTCAGTGGGCTTATTTCTCATAAAGTGCCTCCAAAGTCATTCTGTCCCTCTTCCAGGCATCAAGGCTCCCCGCCCCCACGACCCATATTCCCTTCTGCAGCCCCAGAGTTCTCAGTCTATTTCCCTGAGGCCCTATCCCCTGTCAGTTATGGCATTTATTTAATTTTTCGTTAGTTTGTTTGCTTCCTTAGGTAAAATAGGAAGGTTGAAAGGGCCCGGAAGTGGGGGAGTCCCTTCCTGTAGATGGGATGAGGCTCCGGCAAAGTATTTTTTCCCTGGAAAGTGTGTCTCTGTTAGGTAGAAGGACTGGGGTCGTTTCCAAATGCTTACTTCTTCCTTCTCCTACCAGAGCCACAAAGTGATGTTCCCCTGGGTTCTTGGAAGGAAAGCCCAGGAAAGTGTGGGCCTTCCTAAGACTACAGCCCCCAGGAGCCTCCCGCTCTCAGGCTAGTCCACACTCAGCCTCCATCCGTCAGTCACAATTACTGTTTAAGGTTTCTACCTGTGTATGAACTCCTTCGCTTCATACATGAAGTAAATAAATTTCAGGTGCTGTATCTCTCTGGATTTGCCCTGCTCTCTAGATTTCAGGGTGGTGGTTTGTCTTGTAACCTCAGTTCTCTGAAATGTCTAAGAAAAGTAAGTGATTTTCAGCTTCTTCAAATTTTTCTTGGTATAAGACAGGAGTGATGACTTTAAAGCTCTTTACATGTTGGACCTGTAACTTGAAGTCTCTAAAAATACTTTTAAAATGCAAATCACCACATAATTGTTAATACATCATTGGTTATTCCCATGTAATTTATTGGAGTATAATGCTGATCAGTTGTCTTTCAGGTGAAAGGGTGACACTGGGACTTAATGGTAAAAAATATATATGTGATGATATTTCCTTCCTGGAAGTATTATGGATATTTAAATGTATTCATATTCTGAACCATCTTCTGATTTTGGGGGGACCCAACAGAACAAATGCACAAAAGAGCAACTGCTCTTGCAGGCTTAGTTTGTAGCTCTGAAAGGGAGGAGGGGGCGTCAGAGATCTGAATTTTGCTGGTTCATTAGGCGGTTGTACTTACTGTCATAAGATTTCTGACTATGTGGTCTGGCCTGTATTTAACTCTGATTGCTTTAACTCAAAAGACCAAAACATGAGCATTTTACATTTTTGTGAACTTAACAGCACTGCTCTTTTACCTTTTCCTGCAGATCCTGTGAGGTCCAGCCCCATGAGGCCTCCCAGGCATTTGTCAGCAGCTGCTCACCTGGGTCAAATTGAGAGCTCACTCCATCAGCGTGAGCAGCTCTGTGATTTTCTGAATAATTAACGAAAACACCAACTCATGGTTCTCCCCTCTGACTGAAAGTTTCATTTAAGTTGATTTTCCTAGCATACAGTTGTGCTTAAAAACTTAATTTCAAAAAAATTCAGACTCCATTATCAAAAATGTAGATTTCACTAAAGCCACTAAAGAGTAAACATAAAATTATGCCAGGAGATCATACTATAGAAAAGATAGTAATGGAGAGAGTTTGTGTAATTTTGGCCAGAGACCATCTAATTTGGTTAAGTCTTGATTTCAAGTAGTATGAGAAATTCACACTTAGAATATAGTCATTGTATTTCTTCTCCTTTTTGGGATTAAAGGAATAAAACCATATTGATATGGTTTGACTTTTTCAGCAAAGTTGTATCTAATTTATAAATACACAAAAGGGTGAATAAGCTTATAACTAGATAACTGTTTCCCAGAGGAATTTGAATTTGCCTAGATTTATTTTACGATCTATACTTGAATATTATTATCACCCCCCCCCAAGAGTATCTGCACGTGCATTTTGAGAAAATTTAATTCTATAACCCCAGGTTATTTTAGATGATAATCGGTGTATGATTTCATTCAGAAATCTTGTTTCCAGAATGTGTAAATCCAGGATTAAGAAACAACAAAGACAAACAAAAACTAAGAACTATGTGGTAGTTTATAGTTAGCTAATTTCTTTTTTTTTTTTAATTGGAGTATAATTGCTTTACAATGGTGTGTTAGTTTCTGCTTTATAACAAAGTGAATCAGTTATACATATACATATGTTCCCATATCTCTTCCCTCTTACAACAAATGCAAATAATGCTGTTTAATTGCTCAAAAATATTTTAACAGTACCATTTGTTTCTTAATCAAACAAATCAACTACACCGTATACATATATAATATTCTTATAAAAATAACAACATTTAAAGCACAAACTTATTTTTTCTGGTACATATATTCTGGGTTTTTGTTTGTTTGTTTATTTTTTTTATTGAAGCATAGTTGATTTACAATGTTGTGTTAATTCCTGCTGTACAGCACAGTGATTCAGTTATACAAATATATACATTCTTTTTTGTATTCTTTTCAGTTATGGTTTGTCACAGGATATTGAATCTAGTTCCCTGTGCTCTACAGTAGGACTTTGTTGTTTATCCATTCTATATATAATAGTTTGCATCAGCTTATCCCAAACTCCCAATCCATCCCTCCCCAACCTTCCCTCCCCCATGGCAACCACAAGTCTGATCTCTATGTCTGTGAATCTCTTTCTGCTTCGTAGATAGGTTTGTTTGTGTCATATTTTAGATTCCACATGTAAGTGATATCATATTTGTCTTTCTCTTTCTGACTTCACTTAGTAAGATCAACTTTAGTTCCATCCATGTTGCTGCAAATGGCATTATTTCGTTTTTTTATGGTTGAGTAATTGTATGTATGTACCATATCTTCTTTATCCATTCCTCTGTTGATGGACACTTAGGTTGCTTCCATGTCTTGGCTGTTGTGAATAGAGCTGCAGTGAACATAGGGGTCTGCACACTTGATTTTAATTGGTTTTGTTTAGGGGCTTGACCATTTATTTTTTGCTTTCTGTTTTCTTGGGGAGCAGAAATTCATTGCTGTCCTTGTTTCTCGTTCCTAAGAGGTCTGAGGAGTCAGAATGAAGTCAGAATCTGATGAATTTTAGGGCAAGCCTGCCTGGAATTTGCAAAATCCCATTATCTGAACTTAAGTACATGGATCAATTGTTCTAAATGGGGTTTAATAAAAGGAGCCTTTTTTAAAAAAATTTTTTTCTTGGAGTACAGTTGATTTACAATGTTGTGTTGGTTTCAGGTGTACAGCAAAGTGAATCAGTTATACACATACATATATCCACTCTTTTAGATTCTTTTCCCATATAGGTCATAACAGAGTACTGAGTAGAGTTCCCTGTGCTATACAGTAGGTCCTTGTTGTTTACCTATTTTATATATAGTAGTGTGTATGTGTCAATCCCAATCTCCCAATTTATCCCTCCCCTCCTTTCTCCCCCTGGTAGCCATAAGTTTGTTTTCTACATCTATTTCTGTTTTGTAAATAAATTCATATGTCTGGTACATGTATTTTGGTAGTTAAGACTATCCTTGCTTCTGCATAAAGCTTTTCTCAATTTTACTTTTTCCTTTCACAAATTAGTATGTGGTCCTTAAGATTGTTGATGTTACCATTAAACACACCATAGTTCTTTTATACTCTAATTTACTATTTTTTATAATATGCCTACTATTAATATTTAGTAACCATGCCTAACTATAGTTTTTTTACTTTGTTCACCTTTATTATTAGCATATTCTATTCATAAGCTTATTCTTCAAAACCATTAAGCAATTTTACTTACCTTTAATGAATGATTTCATCTTATTTAATGTAGTCCATTGATCCATGATCACTTAACCATGAGCCAAAAGCCTTTTCCAAAATCATTTCATTTCCAGTGTTCCATACTTATAAATCATTTGTCTTAAAACTTGGCTATTTATTAAATGAGAGCAGTGCCTTTTGGTAATAATTGTAGTAGCTTAAACACTGCCACTCAGACTTCCTGTTGTACTTTTTTGGTGCAAAACTCTCCATTACATCCTGTTCATTTAAATAATATTTCCTTTTCCTCACTAGGGTTAAACTCTCTTTTCTTCTCTACCTCTTCTCATGCATATTAAAGCCATATGGACAAGAGACGGAACAGTCCTTCTTAGCAGTATGTCTGGGAGATTATTGCTATTATTATTGTCATCATTATTCTAGTTATTAAATGCTATAGAGATCTTCATCCAGACTGTCAGAAGACAGGGCATTTTGAAGTAGGAGTATAGGCTGTGTTTTTCCACAATATCTCATTAATTCCACTCCAGGTTCTGCAAACTATGCATTGAAATGCAAGCGTCTCCTTATAGTTATCAGAAGGGACTTCCGACAGATGTTGAAGTTGCAGAGTGAGGCTTGTCTGGTTCACTCTTAGCACTCCGTGGTCAGGGTCCAAATTACGTAGAGTGTGGAATGCAGTCGGGCGTCGCTGATGGAATAACAGGGACTTTATAGGGAAACATTTATATCTGTGGATTTTTCATTAGCTCATTTCTGATTCACTATAGAGGGGTCTCCAGGAGTATATTCTAAAATTTGTCACTTTTCATAAAAATTGTCAGCCATGCTCCATGTGTGACCATAAGCTAATAGTATTTTCCAACCTACTGGAGAATATGGAACCTGACTTTTGCAGGAAATTGGCAAAGGGCACCGTCTGAACCAACTGATGGACGGTAGCTGTGCAAAGCTCAGTAAAGACAAGATGGTGATTATTATGGTGTTGATGATAGTAATAATAGTAACAAGAGAGAAAAGAAATACTTGTTCTCTCATTATTTAACAGATATTTTAATAAAACTTTCTGGATTATAAGGATTGAGTATCTGTTTTTCACTCTGGAATTGTTGCATTTATGGACTTGCTCTGGGTGTGATGTTCTGGCTCATGTTAACAGACTTGAGGAGACTTTTTTTTTAAACTTTTTATTTCGTATTGGAGTATAGCCGATTAACAATGTTGTGATAGTTTGAGATGCACAGCAAAGCGACTCAGCCATATATATACATGTATCCATTCTCCCCCGAACTCCCTCCCATCCAGGCTGCCACATAACATTGAGCAGAGCTCCCTGTGCTGTACAGTAGGTCCTTGTTGGTTATCATTGTAAATATAGCGGTGTGTACATGTCAATCCCAAACTCCCTAACTATCCCTTCCTCCTGTCCTTCCCCCTTGGTAACCATAAGTTCGTTCTCTAAGTCTATGAGTCTGTTTCTGTTTTGTAAGTTCATTTGTATCATTTCTTTTTAGATTCCACACATAAGGGATATCATATTGATATATTTCTCTTCCTCTGTCTGACTTCACTCAGTATGACAATCTCTAGGTCCATCCAAGTTGCTGCAAATGACATTATGTCATTCTTTTTTATGACTGAGTAATATTCCATTTATCCATTTATCAGTTCATGGACATTTAGGTTGCTTCCATGTCCTGGCTATTGCAAACAGTGCTGCAATGAACATTGGGGTGCGTGTATCCTTTCGGACCATGGTTTTCTCGGGATATATGCCAAGGAGTGGGATTGCAGGGTCATATGGTAGTTCCATTTTTCGTTTTTAAGGAACCTCCATACTGTTCTCCATAGTTGCTGTACCAGTTTACATTCCCACCAACAGTGTAGGAGGGTTCTCTTCTCAAGGAGAACTTTTTTTTAACATTTAAAAAAAATTTTTTTCTTTGTTATTTCTCTATCTTATATATAGTAGTTTGTATCTGCTAATCCCAAAGTCCTAATTTATCCTTCTTCCCTTTCCCCTTTGGTAACCATGAGTTTGATTTCTATGTCTGAGTTTGTTTCTGTTTCATAAAAGTTCATTTGTATCTTATTTTAGATTCCACATATAAGTGATATCATACGGCATTTGTCTTTTTCTGTCTGACTTACTTCACTTTGTATGATCGTCTGTAGGTCCATCCAAGTTGTTGTAAATGCCATTATTTTTTCAATTTATGGTTGAGTAGTATTTCACTGTATATATGTACCACATATATATATATTTTTTTTTAATTTATTTATGGCTGTGCTGGGTCTTCGTTTCTGTGCGAGGGCTTTCTCTAGTTGTGGCAAGTGGGGGCCACTCTTCATCGCGTTTCGCGGGCCTCTCACTATCACGGCCTCTCTTGTTGCGGAGCACAGGCTCCAGACGCGCGGGCTCAGTAGTTGTGGCTCACGGGCCTAGTTGCTCTGCGGCATGTGGGATCTTCCCGGACCAGGGCTCGAACCTGTGTCCCCTGCATTGGCAGGCAGACTCTCAACCACTGCACCACCAGGGAAGCCCTGTACCACATATATTTATCCATTCATCTGTGGATGGACATTTAGGTTGCTTCCGGGTCTTGGCTATTGTAAGTGGTGCTGCGATAGAGAACTTCTTTGTGAACTTACAGACATTGCCGATTATTTCATAGGATGACCTCTTTATGAGTACTCCCTGAAAAAATTTCTTTCTGGATTTGTTTTTGCATTCCTGAACTTACAAAAACTATTTTTTAAACAAAATCTTCAACAAATACCATGCTTAACATAACTCAGGAAACATATAAGAATATCCTCTGCTATCTCAAAGTACTATCGGAAATCCTGGCCAATTATTAAAGAAATGGGAGTAAATAGGAAGATTAGGAGGGAACCATTTGCTATTAGCAAATAATAAAATTATTTCTATAAAGTCCAACAAAATTTGAGAATTTGAGAAAAGAAATGAAAATTCAGGAATATCTGGATAGATGATTAACTTATGAAATAAATAGTATTCCTCTGTACCAGAAATAATCAACTTGATAAATTGACAGACCTTACCACAACTTCTATGAGGACTTTATTCAAAAAAGGACATCTAGCTAACATATGTGTGACAGAGCTGAAGATATTTAAAATGCCCGAATTTGATAAGACTTTAATAATTATGTGAAATTCCTGTAAACCAGCAAGAAACAGACATTACAGCCAGTAGAAAAAGACAGTATATTAATAGAATGTGATATATGAGTACATTTTAAAAATTATCATTGGATGAAAAAGAAGAGGTTGATGTCTGGAACAATAACACTTGTATGAATTAAAACAAGCAAAACCAATATTATATGTTTCAGAAGTATATAAAATATTAAAATGCATACCTATGGGAAAAAGGAAAGGAATATTAGGGATCTCTGCTGACAGGGAAAAATATAATGGAAAAAATGAGAGAGGATTGTCCATGGCCTGAGGGAGATAGTGTTCCTTGTTATATTTCTATATAGGAATATATTTAATTCCTTTCTCTGCAGTAGGAGGTAACAGAAAAGTGAACTGAATACCTACCAGTGGCTGGTAAAACAAAACCAAACCAAAGGAATTAATTTTATGTGAATTTAAGACTATTTGCTTGACATGAAAGTATATGGAGAACAAAATACCATGACAAAAATGGAGAGGTTGAGGAAAAAAGAAAATATGTAAAATGCTAGACATACCATTACACTTAAAGACAAAATATATCGGTAATTACAATTAATGCAAATTAACTAAATAGTCCAAATACAAGAGAAAGATTACTGGCCTAGCTTAAAAAAAAAAAGAACAACTGCTTACCTTTTTCCATAAAATTCAAGGTAAAGAATAGAAAAAAAGATGTAACAGGGAATTATCTGGCTTGTCTGTTTAATTATTACACGAAAGAATACTTTAAAGGAAACAAAGAATTGTTTGAGATGAAGAGAGTTCAGATGAATATAAAAGACTAAAATAACCAGAAAGAAGATTTTAAAATTTCTATGCATCTAACAAAATTGCATCAAAATATACAAAACGACCGAATTATGACTACAATTAGGAAAATGAATACATAGTACTTTTTACACTTCCTAATAATAATCAAGCAAATAAAAAATTAGAATATTGACTATTCATATAACAGCAATTTTAATATTAATGGTTTATACAGAAAACCACATCCAATGTCAAAGCAACACACGTTCTTTTCTAGCACCCCTAGAACGTTTGTTAAAGTGGCCACGTTTATCCGCAAAGTAAGCCTCAGAAACTTCAGAGTCTAGTCTCTCATTGTCCATGGCTGTTCTGTTTTGCAGATTTCCACAGATACTGAATGAGTGACCTCAAACCCCTGCTCCTGAGGGAAATGCAGGGCAGGTTCCTGCAAACCTCTGGGTACATTTTTGTCAACTGGTCCACACTTAGCCTTGTTTCATGTGTTGTTGTATTTAGTATGTGTTATTATCCGATCATGCTGAGCGCACACCCAGCGGCTTGTGCCGGAGGGACGCGCGTATCACAGGAGTCCTGCCCGCAAGGCACATCCCAGCCCTCCTGGGCTCAGGACGCAGCGCGTCAGCACCAGGCTTGGGGGCCATTCTGAACAGTGAAATCTCCAACAAAAGGCACAAAATGCAAACACCGTGGCACTTAGTAGACCATGAAAAAGACATTTGTTAACATATGAAAGCTGAAACCAGAAGCCATAGTGGCTCCCTGTTCGACCTTAATTAGAAATGTGCTTGTCAGGTGACTCATTTTTTCCACCATCTGCACACATCCATGAATAACCTTGAAAGGACCCTGAGTATTGATTTAGCAAGTAGACAAATTTGAAAATACAGAATCTGCTAATAGACACTGTTGTTATAATTTGCACATATGATATAATTAAAGCATAACTAAAGATATAGATAACTTACAGGTTACAAAAATAATCTTAATGGATATTAGAAAATATGTGAAACTAAAAAATAACAAAATAATATTATATACCATTTAAGCTGAAGGATGAATTTATGGTAGAACTCAGAGGGATATTTATAGCCTTAAATACTTATTTTGGGAACGAAGAAAGGCTAAAAGTGAAGGATAGAATTTAAATTACTTAAAAAATAGTAAAACCAATGAGTATAACAGGAAGGAAATCAAGAGAGGGCAAAAATTAACGAATTAGAAAAAGGAGATAAAGTAAGAATGAAAAAGCAAGAAGCTGGTGTTTTTAGATTAAACACACACAAAAAATATTGTTTACAATAAGTAACATCACATTACGCGAGGAGGATAAATTCATAGGAAAATATCAATACTGGCACAAACAGGAAGAAAAGACCAGAATTGATCCATGACATTAAATAAACTTAATCCATAGTAAAACATCTAACAAAAAACATACCATTCCCAAATTGTTTTGCTGGAGACTTAAAATGCAAGAAACCATCTAATTCCAGTCTTACCTACGAAGATATCCAGAGATTAAAAAAACAAAGAAGAGGAATCTTGTGTGAGTCAAGCCTTTCAAAGCAAGACGCAAATAGTGTGAGGAAAAAAAAAAAAATCTGTCATAAATGTAGATGTAAAATTCCTAAGCAAAATATTAGCAGACAGTTCTGAGATAATATCTGTGATGTAGCAAGTTTGAGTTTATCCCAGGAATGCAAGACATTTAATGTTAGATCTTCCTACCTGATAGAAATATGGTTAACAAGACTCCCAAGTTGTATTACATACCCTGCAACCTGTACCTTTGGAAAGTGGCCTTCTTACAAGTCTCGAAAGAGATAAATCTTCATATGATAGCTGCATTTAGGGGGAGGGGAGGTGTTGCTGAGTGTATATTCTCCCCTGATCAAGAACTGTCTCCCTCCAGATTATTATACCTAAAATTAGAACTACCTAGGGAATAGACAGGCTGTCTCTGCCCTTATTCATGTTGTGTAGCTAACAAATGACCTAGAGCCTTCTTTTCAGAAACCAACCTTTTCATAAGTAAAAGACCTTTTGCATAGCAGTTTAGGCTCTGATGTATGAGGCCACATCACAGTTAAGAGAAAAAGAAAGTTCATGAAACCAAACAATATCTGGAAAACCAATCATTTTTTGGAAAAAAAAATGGTAATCCATATCTTATCCCTATTAAGCAAAATTAATGATAGATGAAATAAGTGAATAAACAAACATTTTAAACTAGAAGAAAATATAGGTGAATTTCTAGCCTATAGGTAGATGTGGGTATTTTTCTAGATATAAGAAAAATTAAAGAAATGACAGAATTGTTTACATTTTACCAGATAATTGTACCGGATCAAATATCAACTACAACTATTGTAGCCTAAGATTTAATATTTTCAGTATTTTAAGGATCATACGTAGTAATAGAAAGCTACCAAATTCTAATAGAAAAATAAAAGGATTTATCCAGAAATTTCACAGAAATATATTATCATTGCAAATGGTAATAAATTTATAGAAAACCTGTTCAACTTCACGAATTATCAAACAAATCAAAGTAAGAACATGGTATGATTTTAGACTTTCAAATTAAAATAATAATACCAGGTTTGAAACGGTATGGTGAAATGAGCCCTGGCAGAAAGAGGGTACTATAAAAATACAGAACTTCTGAAAACCAGATTGCACCAGAAGCCATGAAAAAATCTTAGTCTCTGAGCATGTATTTAAATTACTAATCATAAAACCACAAAATTATTATTAAACACAGGTGTTCATTGAAGTAAAAAAATATGCCAAAGGAAATTGGAGAAAACCTAAATGTCCAATAACATGGGAATGGATAAATAAAGTATGTGTGGTTTTCAGTGAAGCCATTAAATTATGTTTTAGGAATATTAAGTACTACATATAAAAAGCAAAGTATTTATGTAAGACCCCAGTTATGTTACTGCATCCGTATCAATATTTATTTCTCCAAGAAAAAGTAATTTTCCAGAATACTGTACATATTAATCAACAGATTTTGTTGTCTAAGACAACAGAATATTTTTTTCTTTATGCATTTATACTTGGTCTAAAATTTCCAAATCATGAAATGTTTTTATTTTGCTCAAAGGGGTAAATTGATTAATGAATTAAAATTATTTTTAATGAGTTAATAAATTCAACGGTGGACCTCTAATATTATACTTTCAGAGTAGACACGCATTTTCTAATCAGATGAAGGTGAATTTATTATAAATCTTCCTGATGTTTTTAAGTAAAAGAAGAATCAAAACAAGATGTACTTTGCTGTAAATCATATAATTCTGTATGAGTAGCATATTTAAATTATTCATTATACTCTTTAAAGAACACTGCACATGTAGCTATAATAGTCGAAATTCTCTTCTCAATACACTGATCCTCCTAGGAATTTGTCTTGTATTTACGGACACCCTACCTTTGTCTTGCTAACTTACTACAATTATTGGTTTGATTAGTTAATAATGGAAAATCACAATAAGAAGGATTTAATATGTCTTTACTACATTTCATAACTTGATGCTTTGCAATCTTATGAAATATTTAGGAGATGTATTATTACACCCAAGGTTTTGGGGTTTTTTTAAAGGAACAAGCCTACATGTATGTGTGTGTGTGTGTGTGTGTGTGTATAGTGTGTATGTATATACACATTAATGCTACACACCTAAGTAGTTGTAAAACAAATTTAAGCTGGGTGTCTGATTCCTAGCCACAGAAACATGCTAAAGTGGAATAGTACCAATTATGTAAAGGTTTTACTATGTGACCACACATTGGAAATGATACTGTAAATGGAATCGTAGCATGAACATAAAAGTCCTGTGGCAGATGGGAAGTGGCTGTGGAAAGATCTCACAGGAAAAGTAAAGAAATGGTAAACGCCTACTTAACACTCATTGTCACTTGCTCTACCTGCTAGTTAAGGGGAAGTCAGCATCCCTCACCATCAGGAATAAAAATGTATTAGGTGCTGTCGGTAGAAGCGTCTTACAGACCCATATGGCTACTCAGGGAGATTATGTGATTTGCCCAATTTTTCATACCAAACAAGCACAGCATATAATTTCAAAAGAGAATTTTTCAAATGTTTAAGGTTGATGTTATTTTGTAATATAAGATGTAAAGTTAATTCCCCAACTAATTTTTAACCAAATTGGCTATTTTCTCTTAACTCTCCAAATATTCTGTCACTTGCACACCAACCCCTGAGCTTAACAGGTGTTTCCTCTTTATGTTATTTTCCATTTATTTTGTCTTTCCATGTGTTTTGGGTGCTTTTCACGGTTCTGCTGCTTCCCCTCTTTCTTTCCCTTCCAAGACTCCTCCCTCTGCGGACCCTCCAGTCTCCCAAACCACAGAGGACGGATCCTGTGCGCCGAGCAGGAAACCCACCTCCCACCTGCTTCTCTAAATCTAATCACGTACTCATTTTCTCAGCTTCTGTGTCTGGCTTTTGAGGGGGTCTGAAGCAACCCCAGCCTCCTGGCTGCATGAACTCCCTGAGTTCCACACACACCGAGGGCTCCCCTGGACCTGGAGGTTGTGGTCCCATGCACAGGGGACCAGGCGCTACAGGTCCAAGGGGGGCACATTTGCTGGTACATCCTTCCCAGCTGCCTCAGTCCCATGATGGTCCAGCCTTGGGACCCAGGCTGGCTCTGGCTCCAGGGATGTGACACCAGCCGGAGTCCAGAGGGACACGAGGACGGAACAGCATGTGGGAGGTTTCCCAAGGAAGCTGATGGATCCACAGGGGCACAAGCAGATCTTCCTAATCGGGAGAAGCAGAGGGCGCGGGTCCGGCAGAATCCCAGGCCTGACCTGGTTGGAGGGGCCCCAGCATCTCCCCGAGCTGTTACTGGCCCACGTCCCCAGGGAAATCCCATCAGGAAGGCCCACACCAGGGACAGTGGACTTGACCCTACAGACAGGTGGACAGCTGCCTCTCGGAAACCCCAGGCTATAGGAGGTGACAAGCCAGATCCAGGGGCCAGTGCTGCTGGGAAGGGTCGCATGATAGGGCCCAGGCTGGGGGGCCGAGGGGAGGGCAGTGCGGACCCAACACCACGAAGGAAAGCGCCTAACTTTGCTGAACTGGCTGCTCAAGGCAATTGTGGCCTAATTTTCAAACATCAATTCAAGTGGGGGGTTTGCCATTGTAAAAGTCCTGAGCTAGAATTTTCGAGTGGAATTCAGTAAAGTAGGATTTGCTTTTATTGAAGTATCTGTATGGAGGTGAAAATGTTTATAGTGTTTCTAGTAAAGGATGTTGAGAAAGGCATGGAGAACAGAGCTTGGATGGGGAGGGGGAGGAGAACGGGGGAGGGAGGGAAGTAGGTGGTGAGAGGGAGGGCCGGGGGAGGGAAGGAAAGAGGGAGGAGGAGAGAGAGAGTCTGAATAACTGGTGTTGCTTTACCACCTGAGGGAAGACCCTTCCTTGACTCTGGGTAGCCTTCAGGACACTCTTATCCAAGTGTTCAATTTTACTCATCACCCTTCAGCAGTCGTGCTCTGTGGGACTAATTCAGAGCAAGCTAATCCATGGCCTGATGCATTTCTGGGAAGGTCTGTTAGTAGACAGTTTCCTAGTGGACTTTGAATCAGGACTTTGGATGATCCCGGTGGTGGTTTCATTCTCAGGAGACCTGGTGACTCCAGCCACTTGCCCAGGGAACCAGAACTCACAATGGCCAGTTGAGACCCTTTCCATTAAAATAATTTACCTGTAATCATACCCAAAGTTATAATTTTATTCCACACTTCATATTGTCTCTAGAAAGGACCGGAAGTTACCAAACCCACATTGTGCGAGAATTCTGAGGTTTATAATGAAAGTAATGTAAACCTGGAGCTCTCTTTTCTGTGTGTGTGTGGGGGTGTGTGGGTGTGTGTGTGTTGGGGGGACGATTGGAGCCCCGCCCACCCCGAGCCTGTTGAAGCCCTTGCTTCCCTGTGGTTGAGGGGGTGTCTTGCTGCCCCTGCTCCTCTCCCGATCGTGTATTGATCTGGATTCTGTTGGGCACCAGGGTGTTTGTAGATTGTGTGCCCCCTTCAGTCAGGGATTTTACACAATTTAGGTGACTTATCAGTCCTGTTTGCAGCGCTTAGACGCCGACACTAGCTTGTTCACTGTTTGAGGTCTGTTTTTCTCACTCCCAGGAATTATTTCTACAACATGGTGAATGCAGTTGCTCCCCTGGAGCTGTCTGTCTCTCTGTCTCTGTCTCTCTCTGTCTCTGTCTCTGCCTCTGTCTCTGTCTCCCTGTCTCTGTCTCTCTCCTTGTCTCTGTTTCTCTTTCCCTGTCTCAATCTGTCTCCCTGTCTCTGTCTCTATCTCTCTGTCTCTTATCTCTCTCCCTCCTTGTCTCTATCTCTCTCTCCCTATCTCTGTCTCTGTCTCTTTCTTTCTCCCTCTCGCTCTTTCTCTCTCTGTCTCTCTCTCTGTCTCTGTCTCTCTCCCTTTTGTCAAGCTGTGTTCCATGTTTTCCCTTGAAGTTAGTTTGAACACTCTTTGGTGCTAAATTCCGTCGGCTGTGGAAACTTTGCAGATTATACTTGAGAACGCCTCCACCACGGGGAGGAGATGAGGGCCTCAGGGTGGTTAACAAAGACATCTCGCTGTGAGCGTCACCGACGTAGCCCAGCGGCGTCGGTGCTGGTGTGAGTCTGCCCTGGATGGTCTCGCAGATTCGCCGCCAGCAGGCCGTCTCCATCCCACTCAGCGCTTTTCAGGTGACCTGCCACCTGCCGTACCTGACCCATGAGGACAGGCTGTCACACCTTGCTGCCCAGGTGAATGGACTGCAGTGTTACCAGAATCTCTCGTGTTCCACTGGCATCTTTATAAAGTGAATATTAGCCTCTGTCCTTAGTCTAAATAGGTCACGCTTGCTCTTCCAAAAGATACTGGTACTTTATCCTCAACTCTAATACATTTGTGATGCACTTTCTTGACAGGTTACTTATACAAAGTGAGACCCTTCTACTGTTGTTGGCTGTGTAGGTTTTTCCTAGACTAAGAGTCTCTGGAAAGTGACATTTTCAAATTCAGAGCCCTGTTTTAGAAGATGTGTCCCATTTAGTAACAGGAACCCCCTGGGTGCTAATTATCCTTGAAGCATTCCCCTTCTGATCTTTCCTTACAAAGAAAAATTATAGTTTTACTGTGTTTCCAAGGCACACGGGGTAAATCACCCAATTCGTAGCAACAGTTGTATTCCAGATGGTACTATAAGGCATGATTTTTTAAAGGAAAAGCTCCTATTACTAACACGTGTGTGTGATTAAGGCTATCATAATGTTACAGTACTAAAAATAGTCACTATTTGTCATATGTCGTATGTATTGTTTGTCAAATATTACTTGAATTTTCCCAGGCCAGTCTGTTTTCTTTGTAATTATTGACTAAGGAGGGTATACACACATCTGTGTAATTTTAAACTCAAGTAAACCTAATACAAAGTAATTTCTCCCACAGAGTAATGTGCCTAAGATGTAAATCTCTGTCAGAGATAATATTGATGGTTATTTTTCATATCTGTATACCACCCAAGGCCATCTATATGTATATGTTTATTCATATCTACATCTATATAATATGTATACATATAGCATATATATATAGTGTGTGTACATACATATATATATATAACATTTATTAATGCTCACAATACACAGAGGCCAACAGCAAGCAGGGAGTAAATAATGTACTTCTGTATTCATTTTTTTTTTTAATAATTACTCTTATTTTTTGCTTATGCAATATCTCTGCTGGTAGTCCTGCCCTGTCTTCTTTTCTTATTGACGTATAATTGACTTACAACACTATGTTACTTCCAGGGTACAACGTAGTGATCTGATATTTCTATACATTACAAAATGATCACCATGATGTCTGGATACCATCTGTCACTGTACAAAGTTATTAAAATATTATTGACTATCTGCTGCACACACGTCACTGTCACTTCTTTATTTTGTGACTGGAGTTTCATACCCCTTTGTCTCCATCACCTACTCACTCATCCCCCCCACCCTCCCTCCTCTCTGGCAACCATCACTTTCTTCTTGGGTATCTATGAGTCTGCTTCTGTTTTGTTATGTTTGTTCCTTTGTTTTGTTTTTTAGATTCCACATGCAAATGAAATCATACAGTATTTGTCTTTCTTTGTCTGACTTATTTCACTTAGCATAATACCCTCTAGATCCACCCATACTGTCCCAAATGGCAACGTTTCATCCTTTTCTATGGCTGAGTCATATTCCATTGTATATATACTGCATCTTCTTCATGTGTTCATTCATCCATGAGCACTTAACTTGTTTCCATACCTTGGCTATTGTGAGTAAAGGTGCAGTGGCATAGGGGTGAATGTATCTTTTGAAATTTCCGTATTTCTAGTTGTGGCCTTTTCTGTTTAGAGGAGTCCCTTTAACATTGATTTTAAACTTATTTCATGGTGCTGAACTCTTTTAGCTATTGTTCGTCTGTAAAACTTTTTATCTCTCCTTCCAGTCTGAATGATAGCTTTGCTGGGTAGAATATTCTTGGTTGTAAGTTTTTCTCTTTCATCACTTTGAATATATTGTGCCCCTCCCTTCTGGCCTGCAACATTTCTGCTGAAAAGTCAGTTGGTAGACTTATGGGAGTTCCCTTATATGTAACTAGCTGCTTTTCTCTTGTTGCTTTTTTTAAAAAATAAGTAAATTTATTTATTTATTTATTTATTTGGCTGCGGTGGGTCTTCGTTGCTGTGTGCGGGCTTCCTGTAGTTGTGGTGAGCGGAGGCTACTCTTCGTTGTGATGTGAGGGCTTCTCATTGTGGTGGCTTCTCTTGTTGCAGAGCACGGGCTCTAGGTGAGCAGGTTTCAGTAGTTGTGGCACGCGGGCTCAGTAGTTGTGGCTCGCAGGCTCTAGAGTGCAGGCTCAGTAGTTGTGGCACACGGGCTTTGTTGTTCCGCGGCATATGGGATCTTCCCAGACCAGGGCTCAAACCCGTGTCCCCTGCATTGGCAGGCGGATTCTTAAACACTGCACCACCAGGGAAGTCCCCGTCTTGTTGCTTATCTTTAATTTTTCCCATTTTAATTACAGTGTGTCTTGGTGTGGACCTCCTTGGGTTTATTTTGTTTGGGACTCTCTGTCACTCCAGGTTCTGGATGTCTGTTTCCTTCCCTAAATTACAGAGTTTTTCAGGTATTATTTCTTTAAATAAATTCCATGCCCCTTTCTTTCTCTCTTCTCCTTCTGGGACCCCTACAATGCGAATGTTAGCATGCTTGATGTTGTTTCAGAGGTCTCTTAAACTACCCTCATTTTTTAAAATTCGCTTTTCTTTTTTCTGTAATGATCGGATGATTTCCACTACTCTGTCTTCCAGTTTGCTGATCTGTCCCTCTGTATCATTTAATCTAATATTGATTCCGTTTAGTGTGTTTTTTATTTCAGTGATTGTATTCTTCAGCTTTGTTTGGTTCTTCTTTGTGTTTTCTAACCCTCTGTTAATCTTCTCACTCTGTTCATGCATTCTTCTCCCAAGTTTTGTTGAGCATCTTTATGATCCTTACCTTGATCTCTTTGTTAGGTAGGTTGTTTATCTTCACTTTGCTTAGTTCTTCTTGGGTCTTGTTCCTTTGTTTCAAACATTGCCGCAGACCGGCTGCAGAAAGCTAGAAGTTCCTGGCGGTGAGGGGTAAGGAACTGAAAAGCACCAGTATGGGATCAGAAGGGCCAAGACAACTGATGGTTGCAAGGCAAGTTTATTCAAAGAGCATGAATGTATATATAGGTTTAGTATGGAACGAATATTAGACAATAAATCAGTAAACCTTGTTTTCCACATAATTCTGTCGCCACTATCTATGCGCCACTATCTATGCGTCAGCATGCTTTATGGGCCATTCTTTGGAGATACAGACTTCCCCCTTAGGGCAGCACGTCCTTCTTCTGGGGAACAACCAGGGGCTCTTAGATGCAGAGCAGGCACCTGGAACGAAACTGGCCGCAAGCCATTTTCCTTTTTTACGCTCAATACCGCAGCGTCAGGAGTGCATACCAAGAAAGAGACAAGCAGTTCTCCGGAAAGCAGAAAGCTGAATAAGCTTACAGCTTGGGGGCCACCACAAAACATATTCCTCTGTCATCTCATTTTGCCTAATTTTCTTTCTTTATTTCTGTGTATCAGGTAGGTGTACTACACTTCCTGATCTTAGAGGAGTGGCCTTTAGTGGAGGCGTCCTAGGCATCCCAGCAGTGCACTCTCCTCTGGTCACCAGAGCTACAGGCTCTGAGGTGGCCCCTATGTGGGCCGAGTGGACTTTTCTGTGTGGTAGGGCCAACTTCTGTGAGCAGTCTGGTAGGTGGGGTGGCTCCCCGCCCTGTAAGCCACCAGGACCTGCATCCCGCTGTGGCGGCCAGCCAGCTGTTTGTCGAGGTTAGCCCAGGGTCTTCCTTCTCCACCATGTTCCTACTCTGCCTTCTTGTAAAATGTCTGAACTATTGCATTTTCAATTTAAGTAGATGACCCTCATTTCACATATATTGTACTTCGTATTAATACGAAATATTTACAGGGGGTTTAAATCTGCCTCTATTTTATATTCACTAAAGAAATATTTTATTGAATGCTGGGTAACATTGGCAGATATAGTTTTGAGAAAGGTGTAAATATATTCTTCTCCAAGAATCCACAGGCTATGCAACCTGTACATAAATACTATGATAAGAGATAAGGACAGAGAAGTGCCATGAAAACGATGGAGATAAAGTTCTATGGCAGTTCAGGAAGAAATGGGATGAGTTAGCATTTGGTACCGACCAAAGATTACATATTGAGGTAGAAGCATGAGGAACGAAGACAGAGCAAGGAACCTGATCAAATTAGTAGCATTAAGATTTCACAAGGAGTTTAGTAAAATAGGGAGACTCCCAAATTCTGAGAGGAATGTTTATATTGATGCTGTCAGACTGCCTCCCAGATGCTAATAACTACATATTTGGCATTAAATTGGATCTGAAGTGGCCAGTGGGTGTGTTGGAAGAAATCACATTCAGTTAAAAGGTATCTATCAAGTGCTTTGCCCACATGTGCATTGGGCTAGATGCTACAGGAATATAGATAAGCATGTATTTTCTGTTGCTACATAATTATTAATGCCCAAATCAAAATATGCTAAAAGAATTGTTACTGAAGAGTTTTTACTCCTGGCTTAGCTCCATTTATGGGCTGTAAGCTGAAGAGACTATATTTTGCTGTGATATCATTCCCAAGGTACATGTAAAGGAAAATACAGTTATGACAAAATGGGGTGGTACAGATCACTCTTACTTGGTAAACTGGGCCAACACCTAACCATACACAACAGATCTCTGAAGGGCTGCAGCGAGCACGTCTGTGGATAGTTCCTACCCTGATTCCTCTGCCTATGATTGTATTACTTGAAAGATTTTATGTTTGGAGCTACTAGCCATAAAAGGAAAGAGAATAATTTATTTGTGACACTTCTCCTAAAAGTTACCTTTTTTCTTAGTGTCTTCAAACTACCTGTTATAGGAAATTTAGGGACTTCCCCAGCTGTCCAGTGGTTAAGACTTCGCCTTCCAATGCAGGGGGTTCGATCCCTGGTCAGGGAGCTAAGATCCCACATGCCTCACGGCCAAAAAACCAAAACATAAAACAGAAGCAGTATTGTAACAAAAATTCAATGAAGACTTTAAAAATGGTCCACGTCAAAAAAGTCTTCCAAGAAAAAAAAAAAAGGGAAATTCAAATTCAACTTTTCAGTTTTCTCCCAAGCTTTACCTCCATTGCAGGAGAGATGACACTGAGATTCCTATTTATGGTTATTTCTTGACAAGTTTGGGTCCACGGCATACTGGACCTCAGTCATGGGTGGGGAGAAAGTCTGGTTTCACCCCAGACACGTGAAATGTTGAAGGTAGAGGAGCAGGACTTTCTAGCTGATTCATGTAGATTCTCTCAAGGTCTACGTCCAGACCCCTCCCGCTCTGACACTGCTGGCTGTACCCCCGTCTGGTACAGGCCTCTGCACACACACACCTCCGCCTTGTGAATGCTGCGCAGAGGTAGGGCCTAAGCCTGGGGACGGTGCCGTGGGGACCACGCTCCCTGGGGTGCAGTGCATTTCCCACTGACCTCCGGGTGGAGGACCTGCCACCTGCACGAATAAACTGAAAAACCACCAAGGACAGAAACTAGACTCTTGAAACTTTAAAAGGCGGTCTTTTGTATGATCTCGTTTACCCATTTTAGGGTCAGAAGAAGAAATCAGTGCCTCTGGTTGATTGCTTTATCCTGGAAACCTGCCCAGGTGTGGCTGCCAGATGATTCAGGGCTCTGTATCTGTTTAGTGGAGCAGACATACCAATCTAGCCGTGGACGCGCGGAATTGGAAAGTCAAGCTGCCCAAGAGAAATGCTGCCTTAGGGTGTATGTGAATGCAACTCAGTTACTTTTCATTGACATAATATCGGGCAAGGTACTCTTTCCACTAACCTGTCCTCGAGTCTTCTCCACTAGCACGTACATCTCATGAGGAAAGGTGCTGTGTTCCACCCCTAGAAGAGTGGTTCTCCAGGCCAGCAGTTAGGAGCGTGTCAGGACTAGAAATGCGAGCTCTCGTGCCCCTACCCCACCTGCTCTATCAGAACAATGTGTGTTTTAACAGACCCTCCAGGTGATTCTAAGCGTGATGTTCCTGCGCGTGGTAGATGCAGGTCAGGACTTGTTGAAGGCCTGAAGGGAAGGTAAATGCAGAGCAGTGGCAGGGAGTAGGGATCGCGTTTCTGGTTTCTCCCCCGTGTGTGTGCAAAATACCGCGGAAAGGCACTTCTCTTACAGCAAGGATTTGGGGGATGTATACAAGGAAGAATTGGCCTGACTTAGTAAGACACATAGTTTGCTCTATATGGGAAAATGCTGGTTAAAATCTCAGAGCGATCGAGAGCTGAGTCTAACCTGTGTCCTCTGTGAGCCTGTGCTCCGGGTGAGAACACACTTGCTTTGTACAGGTAGGCAGCCGTTGAGCGCTTGTCTCATTATTTGTGTGTTATGGGTGGTTGTGAACTCAGATGTCATGTATTTTGATTTTGTGAATGCGTGTTTTTAACTTCTAAAAGATTGTCATGCCACATTTCTCAAACAATGGATGGTAAGTTTATAAAGATTTGGCTGAGTGCCCAGAGCCAGTGACCGGCTGGTGGCACCTGAGGGTCAGCCAGCCTCATTCTCTGCGGTCTAGTCAGCTCTGTCAGCGACTTGTGTAGTCTTTTCAGTCTGTGGAATCCTCTTTGCTTTGTAACTGCTAATGGAAGGCATGTTTGCTGTGTCTGAAATTTTCCAGCGTATCTCTCCCTTCAGTCCTAACCTTCCCATTTACACAATTGTTTCAGCAACACAGTTTGATAACATAATTTTTTTAGTAACTAAATTCTTAAGTTATACCCAAATAGCATGTAATATGCTAACGAGAATGCACAGTCTGCAAATACTGTTGACAGAAATCTTGAAATGAAGATTGTAGCTGATAGCGAGACCATATGTCTTTTATAACTTTTCCTAATAGAGTCAGAGAATCCAATTTGTTGAAAGTATTTAGGTATTTCTTAATTCTGCTCAATGAACAGAGCTGAGCAAATAGTACCAATCCTAATCTGTTAGTTAAATCAGGATTTAGACAATGGAAAATAGATTATATTTGTGTTCCAAATAAATCACATCTTTATTCAGAGCAGGGTGTGGACAGATTACTCTGGTAAAGTGCTGCTGGGGGACAGAATGAGTGTCAGAAACCTCTTCTGGCCCCAAGAATTGGCACAAAATGGAGCTTGAATTCACTGAGACTTCTAACATCCTGTGCTCTGCTGATAGAGGACGGTTCTGTCCTTGTTTGGGGAGGGAAGGTTTGTTTATGAGTAAGTTCAGTGCACCCACAATGGTTAGGATGCCAATAAGGAAGAGCATACGTTGAGCTGGGCTACATGACATTGTCTCTTTGTAGGTCAAACATAGAATATCATCAATTTCATGTGGCTCCACCTAATGTTGTTTTAAAAGATTGCTTCACGTTTTTGGAGATATTGTGCTTTATTATGGCTAATGTTGTGATTAATTCTGTCTGTGGATGACTTTGAGGAGTCTGTGTAATTTCCGTGTAGTTCCCTTCTGCACCCTGAAAAATACTTTGGAAACATATGAGTGAAAATTTGAAGGATATTTTCAGTGCCTTGTTCCATCACACATTACAGGGTTCAGGGTGGCTTGGAGGAGTTGTGTCAGCTCCGAAAAAGACATAGTCCTCTGAAGGAACAGTCTCTCATATTAGAGGACCTCGACATATGGGAAACATTTTACACTGCGTAATATTTAAATTTCATCTGTATGTTAGGAAACTGATGTGAATAATTTAGAAAATGGCCTTATCCTCATTCTTACAGTAAAATAATTCTTCTATTATATTACATTTGACCTTGAATTTCTCATATTGCTGGTTTTATTTTAGTGCCTCTTCTATCAGTGTTTTGTGTACTGAATACATAAAAATATACAGTTTAATTTTTAGAAATACTAGCAACCTATTTCAATATCCAACTGGATAAAATTTAAAATACCTCAGAGAATTTTAGATTTTTTTTTGCGGGAGGAGGGTGGAGGTTGTGACTTTGGAGATGATCTAAGCTCTTTATTTTGGAAAAGAAAGAAAAAACAAGTTATAAAAATAAAAAGTAAATAACCAGCCCAGAGATTGAGGTTGGTTGGAACCCAGATCTTTCTACATCTAGTCCAAAGATATTTCCACTAATTCAGATTTTTAGAAGCAGACTCTATACTTTTTTTTTTTTTTTACAGTTACGTTATGTTTTCAAATCTACCATAAAATGTCATGATCATGATTTTGGCTGTATTTCGAGTCTTTACTTCATTGTGTCACAGCGGGCTCCACAAAGTGCATACCTCTTTCCTTTTCCCTAAAATAAATTCCAGATTGTTTAGCTTCACAGTCAAGGTTCTTAAAAGTCCAGGCCCCACCTGTATTTGCAACATTATTGCATAGAACTTTCATCCCATTCAAATCTGTTTACTGTTATTAAAACATAGCAAATCAGCCACCATGGATGCCACCTCACACCCATTGGGACAGCTGCTGCTGCAAAAAAAAAAAAAAAAAAACCCCAAAAATACACATTTTGGTGAGGATGTGGGGAAATTGGAAACCGGAAGTTGGTGGTGGGAATGTAAATCGGTGCAGCTGCTGCGGAAAAGGGAATGGAGGTTCCTCAAAAAATTAAAAATAGAACCATCTGTGATCCAGCAGTTCCACTTCTGGGCGTCTTCCCAAAAGAATTGAAAGCAGGGTCTGAAAGAGATATTTGTACGCCCATGTTGACACCAGCATCGTTCACGATGGCCAGGAGGTGGAAGCAGCCCAGGTGACCACTGACAGATGAATGCATAAACCCAATGTGGTTTATGCAAATAATGGACCATGATTCATCAGTTAAAAAGAAGGAGGTTCTGACGCAGGCTACAACACAGATGATGCTTGAAGGCATTTTGCTGGGCGAAACAACCCATCCCAGAGAGACAGATACTGCACTGACCCACTAACACGAAGTGGCTGGAGCGTGGTCATAGAGAAAGTAGATGGCGGGCTCCAGGGCTGGGGGTGGCGGTCCTAGTGATTCACGAGGATGAGTTTTAGATTTGCACGGTGACAGCATTTTGGAGATCTGTTTCTCAGCAGTGTGAATGTACGTAACACTACTGACCTGTACCCTTAAAAATGGTTAAGATGGTAAATTTTGTGTGTATTTTTCCACCATTTTTAAAAATAACGAATAGATCTCTTTTTAATGTTGTATCTGTGTCTGAATAAGGGCTCTTTAGCTTTCCTGCCCTTTCATGAAGCTTTCTCTGAGAAAACAAGTATTGAAAGTTTTTCCACTAATTGTGTATGTGATTAGTGGTCTCTCCTGCGGGGGGACACACAGCCCAGTGTGCATAGAACAATCCACTGCAATAATACAGAAGACTCAGTTTTGAAATTTCATTTATTTTATATTTTTACTAAGGCAGCAATTACTATCTCAATATGAACTATTCAGATTGACAGATGTCTGTGCACATATGGTTAAATTTGAATCGCATGTGTAGAAACAGGCAGAACGGATACCGAAGTTTGGTGAGGTTGAGAACGTATCGGTTGTTTACACCGGCTCTCTGGCTCACCTTGAAAACCCAGGGCCTCACTTCCACCGTCAAGGTATAGCCTCCTCGGCGACAGGGCCTGTGCTTTAGGTACTTGAATATTTCTAATTCTGTAACGGTGTGGAGTTTTTTACAATGTTGATAAATGTTGACCTCTTAACTTAGGCCATTCTTGAGTCCTCAAAAAAGCGCAGCCTACCCGTGTCTGTGCTGATGGTAACTACAGAAGAGCAAGTGAGGACGTGTTACTCTGCCTTTTAGAAGAGGAGGACCCCGGGGACCGGTCAGCAGTGACCTGTGTCACACTGTGGGGAGCGACACGCCCTTGGGAGCAACAGCGCCGGGACAGAGGGGGACAGCAGCCTGCAGGGCGCGACATTCCGCCCTGAGCCCAGCAGGCGCCCCCCCCTCCCCGCACGCCCCCGGGAGCCCACCGTGCGCCCCCGCCTCACCGTGCGCCCCCGGGAGCCCACCGTGCGCCCTCCCCGCGCGCCCCCGGGAGCCCACCACGCCCCCTCCCCGAGCGCCCCCGGGAGCCCACCGTGCGGGCTGGAATGGCATCTCCTATTTGCGGCCCTGCACAAGGGCAGTAGTGTAGCCGCCTTCCTTCAGAACAAACACAGATACCGAGTGTGAGGGTGCTTTTGATCCACCTGCTGGTTTTGAGGTCAAGTGCGCCTTTGAGAAAGTGTCAGCCTGGAACACTCAGCTCACAGCCGGTCCCCACGTGGTTCAAAGCGGAGCGCTCTCCTAGCACGCTCAAGGAAGCGTTTGTATTGACCTGAGTCTTTGTGTTGTATTTGACGTCTCAGAGCATTTCAGAACATCACTCTGTAACGGGAAGAATTCTGCCCGCCTTAGGGCCGGACAGTTCAGGAAGCTGCAGACCCTGGCAGGGAGGGAATGGCGTGCAGGCGGTTGGAACTTGTTTTCCCTTTTTTTCAAGAGTCAAATACAAGTTCTCTGGGTCTTTCCCAGGCCTGTACTGGTGCATCTATGCTGCTGTCATTTGAAGAGTTAAGTGAGCAAAACTCTACTCTGTTTTCCAGCAGTTTGTAACTTTCAATTAGAATTTTTATTTTGATTTTTGGCTGCGTTGGGTCTTCCTTGCTGCGCCCGGGCTTTCTCTAGTTGCCTCGACTGGGGGCTACTCTTCCTTGCGATGAGCGGGCTTCTCCTTATGGTGGCTTCTCTTGTTGTGGAGCACCAGCTCTAGACGTGTGCAGGGTTTAGTAGTTGCAGCACGTGGGCTCAGTAGTTGTGGCGTGGGTTCTAGCACGCAGGCTCAGTATTTGTGGCACACGGGCTTAGTTGCTCTGCGGCATGTGAGATCTTCCCAGACCAGGGCTCGAACCCGTGTCCCCTGCATTGGCAGGCGGGTTCTTAACCACTGTGCCACCAGGGAAATCCCATAACAGATTATTTTTTAATTTTTTTATGGAAAGCTGAAAAAAATGACAAAATACTGTGAATGTTGGGATATGAATAGCTGAATGCTTGTTATATTTTGCTTACACTGTTTTGTGGTTAAAACTCCCAGGAAAAAGCAAAACTCAAAAAGCTGAGGAGAGCTGGATTAGCTGTGATGCCAGATTCAGGATACAGGGGGTCATCGCTTCAGCTACTCTTCTTTACTAGATGCAGACAACCTGAGAGCAGAAGAAGAACATAACTTACAGTGAAGTGTCACTGGGCTTAGGTTGAGAGTTAACATAACAGTACACTTTCCTGAAGGCATTGCAAAGGATTCAATAATGAATCAGCCTTCTTTGCAGGAATATTTATATTGTACCAAGAATTTCCTCTGGTTGATGAATAAAGGATAAACAGTGTTTAAAATTCACAAAAGCATAGCTTGCTGAAGCCAACTGTAGAACAACTGTAAGGTAACTAACAAATTATTTAAGAAATAGTTACACAGGAAGAGAACAGAGAAAGTTTCCATACAGATAAATGAGAAATGAAGCCTAGTTTCACATTGGCTATTCCGTTTTGGCCCTTTTTGAATAGTTTAAGACACAACATTAAAAAATAAACTCCAATGTTGAAAAAATATATAAAGGAATTGTTTTCTTTCCTTAGGTAACTCCTACTTGAATATTATCCTTCATCTTTTCAAGGGAATGCTGAAATTACTGTTGACATTATAAGTGTTCTTGGTTTCATGCATTCTGAAAATACAATGGACAAGAATTTTTGGACATTATAAATAAGATTTTATAGAAGTTTAAAGTATAGGGAGAAATAATCTCAGTACGGATGATTTTTAGTTCCACATGTCCTAAGGTGTAAATTAATGTAGCCAGTTAGTTCAGAAGCCTTTCCTATCCTACATCTCCAACAGTTTTATATTATAGTAAATGAATGACATCGTTATTGGTGATCACATATAAACATAATGGCAAAGAAAACTATTCTTATTATTTACTTATATGCTGAAAATTCAGATTTGCCATGTTTGCCATATTAATGGTAAATCTTTGCAGATCTAGTTTAGAAAGAATAAAACTGTCCTAATGTACCCAGAAAAGGGTTGGGCTACTAAAGAAAACAGAGGTGTCTTTATAGAACTATGCTTGAGAAATCAGAGTACAGTAGAGGTGCTGATTGATAGAAACATGGTCAAACATTTCTAGTTAACAGGATGATAAAGAGGGAAGGGGAAGGAAAGAGAAGGCATAGATACCTAACCAAACATATTCTCAGGCTGAGGATGGAATTCTCTGGTCACTTACGTGTTTTGAAAATGAGGAATTCATTTCCTAGACCTTTTTGTTTGTTTGTTTCATCTTGTGTCTTGTCTTTTCTTGTCTAGCAAAGTAGGTACTTTTTTATTGAAGTATAATTGATTTACAATATTGTGTTAGTTTCAGGTGTACAGCAAAGTGATTTGGTTATATATATATATATATATATATGTATATATCTATATTCTTTTTTTTATTCTATTCCATTATACTTTATTACAAGATACTGAATACAGTTCCCTGTGCTATACAATAAATCCTTGCTGATTATTTTGTATATGGTAATGTGCATCTGTTAACCCCCTACTCTCAATTTATCCCTCCCACCCCCTTTCCCCTTTGGTAACCATAAGTTTGTTTTCTATGTCTGTGAGTCTGTTTCTGTTTTGTAAATAAGTTCATTTGTATCTTTTTTTTTTCGTAGATTCCACATATAAGTGATATCATATGATATTTGTCTTTCTCTGACTTACTTCACTTAGTATGATAATCTCTAGGTCCATCCATGTTGCTAATATACATATATATGACATGTCACATCTTCTTTATCCATTCATCTGTCTCTGGACACAGGTTGCATCCGTGTGTTGGCTATTGTAGCATTGAACATTGGGGTGCATGTATCTTTTCGAATTATAGTTTTCTCCAGGTATATGCCCAGGAGTGGCATTGCTGGATCATATGACAACTCTAGTTTTTTAAGGAATCTCCATCCTGTTCTCTGTAGTAGCTGCACCAATTTACATTCCCACCAACAGTGTAGGAGGGTTCACTTTTCTCCACACCCTCTCCAGCATTTATTATTGTAGACTTATTGATGATGGCCATTCTGACTGGTGTGAGGTGATACCTCACTGCAGTTTTGATTTGCATTTCTCTGATAATTAGCAATGTTGAGCATCTTTTCATGTGTCTGTTGGCCATCTGTATGTCTTCTTTGGAGAAATGTCTACTTGGATCTTCTGTCCACTTTTTGATTTGGTTGTTCGTTTATTTGTGTGTTTTTGATATTAAGCTGTATGAGCTGTTTGTATATTTTTGAAATTAAACCCTTGTCGCATCATTTGCAGATATTTCCTCCCAGTCCATAGGTTGTCATTTCGTTTAGTTTATGGTTTCCTTTGATGTACAAAAGCTTATAAATTTGATTAGGTCCCATTTGGTTTTTGTTTTGTTTTATTTGTTTTGTATTTCTTTTGCCTTGGGAGACTGGTCTAAGAAAATATTGCTACAATTTATGTCAGAGAATGTTTTGCCTATGTTCTCTTCCAGGAGTTTTATGGTGCATGTCTAATATTTAAGTCTTAAGCCATTTTGAGTTTATTTTTGTGTATGGTGAGAGGGTATGTTCTAACTATATTGATTTACATGAAGCCATCCAGCTTTCCCAACACCACTTGCTGAAGAGACTGTCCTTTCCCCATTGTATATTCTTGCCTCTTTTATCAAAGATTGATTAACCATAGGTGTGTGGGCTTATTTCTGGGCTCTCTGTTCTGTTCCATTGATTTATATTTGTGTTTTTGTGCCATTACCACCCTGTTTTGATTACTGTAGCTTTGTAGTATTGTCTGAAGTCTGGAAGGGTTATGCCTCCAGCTTTGTTTTTTACCTCAGGATTGCTTTGGCAATTCTGGGTCTTTTGTGGTTCCATATAACTTTTAGGATTATTTGTTCTAGTTCTGTGAAAAATGTCATGGGTAGTTTGATAGGGATCACATGAAATCTGTAGATTGCTTTGGGTAGTATGGCCATTTTAACTATATTAATTCTTCCAATCCAAGAGCATGGGATATCTTTCCATGTCCTTGAATCATCTTCGATTTCCTTTATCAGTGTTTTATATAGCTCTCAGTATATAAGTCTTTCAGCTCCTTGGTTAGGTTTAATCCTAGGTATTTTTAATGTGATTTTAAATAGGATTTTTTTTTACTTTCTCTTTTTGATATCTTATTGTTAAAGTAAAGAAATGCAACAGATTTCTGAATATTGATCTTGTATCCTGCTACCTTGCTGAATTCATTTATCAGTTCTGCTAGGTTTTATATGGAGTCTTTAGGGTTTTCTATGTATAGTATTATGTCATCTGCATATAATGACAATTTTACCTCTTCCCTTTTGACTTGGATGCCTTTTTATTTCTTTTTCTTGTCTGATTGCTGTGGTTAGGACTTCCATTATGGTGTTGAATAGAAGTAGTGAGAGTGGGCATCCTTGTCTTTACCAAGAATTTAGCAGGCTGGCTTTCAGCTTTTCACCATTTAATATTATGTTGGCTGTGGGTTTGTCATAAATGGTTTTTATTATGTTGAGATATGTTTCCTCTCTGCCCACTTTGGCAAGAGTTTTTATCATGAATGGATGTTATATTTTTTCAGATGCCTTTCTGTCATATGTGCAGATGATCATGTGGTTTTTCTCTTTTGTTGATGTGTATCACATTTATTGATTTGCATATTGATTTGCATATCATGAATCTAACTTCATCATGGTGTATGACCCTGGAATGAATTCAGCTTCAGCATAGTGTATGATCCTTTTTATATGTTGTTCAGTTCAGTTTGCTAATATTTATTGAGGATTTTCTTATCTATATTCATTAAAGATATTGGCCTGTAGTTTTCTTTTTTGGTGGTGTCTTTGGTTTTCGTATCAGGGTGATAGTGGCTTCGTAGAACGTCTTTGGGAGTGTTCCCTTTGCTTCAATCTTCTGGAAGAGTTTGAGAAGGATAAATATAAATTCTTCCTTGTATGTTTGGTGGAATTCCCCAGTGAAGCCATTCGTTCCTGGAATTTTGTTTGCAGGGAGTTTTTGTTTGTTGGTTTTAATTACAGATTGTATTTCACTTCTGGTGCTCAGTCTGTTCAAGTTATCTGTTTCTTCTTAACTCAGTTTTGGCGGGCTGTGTTTCTAGAAACTTGTCTATTTTTTCTAGGTTGTCCATTTTATTGGCATATAACTTCATAATATTTTCTTGTGGTATTTTGTATTTGTGTGGTATCAGTTGTTATTTCTCCTCTTTCATTTCTTATTTTGTTTATTTGGGTAATCTCTCTTTTCTTCTTGGTAAGTCTGGCCAGAGGTTTTTCAGTTTTGTTTATCCTTTCAAGAAACAAACTCTTGGTTTTATTGATTTTTTTTTCTGTTGTTTTTTATCTCTATTTTATTTATTTCCTCTCTGATCTTTATTATTTTCTTCCTTCTGCTAAGTATAGGTTTTGTTTGTTTTTCTAATTCTTTTAGGTGGTAGGTTAGGTTGGGTGGTAGGCTAGGTTATTTGAGATTTTTCTTGTTTTTTGAGGAAGGCCTGTATTGTTATGACCTTCCTTCTTAGAACAACTTTTGCTGCAACCCATAGATTTTTTTATGGTTGTGAGAGCAGGTACTTTTTGAAATACACTTGGATACGAGATGCCAGAGAAGATCACCTCTTAGACTCATGTGAGGAGGTAGGACTTAAGTGTCTACTTGGGATGTAGAAAGCCCCAAGATAAGGTCGATCCCACCTGAATATTGGCACTTGAACATAGAGAAAAAGCCTGATAATCTGAACATTTAAATTGTTCTTTAGCTCATCAGAGAGCTGTAGTAGCAAGGCAGTCAAATAATCTGAATTCCAAAGACAGACAGGACCTTCCACTGAACAGAGGCCACAGGGACTATTCCATGAGAGAGAGAGGTTACACTACCAGCAACAGGAGTTGGAAACTGTCCACGTTCCCCAGGCCCGAGGAGGGGCTGCAGGTTAGGCCCCAGACTAAGAGGGTCTACACTCACTGGTGCTCAGAAGAAAGAGCTGGGGCGTCTGGGGCAGGAGGTCTCAGGGCCCCCCATGGTGCAGCTGTGCTGCAGGGTGAAGCCGGGGCGGGGACAGCACAGTCTCTCCCCGCAGTGGACACGCCCTGCCCCTGGAGAGCCATAAAAGCGGGTCACCCTCGCCCCAGGGCGTGGACTGCACAGTATCCTTCCCCAGCCGGTTTCCTTCTAGAGCTGAGACAGAAGTAAAATTGTCGACAGGAGGGAAGGTAGGACCCCTCTTGAGCAGAGGGACAAGCAGAGCCAAGGTACTCCAGGAGAGGGTAGGTAACACTCACACCTGCAGGAGAATCACAGACAGAAGACACAGTTTGGCCACCACGGATGCTCAAGAGGACACACCCACAGGCCTAGGTGCCCTCAGCCTGCTGAAGAGATGGAACTAGTGGGCCACTGGTCGAGATGAAGTGAGATCATGAAACAATTCAGTTAATTCAAAAGGCAGGAGAAAGAAGAATGGGGAATCAATGGGACAAGTAGAATATAACTAACACTATGGTCGGTTTAAATCCAGTCCTGTTGATACGTACAATAAATGTAAATGTAACGCTAAATATATAGGCACCTAATAATGGAACTTTAACACACATGAAGCAAAATGGATAAAACTGAAAGGAAAAATAGATCTGCTCTATAGTTGAAGACTTCAACATCTGTCTCTCGGGCATCAATAGAACAGGCAGTCATAGAAATCAGTAAGGTTACAGGAGACTTGAATGACACTGCTAACCGGCGTGGCGTAATTGGATTTATTGAACACACCACCTGCAAGAGCCCAGAGCACTTCACCCAGGCAGCCTGCATCCTGCATCCTGGACCATGCAACAAACTTCAGCAGATCTGAAATCACATGATATATGTTATCAAAGAGAAATAGAAGTAAAATAGAACTGGATAGCAGAATGCTATATGGACAGTTCCAGAAATATTTGTAAAGTAGACCACACACCTCAATAAGCCATGGGTCAAAGTGGCAGTCATGCATGAAATTAAAAAACAAAGTACTATTTATAAAATAGATAAGCAACAAGGATATATTGTATAGCACAGGGAATTATACGCAGTATCTTATAATAGCCTATAATGGAATATAATCTGCAAAAATTACTGAATCACTATGCTGTATACCTGAAACTAACACAGTATTGTAAATAAACTATACTTCAATTAAAAATAAAAATAAAATAGCTCTGGAATACAATAGACACTTAATAAATATTTGCTGAATAAATAAATCATGGTCAATAAATGTGAAAAAATATTTTGAATTGAGCCAACATGAAAGTATAATACGTCAAAACTTATGGGACTCCACTAAAACAGTGTTAGTGGGAAATTTAAAGAATTGAAGGTTATATTATAAAACAAGAAAAGGTTCAAACCAATAGTCTAAGCTTCTACTTTAAGAACCTAATAAAAGAAGAGAAAACTGAATGCAAAGCAAGCAGAAGGGAGGGAATCTTATCTCTTAAAGATTGTAAAGCAGCTATACTCCAATAAAAAAAATAAATAAATATAAAGATAAGAGCCCAAATAAATGAAATTAAAAACAAAAAAGTAGAAAACACTAAAGAAACCAAAAAAATACTTGAAAAGGTCAAGATCATAGACAAAACTCTATTCAGACCCGTCAAGAAAATAAGAGAGAAGACATATATTACTTTAGACATTATTTTAAAAGATAAGGGTTTGTCGTGAAGAACTCATGCCAGTTAATTTGATAACTTAAATGAAGTAGACAAGTAATTTCAAAGATATAGACCTAAGCTTACTCAGGAAGAAATTCATACCCTGAGTAGACCTATATTCTTTTTTCCTATATATTTTAAGGTAATTTAATTTATAATTTAAAACTTTCACACAAAGAAAACTCCAAGCCTAGATGACTTCACTGGCAAATTCTGAGAAACATGTAAGGAAGAAGTTCTACCCAAATCACCCAGATAGTGGGAGAGGAAATAACGCATTCCAACTCATTTTATGAGGTTCACATTATTGTGACAAAATTTAGTGCATTAAATGAAAACAACAAAACATCATGACCAAGATCAAAGATTTAAATAAATGGAGACATACTCCATGTTGGTGGGATTCGAGGCGCCCTGTTGCCAAACTACTATTTGTCTCCCAAATTGTTCAGTAGACTCCACACATTAACAATCAAAATCCCCACAGGATTTTGTTTTTGCTTTTGGTAGAAGTTGGCAAACTGATTCTAAAATGTATGTGAAAAAACAAAGCAGCAAGAACGGCCAAAACAATTTTGAAAAAGAATGAAACGTTGGAAGATTCACATAACCTGATTTCAAGATCCAAGTTAGCTTTTAATGAAGTCTGTGCAAACCGATGAAGAAGTTACAGAAGAAGTTAACTTCTTCCTTGAGGAAGTTCCCTAGCTATTCTTATATATTAGTCTATCCTTGGTTCTAACCTGTTTGTCACAGTTTCCCAATAACTTAGAAAATGTACTTATCAAATCTGAACATCCAGCAAGCTTCAGAAGAATGGATTCTTCGTGAATGACACAGTGAGACTCAGGCTGGTCAAAATATGCCATGGCATAACTTAGAAGCAGCAAGCTTTAAATAAACATAAACATTTATAAAGACTTCTTTTTAGATCCCAGAAATCACAGACTGAGGGACCTGATTTGAAAGCAATTCATGTGAAAAGCAAACTTAATCTAGTTTCCAGTATGCCAGCTAGAGACAGCAGTGTGGGTTACTGTTAAGATATCAGTGCAAACTTGTTTAATGGGCACATCCAGATGTAGGGGTGCAACCATAGAACAGACAGGGTGGTGATGGTACTTATCCCACGTACTATGGAGAATGATTTAAGGAATTAAGATATTTAACCTGAAGAAAGTGAAACGTTGCTAGTCCAGAGAGGTGAGTGTTGTAAAGTTGGAGGGTCGCCATATGGAATAGAAATGAGATTCTTAAAGTTCTCATAAATACAGGTCTCCAAAAGACATAGGTGACAATCCATGCACAGGCCCTTTGTTGAAAGAATTTGAATTTTCAGCAGTAAAAAGACTGTCCTTCCCAGCAGGGGCTTCCCAGGGACCTTTGGACACTGTCAGACTTTGCAGAGAAAGTGTCTCTGAGTTGAGAACAGTAACAGGTAAGGGGGTCATTCCAGAGTGCTGGTGCTGTGAAAATGGTTTTTATTCTTTTTAGCAAATAACTAAATAAATGCAATCATACTCTTTATTCAGTTTAAAAGATTGATAGGTCAAAAAAGAAATTCCAAAGTTAGAAAGAAATGAAAGGACATTAGAATAGTCCTTTTGCCCTAAACATAAAACAATTCAGCCCTATTTACAAAGAGAAATATGTTAGCGAGTAGAAATGAAGTCTGCCATCTGGCTAGTCATGAATGTTGTCATTCTTTACAAAGGTGGTCTTTAGAATTATCTGCTAACCTCCAAAAAGGATAAACTCTACTTAAACAAAATTACAACAGCCTTGATTTCATTGGGCCATATTAGTCCGATATTTACCATATGATCTGTATCAACAGAATCTCATCTAATCCAAGATTTTGCGTTTGTATAGGCTTGGCTCTGTGTGGTGAGAGTACAGAGTTTCTTTAAAGTTCTTTGTTCGCAAGTTGGCTTTTTTTTTTTTTTTTTAAAGGATAGTTTGAATTGGTATCGCTTAAGTAAATTGTCTAAGGTGGGTCACTGAAATTGTCCTAAATAAACATATTCACGACATTTTCAGTATTTCAGATAAAAATATTATTTATTAGGGAAACAATCTTGATGTATCATCAGTCGTCTTGGCAGGAATATTATATCTCGCAACATTTCTCCCTATTATTAAAAGCAGGATACATTTCTCTTGGTGGATTTCAGCCTTTTAGGGAAAACTTACATGAAGATCAATGGTCAGAAGAAATGCTTGCTTTGTTGAAATGTATTGTTTGTAAATTCAGCAGTAAGAGCCACTGTATGTGTGATAGCACATATTCTGTAGGCATTTTTGTTCTTAATGTGTTAAAACGAAAATGCAAAAGCATCCACCGTATAAATGCTCATTTCACTCTGCCCAGATGCAGAGCAATCACTTCCCCACCATCGTGAGGAGGAAGCTTCTCATCCTGGAAATACGATTAGGCCCCGTGATAGGATAATCTGTGCACCTTAGGACGCACTCTTAGAGAATACCATGGTGTGGAGCTCTGTCTGGGAAAAAGTGTCGTCCACAGAACATGATAAATTACACAGTATTATCTAATTCCTACATATGGCTGATGATAACGATTTTTCTTCTCTGGAGATAGTCAAACAAAAAAGTATAAATCCAAGCTAAATTACATTTGGAAATAGATGGGATTTGCTAAGTGAATACAAAGGAAATTTTGAAAAATTTGGCAAATCAAAATTATTTACATATGAAAATATCTCTTTAGGAAAAATCATATATTATGTGCTAAAATCATAAACTATGACAAATCATTCTCTGTTTTTTCAGCTTGTAAGAAAGCAAACGATATTCACTCCAGTTCTACAGTATTTAGATTATGTGTAAAGAAAAGACACAGGGAGATCAGTTCGGTGCTTTGTGATGACCTAGAGGGGTAGGATGGGCGGGGGAGTGGGAGGGAAGTTCAAGAGGGAGGGGATATGTGTATATATATGGCTGATTCACTTTGTTGTACAGCAGAAACTAACACAATATTGTAAAGCAATTATAACCCAATAAAGATGTAAAAAAAGAAAAAGAAAAGACTATAGGACATATCAACCAGTAATTTTTGAAAAGCTGGAGACATTATACTAAGTTTCTTAAAAAAATTAATTAAGCTGTGATTATTTTTTAAATAAGGGGTAGTAATTAAAGACTGTTGAGAATTGTACTGTTTCCGCATTTTTCTAAAGTGCCATTTGTTTTGAATAACAATAATTCAGATTCAGTGAATTTGGGGAAATTTAAATCTTACATTTATGGGCTACTAACTTTTTTTTTCTAAAAAAGAAAGATGCTCAGTATTAGATGAAAAGTGTTAGCAGTGTGTTCTCGGAATTATTTACATTTTGTCCTAGGATTTTTTTTCTGTCGGGAGTGAAGTATATACAGGGGCTGTTATTCTCACTCTCAGATTTGCAGTGGGTGTCAGGCACAGAATGTGGTAATATATGGGGCGTAGTTGGTGCTACAAGCTCTATAGATTTACTGCTATCCAGAGCCAGTCACGTAGCCCAGAGACAAGCTGGCCACAATGTACTATCCTAACATACTTTTCTGATTCTAAAATGATGCTGTTTTTGCTGTTTTTCCTCTTGTTTTCTCTGAATACTGACCTGAAACCTTTTATTTTTTCCTATTGTAAAGCCTACTGGTTATTGAAGGCAGCTCTGTTTTACAAAAAGTAATTGCAATGTAGAACTTTTAACCATAAACAAAATATGACTTGCTACCAGAGAAACCAAGTACATGGCACAATGTAAGTGCTTGTTAAGTGCTATTAAATGTGGTTTAACTCACTGAACAGCTCCAGTGCCTGCCAACCTCTGGGTGCCCATTACCTGCCAGGCAGTGTCCCAGCCACTTTACATGCAACCAGACGAGGCTGGTACCAAACCCAGGTTCGGCTGCTCGAAAGGCCAATACTCGAGAGACAAGTGTTGGTGGACAAGGAAGAGGTGCTTTATTCAGGAGGCCAGCGACCTGGGAAGGAGGTGGCCTAATGTCCTCAGACGGTCTCCAAGTTGCCAGTTAGGAGACAAAGGTGTGAAAGGCCGCATGGGGGCGCTGCAGGGGACATGAGCAGCTCGGGCACAATTCTCGGACTGCTTGGCATCCAGGTGAAGTTTCGAGCGTCACCAGCCTTCTGGTTTCCACCAGTCTGGGGTCTAGGTGCTTGAGGTCAGCAGTTTCCATCTGACGGGGTCTGCTTCCTGTCAAAGCAGTTTAGGGATGCGTGTCAGGCAGCCTGGTGACTCTGCTCTGTGTCTGGTTTACGGTCCAAAATGTTATGAGTTTCCCGGCCCAACAAGTACTCTTTGTCTCTGCATCTTCACCTTCCTGGTCCTAACTCTTGAGCCAGCCTTTTGAGACTCAGGGGAGGCCTGGGAGACTAAAGCTTTTCTACAAACCAGAGGCAGGCAGAGGACATCCGGGGGGGTCCGTCCCGGGAAGGCCCCCTAGGGCCCTGCTCGGTTACATACAGACCTTATCTTATGTCAACACAGCAGGTCTTCTAATTACTTCTTATTATCTCCTTTTCAGAAGGCAGGAGATGGTCTTAGGGAGTGGGTATATAGTAATTAAATCACTTGTCAAAGATTAAATGTTTAAGGAAATCTCCATTTAGAACTAGCTTAATTTGACTATTACTTTAACAATAGATAAGTTAATTCCAGAGTTCAGGGTACATGCTCCTGAAAAACTTCACTGTTGGTAAAAACAAAAACTAAATAAATGAATATAGGGATTGCTGACACTTCAAGTCTGCATTTCCTTTAAGCTCTAGATAAACAAACAAAACAAAATAAAGTCAAATGTTATCTTCTTAATAAGCCCAGCAACACTTTTAATGAAGGTTTCAGTTTTGATCTTAGTCTCAGCCCTTCTTCAAACTCTGGAGCAATAAGACAGGACATTTTGATTTTCTGGTCAGGCCATTTGCTCTCCTCCTGACCTGACTCTGCCCCAAACACTAGAGGCTGCTAAGGAATGGAGGATAAGATAGATTTACAGAGAAGGAGGCGAAAAAAGGAAAGCTGCAAAGACAAACTCATATTCCTGTTAAGGTGTGGTGCTCCCATTATATGAGTTGGGGCATTCTCGTATAATCCAGATTAAAACGTAAATTGAAAAAAACATTTGACTTAGTGACTCTAAAATTGGACATACCTTGTGACCCAATAAGTCCATCACTCAAAAACAGTCCTCAGTGTATATTTAGAGCCCTCCACAAGAATTTCAGTTACGGGAGCACAGAACAACTGGCTTGGCATTCTCTTTATTGAAATGATAGCTCTTCCCTGTTATTCGAATGAATGAGTGAATAATTGATTGCTTGACTGATTGACTGATTTAGACTTCAAGTCCATTATTTTATCATATTTCACTGAATCAAAAATGTACAAATGACTCTCCATTATTTTATACGACACTGAGAAAAACTGCTCTTTTTACTTTTAAAATGTCCTAGTAGCCAATTTTTAAAACATTCAATACCTGAGAAAATATGTGCATCTTACAATTGATGGCCTACAAATAACACAGAGCAAAATAGAGCTCAGTATAAACCTCTGTTTCACAGACTCTTCTTATAGGGAAGCAGATCACTTTTTGCATGTTGTGAAAGGTTTTTATTTGACAAGTCTTTATAGTAAAGATAAGTAAAGGCAAACTTTGCAGGAAAACAATTCAACAATATGAGTCCTAATACCCTGTTTTTATGTCAGAAACAGGACAGGAAAACACTGGAAGCCATGACAAAAGATAGGGCAAGGTCAAATCTGATATTTCTCGAGACTTATCAAATGGACTGTTTGCTTAGGTACTTTTTTAGTCGTATAATAGTGTCCTTTTTTATTTCCGTGGGTCATAGATAAGTCTAAATCCTTAGCTTTCTTATGAGCGTGGAAATAAAATGCATAGCACAATGTCTGAATAAATGAAATCTTTCAAGGCAAACGATTATTCCATAGTTCCACCTAATTAAATCTGATTGCATTTTTAGGGAGACTAATATAACGAATTTGGTATTTTCTTCCTGGTAGAGTAGGTCTCAATTACTTGTTTCCCATCGGCAATACAGCTTCAGTAAAGTGTATCAATTGGGGTAATTTCCCCTGTGAGGGTATGAGAGGTCCCATCAAACTACAGATAAAATACTGGGATTTATAATCTCCTGAAACGTGTATGGAGGTAGGTGCTCCAGGGTTGATGAGTGAGTGAATAGTTCAGAGTCACGCCATTAGCAAATTAACTTAGACCAGTCAGGTGTGATCCTGTATCTTTATTTTATTTAACTTTTTAAAATTTTAAGCAAAGAAACCTGTCACAGAAACCCTAGCAGACTTACCATCCTGTCTTTGGTCACAGCTGGGTTACATGCTGGCTCAGAGTCATGTCACTGGAAAATTAACTTAGACCATCGGGCATGACCGCTTTGGAGCGAGAAGTTGGACCGGGGGGGGCGGACCCAGGCCCTGCAGGTGTGGAGGGAGGGAGAGGTGGCAGCTCCCTCAGGGCTCTCTGACCTGCTGTAGAAGGTTCGGGGTTGGGCCCGTGGTGGGCAGCTCTGGGACGGGCTGCTGAGAGGGGGCTCCCTCAGGACGTGGCGCCGTGGGGAGGTCTGAGGCCCAGGGGCCACGTCTGGATGGGAGGAGGGCGGGGCATGGAGAGGAGCAGGGCGCCGGGCGGGGGCGCTGTCACTGGGAGGGGTGTTGGAGTCTCCATCCCAGAGAACCCTGAAAGGCGGCTCAGCTCGGGGCCCCATCTGACCAGTGGCCACAGTTGGTGGGCGCTGTGCATGGGGTGTGCAAAGCACGCAGGCTCTAAGTGGGCAAGAATTGGTGTGTTCTGGCTACTTTTAAATGATTGGATTGTGAAAATTGGAGTCTGGTGTCAGTGGGCTTTGGAGGTGAGGGTCTCAGCCTGCCGTGGAGAAAGCAGCAGCCTGCGGGCAGCACCACCTTGGCGTGTTAACTGACACCTGTGCCATCCAGTCACCTATTGGGTCCAGTGAACAAGCTGCAGGTGCCAAGGGTTCTCACAGGGGGACGAGGGACGGGCACGTCTTTAACCTGGTCGGGGTCAGCCTGTCTGTCTCCCTGCTGACCCCCCGTGGTATTTATTACACCAGTGCTGCCTGACGCTTAAGTCGAGCGCTGAGGAAGAATGGGAGCGTTTTCACAGGGCACCACGCGATCGCCCTCGGTGAGGGTATGCAGATTATTACGACAAGACAGCTCCGCAGTCTCGGGGAATCATACAGTGCAAGTGCATTTCCTGCCCCCGGAGCAGTCCAGCCAGACGCAGGTCACTCACCTTTCAGGTGCTGATGCAGACACCCAGCACCTTTCCTCCCCGTCTCTGCCATAGCATCCTCTGCCAGAGCCTCGGGATTCGGTCAGGAGAAGAGGGAAGATGGTGGAGAAAAGATGAACCTGCCCCCGAGTGTCCCAGCTTGACTTGCATTCCGTTGCTAAAAGTGCAGAACTAAAGAAAAGACTTTAAATGTTCATATTACCTTGCAAGTAAAGTTCTTAAATATGTTATAAATTGAATCAGCTGATTTAGAAAGCACAAAGAAAGATTAGAGCGTTAGTCCCAGTACAGGCTCGTGAGGAAACAGAATGAACCCTGAACATATCTCAGTGACATTTGCGTGGGGTGATATTTGCAAATACTTCCTAAGTATTTTTTTTTTTTTGGTTAGTTATTTGCTATTGTAAACTTATTTGTTTTCTGTTTTTCCCATTAACATAATAGAAAGGGGAAAATGTGAGCTCTCTCATTTTCTTAAAAAGCTATTAAACCAGCTGAAAGCTCTTAAAACAGAATAGATCCGTTTTTGTTATTTTTTTTAAAATACCTTTCTCTACTTTTGTATTAACTTTCTGTGGTGAAAGGCCTGGAACGTACTCACTTTTTTAGATGGATTGTAACAGAAGACGTTTTTGTACTTAAGGAAAAAAGGATGGTGATTTCAAGAACAGAAGGTTTTTAGGAACCCACTGTTACCACGATTTCTACCTCGTCATGATAGAAAGTGAGTCTGGAGCATGGAAGTGTCTTTTCAGAGGACAGTTAGGAACCCAAGAAACAATCAGCCAGTTCTCAGCACGAACGCCAAAAATCTCCTGAAGGAATTGTGACCTTGCTTCTGAAACTACACAATCGTAGGCCTGAAAATCTCAGAGATATTTAATAATAACAGCTATAATTTATCGGGCGTCTTGCTGGTGAGATAGTGTTCAAAGTGATTGGTACGAGATAAACCCTTTAGTCCCCATAATGATGCCGTGTGATAACTCCTGATACACACTTTGAGACGAGAAGACTGAGAGGCAGAGAGATTCTCCAGTTCATCCAACTTTATTCCATTGGTTAGTGTATTTTTCAGCTCAGTTGTAACTCCTGTTTGGTACTTTCTTGTATTTTCTCTCTCTCTGTTGAAGTTCTCAGTGTGTTCACCCATTTCTTCTCTTGAGCTCCATGAGCAATTTTATGACTCTTACCTGGAACTCCTTATTAGTTAGATTGCTTATCTCCATTTTGTTTGCTTCTTTGCCTGAGGTTTTGTCTTGTTCTTTTGACTGAAACACATTTCTTCGTCTCCTCATTTTGCTTTACTCTCTGTATTTATTTCGCTGTCTTCGGTAAGTCAGCTACCTCTCCCAGTCTTGAAGGAGTGGCCTGAGGGAGCTGTCCTGTGGGCTCAGAAGCACAGCCCTGCATGGCCACCATGGCCAGGGGCTCACGGGTGTCCCCAGGTGGCTGCACACGCCCTCCTGTCTGGTGGGTCAGGGCTGTTGTGGTGCCCTGGTGCTGACAGGTGCTGGCGGGTGGGATTTTCACCTGACCGGCTGTGAGGCCCTTGTGCAGCCCGGGTGTAGGTGGGGGTCTCAGTAGGCCCACCCACCGGTGTGAGCAGGTTAGAGGGAGGATCCCCAGATGGGGCCACCAGTGCTGGTGTCAGCAGGTGCCTGAGATCACGAAAGCGGCCAGGGTCTCAAACCCCAGTGAACATCCCGACCGGTTTCTCCCTCTGTGACAGATGCTTCAAGATTAGTGAGCGGGTCCCCTTCACGGAAGGTCCGTGCCCTTTTCAGTCGGGTGTTTGTGTGCTGGTTTGGGGTTAAGTGAGTCTACACAGGAGCCTGTAAAGACCAGGTTTTCTGTTCCCTGTAGTTCTGTCGTTTTCCTTGGATGTATTATTCCTCACTGGTTTCCAAAGTCAGGAGTTCTGGATTCGCCTCTTTCCTGTGCAGGAACTAAGGATTGTGGTACCTGATGTGGAGCTGGAATCCCTTGTTCCTCGGGGAAAATAACTGTGTTTGTGATCCTTCCTGGTGGTGGATCGCCGGACGGGGCTGCAGTGTTTTCCCACCTCGGCAAGTCTGCATCCCAGCCTCTCCTGCCATCTCAGTGCTGCCCTTTTACCCTTTGTTGTAGAGACGCTGTCCATCCAGTGTTCAGTCCCTTTGAGACCCCTCTCCCTAGAGTGCTCTTCCAGCTTCTTTGAGAAAACACATATGCAAACCCTTTGTTTTTCATTGGATTACTTGTCACCTTATTACTGAGTTGTAGGAGGTCTTTATGTATTCTGGCTCCCTGTCCTTTATCAGCTATATGATTTGCAAACATGTTTCTCTCAGGCTGTGACCTATCTTCTTACATTCTTGATGGTATCTTTTGAAGTGCAACAATTTCTGTCTTTTATGAGGTCTGATTTATCAATTCATTTTATTGCTAGTGTTATTGGTTATGTAGCTAAGAAGTCATCACCTAACCCAAGGTCATGAAGATTTACTCCTTTTTTTTTTTTTTTTTTTTTGCTGTTTCTGTTTTCATTTTTGAAGACCTTAAATTTGGGTGTGTGGTCCATTTTAAGTAAATGTTTCTGTTTGGTGTGAGACTTGGCATCTTTGTCAAAAATCAAATGATTGTAAATATATGGGTTTATAGGACCACAAATATAAGTGTTTATATCTGGAGTCTCAATTTTCTTCCCTTGATCTAAAATGTCTGTCTTTATACCCATACTATACTGTAGCATTTTGTTAAATTTTGATATCAGGAAATGTAAGCCCTCCAACTTTGTTTTTTGTTTTTTAAACATTGTTTTGGCTATTGGAGATCCTCTGTGTTTGCATATAAATTTTAGAGTTGGCTTGCTTGTTTTTGAAAGAGAGTCTGCTGGAATTTTGATAGGTATTTTATCAGATCTGTGTGTGAATTTGGAGAGAACTGACATCTTTTTAATTTCTTTTAGCAATATTCTCTAGTTTCAGTGTGTACTTGTTTTATTAAATTTATTCGTAAATATTTCATTCTTTCTGATACTTTTGTGAATGGAATTGTTTTCTTGATTACATTTTGGATTGTTTGTTATTAGCAGCATAGAATCATAATGGATTTTTATAATGGATTATGTATCCTTGTGACCTTGTAAACTCCGTTATTAGTTCTTGTAGTTGTGTGTGTGTTCCAATAAAGACAGTTTTACCTTGTCCCTTTCCAGTCCTGATACCTTTTATTTATTTTACTTGTCTCATTTCTCTAAAACCTCCCACACAAAGTTGAGTGTGAGTGTAAGAACAAACATCCTTGCAGACTTTCACCATCAATTACAGTGTAAGTTGTAGGGTTTTTGTAGATGCCCTTTATCAGGTTGAAGACGTTCCCTCTTATTTCTAGTTTGTTGAGATTTTTTTATCATGAATTGGACTTTTGATTTTGTCAAATGATTTTTCTGCATTCATTGAGATTTTCATGTGTTCTTTTTCCTTAACAACTATAATTTTGAGATACTGACAATTAAAGAGAACTGGAATTTGGCTTTTCTTCCTTTATTTTTCCCAAATACTAGTAGTACCATGGTGTGCTAAAATTCAATGGAAAATTCACTATTAAGAATACAATGCCAACGAATGGACTTTTATAATTCAAATTATAGTGAGGCCTAGAGACTTTTAAAAAGCACCTAATGTCCTGGTTAAACAATTTTCATTTATAAGTCTCTTTCAGTTATAAACATAAGAAATTCACAAGGTTCTGTTTTAAATTGTTGATTGGAAACCATTTTAAGGGTCCTGTCTATAGTTGCAATGAGACTCATACTAAGCTAACAGGTTTTTAAATTAATTTTAGTATAAGTATGAGTTTATATGTTCACAGATGAATTTTTAAAAGAAGTATAAGTCTTCGGTGCAATGTTTAATAGCAGCTTTTAGCATGAGGTGTGATAAGTGAAGTATCTATTTTTGTTGACAGAGGGGTAGAGGGATTTAATGGATATGATGATTCAAGTTTACATTACGTACAAAACAATACAACCCATAACTAATGACCTAAATAAAACTGCATAAATCAAAAACAAAGTAAGTTAAACCTAATTCTACCGAGGGAAACAATGAAATTACTTCTTTTTAAAAATGTACACACTACTATATATAAAATAGATAACTACTAAGAACCTGCTGTATAGGACAGAGAACTCTACTCAGTACTCTGTAATGGCCTATATGGGAAAAGAATCTAAAAAAGAATGGGTATGTGTATATATATAACTGATTCACTTTGCTGTACACCTGCAACTAACACAACATTGTAAACCAGCTATACTCCAATAAAAATAAATTTAAAAAAATGTATAATTATTTCACAGCTCTGATCCGTGTACCAGAAACCACAGTGCTAGTTATTATGCTCAGACACTGGTTCTCGGCAGGAAACGGGTGTTGGGTCCTATAACAACAGCTCATGTCTACTGAGCACCTTTATAATTACAGGCACTTTATCAAAGGAGTTAAAAGCTTTGACTATTTTAGTTCCCAAAGCAATTATCTGGTGAAAGTATTTATTAACCCTGTGATCTTGAACAAAGTAACTCTTTGTGCTTTGGTTTTTTATTTTTAAAAATGAAGGTATAAGTAGTAACCTACCTCATAGGATTGCTGAATTAAAAGGGTCACTAATTGTAAAGGCTTTATAACAATAGCAGCCACGTTGCATGCACTAACTCACTCAGTTCCCTTACTTTGTATTGTAGTGTTCTGTTGCTATGTGTATGTTTATCAATTACTGTTATATTTTCTTTTCTTTTTTTTCTTTTTTACTTTTTTAAAAAATTGTTTTCTTGGAGTATAATTGTTTTACAGTATTGTGTTAGTTTCTGCTGTACAATGAAGTGAATCAGCTATTTGTATACCTATATCCCCTCCCTCTTGGACCTCCCTCCCATCGCACCCCCCTTCCTGCCCATCTAGATCGTCACAGAGCACCGAGCTGAGCTTTCTGTGCTTTATAGCAGGTTCCCACTAGTTATCTATTTTACACATGGTAGTGTATATACGTCAATCCTAATCTCCCAATTCGTCCCACCCTCTCCTTCCCCACCGTGTCCACGTCTGTTCTCTATGTTATGCATCTCTATTCCTGCCCTGCCATTAGTACCATTTTTCTAGATTCCATATATATGCATTAATATACGGTATTTGTTTTCCTCTTTCTGACTTACTTCACTCTGTATGACAGACTCTAGGTCCATCCACATCTCTACAAATGACCCAGTTTCATTCCTTTCTGTGGCTGAGTAATAGTCCATTGTATATATGTGCCACATCTTCTTTATCCATTCCTCTGTTGATGGACATTTAGGTTGCTTCCATGAACTGGCTATTGTAAATAGTGCTGCAGTGAACATTGGGGTACATGTGTCCTTTTGAATTATGGTTTTCTCAGGGTATATGCCCAGTAGTGGGATTGCTGGGTCATATGATAGTTCTATTTTTAGTTTTTTAAGGAACCTCTGTACTGTTCTCCATAGTGGTTGTATCAGTCTACATTCCCACGAACAGTGCAAGAGGGTTCCCTTTCTCCACACCCTCTCCAGCATTTATTGTTTGTAGATTTTTTGATGATGGCCATTCTGACCAGTGTGAAGGTAATACCTCATTGTAGTTTTTTGATTTGCATTTCTCTAATAATTAGTGATGTTGAGCATCCTTTCATGTGCCCCTTGGCCATCCATATGTCCTCCTTGGAGAAATGTCTATTTAGGTCTTCTGCCCAGTTTTGGATTGGATTGTTTGGTTTTTTTTATATTGAACTCCATGAGTTGTTTGTATATTTTGGAGATTAATCCTTTGTCTGTTGCTTAATTTACAAATATTTTCTCCCATTCTGAGGGTTGTCTTTTCCTTTGTTTATGGATTTTTGCTGTGCAAAGCTTTTAAGTTTAATTAGGTCCCATTTGTTTGTTTTTGTTTTTATTTCCATTTGTCTAGGAGGTGGGTTAAAAAAGATCTTGCTGTGATTGATGTCATAGAGTGTTCTGCCTATGTTTTCCTCTAAGAGTTTTATAGTGTCTGGCCTTACATTTAAGTGTTTAATCCATTCTGAGTTTATTTTTGTGTTTGGTGTTAGGGAGTGTTCTAATTTCATTCTTTTACATGTAGCTGTTCAGTTTTCCCAGCACCACTTATTGAAGAGGCTGTCTTTTCTCCATTGTATATTCTTGCCTCCTTTATCAAAAATACGGTGACCATATGTGCGTGGCTTTATCTCTGGGCTTTCTATCCTTTTCCAGTGATGTTTTCTTTATCTACTGCTCCTCTTAAAATCCCTCTCTGTCCTTTAAACAGTTTTTCGTCTTGTGTTCCATTTTGTTTGATATTAATATTGTTATTCTGGTTTACTTTTGACTTGAATTGCCTGTTCCGTTTTTTTATGTATATTCCTTAATTTTTAATCTTTCTTAGAGCTCCTCTCTCCAGATTTAGTGGTTCCAACCTCAGCATGGATGGGGAGGTGCTGCTGACAGAGGGCCACTCAGGAATGGATAGTGTGTTTAGTTAAATAGTCTGCTTCTCACCCATCTCAGACTCTGGTTCCCTGATACTGCCCTGTGACCCTGAACTTCTGCTGCTGCCTGTCGGGGGCCGTTCTGCTGGGTCCCCACATGGTGCCATCTTGGGGGGGAATGTGTTCCCTTCAGAGCAAAGCAGGTTTGCCTGCAGCTCCTCAGTTCTGGGTCTTCCCTGTAAAACAGCACAGGGCACAGGCAGACCTCGCCTGCTCTTGTGTCCCCAGGTCCTGTCCCCTTGCCCTGAGTCAGGGCCCAGGAAAGAGCAGGGAAAGGATTTTGCTCTGGCTGCTCCTCTCTCTGTGCAATAAATTGGCCTTTCTTTCTGGCCCAGAGTCTGGGTCTTCTACCCAAGTCCATAAAACCGTGGAGGCTACTGTGTAAGCAGGGGAAGCGTCAGACCCTTCACAGCTTTGCCAGGCCTTCTGTCGTAGAAAATATCCACCCAGCACCGTGTGGAGGTAAAGGGGCACCAGGCCTCTTCACAGGTGCTGCACCCCAGTCCTCCCAGCTGGAGTTTTCTGCTCACACCAAAGCAGAAGCCTTCTGTCTTCTACGAGATCTGAATGGTGTTTTTCTGAATCGTTTTTATCCATACATACTCTTGCTTCTGTGGTTTCTCCAGGTTTGGTTTGGAGAAAGGAATAAGGATTATGTGCTGTATTAACATCTTGTCAGACCCCATAGGATGTCCATGATTTAAAATTAGTTATGCATTCATCTTAAGGTAAAGTGTGTGATCCGTATATAATTTCCTTTCCAATCAACACAGTGATATTATGTGGCTCCAGAGGAAACCTGTCCTCTCAGACAGAGAGAGAGAGAGAGAGAGAGAGAGAGAGAAATAACACATTTGGCAGACTGGAAAATTGCAGCCTTACAAAGCATACAGGATGCTTGATAAAAATGCTACTTGATGGCAGTGGAATTAGTTAAAAATCTGCAAGGCCAAAATGTACACACACATAAGAATCATTTTGGCATGAACTGACAGAATGAATAATGAAATTTATAGCACCAATTACCCAGGATGTACAAAGAAATTCGAAACAGCCTAGAGGAAAAACACATATTAAGAATCGCATAGGCATACACAGCTGAAATCGCATCTATGAACAAAAGACAATGCATATTTTAAAGCCAGAAAAGAGATTAAGGATAACATTTTTTAAAAAAAATATGGGCTATTTATATGAAAACGGCATTAAATGATTTTGAAATGAATTACTTTCATTTACAAAGAGGAGAGTAAATGACAAGATGAGCTGCAATTAAAGCAGAAATTAAGTTCATTTTTTAGGCAATTGCTTTATCTTAATAGAGGAATTATTTAGTTCCTACCAGATTACACAAGGTTTTCTTGAATCCGCTGTAATTGTAAGGATGCCGCAGCTTAATAGTAAGAAGAACACGACTGTAAAGCCAATAAATCACTAGATTTGATACATAGTTGTGGAATCTAGCAAACTGTGTGGATTTGGGTTACCAATGGAAATGCTCTGAACTCAGTTTCCTCTTCCTGAAAATGGGGATACTGTCTCTCAGGGCTGACTAGATGAGATACTGTTATCGAACCAAACTCAGGTCCGCTCGCCCATGTGCAGCGAAGCCAACCTACTGACACTGGGTTGTGGTGAAAAAAAGTGCGGTGTTTATTGCAGGCGCCAAGCAAGGAGTCCAGGCAGCTAGTGCTTCAAACACTCAAACTCCCCAGAGGCTTTCTGGGAAAGGCTGTTAAAGACAGGGTGAGGGAGGGGGGTTGTGGGGTGTGGTCAGCTGATGGACACCCTTCTGATTGGCTGGTGGGGAGTCAGCATCATCAGCCTTCTGGATCCAGCCGGTCTGGGGTCTGCGTGCTTGCGGGCAGCATGCAGTTAACTTCTCCCACCTGGTAGGGGCTTCAGTATCTGCAAAACAGCTCAAGGGACCCGGCTCAGAATATTATCTACAGCCCTCGAGGAGGAACTAGAGGTTCTTGACTTTGTATAATGGCTAAACTATTATCATTTTGTCTTGCTTGACTGTTTTCCTTTCTTTCTGCATTTTCTCACTTCTCTGATTAAATTTATTTTCTGACCAAAGTTTTTCTACAGACAAGAGGCAGGCAGAGGACGTGGGTTGGAAGGCCTCATAGGGTCCTTCTCGGCTACAGTACTTGTATTGAAGGCCTATTATAAGATTTAACTTGTGTTAGAAACTTAAAAATGGGCACATCCCTTTATTAGGTCATATTCCGTATATGTTCGTGTTTGTGGTACGCCAGACAGTTTGTTCAGAATTTTGTAACCATAAAAAATGCACAATTTTCACTACTAATAAAATAGCTCAGCTTCACTCAGTGTCGTGATGCATTAACTTTTCATTCTGTCCTTGTGATTAAACAGCTCTGTGGTCACGGGTCTTTATTTTGCTGGTTGGTTCATAGGCACATTATCTGTTCAGTGATGCTCTGACAATATGAGAAAAAAAGTCCCAAGTACAGGAGATGTTTCCCTGCATCAGCTATATTTTACAAGTTCTGAAGGGAAAATTTTTCATCATGAAGTTTGTAAAATAAAAAGTTTTTCTCTACTCTTCCTAACAACTATTTTTGTATCAACGGATTATATATGCAGTTAAATAATATATAAGCATTTTCTTAATTCCTTCAAAATATAATTGATATACACTAAAGATATTTTATATGTTATATATGCATGCTATATAATATATATTATAAAACATGATACATGTAATGACATATATATTACTCTAATTTATCCCAGTCATATTTTTGGATATGCTCTGTTGATGATAATTCCTCCCTGGAATGAATGATTATTTCAAAGAACGAACATCTGAGAATAGCTTCTAACTGCTATGTAATATTATTTTCAGAGTTATCATTCTTCAGTCTCAAGTACGCAGAGCACCGATGCCAGGTCTTACACACTCCTCGGTGCCACGCCTTCGCTGAGTCTTGCACCCACTAGCTATTTGTTCCGTAGATGCTCGGGTGTGACTGTGATGTGTTTGAGAATACACTGTCTACACAGCCGTTCTGTCTTTGCCCTGTAGACCGAGTACTAGTGGTCTCACCAATTGTGACAAGCCACTGAGATCAGATGTACTTTATGAAAATGTAATTTGATTTAATCATTTGAAGGTTTATGATGCATTAATCTTGCGCACAATTTGTGTATGGAGCGTGAGTCTGAAGCAGTGAGAGGAAGCAGCTGTGTTTCCCCGGCTAGATAGCTATAGTGTTTGTATTAATTATCTCATGAAATGGAATCATTGGAATAGAAAATTCATTATGTTTCGTTAAAGAAAGGAAATCGAAATGCTTATGTTTATTCATCTTAAAATATACTCCACTCCCCTCCCACAGCCTCCCAAACCAGTAATACCTTTAATGAAAACACATGAGCAATGAAATGAAAGAAAATATAATAGTGTTACTCCATGTGTAGCTGCGTGTGGGTATATGTGTATGTGTGAACTTTTAAAATGTAAAGACTTTAAGATTTTTAAATAAAAATTTTAATTTAGGACTTCGGGGTTTTTGAGCTTGAGCCACCTCTTCTCGCTTGGCCCTGCAATAAACCTTTCTGTGCTCAAAAAAATAAACTTTTCTAATTCATCCCAGTGAAGAATTATGATCCAGTGGGGGCATGCCTCAGAATTTAGAAAAATTTTCAATATCATACTGTTGATATATTCTGAATATTTTAGTTGAAATAATACAAATAGAAATATAATATAAATAGAAACACTACGTCTAAAAATATGTCAGCAAAATCCTTCAATATCATTCAGTTGGAATCTCTTCCCACGTTTTTTTTTTTTTTTTTTGGTTGCACTGGGTCTTCGTTGTGGCGCCCGGGCTTCTCTAATGGAGGCGCACGCGCTTAGTTGCCCCGCGGCATGTGGGATATTAGTTCCCCGACCAGGAATGGAACTCGCATCTCCTGCATTGCAAGGCAGATTCTTAACCACTGGGCTACCAAGGAAGTCCTCTCTTCCTACATTTAAAGTGAAAATGTTTATGTTGAGAATTCTGAGTGTGACAGTTTCTATCACGTGAAATCTCTAGTCATCGGCGTACTTCTCTAGATGGAATACCACATGTACCAGTTTATTTTTCTGTGAATGAAATATAAACATTAACATTACCTTCTCTGCAAGGCTGATTAATTAGAGTTTAAATTTTATTTAAACAGCATTTATTAGAATATCGAAGACCTAGCTGAAAGTGAGGAAATATTGGGTTACGTATCATACACCAGGTCATAAAAAAATCATCCTGCTGGAAGAAACAACTTGATTCATTTGTGCATTATGATGGTTTAGGGGAAGTGCTGAGCTCCTTAAGAACTGGAGTTAAATTTTCAATGAACTTGTTCAATACTGAAGACAAGAGCATAAATTAATAAAGCACAATTAAAAAAGCAATTGAGAGGATTGTAAAAGTTGGTTATTTGGTAATATGAACCAATGATAACCTGAATGAAACAGTAACGCCTTGCTTAAATTGGCAAAAGGAGAAATAGAATATTTAAATAATCCAATCATATTGTAGAAGTAGAATTTATCATTTATATCTTCCTGCAAAAGAAATTCTTGGCCCAGATATTTAAGGGAAAAAAATACGAAATTTATTAACACACTTTCAGATAAGAAAAAAAAAGCAGCACTTCCCAGTTTATTTTACGTATCCAGCATTACCTAGATAAGAAAATATGTAAAGGAAATTATTATGTTCTTCTCATAATTGTAAAAAGCCTAATAAATAATAACAAAACTAGTCTAGGAATGTATATTTTTAAGTGTAATATATCACAACAAGTTTGAATGGATTCAGGAATTAAAGGGAATTTTAATACTGGAAAACCAGTTTTGTTTGTAACACTTAAAAATACATTGAAAAATCACATTTAAAATTATTTGATAAATGTCACTGTCCATGTATGACAAAAAGCTTCAGGAATTAATGATCAAATAAAACTTCCTTCCTGATAAAATTCTTCTACAAAAATGTCTATAGCAGATATCCTTAGTGACAAAATGTTGGGCACATTGTTTTTGAGACGAGTGCATGGCAAGGATGCTGCTATAGTAACATACACTCATCTCATCCAATTGTTGTAGAAGTGCAGTAAGTCTGGAAAATTAACTAAAAGTGGTCATGATGAGAATGGAAGAATTAAACTGCATCCATTCACAGCGTGAATCTGTTGAAAACCCAAAGGAATCTGGAGGTAAACTTTGGGATGAATAAGTGAATTCATAAAGACTACTTATATAAATTCATCAGAGTGCTAATTATATTTTTTATTTATGTGAAATGAAAGAGAAATAAAAATTTTAAGAATTATCACTTAAAATGGTGTCAAGAAATGTCAGATACCTAGCAATGAATTTCTTTCAAAACGTGTAAGACCACTATAAAAATATAAAATATTGAAAGTAAAGAAAATATAGGTCTTCCCTGGTGGCGCAGTGGTTAGGAATCCGCCTGCCAATGCAGAGGACACAGGTTCGAGCCCTGGTCCGGGAAGATCCCAAATGCCGCGGAGCAACTGGGCCCACGTGCCACAACTGCTGAGCCTGCCCTTTAGAGCCCGCGAGCCACAACTGCTGAGCCCGCGTGCTGCAACTGCTGAAGCTCACATGCTTAGAGCCCATGCTCTGCAACAGGGGAAGCCACCGCAATGAGAAGCCCGCGCACCGCGACAAAGAGTGGCCTCCGCTCTCTGCAACTAGAGAAAGCCCGCGCACAGCAACGAAAACCCAAAGCAGCCAAAAATAAATAAATAAAATAAATAAATTTTTTTAAATGTTTAAAAAAAAGAAAACATAAATAAATGAAGGTATATGCTCTGTCCATGAGAGAGATAAAGACCGTATAATTTCACTCATATGTGGAATATAGAGAAAGCAAAATGAATGAACAAAGCATAAACCAACACATAGATACAGAGAACAGATTCGAGGTCACCAGAGGGAAGGGGTGTGGGTGGGTGAAGTTGTTAAAGGGGGTCCGGTGTGTGGTGATGCAAACTAGAGGGGAGTCAGCTCCTGTAGTGTGTGCAGAAGTCACATTGTAACACATTACATGTGAAACGTACGTAGTGTTAAAACTAAGGCTACCGCAAAAAAATGAACTTTAGACCATATAAATCCTAGTGAAAATTCTAGGTCGGTTACTGTGGAAATTGACAAACTGTTTTTAAAAATTGTATGAACTGCATTAGACCAAGTAAGTGAAGAAAACAAGGAACCATGTCGATGAAACTGCTCCCCAAAATTAGATACTATGAAGCTTCAGGCAATTGTGAAAGCAGCAGTAAGCATGTGATTATAAACTTGCTTTTGGATTTTTTGATTAGGAAAAAAGTATATTGGAAGGTATTTTAATTGCAGTCTTTGATCAGATGAAAGATTTTGTTTAAAAAGACAATAAAAGCTTCAGAACTGGAAGCTATTTGAGAGGAGAAACCTCTCTTCTCTCTCATATATATAATTCATGTTGTGTGTGGGGGTGCGTGTTTTGTTTTTAAGAGTACATCCCGTGTACTAGCTCAGCAAGCTAGCAGTCTAATGGGAATTTGATTATGTATTAGTTTCCGAGTTTGGACTGTGCTGTGAGGTTCCCAATTTCTTATTTAAAATTCTAAAATGTCTTGAGCCTGTTCCATGGCTACAAGATGTACACACACACACTCTCACGAGTGTTAGCATTCCCATGGCATGGCCTGCAGAAGACACTATTTGCTTGGTCACTATCTCAGTAACATTGGGTGTGATGTAAAGAAAATTGAAAGAATCTAATATTGATACATTATCATGTTTTAGATGCCTCGTCCAATGTCAGCTCCCCTCCAGTGGAAGAGTGCTGGGGACACACCTGTAGTCAGGAAAGGCAGGTCTGCTTGCTCCTCGCCACACAGAGAATCCACGTGTAGATTTGCGTTAAATGGTTTCAAAACGGGTTCAAGCAGTGGAACTTGGCTCTGAATCAGGTGTCATCAGAAGAGAGGAGAATTTTGTTTGATTTGCTTAATAGTTTTTATCGATAGGGTGAGAGGGATACAGTGGAGATAAAGCTGTAACTAATACAGTTACTGTACTTACTCCTTGGGCTGGAAGAGCAGGGTCGGGGTGCGGGCTTATCCCGTGCAATGGAGAAGTGCTCCTGTGTGTCTGCACCCAGATGGGATTGGGATCTCAGAGCAGCTTTCCTTTTGTCCTGCCCCGTCGTGGTCGTGGTCTCAGAGCCCCCGTGTCTGACGGGATTGCTCTGTGCAGAAGCACAGCTCAGCTCTGAGGCCAGACGACCCCATGTAACACCCCCTGAGTGTTCATGCTCAGCCATCTCTAGCTGTCAGGGCTGCATCTCTCTTTCGCAGGTATTGTATCAATTGGTTGTTATACCCACATCCTGAGATACATGTTATTAGCTCTCTTATGCAGATGAAGCAACTAGAAAACTTCAGAGAATAACTTGCCTAAATAAACCCAGGATTTGAGTCTTATTTCTTTTTCTTTTTTTCTGCTTTTTTTTTTTTTAATTTGTTTTTGGCTGTGTTGGGTCTTCGTTTCTGTGCGCGGGCTTTCTCTAGTTGCGGCAAGCGGGGGCCACTCCTCATCGCGGTGCGCGGGCCTCTCACTATCGTGGCCTCTCTTGTTGCGGAGCACGGGCTCCAGACGCGCAGGCTCAGTAGTTGTGGCTCACGGGCCTAGTTGCTCCGTGGCATGTGGGATCTTCCCAGACCAGGGCTCGAACCTGTGTCCCCTGCATTGGCAGGCAGATTCTCAACCACTGCGCCACCAGGGAAGCCCTGAGTCTTATTTCTGACTCAAAGCATATTCCTTTCAACACCCTCCATACTGGCTGGTGGTCAATGTAATAAACAAATCGCTACCAACATGCTTCGTGAACTTTATGATCTTTGTTTTCTCATTAACCAGAGGATGCTAATGAACATTGAACAGAGAAGAATCACTAAAGTTTAGGAGTAAGACCTAAAGCTTATCTAAATGGCTATTTATTCTCATGTTTTCTTGTCACTCTGGTTTTTTGAACAACCAAGCTGTATCAGAAGTACATTTATATCTATTTACTAACAACAGATATTTGTGGAAAAAGGTCATTTCAATCCACTGTGTATTGTACTGATTCTTATCAGTACAATAAGGACTGATAAAGTGGGGACACCGTGGCTTTGCTGTATTGGGGGAATAATGGGGTTTCCACATCATCACACAGAGGTGCCCCTAGTCCCTGGGAGCCCACCCAGCTTGCCTGTGTTCCCGGCTCTGACCCCACAGACGGGGCCCGGTTATGTGTGCGTGAACGCTTAGGTATGTCAGGTACCGTGAAGTGGTGCCATTCCAGGGAAGGGGTCAGAGAAACAAAAGTCAAGGAGGGCAGACTCTTGGTTTCGCTCCTCTCAGGAGGTGGTAGGTAGCGAAATAAACTAAAGATGCGTGACTTTAGAAAACGAAGATCCCGAGGGGCCTTTGCAGAATCCCACGTGCGGCGCTGCCATCCATGGGCTTGCCCCTGCGGCAGGAAGAAAAGCATCATGGCTGCCCCTCTTCTTCTGCATCCCTAGGGTAGCGTAAGCCCTCCTGAGGGGAGCCTGGTCCGGAAGGTGCCGGCGGGGCTCCTGGAATGTGGTGCACGTCGCCCAGCCCTTCAACACCACCGGAGAGTATGGGGGCAGGGGTCCTGACTGCCAGCGGTTCCCATGGTGTTGTGATGCTATCCAAACTAAGACATCCATATCCACGGAGAGACCATTTTGGAGCCCATAAATATTGTGCAGCTCAACTGCTATCTGGGTATAAGAATTAGAAAGTATGGGGACTTCCCTGGCAGCCCAGTGGTTAAGACTCCACACTTCCAGTGCAGAGGATGCAGGTTCTATCCTTGGTCGAGGAACTAGGGTCCCACGTGCCATATGGCCAAAAAAGAATTAGAAAGTAAATACACTCTGGGAAGGAATACAAATAGTAAGAAGGACTTTTTTCTTTTTATCTGAAAAATAAAAGAGTTGAGATAGATGATGATTAAGTATTTGATTTTTGTTCTGTTATGTGTCCTGCTCAACATGCAGGATTGGGAAAAGAAACTAACAGAAACTTGAGTTTAATCAAAAGGGTGTTGTTGAGTACAGAGTTCACTGGGCTCCACCACGGCAGGGGTCCTGGGGTCACACTGATGTTGTACCCCAAACAGGGGCACTTTGTTTAAGAAAGGCTGGGGCCCGGCACCAGCACGCCAGACGCAGGGCCGGGCACCTGTAACGGCAGGCGTGACTCCACGCCAGTCACCTGGACCTGGAACACGTGGAATCCTCAAGCCACGCTTTCCTCAGTTTGGTCACCTGGTCCCACAGCTTGTGACTCAGCCCCTGAGAGTTTGTGACTGGCATCCATCCTCCAGGCCGTGGGGACCACCTCGCTGCAGGTTACAGATTGCTTGAAACATCCTACACCTAAGTACAGATGTTTGGTCTGCCACACAGCAGCTGGCTGGATTCTCGTGTATTCTTTTTTATCTGATATAGATGTGCTACTAAAACATCCTTGAGTCAGTGTTGCAGGTATCTGAACCTTAATCATAGTAGTGTATACTTTAAGACAAATCAATTGTAATAAAAAACACGAATAATCCAAACAAACAAATGTATTTCTTAAAATTTTACTAAAATTTTTTCATACCAGATGTAATATGTTCACGTTTGATACACATAGTAGCAATAGTCTTTAAGGTTTTTAAAACAGTATTTCACATGATAAGAAATATTTTCACAAAAAGTCATGCAAATAGCCTTTTAATTTCACCATTGAATAACTTAGCTCATTTACATGCAAAATTGAAGCTTCGTCCCCCATCTGGTGGCAACTCCTCTTAATTATGGGTAAATTGCCAAGGAAATAAACAATCTCCAAGGAGATGACCTTGTTAAAACAAAATTATTCACTTGCGGCAAACTGCAAAACTAAGCTGTAAAATGTGTAGCATCACGTATTTCTGAGAATCAAAATACTTATTACTGAGGTCACAATAAAGTCTGGAGCCTTGTGGAGAACTTCAAGACACTGACATGAGGACATTTTCTAATTTGTGGGCTCAAATGTAAATGTGACATGCACTTAACTGTTTCTATAGTGTTTGTGTACATAATATTTAAGTAGTAGTAAAGTAGTAGTTAAAAATATAGCTATATGTTAACAATATTGCATAATTTAACAGTTTTTTTCATCAACATTTTTTCTAAATAACACTGCTTTTCTACATCTCTCAATTACCTTTGAATTCAGGGCAGGAGGTATAAATTCATCAACATTTTATTGTGCTTCCCTACAAACAGCAATTATATTCTAATGCAGAATTACATTATATCTTTTACTCTATGAGGAAGAAATTGATTATACTATTTAAATAGTGTTTACTGTAATGGATTTTCTGAAAAATGTACTTGTAGTGTTTTATGAATTTAAAGATTCTTCTGCTTATTTCAGACTTTTATGTCTTAAACTTGGAAAGCCAGGCAGGTTTTATTATTTCAGATGATTGCTGAATGTACCCACCTTTGCACTTGTGACTTCCTTTTTACCCTACAGTAATTCTCTTAATGGCTACTAGAATTGATTATAATAGCAGGCATGCCTTCTATTAATATTATGCAAGAGTAAAAGCATGCTCCTGAATGGAATCCATCTGATTAAATATGCACTTTTGATTACTGTCTAACCTTCTGTGACCTTTAATGTCTGTCTTTTGCCATGAAAGATTCATCTGCCAGTCTGTCAGATAAAATAATAATCTGAATGGATCTGCCTTACTTCACCTCATCTTTCAAATCCGACAGACTATTATTTTTACTGTTTATGTGACCATAAAATTACCATCCAGTAGGAAAGAAACCTGTTAGAATGCAGTGCTATGCTTGCAAAGTATGTGGATTATCAAATGTATTTTCTGGATATCTAAAACTTGCCAGACCTACAAAAGGAGAATCTCAAAAAAAATTTAAAACAAAAGAGTAACATTATAGTTTCCATTGATTTATCCATCCATCCATCCATCCATCCATCCAACCATTAATTTTTCAAGTCCTGTTTATTATCAATGTAATTGTGTTATGCAAGAGATTAGGCATTCATGAAAATATATGACAGGTGTAGTACTTTTTCCCTTTTATGGAGTGTAATATATTTAAATGCATAGACTATTACTGTCCAGAGAAAACAGGGTTCTGTGATAACAAAAATCGTTTTCATAATGCTATATATATTATCACTCTTAGAGATGAATATTTGTTGAAAGCATATTAACATTCTTGATAAATTATGCATAAAATAAATCTGTTTAAAATTTTTTCAGCTCTGTGTTTATTAAACTTGTGACTGTGGAACCCATCTTCATGAAACAAATGTAATACTTCCCAGAACTGTGATCTGTGAGGCATTTGTGCTGTGGTGGAATTTACTGTTTAATTAGTGTGTTTTAGTGATTAGAAAACGACTTAGGAGCAAAAGAGAAATGTATGTTCTTTTTTCATCACTTTCCTCAATATACAATTATGAGTGATGATGGTCGAGGATATTTAATGTTTGAAATGCAGAAATATATAAAGATTTAAAATATACCTGAAAACATATTTTGAGGAGAACCTTTTAACCTGCATACGACGTGAGTTTTGGGTGGTTCGTATTCCATCCTGTGACACCGTGATAATGTCCCACCAGCGCAGGGCTCCCCTCCTGTCAGGGTCTGAGTGCACACGTAGAAGCCCTGACCCCCTGGGTGTCAGACGTGACTGCATTTGGAGACGGACCCTCTGGAGGCAGATCAGGTAACACCAGGTCCGATGGGTGGGCCCTGGTCCAATATGACCAATGTCCTTGTCACAGAGGAGATTAGGACAGAGCACAGACTGAGGCACAGACGTGTGAGGACATGGCGAGAAGGTAGCCAACCTCATGCCAAGGAGAGGCCGTAGGAGCAGAGGTGGAACGTAGCCTGTGGACCCCTTGGCCTTAGACTTCCAGCATCCAGCTCTGTGAGAAAATCAGTTTCTGCTGCGTAAGCTGCCCAGTGTGTAGACTTAGTTATGGCAGCTCCGGCAAACTAGTCTACCTACCAGGCATTTGTACTGGATCCTAGAGTCCAGCGGGGACCCTCGGACCCACCAGGTTCCCGTGTTATGATACCCTCGACCCACCCCAGAGAGAGCGGTTTAAGTAAATACCTTCGCCCCTAGAAGCTGCTGCCGAAGCCTCTTCGTGTCTCTACTGGGGGCTTCCTGGGCTGTGGTTTCCTCACAGGGATGGGGCAGCTGTCAAGAGTTTTTCCTCTTGTTAACTCTACATCTAGTCTGCATTTCATACAAGGGTAGAAACAAGGCCATCTGTATATTCAGATGAATTAGATAAATGTATCTCGTTGCTCTTTCCAGAAATACAGATTAGTAATAACTCCAGGCATGGAATTCTAATAGCCTTTTTGATTGCATTATTATTAAATGTCACAGATAAGTTTAAGCTTAGTGTCATGTTCCATTAGTAGGAAAGATCAGCAGACATTTGAAGGCTCAAATTTGTTGATTCAGATAATTTAGTTTAAAAAGGGTTGACACAACCTGACCTTCATTCTCCTCCCAGCCTGAGGACAGACATGGATTTGTCTGTGTTTTATGGGACATTAAATATCCCAAGAGTTTGTCATCTCTAAGACGTCTGCCTGGAATGCGGCTGTGTTGCTTGATCCCCTCCAGTCATCCCTGCTTTTCAGAGAGACCTTTTTAAAATCCCAAATGCCACTGCCTGTCGGCAGGTGACGAATCCTGTGTCACCACTGCCCACACACCCCCGGAGGCTCATCCACTGAACATGGGCCATCTCGTGTCTGAACAAAATGCCTCAGAATAACACCCTCCACCCTCAGGCTGGTCCTCAAAAAGCACACTATCTGTCAAGGGAACAATCCCATTTACCATTGCAACAAAAAGAATAAAATACCTAGGAATAAACCTACCTAAGGAGGCAAAAGACCTGTACTCAGAAAACTATAAGGGGCTGATGAAAGAAATGAAAGACGACACAGATGGAGAGATATACCATGTTCTTGGATTGGAAGAATCAATATTGTGAAAATGACTATAGTACCCGAAGCAATCTACAGATTCAATGCAATCCCTATCAGACTACCAATGACATTTTCTCAGAACTAGAACAAAAAATTTTTTAATTTATATGGAAACACAAAAGACCCCAAATAGCCAAAGCAATCTTGAGAAAGAAAAACGGAGGTGGAGGGATCAGGCTCCCTAACTTCAGGCTATACTACAAAGCTACAGTAGCCAAGACAGTATGGTACTGGCACAAAAATGGAAATATAAATCAATGGAACAGGATAGAAAGCCCAGAGATAAACCCACACACCAATGGTCAATTAATTTATGACAAAGGAGGCAAGAATATACAATGGAGAAAAGACAGTCTCTTCAATAAGTGGTGCTGGGAAAACTGGACAGCTGCGTATAACAGAATGAAATTAGAACACTACCTAACACCATACACAAAAATAAACTCAAAATGGATTAGAGACCTAAATGTAAAACTGGACACTATAAAACTCTTAGAGGAAAACATAGGAAGAACACCCTTTGACATAAATCACAGCAAGATCTTTTTTGATTCACCTCCTAGAGTAATGGAAATAAAAACAAAAATAAACAAATGGGACCTAACTAAACTTAAAAGCTTTTACACAGCAAAGGAAACCATAAACAAGACAAAAAGACAGCCCTCAGAATGGGAGAAAATATTTGCAAACGAATCAACAGACAAAGGATTAATCTCCAAAATATACAAACAGCTCATGCAGCTCAACATCAAAAAAATTAAAAACCCAATCAAAAAATGGGTGGAAGACCTAAAAAGACATTTCTCCAACGAAGACATACAGATAGCCAACAAACACATGAAAAGATGCTCGACATCACTAATTATTAGAGAAATGCAAATCAAAACCACAATGAGGTATCACCTCACACTTGTCAGAATGGCCTCAGAAAATCTGCAAACAATAAATGCTGGAGAGGGTGTGGTGAAAAGGGAACCCTCCTACACTGTTGGTGGGAATGTAAATTGATACAGCCACTATGGAGAACAGTATGGAGGTTCCTTAAAAAACTAAAAATAGAACCACCATATGACCCAGCAGTCCCACTACTGGACCTGTACCCAAAGAAAACCATAATTCAAAAAGGGACATGTTCCACAGTGTTCATTGCAGCACTCTTTACAATAGTCAGGACATGGAAGCAACCTAAATGTCCATCAACTGACGAATGGATAAAGAAGATGTGGTAAATATATACAATGGAATATTACTCAGCCATAAAAAGGAACGGAATTGGGACATTTGTAGAGATGTGGATGGACCTAGAGACTGTGATACAGAGCGAAGGAAATCAGAAAGAGAAAAACAAATGTTGTATATTAATGTATGTATGTGGAATCTAGAAACATGGTGTAGATGAACTTATCTGTGAATCAGAAATAGAGACACAGATGTAGAGAACAAAAGTATGGCTACCAAGGGGGAAAAGGGGGAGTGGGATGAATTGGGAGATTGGGATTGACACATAAACACTATTGATACTATGTATAAAACAGATAACTAATGAGAACCCACTGTACAGTACAGGGAACTCTACTCAATGCTCTGTGGTGACCTAAATGGGAAGGAAATCCAAAAACAAGGGGATATATGTATACGTACAGTTGATGCACTTTGCTGTATGGTAGAAAGTAACACAGCATTGTAAAGCAACTATACTCCAATAAAAATTAATTTAAAAATTTTTTTTAAATTATCCATTAATCAGAGAGTTTCAAATACGCTTGTGAGCATCAGTATTCTTCAACTGCTATAGAAATTGTAGCTCATGTTTTAATAAAACTGTATGATATATAGCAGTACTGATGGCTCATGATTTTAGTTCCATAATTTATCATGTAAAATTTTTAGTATGACTTTAAGGCACAGCACTCTGAGACTGATGTAATCTTGGTGAGAAGTCTTCTCTAAGATGCGTGTGTGTGTGTGTGTGTGTGTGTGTGTGTGTGTGTGTGTGTGTGTGTCTATGTGTCTGTGTCTGGGGTGGGGTGAGGGTCAAGAGTGTCTGGAGGGCAACTTGTCTGATTTTGTACTTTGAGCTGCAAAGACATGGCTCCTGTAACACGTGTAATGGGATCAACCCCAGACACTTCCGTCTGTCCACCACAAAGCCTGCAGGAATTGTTAACTGAGATTTTTTTTTTTTTAATTTAAGTATAGTTAACTTACACTGTTTCAGGTGTACATCAAAGTGAGTCAGCTATATATATATTCTTTTTCAGATTCTTTTCCATTAGAGGTTATTGTAAGATAATGAATATAGTTCCCTGTGCTATACAGTATGTCCTTGTTGTTTATTTTATGTACAGTAGTGTTAAATGCAAATTCCCAATTTATCCCTCCCCCCCTTTCCCCTTTGGTAACCCTAAGTTTGTTTTCAATGTCTGTGAGTCTATTTTTGTTTTGTAAATAAGTTCATTTGTACCATTTTTTAAGATTCCACACATAAGTGATATCACACAATATTTGTCCTTCTCTTTCTGACTTACTTCACCTAGTATGATGATCTCTAGGTCCATCCATGTTGCTGCAAATGGCATTATTTCATTCTTTTTTCATGGCTGAGTAATATTCCATTGTATATATGTACTACATCTTCTTTATCCATTCATCTATTGATGGATATTTAGGTTGCTTCCGTGTCTTGGCTATTGTAAATACTGCTGGTATGAAGATTGGGGTGCATGTGTCTTTTTGAATTATATTTTCATCCAGGTATATGCCCAGGAGTGACATTACTGGATCCTATAGTATTTCTATTTTTAGTTTTTTAAGGAACCTCCATACTGTTCTCCATAGTGGCTGCACCAATTTATATTCCCACCAACAGTGTAGGAGGGTTCCCTTTTCTCCACACCCTCTCCAGCATTTTTTGTTTGTATACTTTTTGATGATGGCCATTCTGACTGGTGTGAATTGATACCTCAATGTAGTTTTTTTTTTTCTTTTTTTAAAAATTTTTATTTTATATTGAATTATAGTTGATTCGCAATGTTGTGTTAGTTTTGGGTGTACCGTAAAGTGATTCAGTTATATGTATACATATATCTATTCTTTTTCAAATTCTTTTCCCATTTAGATTATTACAGAATATTGAGTATAGTCCTCTATGCTATACAGTAGGTCTTTGTTGGTTATCTATTTTACACATAGTAGTGTGTATATGTTAATCCCAAACTCCTAATTTATGCCCCCCCTTTCCCATTTGGTAACCATAAGTTTGTTTTCTAAGTCTGTGACCCTATTTCTGTTTTGTAAGTAAGTTCGTTTTTATCATTTTTTTAGATTCCGTATATAAGTGATATCATACAGTATTTGTCCTTCTCTGTCTGACTTACTTCACTCTGTATGACAGTCTCTAGGTCCATCCATGTTGCTGCAAATGGCATTATTTCATTCTTTTTTATGGCTGAGTAATATTCCATTGTATATATGTACCACATCTTCTTTATCCATTCATCTGTTGATGGACATTTAGGTTGCTTCTATGTAAATAGTGCTGCTGTGAACATAGGGGTGCATGTATCTTTTCGAATTATAGTTTTCTCTGGATATATGCCCAGTAGTGGGATTGCTGGATCACATGGTAGTACTATTTTTACCTTTCTGAGGACTCTGCATAGTGTTCTCCATAGTGGCTGCACCAATTTACATTCCCACCAACAGTGCAGGAGGGTTCCCTTTTCTCCACACCGTCTTCCACATTTCTTGTTTGTAGACTTTTTAATGATGGCCATTCTGACCAGTGTCAGATGGTACCTCGTTGTAATTTTGATTTGCATTTCTCTAATTTTTAAATTTTGTGTTTATAAAATTTAATTAAACTTCAGGAATGTTTAAAGTTTCTGATTTGGGAAGAATTCCTGATTTGCTCAAGACTTTCAGATAAATCATTGCCAATTTTAAAATGAATGAGTTAATTAAATTAACTTGCAAAATTTTAAAAAATATTTTCAAAGATTTTATACCTAATATATTATTTTTAATGTATGCTACAAGTAGGGGCCTCCAAAAGAAAATGCCTTGGGCATCTAAAGGCACTGAATGTCCCCAGATCTCTCCATCCGTCCTCACTCTGGGTGATCCTCCCCATGTGGATCCATACAGATGTGGGTTCACAGGTCTTTGTGTCTGCCCTGCCAGTGACATCTTAATAATATTATTTTGTTTAATGGTGGGAAAAAGAGGCTGGTTTAGCAGAATAGACATTGTTCTGAATTAGCAGTACCAGATTTGCCACCAAACAACTATGATTTGAAGTGAGGTGACAAATGCTCTGAGCTCATAGGTGTGTAGAGGAAGCTGGTCCCTCCGTGTTGTAATGCAAACTGGCCCCCTCAGCTCCCGCCCCTCGTTGTGCACACAGTAGCCCCCCAGGGTTTGCATAAAGGGGAGACATGGTGCTGAGAGGGGAGTGACCCTCTGCTGCTGATTTTCAAACGTGGCTGAGAAGTGAAAGGCTTGGAAGGGATTATAATAAAACCCCCAGTGGCCCCCTGCCGCACTCCTCATCCCAGCCCTGGTCACAGAGCTGGTCATTTTTAAGCCCTGATGGTTTTCCCCATCTGGTGATTAGCTATTGGTGAAATGGCTATGTATCAACTTCAACCATTACCTTTAGATGTTCTGCTTTGATAAATGAGAATAAATTTCACTTCCCTCCCACTGTCCAGTATAAAGATATGGCTATTCTTAGTTTTCCACTTGTTTCAATTTCAAAAAGCAATAACAGTAGCAAAAAAAACAAAACCCAGAACACGTAACCGTCTGCTTCCAGGTCCACAGATGGCTCTTGCCTGCTCATTTTGTAAAATGGGAACATTGGCTGTTCACTCTACATGTCTTCACCTCTATCTCCCCACGTCCAGTGGCCATAGTGGGACCACTCCTTCCCAAGAGTGACGAGACTTAGATTACACTATACTGTAACCACCATTAGGTCTTCTGTGAATTCTTTAAGATGAGTCACTTTGCTATCAAGAACTTTTACCCTACAGTGATAATGTAAATATTGTTCACTGCGGAGTGAGAATTTATGCTGGAATTTCGTCAGTACAAGTGCATTTTCTTCAGTCTCAGTGGAGAGTATCCCCCAGCATCAATTTGAAGTGTGCTCTACCATTTCCGCCCCAGCTGCCTTTATCACGACTGTGGTGAGTTTTCACAAGCTCTGTCACACCCCTCTCCTCACCACCTGGGTCTGTTCCCCCCTGAGCCGTCCCCCAGATCTGCTGCACAACTCGTTTGAGTACGTCGTTCTCCGTGTTTCTTTTGTGAATTTCTTGCCTTTGTTTTTCTTAATTTCCTCTCTCATTTTGCTTCAGCCCATTCTTCTGGTGGTGTGGAATGCAAAAATCTCTGCATCCTTGCTCAGCTCAACTGCCTTTTTTCTGCCCTATTGATTTATAATTGAATGGATGTGGGATACTAGATTCAAATCAGTTTTCTTTAGAATGTTGAAGGCTTGCTTCATAATTGTGTGTAATCCCTTATTGCTAATGATTATTGAGATAGCAAGCTGATTCTTTGCCTTTGGTAGTAACCATTTGTTTGTTTTTGTTTGATTGTTTATTTGTTCAGTTTTGTTTGCTCCCTGAAAGCTCTTATAATCGTTTTATATTTCATATTCTATTTTCAAAGATGTCTTTGTGTGAGTGTGTATATGTGTATGTTTAATTCATTCAGCTAAGAACTCAGGGGGTCCCTCTCTCTGAAAACTTCTCTCCTTCTGCAGTTATAGGAATTATTTTCTGTATTTTTAAAGTAGTTTATCCACTTCAGATTCTTTCTCAATAACTGTGTAAGTCAGATACTGGACTTCTAGACAGATCCCCCCCTGTCTCCTAGCATCTCTTTTATGTTCTTCCTCTGTAGTTTCTCTCTCTTGCTTTTATTTTACCTTCTACAATAATCCCATCCACTCTTCTACATGTTTTTTTCTCTTGTCAAAGACCTGTGTGTGTGTGTACACAACTATAAATACAATATGTAACTTTTTAAACCTCTAAGACCTCTTCCCTTTTCACTGTTTTGCTTTGTGTAACATCAGGCCCTAGTTTATAACTGGACACAATTGAAGAACCTTGCATTGAAACCCAGCTTTTCTTTTATTCACATTGATTATGATTTATTGTTCTGTTATTCACTCCTGACTACAAATACAATTAAATCAGTGAGCACCAAGCCTGCTCTAGTCACTACTGGCTATAAAATTTAGGGCAGCATTTAACTTCTGTGTCCCAGTTTCCATAGCTGTAAAAAGAAAAAATGATAATATCCTTTACCTAATCTTCCAGGCTTGACATTAAAATCAAATGTGAAACCTCATTCAAACCATTTCATGCTATATAAATGTAAGAGTCTATATGTAGAAAAAAATCAATATAGTAGAACTTGTGGAAAACATCAGGAAAAGACATTCATTGACTTTTTCTGGAAAAGAACGCTACTGAAGTGCTGGTGGCCGTCAGATCCTCGCGTGGGTGGGGTCTGACTGCTCCTGTTCCTATCAGAGCGTGGCTGTAGCAAAGGATTTGGTAGCCAGGGAATTGTGACTGTCGTCCTGTAAGTAATATATTTCAAGCTTGCGTGAGCTAGGCATGTCCTTTTTTGTGTATGGCAAGGGCAGCTGGACTCATAAAAAGTGAGGGCAATACTGTGGCTTCTCTTAAACGATTAGGGGAAGGCACGTCTTCTGTGACCTCCATCGTGGCCTCTGTGAACTGCTGTGAGGTCTGTAGCAGCATAAACTCTCCTGCATTTGGTGTTCATCACATCTCTGGGATCTGTTCTTAACTGGCACGAAAATTGGACTTGAAGACAAATGATTCCTTCCTACTCAAGAAGATGTATTTACATAGGTTTCGTGTTATTTTCTTCAAAAAGTGTGTTTTGCTAACATCACCCAGCTCTGCATGGCGATCACCACGCATCAGTACTGAGGACTCCAGTCCTCACTTCCCAGAGCGGAAATTCCTGGGCTTGGAGTGAAGCTTTGACTTGGCTATTCTAAGTACGGCTTTGCTGCCGCGGCTGCGGCAATGGTGGTGATTATTATTACTGGGACTACTGAGGGGGGTTTCCCGTCAGGATTAAGAACCTGGGCTCTGACGTCTATCCTTTTGGGTTCAGAACTTGGTTCTCCCACTTCTCTGAGCTCAGACGGTTTTAAAGCTCTCAATGCCTCAATTTCCGGACACTTATATGGAAGCAGTAGTACTATAATCTTTTTTTTTTAACTTTGAAAAAAAAGTTTTATTATGAAACTAACGTACCCCAAGATCCTGTAATTCCAATTCTAATTACTTCACTAGGAGAAATAAAAACATATGCACGCAAAAACCTACATAAAATATTCATAATTGCCAAAATTTTCCAATTGGTGCTTCATAGCAAATATTGGGGTTTTTTTAACATCTTTATTGGAGTGTAATTGCTTTACAATGGTGTGTTAGTTTCTGCTGTATAACAAAGTGAATCAGCTATACATATACATATATCCCTATATCCCCTCCCTCTTGCATCTCCCTCCCACCCTCCCTATCCCCCCACTCTAGGTGATCACAAAGCACCGAGCTGATCTCCCTGTGCTATGCGGCTGCTTCCCACTAGCTAGCTATTTTACATTTGGTAGTGTGTATATGTCCATGCCACTCTCTCACTTCGTCCCAGCTTATCCTTCCCCCTCCCTGTGTCCTTAAGTCCATTCTCTACATCTGCGTCTTTATTCCTGTCCTGCCCCTAGGTTCTAAAGAACCTTTTTTTTTTAGATTCCACATATATGTGTTAGCATACGGTATTTGTTTTTCTCTTTCTGACTTACTTCACTCCGTTTGACCGACTCTAGGTCCATCCACCTCACTACAAATAACTCAATTTCGTTTCCTTTTATGGCTGAGAAATATTCCATTGTATATATGTGCCACATCTTCTTTATCCATTCATCTGTCGATGGACACTTACGATGCTTCCATGTCCCGGCTATTGTAAATAGAGCTGCAATGAACATTGTGGTACATGACTCTTTTTGAATTATGGTTTTCTCCAGGTATATGCCCAGTAGTGGGATTGCTGGGTCATATGATAGTTCTATTTTTAGGTTTTTAAGGAACCTCCATACTGTTCTCCATAGTGACTATCAATTTACATTCCCACCAACAGTGCAAGAGTGTTCCCTTTTCTCCACACCCTCCCCAGCATTTATAGTTTGTAGATTTTTTGATGATGGCCATTCTGAACACTGTGAGATGATACCTCGCTATAGTTTTGATTTGCATTTCTCTAATGATTGGTGATGTTGAGCATCCTTTCATATGTTTGTTGGCAATCTGTATATCTTCTTTGGAGAAATGTCTATTTAGGTCTTCTGCCCATTTTTGGATTGGGTTGTTTGTTTTTTTGATATTAAGCTGCATGAGCTGCTTGTATATTTTGGAGATTAATCCTTTGTCAGTTGCTTCGTTTGCAAATATTTTCTCCCATTCTGAGGGTTGTCTTTTTGTCTTGTTTATGGTTTCCTTTGCTGTGCAAAAGCTTTTAAGTTTAGTTAGGTCCCATTTGTTTATTTCTGTTTTTATTTCCTTTTCTCTAGGAGGTGGGTCAAAAAGGATCTTGCTGTGATTGATGTCATAGAGTGTTCTGCCTGTGTTTTCCTCTAAGAGTTTTATAGTGTCTGGCCTTATATTTAGGTGTTTAAACCATTTTGAGTTTATTTTTGTGTATGGTGTTAGGGAGTGTTCTAATTTCATGCTTTTACATGTGGCTGTCCAGTTTTCCCCTCACCACTTATTGAAGGGACTGTCTTTTCTCCATTGTGTATTCTTGCCTCCTTTATCAAAGATAAGGTGACCATATGTGTGTGGGTTTATCTCTGGGTTTTCTATCCTGTTCCATTGATCTGTATTTCTGCTTTTGTGCCAGTACCATACTGTCTTGATTACTGTAGCTTTGTAGTAGAGTCTGAAGTCCGGGAGCCTGATTCCTCCAGCTCCGTTTTTCTTTCTCAAGATTGCTTTGGCTATTTGAGGTCTTGTATGTTTCCATACAAATTGTGAAATTTTTTGTTCTAGTTCTGTGAAAAATGCCATTGGTAGTTTGATAGGGATTGCACTGAATCTGTAGATTGCTTTGGGTAGTATAGTCATTTTCACAGTGTTGATTCTTCCAATCCAAGAACATGGTATATCTCTCCATCTGTTGGTATCCTCTTTAATTTCTCTCATCAGTGTCTTATAGTTTTCTGCACACAGGTCTTTTTTCTCCTTAGGTAGGTTTATTCCTCGGTATCTTATTCTTTTTGTTGCAGTGGTAAATGGGAGTGTTTCCTTAATTTCCCTTTCAGATTTTTCATCATTAGTGTATAGAAATGCAGGAGAATTCTGTGCATTAATTTTGTATCCTGCTACTTTACCATATACATTTATTAGCTCTAGTAGTTTTCTGGTAACATCTTTAGAATTCTCTATGTATAGTATCATGTCATCTGCAAACAGTGATAGCTTTACTTCTTTTTTTCCGATTTGGATTCCTTTTATTTCTTTTTCTTCTCTGATTGCTGTGGCTAAAACTTCCAAAACTATGTTGAATAATAGTGATGAGAATGGGCAACCTTGTCTTGTTCTGGATCTTAGTGGAAATGGTTTCAGTTTTTCACCATTGAGAACGATGTTGGTTGTGGGTTTGTCATATATGGTCTTTATTATGTTGAGGTAAGTTCCCTCTGTGCCTACTTTCTGGAGAGTTTTTATCATAAATGGGTGTTGAATTTTGTCGAAATATTTTTCTGCATCTATTGAGATTATCATATGATTTTTATCCTTCAATTTGTTAATATGTTGTATCACATTGATTGATTTGCATATATTGAAGAATCCTTGCATTCCTGGGATAAACCCCACTTTATCATGGTATATTATCCTTTGAATGTGCTGCTGGATTCTGTTTGCTAGTATTTTGTTGAGGATTTTTGTGTCTATGTTCATCAGTGATATTGGCCTGCGGTTTCTTTTTTTTGTGACATCTTTGTCTGGTTTTGGTATCAGGGTGATTGTGTCCTCATAGAATGGGTTTGGTAGTGTCCTCTGCTATATTTTGGAAGAGTTTGAGAAGGATAGGTGTTAGCTCTTCTCTAAATGTTTGATAGAATTCGCCTGTGAAGCCATCTGGTCCTGGGCTTGTGTTGGGAGATTTTTAATCACAGTCTCAATTTCAGTGCTTGTGATTGGTCTGTTTATATTTTCTATTTCTTCCTGGTTCAGTCTCGGAACGTTGTGCTTTTTTAAGATTTTGTCCATTTCTTCCAGATGGTCCATTTTATTGGCATAGTTGCTTGTAGTAATCTCTCGTGATCCTTTGTATTTCTGCAGTGTCAGTTGTTACTTCTCCTTTTTCATTTCTAATTCTATTGATTTGAGTCTTCTCCCTTTTTTTCTCAATGAGTCTGGCTAAAGGTTTATCGACTTTGTTTATCTTCTCAAAGAACCAGCTTTTAGTTTTATTGACCTTTGCTATTGTTTCCTTCATTTCTTTTCCATTTATTTCCGATCTGATCTTTATGATTTCTTTCCTTCTGCTAACTTTGGGGGTTTTTTGTTCTTCTTTCTCTAATTGCTTTAGGTGTAAGATTAGGTTGTTTATTTGAGATGTTTCTTGTTTCTTGAGGTAGGACTGTATTGCTATAAATTTCCCTCTTAGAACTGCTTTTGCTGCATCCCATAGGTTGTGAGCCGTTGTGTTTTCATTGTCATTTGTTTCTAGGTATTTTTTGATTTCCTCTTTGATTTCTTCAGTGATCGCTTGGTTATTTAGTAGTGTATTGTTTAGCCTCCATGTGCTTGTATTTTTTACAGTTTTTTTTCCTGTAATTGATATCTAGTCTCATCACATTGTGGTCGGAAAAGATACTTGATACGATTTCAATTTTCTTAAATTTACCAAGGCTTGATTTGTGACCCAAGATATGATCTATCCTGGAGAATGTTCCATGAGCACTTGAGAAGAAAGTGTATTCTGTTGTTTTTGAATGGAAGGTCCTATAAATATCAACTGAGTCCATCTTGTTTAATGTGTCATTTAAAGCCTATGTTTCCTTATTTGTTTTCATTTTGGATGATCTGTCCATTGGTGAAAGTGGGGTGTTAAAATCCCCTACTATGATTGTGTTACTGTCAGATTCCCCTTTTATGGTTGTTAGCATTTGCCTTATGTATTGAGGTGCTCCTATGTTGGGTGCAGAAATATTTACAATTGTTATATCTTCTTCTTGGATTGATCCCTTGATCATTATGTAGTCTCCTTCTTTATCTCTTGTAATAGTCTTTATTTTAAAGTCTATTTTGTCTGATATGAGAATTGCTACTCCAGCTTTCTTTTGATTTCCATTTGCATGGAATATCTTTTTCCATCCCCTCTATTTCAGTCTGTATTTGTCCCTAGGTCTGAAGTGTGTCTCTTGTAGACAGCATATATGTGGGTCTTGTTTTTGTATCCATTTAGCTGGTCGATGTCTTTTGGTTGTAGCATTTAATCCATTTACATTTACGGTAGTTATTGATATGTATGTTCATATTACCATTTTCTTAACTGTTTTGGGTTTCTTATTGTAGGTGTTCTCCTTTTCTTGTATTTCCTGCCAAGAGAAGTTCCTTTCGCATTTGTTGTAAAGCTGGTTTGGTGGTGCTGAATTCTCTTAGCTTTTGCTTGTCTGTAAAGGTTTTAATTTGTCGGTCGAATCTGAATGAGATCCTTGCAAGGTAGAGTAATCTTGGTTGTAGATTTTTCCCTTTCATTACTTTAAATATGTCCTGCCACTCCCTTCTGGCTTGCAGAGTCTTTGCTGAAAGATCAGCTGTTAACCTTATGGGGATTCCCTGGTATGTTATTTGTTGCTTTTCCCATGCTGCTTTAAGTATTTTTCTTCGTATTTACTTTTTGATAGTTTGATTAATATGTGTCTTGGCATGTTTCTCCTTGGATTTATCCTGTGTGGATCTCTCTGCGCTTCCTGGACTTGACTGACTATTTCCTTTCCCATATTAGGGAAGTTTTCAACTATAATCTCTTCAAATATTTTCTCAGTCCCTTTCTTTTTCTCTTCTTCTTCTGGGACCCCTATAATTCGAATGTTGGTGCATTTAATGTTGTCCCAGAGGTCTCTGAGACTGTCCTCAATTCTTTTCATTCTTTTTTCTTTATTCTGCTCTGTGGTAGTTATTTCCACTATCTTATCTTCCAGGTCACTTATCCATTCTTCTGCCTCTGTTATTCTGCTATTGATTCCTTCTAGAGAATTTTTAACTTCATTTATTTTGTTGTTCATCATTGTTGGTTTGCTCTTTAGTTCTTCTAGGTCCTTGTTAAACGTTTCTTATGTTTTCTCCATTCTATTTCCAAGATTTTGGATCATCTTTACTATCATTACTCAGAATTCTTTTTCTGGTAGACTGCCTATTTCCTCTTCATTTGTTTGGTCTGGTGGGTTTTTACCTTGCTCCTTCATCTGCTGTGTATTTCTCTGTCTTCTCATTTTGCTTAACCTACTGTGTTTGGGGTTCTCCTTTTCGCAGGCTCCAGGTTCATAGTTCCCGTAGTTTTTGGTGTCTGCCCCCAGTGTGTAAGGTTGGTTCAGTGGGTTGTGTAGACTTCCTGGTGGAAAGGCCTTGTGCCTTTGTTCTAGTGGATGAGGCTGGATCTTGTCTTTCTGGTGGGCAGGACCGTGTCCAGTGGTGTGTTTTGGGGTGTCTGTGAACTTATTAAGATTTTAGGCAGCATCTCTGCTAATGGGTGGGGTTGTGTCCCTGTCTTGCTAGTTGTTTGGCATGGGGTGTCCAGCACTGGAGCTTGCTGGTCATTGAGTGGATCTGGGTCTTAGCGCTGAGACCGAGATCTCTGGGAGAGCTCTAGCCAATTGATATTATGTAGGGTCAGGAGGTCTCTGGTGGTCCAGTGTCCTGAACTTGGCTCTCCCACCTCAGAGGCTCAGGCCTCACAGCAGGCTGGAGCACCAAGACCCTGTCAGCCACATGGCTGAGAAGAAAAGGGAGAAAAAAAAAAGAAAGAAAGAAAAGAAAAAAAATAAAGTTATTAAAATAAAACATTTTTTAAATATTATGAAAAAATATTTTTAAAGTAATTTAAAAAAAAAGAAGAGAGCAACCAAACTAATAAAGAAATCCACCAATGATAACAAGCGCTAAAAAGTAAACTACGATAAACATAAAAATCAGAAACTGGTCAGTCACATACAGAACACCCCAAGTCTACAGTTGCTCACAAAGTCCACTGCCTCAATTTTGGGATGACTCATTGTCTATTCAGGTATTCCACAGATGCAGGTACATCAAGTTGATTGTGGAGCTTTAATCTGCTGCTCCTGAGGCTGGTGAGAGAGATTTCCCTTTCTCTTCTTTGTTTGCACAGCTCCTGGGGTTCAACTTTGGATTTCTACCCGCCTCTGTGTGTAGGTCGCCTGAGGGCGTCTCTTCTTCACTCACACAAGACGGGGTTAAAGGAGCAGCTGCTTCGGGGGCTCTGGCTCACTCAGGCGGGGGGAGGGAGGGGTACGGAGGAGGCGGGGCGAGCCTGCGGCGTCAGAGGCGTCGTGACGTTGCACCAGCCTGAGGCGCGCCGTGCGTTCTCCCGGGGAAGTTGTCCCCGGATCACGGGAGCCTGGCCGTGGCGGGCTGCACAGGCTCCCGGGAGGGGCGGTGTGGAGAGTGACCTGTGCTCGTACACAGGCTTCTTGGTGGCGGCAGCAGCAGCCTTAGCGTCTCATGCCCGTCTCTGGGGTCTGCGCTGATGGCCGCGGCTCGCGCCCGTCTCTGGAGCTCGTTTAGGCGGCGCTCTGAATCCCCTCTCCTTGCGCGCCGCGAAACAAAGAGGCAAGAAAAAGTCTCTTGCCTCTTCGGCAGTTTCAGACTTTTTCCTGGACTCCCTCCCGGCTAGCCGTGGCGCACTAGCCCCTTCAGGCTGTGCTCACGCCGCCAACCCCAGTCCTCTCCCTGCGATCCGACCGCAGCCCGAGCCTCAGCTCCCAGCCCCGCCCGCCCCAGCGGCTGAGCAGACAAGCCTCTCGGGCTGGTGAGTGCTGGTCGGCACTGATCCTCCGTGCGGGAATCTCTCCGCTTTGCCCTCCGCACCCCCGTGGCTGCGCTCTCCTCCGTGGCTCCGAAGCTTCCCCCCTCCGCCACCTGCGGTCTCCATCCGCGAAGGGGCTCCTAGTGTGTGGAAACCTTTCCTTCTTCACGGCTCCCTCCCACTGGTGCAGGTCCCGTCCCTATTCTTTTGTCTCTGTTTTCTCTTTTTTCTTTTGCCCTACCCAGGTACGTGGGGAGTTTCTTGCCTTTTGGGAGGTCTGATATCTTCTGCCAGCGTTCAGTAGGTGTTCTGTAGGAGCAGTTCCATATGTAGATGTATTTCTGATGTATTTGTGGGGAGGAAGGTGATCTCCACGTCTCACTCCTCTGCCATCTTGAAGGTCCTCCCAGTAGTATAATCTTCATAGAGTTTTTATAAGGATTAAACATGCTCATATGTGTAAAGAACTAGCAGTAAGTGTGTAGTGTTAGCTGCTATTATCATATCATTATTATTATTACCACAGGATTCTTAATTCCTAGAATGTTCTATTACAAGACATACATAACCTTCTGTTGAAACTTAAGCTTAGGTATGTGTGACACACAGTAAAGCTGTGTAATGTCTCATATTTGAGGAAATTTTTTTAATGGTATTATTTTTAAATTAAATTACTTAACCTCATAAAAATCATACAAGTTTACAAACATTTCATTAGATATACATGGTAAGCACTATATCACTAAAATTAACAGAATAAAAGAAAATTTATACCATCTTTTCAACAGACTTTTTATCATTCTTCAGCAGGTATTTTATTGGATGAAACTTTGCTCTTTGCTGGGTGTGGTTTGGGAAAAATATAAGGTGGATAAAGGAAAGAGAGAACTAAAACTCATTTTTGAATGTTTATTTGTTTAAAGTAGGTAATGCATTAACATGCTGTAATGTTTAAAATTATAAATGAAAGTTAAATAAGTAAATATATAAATAAAGGACTATCATACGGGTGGGAAAAAATAAAAAATAAAATAAAAGTATAAATGTACATACACAGACGTCTCCACCAACCTGGATCTCCTCTCCCCCATCCCCCTTGCAGAGGTGAAAGTCTCTCAATCTCTCCTGTGTATTTCCGGAGGTATTTTAGGCATACATGAACAAACACATTTTCCTCCCTTTTTATACAAACGGAAGTGTACCAAACATCTTTTGTGTTCATCTTTTTTCACCAGAAGCTGTAGTGTAGGTATTGTTCCAAGTCTGTACATAATGACCTTCTTAACGTATTACTGACTCAGAGCTTCATTGGGGGTAGATGTCCCTGGCTTATCACCAGGCCACTGCTGAGAAGCAGTGTTGTTAACCCCCCTGCTGTTAGAGACGTGCTGAATAAATGATGTTGTGCAATTTAAATAAGCTTGTGTATGTGTGGTACACCTGCAAGATAATTTTTAAGAAAGAGAAATGCTGGGTGAAGGGTTAGAAGCGTTGTAATTAATTCTTGAAAGAAATTTAAAACTTTCTATTTATTTTTGAATGTGAATAGGGGTTTAAGCACACAATTGAATAGGAAAAAAGAGATGAACGGTAAACATAAGACTCCCTCACAGCACTCTCCTTCCTTCATCTGGTTCCCCCCGCTGGAGAGAACTAGCCTCATCAGCCTTGTCTTTTCCCTCCAGAGATGCGTGTCAGGTAAATGAGCATATGTGCTTATGTAGAAGAATGCCTTTCTTCAGGTGGGCTTTCGTCTTCTTCTGCATAGCAGTTTGTGGAGTCATGCTGACTCTCGCCTGGATGTCTGTGGGCACAGACTGCGGGCTGGAGTGTCCACGGTCACATCAGAGGGACTCTTTGTCTCCATCCCTCAGCCTCAGCCAGCCTGGACATGACCTGTAAAGGTGATGTTTTCTTCCACCTTCACGTAGCTCATTGTTTCCCTGGATGAAATGATAGCTGTAAATCCTGCAGCCCTAACCCTTGACCAGCGATGCTCAAACCCACAGCACATGTCCTGGGACCCTCTTTCCCGTCGTCCCAGAAACCGCTTCACTTCTAAGACTCATATTTCCTGTGTCTCACATCCACTCGTCAGTTCTCTCTCTGATGGATCACATGTTCCAGCGGCTCGTGGGGAAAGGTGATGTGGGTGGTTAATCTTGGGATCTTGTATATTTCAAATATCTTTAGCTTACTCTCCCACCTGATTTTTCTGGATGTAGGATTCCCGGTATAAACTACGAAGTAATTTTCCAGTTGTCTTTCTGCCTGTCAATGTTACTCCTGGAAAGTCTGAAGACATTCCAAGTCTTTATTCTTTGCACACGGCACTTTGTGTTGCTTTCCCTCCACGGCTGTCTTAGGGTCTTGTTTTGTGCCTCCAGGGTCCCGAAATGTCACAGTGATTTGCTGATATGGATGATCCACCTCACTGGGTACCGGGAGGGCCTATTAATCTGCAGTTTTATTGAATACCAGGAAGTGGGCTTAGATTCTTAAATTATATTGCATTACACTATACTATATTTTTTATGTTGTACATGTTACATTATATATAATACGTATTGTAATATAATGTGTACGGCATATATTAAGTGTAATGTAACACTTCAATATCATTGTGTAAATTATTGTTTTTAACAAACTGAGCAGGAAGAGTGTGTTAAAGGACACTTGGTTCAGGAAATTGCACATTAGTTACTTGAAGAGGAATGATGTCTCCAGTAACAATATAAGTAAGTATTTCTTATATTTTCAAAATATTTTGGCAACAAATTACTGAATTTGACCTACCATATTTTAGCACTAGTCTCACACACACATACATATTTATAAAATATATTCTGCTACTCTTATTGTATAGACTAATTTTAAGAACATAATTATTGGTAAATAACAATATTTTGAAAAGAGGAATTAATTTAAGTCCAAATGTCAAAGTTTGCTAACACCTTTCTTTTACGACAGAAATATGATATCATTTTCTGAAATATTTTCCAATCTTTCCTAATGTCAAATGAGAGCTGTTCCTTTTCTGTGGTCAAAAAATATGTAGGATTAAGATTAAACCAAATAAAAACAGCACATATTTATATTTGATAATTCCTACATATATTGCATACTAATGCAGGTTTATAAATCATAAGCTATTATAATAGGTAGAGCCAGTAATAAATGTGTAAGTATTCATTTTGGTTTTTCAGCCCCTTATTTCCCCAGACGACCCACCAGCATCTTCCCATGATGTGTTCAGTACATGAATATTATGACTAGATCCATGTGATGTTCACAAGGAGACCCTCTGAAGAGTGCAAGCAGAATTCCACTATTCATATTTCTTTTTTAAAGAAGTGTTACTGTTGTATTACATCTTGTTATGTTGCAAACACGTATTTCGTTCTTCAAGGCTAAAGCACAATTAGCAACTGTATTAGTTTTCCTCTTTTAGTTGTTGTTACCTTTTAGGTATTGGAATAATTTGAGAACTAGCGCTGACATGACGCTCAGTGACTCTTCAGGCTTTGTGTTCTTCCTCTTTGCTTTCAGCCTGCAGTGACCTGGAGCTCAGGGAGATGGCCAACAGACTGCGGGACTGGTTCAAGGCCCTGCATGAGAGTGGGAGCCAGAACAAGAAGACGAAAGCATCGCTGCGGCCGGAGAGAAGCAGTAAGGCTTCTAAATTTGATGTGTGTCGTTGTCTTTTTTTTTTTTTAATTTTTATTTTTTATTTTTTTGGCTGTGTTGGGTCTTTGTTTCTATGCGAGGGCTTTCACTAGTTGTGGCACGCGGGGGCCACTCTTCATCGCAGTGCGCGGGCTTTTCACTGTTGCGGCCTCTCTTGTTACGGAGCACAGGCTCCAGACGCGCAGGCTCAGTAGTTGTGACTCACGGGCCTAGTTGCTCTGCGGCGTGTGGGATCTTCCCAGACCAGGGCTCGAACCCGTGTCCCCTGCATTGGCAGGCAGACTCTCAACCACTGCGCCACCAGGGAAGCCCCTGTGTCGTTGTCTTTGATATGGGATTTTATGTCCAGTGAATTACTTAGGTCAAAGTTTACTCTTTACTTAGATGCTGAACGGAGGTCTGAACATTGTTTTTACTTCCAAGCTCAGCCATAACATGTATTTAGCAAGGAAATAAAGCATTTGTGGCAACTCCGATTAGAAAAGGAATTAGAGACAGCATTGAGCTTCCAGTTGAATTGAAAGTGTAGGAATATTTTCCAGTATTTTGGCTGAAGTGCTAAAGAGTAGAACAACGCGGGGAGTAAAGGTAGTAATTTTGAAGTGCTTAGATTTTTAAACAACACGATTAGCCCTCCTCCACCTTAGTCATTTCTGATTTGACCCAAGTATGTCAGTAGAAACAGGATGTTTGCCATGCTGCAAATCAAATTCATCAAAGAAAGAAGGAAATAAGAGCCAAGTGAATCTTACATGATTCTTTCATCTATATAATCTATATAAAAGTGGTTTTTAATTTCTTAGAAATAGGAACTGCAACCTGAAATAGTGCACTTGCTATGAATAATTTTATGAACTCTTCATTTTATGTTTTTTCATTTATAAAAAATATCTACAACATTTTTCATGCATGTAAAAGAAAGATATTGAAACCTGAGCTTAGTTTGGGGGAGCTTTCCAAGACCGCCTCATTTGCTCTAAGATGCAAGGGGCGAAGGTGGAACAGTGACCAGGGGCAGCGTCCGGCTGACAGAGAAGGGCCCAGTGCCCGCTGCTTATCGCCATGAGACCATGAACTTCCACTCGCAAACCCTCAGCTACCCGTTTCTAACAGAATCACTTGATAAGAGGGCACAGCCATCCCTAATCTGTGTTTCCTAAAATGCCCCATTTGTTTTCTTGTCACCAAGGAATTTTCTATAATCCCAACGTTCGGTGTTTATGGATCGTATTTATGTTCAAAAGAATGTAATACTTATTTTTCATTCAGCTTTCACAGAAAGGCATAATAATTGTGTGTGAATGTGTGGTGGCCACATCTATATGCCTCTTCTTAGGAAGTCCTCAAAGAAACCACAGTATTTCCCTACCTCGTAGGAGCACTTCCAGGCTTGTCTCCAGAATTATCGTTTAAATTTTTGGCAGAAGCTAATTTTTTGATGCCTTGAGAGTAAGTAAGATGCCTGATCTTACTTAATAGAAGTAATAAAGTATGTTTGCCCCTGTATTCATGTCTGGCGTAACGTAAAGTTTTGTTCCAGATCCTTCCGTATTGACTTTTCTGATTCACGTCCATACCTGTTCTCCCAATACTCACACTTGAATATTTTTATTGCTCACTCTCACCTTTCTCTGTTGAGCTTAGTTAAGACTAATAATCCCTCCTGTATTTGGAAATGGATAAAAGGAGATCTTGTAGGACACGCAGTACAATGCCTGGTTAATTGTACACATTCCTAAATATTATTTCCCTTTCTGGCTTTTTCTTACAAAAAATGAGACAGTCTTAATATTGTGGGCGAATTAACAGGAAGCTCTTTGGGAGTTGAATGTCTTTGCAGAGTCAGTGAAACAGTAGGTAGAGGATTATTTATAGAGCCTGAAGGGGTCAGAGGCCAAAGGGAGGAAATCTCCAAAAGGAAGTTGTTAAAAGATAAGACAAGTCCCGAGATGGGGAGTGGCCGAGTCCCTCAGCTCCTCAGGCCCGCCTGCCCCTGGGTGAAGCCTCTCCTGACACCGGCCCCCCAGTACTGGGCCCCCATCTCTTTTCTAGTTCTGTTTTCCCTCCATGGCATCTCTCACCATCTACTATAATCTACACATTTTTTGTTTATTTTCTCTCTCTCTCCACACTAGACAACCATAAATGAGAGATCACCATTGTATCATCAGAACGTAGAATAATTTGACACGTAGCATTCACTAAAGTTAGAATTAATGGATGGATGAAGCAAAGAAGCCATCAAAAATACCACATTGTGTGGATATACCATAATTCAATCAACCACTTGTTCCCCTAGCAATGATTATTTACTGTTTGCATTATTTTCTCCTTCTCAATCGATTCTGCGGTTAATTGGTAGGCTTTTATTTCTATAAGGAAGATTCCAGGTAGTCGAAGTAATAGGTCAAGACGTGCACGCATTTCAAATTATAAACAATAATAGATGTTACCAGACTGCTTTGCAGAAAGCTTAGGGCATTTCTAATTTCTAACGGCAAAGCACGAGAGTTAACTTTTGCCTTCATCCCTGGCAGTAAAAAAATTACTACCATTCTTTTTAACTGTTCATTCTGGTGAGCATGCTGTTACATTTCATTGTTAATCTAATTTTTATTTCCTTTTTTAGTAGTGAATTGATCATAAAATATTGGCGAAGGTTGGCGGGGCTTTTGCACAGCAAAACAAAGTAAAACGTCTTAGTCAGCTCAGGCTACTATAATTAAATACCCTAGACCAGGTGGATTGAACACTAGACATTTGTTTCTCAAATTCTGGAGACTGGGAAGTCCTAGATCAGGTGCTGGCAGATTGGGGTCTGGGTGAAGGCTCACTTCCAGGCTTGGAGACAGCTGTCTTCTCACAAGGCAGCGAGAGAGAGATCTAGTCTGTCTTTTAGGCCACTGATCCCATCATGAGGTTCTACCTTCATGACCTAATCACCTCCCAAAGCCCACACCTCCAAATGCCATCACTTTGGGGGGTAGAGCTTCATATTCATGAATTTGGTGGGGGGACACAATTCAGTCCATAGCACAAAACCAAACAACAAAAAAAGTCCTAAGTTATGTCAGCTTATATGTTTAATTCTGAGAAATCCATATTGATGGCTTACATTATAATTGTATTTAAATAGGTCCTTCTAGTACTTTTTGTGCTTTTTGCTCTATGTGTTTGCTGCTCTGTTTTTTAGATATATGGATTTATTTCTGTTTTATCCATTAATTATGCTTCTTATCCCTTTATTTTATTACACTCTACTCTACTTACCACTTTTTAGCATAGATTTCATGTTATTGGATAGTAATATTACCACTCCTACTTTCAAATTTATTACATTTGCCTGATATACTTGCTAACATTTTGTCAGTCTTTATTACTTAGACTTAAGTGTCTTTCTTGTAAACATACATAGTTGGGTTCTGAGTCTTCAGTATGACAGTGAGCAGACTTGTATTTTGTGGTTTTTTTAATAATTAAGATAAACATAAGGCACAGGAAAATATTCTGATCAGACACAGAATGTTTACCATTTAGGCAGATTGCCCATAAGACAAAGAAAAACTTATTTTACAATCTCTTTTTAAGAGTAGGCCAATAATCCAAGAAAATTTTGTCATTAGAGAAGAAATCACATTTTAGTTTTGTACCAGTATAATATTTGATACTAATTTTAAAATATTATGTGAATAAATACACCCTTTATAGCCAGTAATGACCATGACAAATAATATTTGGGGGGAACATTTTATAATTTTTTGTATCTGTGTAGATTTTATCTTATACAGGTTTTGAAAATTAGTCTTAGGATAAATTTTATCTTAGGGTAAATTTTATCTTAGGATAAAACTATATTTTTAACAAAATGAGCTTTTTGAGCCTGAGATGGTTGCTCCTGGAGCCCCTGAACCCCTCGAGACCTGCCCCTGCTGGGGCGGAGCCCTGAGCTTGAGTAACCGCAGGGGCGGAGGGTCGGGACTGGGCAGAGAAGCCCTGGGTGAAGACAGTGGGGCCCAAGGGGTGTTCAGGACACCATAAAAATGTCAAATAAGAACAAACCCAGAGCGAGGCCTGCCGCCGTGTCCTGCCCACCGTCCACCACAAGGTGGCGTGTCACTGCAGGACCTTGCTTCAGACGTGTGGGATCTCCATCCCATCAACCATCCATGTCTCGGGGGAAAACAAAAAAAAAAACAGGGAACAAACCCAGACTAAGTAAAGAGAGACTTTATTTAAAGACTCTTGCGATGGGGAGAATGCCTCAACCTCAAACTTGCAAGCGTCTCAAATCAGACAGAAGCAGGCTTTTCCTTTACAGGAAGGGGTGAGCAGGGCGAGAAGTGCCTTTGTCGGGGAAGAGGGCCGTGGGGATTCTGAGGCAGCAAACCTGAGGGCTTCGGAAACGTTTCTCTGCGTGGTTGACCCACGTGCCTACCAAGCAGGCATGTGAGACCCTGCAGCCGCCTCCTGTGTTACTCAGAATTTCAGCCCTTTCATGGCTCTGCCTGTGTTCTGATGTGTCGTCTGGGCCGCTAGTTTGCTGCCCGCCTACAATGCACGTGCAGGATGCTTAGCCGGGAAATTACGGTTTTCGGTCTACAGAGCAGCTGTGCACTTTTAAATGTGTGCACCCGGAAGTATCCGTGTGTGCGTTTAAATGTAAGTGGGCTGTGTCCTCACTCACTCAGCTCCCCATGTCACTGATCCTTCCCTCCGGCTGTTGGGCCCTTTCCGTGCGCTGACCTTCCTTCGTGTGCTCACTGGGGCCCGTCTGTTGGGGGCCGGCCCTTCGTTGGCAGCCTCCTCTCACGGGGTGGGAAGAGCTTCCCTTTGGCTTTGCCTCAAAGCATCAGGAAGGCCCCCGGTCTCTGAGGCTTGAAAGAGGCCACTTCCCCCGCGGGTCCCTTAGCTGGGCTGGCCTCCATTGTGGAGCCCAGCCCGCGGTGCCAGGACTAGAGTGAGTGGGTCTTGACCTTCCCCAGAGCCTACGGGTGTCTGTGGTCAGGCTCTCAGAGCCCGTCCCCTCCTGGCCATCCTCGGACCCCTAGTCTGTCCCTCCGTGGGGACGGGAAGCCCCCATCCTGACCTGCACCCCAACTTTAGACTGCAACACTCACTGGACAATGCGGGGACAGTAGAATGAAGTCCATCCTGGGGTGGGGGGTCACTGCGTTTTGAGTGGTCAGAGTACCTGCCTTATGCTTCAGCAGTCAACTTCCAGTTTAACCTAGAAAGAGTGACAGATCTGGGAAACAATTCAGAGAAGAATTCTTGTTTGCATTCAAACATCGACATATTATTGCCAGGGGCGAATATGTGAGGGAGGGCCAAGACGTGTATATTTTTCTGGTTGTGCGAATAAGTATGCTTAAATGCCAGTATCTATTGTTTAACACGTACCGTGTTACCCTTGAGATAGATACTTGTCTTTTCATGGACCTGTATCTCTCGTTTAAATCAAAGGTAATTTTCCTAAAAATGGCCCCTGTGTACTGTCTGGAAATATAGAGTTTACTTTCTATGTTGTTAGACTGTTTGTGAATAGAATATTTATTTTCTTACAAAATAACTCTGAAAACTTACATCTGTTTGATCTAACCTTATAGACTAATAGACAGTAAAAGTCAGAGAATGAGTTCAGGGATGGCGCTGGCAGCCAGTGAAGTGGGCATAGGAGAGTGGAGAATGGTGTCCCCCCGGGTCTGCTTTGTCAATGCTTTCTGTCCTTAAACAATGTGAAATTCACTACTCTACTTTGCATATGAAATCTGCACATTCGTATAGTCTAAGTTCTTTATTATTATTTTATATATATATAATTTAAATTATTAATTTTTCTGCACTGTTATGATGAGTAGAAATACAGATCAAGCCATGAAATCCCTTGTTTTCCTTTATCCGAGTCTTATAGCCCAGCTCACTGTATATTAATTGCAGAGCCACTCCTGGTCCTTAGCTGAATGCTGAGTGGGGAATACACTCTCGCTCTTACCCTTAAGCCAGATTGCTAAGAACTGTTAGTACAAAGGACGCTAGTGCCCTCACCATTGCCCTGATGTCTCTGGGTTCTGGGAGGTCTCACAGGATTTGTTGATCAATGTATCAGAAACACTTGCTTTGTATTTGCTGTTTTGAGGTCCTAGGACACGCTCCCCCCCCGGGGGTCTGTCCTCACTCACCTCCATCAGCTTGTTGCCCAAATATCCAGCCTCAGAGGCCTGCGCTCCCGTCACATGTAAAACAGCAAGACAACCTTGCTTTCCTTTATAGCATATGTCACTATGTGATATACAGATGTTTCCTAGTTTGTTTTCTGTCATTTCCAAGTAAAACGTAAGCTCTGTGAGGCCAGGAACTTTCTTCTGTGGGATCCCCAGCTCCCAGAAAGACAGCCCTGGCACACAGTAGGGACCCAGGAACAAGTTGTTTAGTGAATAAGTTAAAATCTAATCACAAGTTTTCATCTAAAAATTGGTCTAGTTTCAGAAGAGTGATAAAGTAGCTTGTAGCTGCTTTCCCATGTTTGCTGGAACAGGCAGGTTCCAGGAGGGCAAATCTCTGACTGTAGCAGGATTGAAATAAACGGGTCAAGACTTGATGAAGCTTAAACGGGAAGGTACACTACTTCTTTTTATAAGGCAGTGAACCCAGAATGTGGTCTGTGCTTTATAAGGAAGGGGAACTTGCCAGCCTCTTACACTGGCTACCAAATTAATGCTGCTATGCATTTGACATTAGTTAAACATCTTGTCACACTGCCCAAAATAATTTAAGGTATGGTGAAAAATAGTGGGTTTGTTTTCCTACTGGTTATTTTAGTAGTTATTCTTAACTCTCAAACACAATAGGACACTAGCCTGAGTTTTTAATTGACCAGATTTTATCACAGCCATTCCATAAAGGATTTTATAACCATTACCCAAGAAGAATTGATTGTTTATCTGAATCTTGGATAGTGTAAATATTACATAGTTAAGTGGTTTCAGTTGACAAAAAAGATCAATAATGTTATAGCTTCTTAAGAAATTAAGCAAGCTGGTAAAGTTTGCCATTATTTTTTAACAACTTAAGTCTACTTTATATTAAAAAAATCAGGCTTCTTTGGTACGTTTTATTTGGGTATATTTTAGAGCTGTCACAAAGGAATAACCATAGAAAAGCGCCTAAGATGGTAAAAAACTTAAAATGTATTTTATGAGAAGGTGAAGGAAATAGATCTATTTGGCCTCTGATTCTGTTATCATCATACCATGAAAGTACTGTTTGAGCCTTTTTTCAGTATATATGTTTTACCTATCTAAACTGTATACTTGATATATTTTGTTTCATTATCTAAATCTCCAAAAATTTAAGAACAGAAACACTATACCAAGGTTTGTTTGTTAATATGGTTGCAATTGTGTGTGTGTGTGTGTGTGTGTGTATGCCTGTCCTTCTCTGAAAGAGATACTATATTAATTTTCTTTTTGTCAGTTGGGAAGCGTCTGGACATCAGAATCATATGCAAAATCCTCAGATTAACAGTCTGACTAAGATTAATTAAGATAACATCTTACTTTTGCTTTCCTACCCGCCAAATGCTTTGCTCAGTCAGACAAGGTGAGAGACTACTTAACCCCTGGGTAAATGAACACATTCTAATTTCTTACCAAAATGACACACTTTATGTCTGCTGCCTTCACATTGAGAGGAAGGTTGAATTTGGAATCAGATGGCTTAAAAACAATGTCCCATTTTAATGTAATCAGGAGCATTCTAGGTATAGCAGGGAACTTCATTTTTGAAAACAAAGACCTCTAAAGTTGGTGGATAAATTTTCTTTTCTTATTTCAAGTAATAAAATGAAAATTCAGATCATTGCTTGTTTTGTTTGCTCTCTGGCATTTTCTTCTTTTAGAAGGTAGATCCAATAACTCTCTCCATAATAAAATTTAATTAGACACTTTAGTATTACTAAGGTATTGTCTTAATATTTAGATATAATTTTATAGAAATTATGTATTTCCTATTTAGCTAGATTGAAATTATTTCATATTTAGCTAGATTGAAACAATAAATATAAAATAAGGTGCTAAGTGAATGATGTATTATAATAAAAATGTTTTGTTACATTATTATAACCTGGGAAATTATCCAGTTGAATTTACTAGCACTAAATTTTGGTGAAACTCTAGTCTTTAGGAAGTGTAGTATTCCAAATAGAGGGAATCATTATTAGCTTTGAAAATTTGGGAATCATTAAAAAGTAGGCTGCTGGTTGCTTCTCACAGGGTAAGTGAACTATTGCCAATTTTATTACATTCCATTTTCAACTAAGTAAATACCTTAATTTCAGAATATAATCATGTAGGGTGTTCAGAGCACATTTAACCAGTAATTTGAACTATTTGAACCTAGAAAAAAAGGGATAAAGTACCCTCCCCTCCAAAAAAAAACCAACAGATATTTTTTTTAATCTGTACAGAAAAAGAAAACAAAACATAAAGTTTCACATTCCATATATATGTCATATATATTCAGTCATTTATAAGTAAGCATTATTTTTGTCAAATTTTACTCTAATAATGCCAGTTGAGTAATACACAAAAACCTGGAATGTTTGCTTAGTAGATGTCTTGAAAGCAACAAAAAGTGATAGCAAAAACGAAGGGACAGAGTATAATAAGGAAATAAAATAGCTCAAACGCATAACTGCCGTAGGTTATTTAATGTGGCAACAAGTGATTCTAGACACCACAGTGGTCCTTGGGCCACAGGCTAGCCAATTAAAAGGTGATTAATTTTATGATGATTCCTTTGAAACATTAATGAGTATTAAATTATTCTAATGTATCACAGCTGGGAAGGAAACATATATATAACATTGTTTTTTTCCTATTTAATTTTTCATATCATATATTTTAATTACGTGTAACACATGCTTATTTTTTTAATGCACATGAAAGAACATGAAGAGAATTATTGTCCTTTTACCAACTCCATCCGTTCCTTCCCTCATGAGGTGAAAATTGTTACCAACCTGGTACACATGGTTTCCAATCCTACTTCATTCTCATACAAGCATATATATTCACATAAACATTTTTAATGTAAATGAGCTCACACTATACACAGTACGTAGCAGCAACCTGATTACTCTCCATCATTTTAACCTTTTAAATCTTTATTGTATTGCAAATATGTTCTCACGGCCTCTTTTTTGATTTCAGAGTTCTTAGTTTGTGAGAGAGACTTCCCTAAGAAAATACTGACATAGATATTCTTCTAATGTATATATTTTTGCACTTAAATCTCTAAACCATCCCCAGTTTATTGGCGTGTGATAGGATTCTGGCAATAGATCATATTTCCTTACTGAATTAAAATAACATCTTTGCAATTATTTAAGCCACATTTATTCTCTATGCCTCTATTTTCTTTTTAACCTCTCTGTTTTTGAGAGTTTCTCTGTGATTCATTTCTCCTGTAATTGTGTTACGTTCTGATGTCATACTTCATGTGGTTTTAGTTCTTTCAAATGTGTTAAAGTCCGTTTTATGGCTCAGAACATGTTCCAAATGCACTCGAAAGGAGCCTGTGTTCTGTTATTATGTGTTGGAGTGTTCTATCAGTAGAAGTTATTTCAAGTTTGTTGAAAATTTTGTTCGGCTCTTCTATACTCTTTTCCGTCTAGTTGTTCCACTGATTTTTTTTTTTATAGAATAGTGTTGAAGTCTCCAGATATAACTGGGAATTTTTCTATTCTTCCATTCAGTTCTGTTCATTTTTTTTGTCATGTGTTCTGTTTGTTCTTTTCTTTTCTTTTCTTTTTTGGCTGCATTGGGTCTTAGCTACGGCACACGGGATCTTTGTTGAGGCACACAGGATCTTTCGTTGCAGCACACGGGCTTCTCTCTAATTGTGGCTTGAGGGTTTTTTCTCTCTAGTTGTGGCTTGAGGGTTTTTTCTCTCTGGTTCTGGCGCACAGGCTCCAGAGTGCATGGGCTCTGTAGTTTGCAGCACACGGGCTCTCTCATTGAGGATGGGAGCTCGGTAGTTGTGGCGCACGGGCTTAGTTGCCCCGCAGCATGTGGGATCTTAGTTCACGGACCAGGGATCAAACCCGCGTCCCCTGCAGTGGAAGGCAGATTCTTTACAACTGTACCACCAGGGAAATCCCCTTGTCATGTATTTTGAAGCTTCATTTCTGATACAAACGCATTTAGGGTTGTTTTGTCTTCTTACTGAACAATTTATTATTATATAATGCCCCTTTTTATCTTGGTAACATTCCTTATTCTGAAGTCAAATATATTATTAGTAGAATCAGTTTGACTTTCTTTTCATTAGTGTTTGCATGATATTTTTTCCCCAATCTATTCATTTCAACCTACTATGCCATTTTTTTAATGGTTTCCTTTAGAATAATATATAGTTGAGCCTTGGTTTTTTATTCAGTCTGGCATTTTTTTGTATTTTAATTGATATGCTTAGATTATTTGCATTTTATACAGTTATTGATATGGTTTAATTATAATCTGCTTTCTTGCTAGCTATTTTTTATTTTTTCCATCTCCTCTTTGCCCATTTTCTTTTCTTATAATGCCTTGTTTTGGACCAGTTAAGTATTTTTATGATTTCATTTAACTCTGCTCTTGACATTCTTTTACTTTACCTGCTTTTAAAAGATTTTTATTGGTTGCTCTAGGATTTATAAGATATAAATTTAATTTTTCACAAGCTACCTTCAAATAATATTTTGCCATTTTGTATACATTAGAAGGAATTACAGCTTTCAATTTATCCCATCTTTTGTGCTATTTTGACGTATGTTTTGCTTTTACATATACTGCAATACAAATGCATTGCTAATAGCTTTAGATTAGACATTCAATTATCTTTTAAAACAATTTAAAATTAAAAACCTGAATTTCATATTTATCTTTATTTATGCAACATCCAGAATTCTTCAGTTTCTTTTTTGTAGCAATCCAAGTTTCTACCTGATACCACATTTATTCTGCCTAAAGAACTCTTTTTTTTTTTTTCAACAATTCTTATAGATCACATCTGTTTTAAATAAATTTTCTCCCATTTTTGTTTCTTAAAAGGTACTTCTCCTTTTGCAAAGATAATTTCTCTGGGTAAATAGTTTTGGGTCAAGAGCCCATTTTCTTTCAGCACGTTACAAATGTATTTTCCTTGTATTCTGGCTTCTGTGGTTTCAGCTGGGAAGTCTGCTGTCATTCTCTTCTCTTTGTTCCTCTGTAGAAATGTGTATTTTGCCTCTAGCTGCTTTAAAGATTTTTCTCCTCATCACTCGCTTTTGACTCTGATGTGTCTAGGTTTTGTTTCTTCGTTTGTTTGATTCTTATCCTGTTGTGTGTCCTCTAAGATTCTTATCTCTGTGGTCTGATGTATCTCATTAATTTGGAGGGTTCTTCATCAACTCTTGCAATATTTCTTCTACCCTATTTTCTCTCTCTTTTCCTTCTGACATTTCAATCACTTTCTGTTGGTCTGTTTCTTTTTTTTTTAAAGATAGTATCATCTTTTCTTTTTTTTTTTTAATTTATTTATTTATTTATTTATTTTTGGCTGTGTTGGGTCTTCGTTTCTGTGCGAGGGCTTTCTCCAGTTGCGGCGAGCTGGGGCCACTCTTCATTGCGGTGCACGGGCCTCTCACTGTCGCGGCCTCTCTTGTTGCGGAGCACAGGCTCCAGACGCGCAGGCTCAGTAATTGTGGCTCACGGGGCCCAGTTGCTCCGCGGCATGTGGGATCTTCCCGGACCAGGGCTCGAACCTGTGTCCCCTGCATTGGCAGGCAGACTCTCAACCACTGCGCCACCAGGGAAGCCCTGTTGGTCTGTTTGCTAAGGATCTACGGGTCTTGTGTGCCCTGTACTCCTGCTCCTCCTCCTCCCTCTACTCCTCCTGACGTATCTTTTAGGTTCTTTTTCTTATAGTTTCTGCCTATAGTTTTTTTTGTTTTTTTTTTTTTGTTGTTTTTTTTTTCATTTTTTTTTTCAGAGTGAGGTTTTGCCTATAGTTTTAATGCAGATTTTACCTTTTATACTACAGCGTTTAATCTATTAATCATATTCATTTTAAATTACTTCTCTGATAGTTGCTGCCTCTGTCATATCTGAGTTTGTTTCTATTGAGTGTTTCGTCTCATAGCAATGTTTTAAAATTTTTCCTTCCTTTTTTGTATGTCTGTTTCTTTCGTTAAAAGTGGACACGTTGAGTAGACAGTAAGACTGAGGTAAATAGTATTTATGCCTGGAAGTGAGGCTGCCTCCTGTTGTGCTTGGCCTTTGATAAGGTGATCAAGTCGGTTCAGTCATATACCTGAACTTGGTTGTGGTTTGGTTTATTATTGTCGCTTTCACTACAACTCAAGCTTCAGATTCCTTTGTGCTGCCTTGTGCTTGTGGGGCTAGTTACCATGGCCTTTTTCTCCACATGCTTCTTTATGGTTTTCCTTTGAAACCCAGCCTCAGGGAAGGTCCCCCTTCATGGTCTTTCCCCCGCTGGCAGGCTGCTGATACTCGGTATTCGACAGGTGCTACCCGGACCTAGGAGATCCCTTTCTGTTCCGGTTGAGCTGTAGCCGTAGGTAGGACCATGTACCTGGGTCTCGAGGTGGGACCTTCTCAGAGACCCGATCCTCCGCTGGTGGCAGGGTTCTCCCATGATCTGTACCCTGAATATTGTCCTGCTCTCACTCAGAGAGAGCTGGGCTTTTCTTTCCCACTCCTCTGGTGAAGTATCCTCAGCTGTGTCCACAGGGTGACAGAGGCTCCCGCTCTCCCCCAGGAGCTTCACGCTTGCTCTGTGAGGGGTACAGGAAAGGGGGCATAGGTGGACCCTCATACTTTTCTCACAGCAGCTTCTGCTTCTCAGGTGGCTTTCCTGGGTCTCTTGTCCCACACTGTGTCTTTCTTGAAAGCACTTGCTGAGGTCTGTGGAATAAAATCTGTTGGTGCTTATGGATTCCTCTTCCATTTGTGGCTTCCAGGGGTTGTTTGCTGTCATAGAGTAGACATACACTAAGCCTTCCGCAATTCATGGAAGATCTTGGCTGCGTTCTCCTCCTTAGCTTATGTAATGTTCTGTGGCTTTCTCAGGTGATCAAATGCTCGCACCATCTCCTTCTGGAGCCACAAGCCTGTCATGGGTCCTGAGTTATTACACTGCCCAGAGACACAGAGTCCCTGATGAGCTCAAAAAATCGTGGTTTTGTAGATTATTCATATTTTTCTTATTGTTAGGGTGAGAAAAATACTCTTTTCAACTTCCTCCCTCAGTGGAAGCAGGGAATTCTTGCCTGAAGAATATTTTCACTGGATATAGCTGTTTGAAAGCATTAAAAACATTTTTTCTTTCCTCATGTAAAGATATCATTCAACCCTTCCTGGACTCTGTAATTTCTGATGAGATACCAGGATTTAACTGAATTGTTTAAGTGCGATGTGTCATTTATCTTTAGTTCTTAGCAGTTTGACTAGAAATGACCTCCTCTGTGTTTTTGCTTGAGGACTGTTACATCTCTTTAATCTGTAAATTTAGATATTTATCAAAACTTCTACCACCTTTCCTCCGACCACTTCTCCTGCCCCGTTCTCTCTCTCTTCTCTTCTGGGCTTGAATTACATGTGTTTTGCTCCCTGATATAATGTAACAGTCTCAGAGGCTCTGCTCATCCCTATCCTGGCTTTTCTTCGCAGTAGATCCTTGCAGCTGATCTATAGACAAGTATCTTTCTTTCCTCTGTGTACTCACTTCTGCTCTTGACTTCATCTGTGATTTTTTTAAAAGTTGTGTAGCTTTATCTGTTATTTTATTCTTGACTTTCTATTTAGTTCTTTCTTATAATTTCTACTTCTCTTCTCATCGTTCCTGTCATTGCAGTTATAACAAGCATATTTTTTCCTTCATTAAAGAGAGCTATTTTATTTGCTTTAAAATTTTGTCTGCTACCTCAACAACTGGTTCATCTCAGGATTATTCTCAACTGATCATCTCTTCTTTTAAGAACGTGTCCCATTTCCCTGGTGCTTTATAGATCTCCTAATTCTGGATGGTGCCCCCGACGTTATGGATGTTAAATTGTGGGAGGCTTTGTTATGTTAGTTTATTAGTCCACTGAGTGTTTTTTGTTTCAGCAGATGATTAATTTTGTTGGGCTCTAAATGAAAACTATATTTCTTGGGCACCAGCTCTAACCTCAGTTCAGATTTGCAGCCTCTAGTGGAGGTGAGTTGAGTCCACAGGGTGTGTGTGTGTGTGTGTGTGTGTGTGTGTGTGTGTGTCTGATGGGTCATCAGAATCTAGGGCAGACAATGTTGGGCTCTCTGGCTCTCTTCCTTCCCGAATTTCTCCCCAGATCTTCAGCAGTTTTACACAGTCTTTTGATTCTTCCAAGCTGGAATGTCTGCATTCTTTTGCCACCATTGTCCCTCACGTGATTTGCCATGCCAGGTCTGTCCCCAGGCTGAAAAACAGTGAGACCTGAGAATTCACTCTGTAGAACTTCCCTCCTCAAAGTGTGGGTTACCTGCCAGAGCGTGCCTGCTTCTTAACCGCTCTTCGGTTCCTTCCTGTCTTCTTTTTAAATTATGTGCAGAGTTTAACAATTTATGAGTAGAGAATCAGTCCAGTATATGTTACTCAGACATTACTGGAAACAGAATCTAAAATAACTATTTAAATGACAGGTTGAGGAGAGGATTTTTGTCTTACCTTATTTTTGTCTTTGAATCTACAAGACCTGTGTATTGAACCCAGGGTGGGCTAGAATGATACTTTATTTTCCATTACATATTCCTGTTTACCCCTCTTCCTTCCTGAATTTAACAGTCTTCTTTTTTTTTTTTTTTTGGTATTACAGTACTCTTTAAAATTTTAAACCTTCATGAGTGAGGGCAATCCGTCAGTCAATTTGACTATGTTTCAAATTTTACATTTAATGAGTTTTTGCTTTCCTTTGAGTGGTTTTACATTGATTTTATGTGAATCTCAGTTATGCTGATACATTTGCTGTTACCTAAGCAGATGCAGTTGTTAATACAGGCTTGCATTTCCGTAAGATGAGGGACTGAACTGCTACGTGTCTACATTCTAGATGTGAATAACTCCATTCTCTACAGTGGCATAAACACTCAGGAATGTTGAGAGATGATTTTCGATTATAAAGACTTTGTGTTTGATAACTTCTGCTTTTCAGAAAATTTTGACACATCTTTGAAGAGAAGAGACATTGCTAGGCATTTATTAAAAGTGATTTTAGATGTCTCATGGGAATTTCAGTGCTCTAAAGGAATATAAGAATTGGTGAATGTGGAGGATAAGGGGACGGGATAGATATTATTTTCTCCACTTGATAATGAAGAAGGTTGAGAGTTAAAACATGAAGTCACACAATAAGTAAGTGGTAGAGCTGGGATTTGAATATAGATTTTATGGGCTCTGAACTTATGAACTTATACTCTTTGAGTCTTCGTGTAACCTCCCAATGGATCTCTCAGTACTCAAGGAATATTAAATTAGTTCAAATACATAATTCATCTAGATTGTGATAGCTGCCTCTGATACACTCGTACACATAAAGACATATAAACACACTTGCACAAAGAGGATAGTTTCCTATTTCATCTTGGCTAAAGATTTTAGAAATGTTTCCAAAAATTACTAATCATTATTTTGCCTTTATTATCATGTTTCTGAATGTTTTTGTTTCTTTTCTTATAAATATAAATAACTTTTATAGAGTGGGATTAATACATGTATTTAAAGCTTTCTTGAATTGAGTTATATTGATAATCTATACCAACTCACAAGAGAAAGACTTTTGTCCATTAAATTATTTATTTGTCACATTTACTCATATTAGTCTTGGCACTAACTGTTGGAAATTTCAAAAATTTACCCAGGTTTTTAGTATCTTGAGATTTAATGATTAAAACCATGTCCTTAATATTAGGAAAAAGTATTTTGGTGGGCATCCCTAATACTTTATATCTCTACCTATAAAGATTATTTTAAGGAGATGATTTTCATACAGCAAACCATTTATTTCCATGATAATTTTTATATCCTCAATTGAAGATTTCTGTATGCTAAATATTTCATAAGTCATGGGATATATACAATTCAGAGGGTGCTGCATAGTGATTTCTCTTTCCTTTTACAAGTGAAGGATACTCCCCTATCCTTACTGTGCCTGACCAGGTCTGGGATATCGGTCTTTCTGCCCAAGTGAGTCCTTGAGTGAGTCTTGTCTAAGCGTTTCCTTCCCCAGATCCCTGTCCTGAGCTGATAATGAACGATTGGTACTGCTTTGGATGTCTTTCCCTAAATGCATTCACTACCTCAAAACAAACTTATGTTTTACTGTCCAAAGTTTTTAATGTTATCTAAGAAGATGATAAATTTGTGCTTCCCTTCACTTCAAATTGAGAGACAGATTTCAACAAAACCACTCAGTTTTCTATGTGTTCCCAGACAATTGGATTCTGGTCTGAATTTCACCAGGAAAATCTGAGAGTCAGAGACAGTCATGAGCTGCTTACTTGTTTGATGTCAAAGCAAAGGGAAGTTGCTGCTGCTTTGGAGTTGTGTGTTTGGTCAAGACACACAAGGATATTTACTGTGGACAATATCTGAGCCATGTGAGTGAGAACCAACGTAATTCTGCCCAAGAGGGAGTAGTGAGTAAGTCCCAACAGAGAATGGACCACCAGGTGCGCAGGGGCTGAGGTGATGGCAGAGGAGTGTCACACATCCAGGAGATGGCAGTTGTTCACACCAGGGAGCCTTGGAAGGTCCATAAAAGGATCTACAAGGAGAAAGACAGATGAAGCTTTAAAAGCCTGATGAACCCACCCAGCACAAAGCCGTCCTCAGCCAGACATCAGTGTGGTGAGAAACTACCCCCCAACCCTTAGGTATCCTTCACCTACTCCCAAACTGGAGGTGGTCATAAGAGAAAGAGAAGGTAAGAGGAGAGTCATAAGACAAAAAGGGAATGAAGAAGGACTGGGGTACATGATGCACCCCTTACATGACTGCCTCTGCCACATCCCCAGGTAGGGACCGGGAGGGTCAGGTTTGGGGCTGTGTGGGTGACGTGAGGTCAGGCATTCTGAAACGCCAGTTCACCTACGCTTGTTACCTGAAGCCGAGCTGAAGGAATTAGGGGGCCACCTGAGTTTTCATCCAGAGATAGAATGAAACTTTCACCAAAGAACAATGTGTAGAGAGCGTCAGAGAAAAAATAAAAGTGGATTCAGACTGTATCCTGTAAACCACACTTTTCTGAGATATGTGTATATGTGATTACATAATCAGTGAACTGTTATCATACAGTGTCTTATATGATAAGACCTGTGCTTATACTTACGTAGTATGAACCTCAGAAAAGGTAGGGGGGCTGCAGGCATAGGCTGTGGGCTCTGAGGGACGCTGGTTAAGACAACGTAAGTGAATGATCCCCCCATGAGCTGGTGTGAATAAATAGAAAAAAATCAGTTGAGAAATGAGTTTTTATTTATTTATTTATTTATGGCTGTGTTGGGTCTTCGTTTCTGTGCTAGGGCTTTCTCTAGTTGCGGCAAGCGGGGGCCACTCTTCATCGCAGTGCGCGGGCCTCTCATTGTCGCGGCCTCTCCCGTTGCAGAGCACAGGCTCCAGACGCGCAGGCTCAGTAGTTGTGGCTCACGGGCCTAGCCGCCCCGCGGCATGTGGGATCTTCCCAGACCGGGGCACGAACCCGTGTCCCCTGCATTGGCAGGCAGATTCTCAACCACTGCGCCACCCGGGAAGCCCGAGAAATGAGTTTTTAGAATACCAATATGTATTATTTTTTTACATCCTTTTTTTAAATACTCTTTTCCATTATGGTTTATCACAGGATATTGAACATAGTTCCCTGTGCTACACAGTAGGACCTTGTTGTTTATCCATCCTATATATGCTAGTTTGCATCTGCTAATCCCAAACTCCCAATCCTTCCCTCCCCTACCCGCTCCTTCCCCCTTGGCAGCCACAAGTCTGTTCTCTCGCTGAGTCTGTTTCTGTTTCGTAGATACGTTCATTTGTGTCATATTTTAGATAGAATACCAGTACTTAAGGAACAGATAAAGGAAGGACACTGACAAAAATGGATTAATAAATAAAAGGAGAGAATGTTGTAAAATGTCTCAAGAGTTAAGCATTATCTTCTCCCACAAGGTTCGTTGTAATTTATTTTCAACACAGTGCCCAGCTTCACACCCTAGCTATGCTTGATTGCTCAGCAACACCTAAGTTACAAAATAACAAGTAACAAGTAAAATATAGTATTACTTTTTTCAGACAAACTTTGATAGAGTCTCATACCATGATAAAAAATTTTAGTTTAACTATTGAAAGCGTTTTAAGATAATGACAAATTTTACAACATAAATAAATTACAATGGCTTTACTTAAATGTTCTCTTTTAAATATCCCAAATATAAGTGAAATAAGTCAGACAGAGAAAGACAAATACCCTATGATCTCATGTGTATGAGCAATCTAAAAAAAAGAGAACTCATGGCTACAGAGAGCAGACTGGTAGTTCCCAGAGGTGGGCATGGGTGATGTGGGACCTGAGTGAAGGGGTAAAAAGGTACAAACTTCCACTTAGAAGATAAGAGGTTCTGGGGATAAATAAGTCCTGGGATGTAATGTGCAGCATGGCAACTACAGTTAACAATGCTGTGTTGTGTATTTGAAAGTTGCTAAGAGAATATGCTGCACACTTTGGACTAAATAATACAATGTTATGTCAACTGTATCTCAGGAACACTGGAGAGGAGAAGAAAGTAAGTGACCTAACCTCCTTCTAAATGCAGTTCCCATCCTGTCTGCATACAAACATGGTAATTTTATCCTTTTTAATTTAATTGTTTGCATATAATATTCTTTTTATGCTGATGAAAGCCACATACTTATTATTTTTAACATCCTAAAAATATAAGTATCCCAAAGATGACATTTATTATAAGATTGAGCCCTAGGTTACTTCTGTTTCGAAAAACTATCATAAAAGTTCATGAAAGTTATCATTCTCAAGGGAGGAGGACCTTGCAAAGACCCAAGGGGAACTTTCAGGAAGTCACGGTCGTCGGAGACCTTCAGGCCACGCCATGCAGAACCACAGCCTGTGACCTGAAGCCACTCTGAGTAAACCATACACAGCTGTGTGTTATTTCTGAATTTGTTTATAAGGTACAAATTACCTTAGACTCTAAAAAACCATTTTTGAATGTTGCATTGTGTCAGTTTCCTAACTAATACATATTTCAGTTTTATAAATTTAAATTATCCCTCAGTTATTTTTTCTCTCATCTCATATTGGCAGACTAGCAGATTTGATCCTTTTTGTGACAATGGGAGAGTCTTTCACGCACAGATCCCCTGTCTTTGTGATAACACTGTGAGTTGCGAGCTCCTGGAAATTGGGCATCGAGCCTCTTATGAGAAGAATGTCCCAGCTGGAACACTGGGGCCACATTATAACCCAGACGTACAGCACAGACCCGGTCAGAGCAGTGGAGAAAAATAGGGAGCGAGCCATTTTTAGAAATACTAGAAGCAGACAGCATCGCGTGCTTTGTAAATTCAGTTTATGTACTTTCTGTTTATTTAGTCTCCACTCTATCACTTGCAGCATTGGGTCCCCGTGTTCTAACATCCGTTGGAAAATGCAAAGGTTGATAACGAGTTAAATCTATTTATGAGTAATTTTTTTATATGAAGTATTACCTTCTCACTAGTTTTAAAGTTAATTACATATAAACTAAAATGGGATCATTTATAATAATCCCTAAATGTACTAATTTTGCGTGATTGTCTTTAAGATCCTGGGGTTCCTTGCACTGATTTTGACTGATTACCCTTGACTGCAGCTCTGAGGACCAGGAAGGAAGGTAGAGGCGCTGGGACAGGGTGGGGAGGGGATCCCATTTGTGCCCGGTTTTCACTTTGAGATGCGCAGCTACAGGAACAAAGCCCGCAGTGACCCTGGTGGTGTCGGGATTAGACGTGGGGCAGGCAGCCGCCCTGGGGAAGGGGCCACATGTGTGTACTTCGTCCTGGGCTCTGTGACCAGGAGAGAGCCTGGGGGACCCAGGCAGGGGTCCAGAGCTCGGTGTCTGCTTCCCTCCGAGGAGCTGCCGTGGCCGGCAGGCCATGTGATCACGGGGCCCAGGGCTGCAGTGTGTCCCGCGATGGGGCAACACAAGGCACGTGCAGAGCACAAGGGAACATGCAGTCCCCGCCCCTAGCCGGGAGGTTCACTTTCTCCCCAGGTGGGGTAAGGGTGGCCTGACTTTCACTTGTGTCCAACGGAGCAGTCCGTGGAAGAGAGTCCCAAAGTCATCATTTACCTGAAGTAAAAGTCAGTCCTAAGTGGACAGCCTAAGACTATAAAACTTATAGGAGGAAACATAAGCACAAACACATGTCACCTTTGGTCAGCAGAGGTTTCTTAGACACGATGCGTAAAAGGAAAAAGTGATGCCAAACTTCATCAACGTTAAAAATGTTTGATTTTTGAAAGCTACTGATTAAACAGTGAAAAGACAAGCCACAAAGTGGGACAAAATATTGGCAAATACATATCTGATAAAGGACTTGCATCTAGAAAATATAAATAACACTCATTTCTCAATAGTGGTAAAACAAACAGCCCAACTGAAAGTGGGCAGAACATCTGTACACATCACCAAAGATGGGATATGGTGTAATTAACACATGAAAAGAATCTGGACGTCCGTCAACATTAGGGAGAGGCTAAACTTTTGTTCACAGTGAGATACCTCTTACATCCTTATGAGAATGGCTCCAAGTGAATAGCAGTGCTAGGTGAGGTCTGGGTAACTGTGTCTCTCGTCCGCTGCTGGTGGGAATGCAAAGTGGTGCAGCCACTCTGAAGAACGGTTGGGCAGTGTTTTCTAAAAGGAGCATAAACGTACCATATGACCCAGAAATCCCATCTCAAGATATTTATCCTTGAGAAATTACAACATACACTCACATAAAAAACATATATGTGCATGTTTATAGCAACTTTATTTATAATTACAAAACTGGCCAGAACCCAAATGTCCTTGCCTGGTGAGTAGGTGAAGAAATGTTTGTTCGTCCCTATGATGAAATAAGACTTGCATTGCTGGTGGGACTATATCTGTCCTGGAATGAAGGTCTGCTCTGCACCCACATAACAGAGCCTTAAAGCTGCCTTCAGAGTTAGACTGACGTGCAGGTTTTTAACTTCATGTCAGAACTAAGTATAACACGTAGAGGTATTCCACAAAACCCAACCACTGATAACTTAAAATTCACAATGTGCAGCATCCAACTGAGATCTACCAAGTATGCTATGAAGCATAAAAATATGGTCCACAACTTGGAGAAACTGCAATCCAGAAAATATACCCAGAAATTACAGTGATGATGGGATGAGTATACAAGGACCTGAAACAACTATTGTAAATATTATTAATATGCACAGTTATATAAATGTAAACAGGGACAGCAGTTGCAAGAGGGGATATATGAAGAAAACAACCACATAGTATATCTGGGGAAGCCGGCAATAAATGAAATGAAGAATGTGCTGGGTGAGTTAAAAGCACATTGGACACTGCAGAAGAAAAAGTCCACGTACCTGAAGAGATGTGATAGAAACTACCCAAAATAAAGCACATAGGAAAAAAGAAACAAACAGAAGCCTGTGTCTTAGTGAACTCTGGGGGCATGTCAGATGCATTACCTATGAGTAACAGTACTGGAGGTGTGAGGCTTAGAAAGTTATATGAAGAAATAATGGCTAAAATTTTCTGAACTTGATGAATATTAAACCCACAGATACAAGTACAACAAACATCAAGAAACAGAAACAAAGAAAAACGAACCAAAGCATACCCTAATCAAAATGCTGAAAGTCAGCATTAAGAAGAGCCTCTTAAAAGCAGCTGGAAGGAAAATAAAGGGGGGAGGACAAATTTTGTTCAGAGGAACAAAGGTCAGGACATCGGCAAGCTTTTCCCCGGAGACCACGAGGCCAGAACACAGTGGAACATTTCTAATGTGCTAAAAGAAAAGAAAAAAACTACCATCCCTGGCAAAGAAAGCTAAAATCAAGACATTTTAAACAATCCAAAGCTGAGAGATTTCAAGAAATGTTACAGGAATTTCTAGAAGGTAGTGATGCCACACGGAAGTTTCTGTCTACACAGAGGACTATTACGGACCAGAAATGTGACATGGTGAGAAATAATGCATTTGGTCCCTGTCCAGGATTCCTGACACAGAGCTTCTGTTACCCTAATTTCCTGAGTAGTAGAGGTGCTCGGAGCATATCTTGTTCTAATATCTGGTCTTTGACCCCAGTTCCTGACACAGGGTTCCTAAAACCCTTGTTATCTCCTGCGTGATGAGGGTGATAGGAGCTCCTTCCACGGAGCTCCCGAATCCCCTGGAACTGCTGGGTGAAAGGGGCGTCTTCTATGGAAGGGGGTGACTCGGGGGCTCCTGGATGGCCCCAGGTTGGGGGGCGGTCACCAGAAAGACCGAGCCCCGGTTAGGAGGGGGGAGCTTTCAGCCCCCCTCCATCCTCCGGGGAGGAGATGGAGTTAATAGTCATTCATGCCTCCGTGGTGGAGTCTCCATAAAATCCCCGATCACAGGGTCCAGAGAGCTTCTGGGTTGGTGGGTGCGCGCCCGTGCTGAGAGGGTGACACACGCCAGCCCCGTGGGACAGAAGCTCCGGCCCGGGACCCTTCCAGAACTCGCCCTGGGTACCGCTTCATCGGGCTGTCTATTTATAATTGCCTTTATAATGAACTGGCAAACGTAGGTAATGTTTTCCCTGAGTTCTGTGCCGTTCTAATAAGTTACGGAACCTGAGTCCGCACCTCTCGCAGCTGGTATGTGGGGCGGGGGCCGTCTTGTGGAGCTGAGCCCATAGGCTCTGGGGTCTGAGGACGGAGGTGAGGACTGAACTGAGCTGCAGGACCCTCGCTGCCGTCCACAGAAAATAGAGTAGTGCTGGGCGGAAAACCCGCACGCTTGGTGTCGGAGTGTCGTGCATAGAAAACAAAGCTTCCTTTAAAGTGAAAGGGTTTCTTTTCTCATTTTTAATCAGTTGAAAAGCGATTAAGTTGTTTAGAGCAAACACTGTAACAGCGCATGGGGTTTATAACATGTAGAATTTAAATGGATGAATTGCAGAAAGTGTGGAGGAGTTGGGGTCTAAGTACACGCTGGTAAGTTCCTTACAGCGGACGTCAGGGCTGTGACATCATCTGAAGGTAGACATGATAGCCAGTGACATACACTGTAAACCCTGGGCAACCACCAAACAATAAAATAAATATAGTGAATAAACTACGGTAATTTTCTACTGCTGAGGTAGCATTACCTCAAAACTTAGTAGTTTAGGAGCACAGATTCATCGTTTCACAGCTCTGTAGGTCCGAGGTCTAACGCAGGTCTCACCACACTAAGATCGAGGTGTCGGAGGCTCCAGGAGAGGATCCATTTCCCTGGTCAGTGGACGGTGGTCAGAATGGGGCTCCTGCGGCTGTAGGACCAGGGCCCCCTTTCCTTCGTGTTGTGCTCAGTTCCTAGGGACCACCCGTGTTCCTGGGCTCACAGCCTCCTTCCTTAAAGCCTTTTTTTTCTGTGTCATTTCTGTCTGACTACAGCTGGGAAAAGTTCTTCACTTTTAAGGGTTTATGTGATTAGATGGGGTCAATGCAGATAATCCATGATGAGCTCCCAATTTTAAAGTCAACTGATTAGGAACTTTAATTCCACCCATACTCATAACTCCCTTTTGGATGTGGTATCACATAGGTCCACGTGGATATCTTTGAGGGACCACGGTTTTGCCTGCCACATAAACCAATAGTGGAGATTAAGTGGGAATCATAAAAAATAAGAGCAACATGTTTAATAAAAAACAAGACAGGAAAAGACAAATAACAGAGGGGACAAATCAAATAATAACAAGATGGAAGTTTTAAATACAACCATTTTGACAATATTAAATGCATGTGGCCTTAACACTTCAGTAAAAAGGCCGAGATTGTCAGACTTGGAAAAAATGTGAGACTCAGTGCCATGCTGTCTCTCAGAGACCCATTTTAAATGTAAAATGAAAATTAGTTGAAAGTAAAATAGTGGAAATTCTAATCATAAGAAAGCTGGAGTGGTTATGTTTCTATGAGGCAAAGTAGACTTCAGAAATTGGGTGAAAGCAAAAGTTTTTACTTTGGTGACCCAAGTCAGATTTCTGGCTGGACCTAGAATTCTTTCCTATATATATATAGACACATATATAATATTTGTACTGTATTATATATAATAAATATACAGTAGCATATCCGAGAATGCTCAAAGTTACCACATAGTGTCTGTGGCTCCAAAAGTTTAAAATTTTTTCCAAATTAATTTTATTTTATATTTGTAGCATCAACAGAATCATACTGAATAGTACACATTTATTGATAATTTAGACTATCAGAATAATTTTATTGCTAGTCCTTTTCTGTTACTTATCATTCCAGTGACCCTTGTAACACAACTTTGTGTATAACTATATCATTCAAATAACATAAACTCACTGTATTTTTTATCTCCAGGGTAACATAGAGATCATACTTTTAAAAATCCCCACATTGTCTCAGTGTGGACATTACAGCCTTGATACATTAAATAACTTAACCACAACAAGGTAGTGACAGAACTCGGGCCAGTGACCTGAATCCAAATCAGATTCCCTGACATTCTCCATCTAAGACATCACATGTCATCAAATGGATCATTCACCAGGCATGTACTCTATAAGAAGTCCGTTTCTTTGTAACATAAAGGATAAACTCTTGGTCCTGTTGTGTCTAAGGTTTGTTAAGTATCTATGCATGTCATATTTTCAGAAATATTCTTTCATGTTGATATCTGATTTGTAGAAAAGCTCTCCTCAAAGTAGAGCTACAAAAACCATTGAATGGTTAAGACCACTTTTCTTTCACCCTATACTGAGAAAAATAACAACGCATTGAAACTGACAAGGATATTGGCTGGCATGTCATAAAAGCTGGGCAGAGATCATTTTAAAACTTATATTTTAAAGATTGATGATTGTTCAAAAGAAGCTCGAGTGAAGATGTGATACAAACAATCTGCAGAAATCTCTCACGAGGGCTGTGATGGTTACTTCCTGCTGGTCTCCCAGCTTCCGCCCCAGCTCCCATCTAATCCTGTGCAGAGGCTGTTTTCCTTCTATTGGGTTGGCCAAAAGTTTCGTTCGGTTTTCTCCGTAAGATGGCTCTAGTAGCACTTAGTTGTCTTTAACTTCATTTGAAACAATTTTGTTAGTTTGTACGTGACAGCTGTCATATCAGCGTGCATTTAAAAAAAGACATCAAAATTGGTGTGTTTTTGTGTAGCCATTTTAATATTGAAGACAGAAGGGAAAAAAGCAACATTTTCGGCATATTATGCTTTATTATTTCAAGAAAGGTAAAGATGCAACTGAAACGCACAAAAAGATTTGTGCAGTGTATGGAGAAGGTGCTGTGACTGACCAAATGTGTCAAAAGTGGTTTGCAGAGTTTCGTGCTGGAGATTTCTCACTGGGCAATGCTCCATGGTCAGGCAGACCAGTTGAAGTTGATAGCGATGAAATCGAGACATTAACTGAGAACAATCAGCGTTATACCACGTGGGAGATAGCCGACATACTCAAAATATCCAAATCAAGCGTTGAAAATCATCGGCACCAGCTTGGTTATGTGAATTGCTTTGACATTTGTGTTCCACCTAAGTTAAGCGAAAAAAACCTTTTTGGCCGTATTTCTGCATGCGATTCTCTACTGAAACGCAATGAAAACGTTCCATGTTTAAAACCAGTTGTGACAGGCAATGAAAAATGGATACTGTACAACAGTGTGGAACAGAAGAGATAGTGGGGCAAGCGAAATAACCAACCACCAACCACACCAAAGGCCGGTCTTCATCCCAAGAAGGTGATGTTGTGTATATGGTGGGATTGGAAGGGAGTCCTCTATTACGAGCTCCTTCCAGAAAACCAAATAAATAATTCCAACAATTACTGCTTCCAGTTAGACCAACTGAAAGTAGCACTCAACAAAAAGCGTCCAGAATTAATTAACAGAAAACACATAATCTTCCATCAGGATAACACAAGACTGCATGTTTCTTTGATAACCAGGCAGAAACTGTTACAGCTTGGCTGGGAAGTTCTGATTCATCTGCCGTATTCACCAGACATTGCACCTTTGGATTTCCATTTATTTCAGTCTTTACAAAATTCTCTTAACGGAGAAAATTTCAATTCCCTGGAAGACTGTAAAAGGCACCTGGAACAGTTTGTTGCTCAAAGAGACAAAACGTTTTGGGAAGATGGAATTATCAAGTTGCCTGAAAAATGGCAGAAAGTAGTGGAACAAAAGGGTGAATACGTTGTTCCATAAAGTTCTTGGTGAAAATGAACACTGTGTCTTTTATTTTTACTTAAGAAACCGAAGGCACTTCTTGGCCCACCCAATGAAACAAAGTCCGGTCACGTCAGCACTGCAGCCTCACCGTGCTGAGGACAGGGCACACTTGCTCTGTGGTCTCTGCGCTGGTCCTCCATCACTCCTCCCACCAGGGAGCTCTCTTGCTGGTCCCCAGCCGCTGGCTTCTGCGCACCTCCTCTGGGGTCCCCTGTGTCCCACCCACCTAGGCATCCCAGCACCCAGACTGAGCCTCCAGGCTCTGCTTGACCCAGAGCCGTCCCTGCCGCTCTACTCCAGCTGCCTTTCCCACTTTGGCAGCAACAGGACTCATCAAAAAGCAGATAAGCAGGCCTTCCCCCGCGGGTCAGACACTCCCTGTCCCCGCAGACTCTGGTGCATTTACGGGATGCTCTTGCAGCGCCCCCCCCCCCCACACCACCACCCCCGCCCCGTGCAGAGCTCTGGGAGGCTCACCAGATGACCCCTCCCTTCAGAAGTAGGTGGGGGAGGGGATAAACTCGCGTCACTGACTCCCAGTGCCCTTCTCTCCTCTTCCAAGACCTTTTGTTCATAAAGGCAGGTAAGTCTCCTTCTCTTTTTTAATTAGCTTTTATTGGAGTATAGTTGCTTTACAATGCTCTGTTAGTTTCTGCTGTACAGCAAAATGAATCAGCTATACATATACATATAGCCCCTCTTTTTTGGATTTCCTTCCCGTTTAGGTCACCACAGAGCACTGAGTAGAGTTCCCTGTGCTATACAGTAGGTTCTCATTAGTTATCTATTTTATACATAGTATCAATATTATATATGACTTAATCCCCATCTCCCAATTCATCCCAGCCCTGCCCTTTTCCCCCTTGGTATCCATACGTTTGTTCTCTACGTCTATGTCTCTATTTCTGCTTCACAAATAAGATCATCGATACCATTTTTCTAGATTCCACATATATACGTTAATATACAACATTTGTTTTTCTCTTTCTGACTTCCATCACTCTGTATGACAGTCTCTAGGTCCATCCACATCTCTGCAAATGGCACTATTTCATTCTTTTTTTATGGCTGAGTAATATTCCATTGTATATACGTGCCACATCTTCTTTATCCATTCATCTGTCGATGGACATTTAGGTTGCTTGCATGTCCTGGCTATTGTAAATAGTGCTGCTGTGAACATTGGGGTGCATGTATCTGTTCGAATTACGGTTTTCTCTGGATATATGCCCAGGAGTGGGATTGCTGGGTCGTATGGTAGTTCTATTTTTAGTTTTTAAGGAACCTCCATACTGTTCTCCATAGTGGCTGTATCAATTTACATTCCCACCAACAGTGCAAGAGGGTTCCCTTTTCTCCACACCCTCGCCAGCATTTATTGTTTGTAGAATTCTTTTTTTTTTATAAATTTATTTTATTTATTTTTGGCTGTGTTGGGTCTTCGTTTCTGTGCGAGGGCTTTCTCCAGTTGCGGCGAGTGGGGGCCACTCTTCATCGTGGTGCACGGGCCTCTCACTATCGCGGCCTCTCTTGTTGCGGAGCACAGGCTCCAGACGCGCAGGCTCAGTAGTTGTGGCTCACGGGCCCAGTCGCTCCGCGGCATGTGGGATCTTCCCAGACCAGGGCCCGAACCCGTGTCCCCTGCACTGGCAGGCAGAGTCTCAACCACTGCGCCACCAGGGAAGCCCTGTTTGTAGAATTTTTGATGATTGCCATTCTGACCGGTGTGAGGTGATACCTCACTGTAGTTTTGATTTGCATTTCTCTAATAATTAGTGATGTTGAGCATCTTTTCATGTGTTTGTTGGCCATCTGTATGTCTTCTTCGGAGAAATGTCTATTTAGGTCTTCTGCCCATTTTTTGATTGGGTTGTTTGATTTTTTGATATTGAGCTGCATGAGCTGTTTGTATTTTTGGAGATTAATCCCTTGTCGGTTGCATTGTTTGCAAATATTTTCTCCCATTCTGTGGTTTGTCTTTTGTTTATGGTTTCCTTTGCTGTATAAAAGCTTTTAAGTTTCATTAGGTCCCATTTGTTTATTTTTGTTTTTATTTTCATTACTCTAGGAGGTGGGTCAAAAAAGATCTTGCTGAAGGCAGTTAAGTTTCTCCATTGCCTCCTAAAATGAGCTTGGGAAGGAAGGGTGGGGTCCAAGGCACACCAGAATCTCACACCCCGAATTCAGGTTCTTTGAATGGTTTTACAGACTTTAGTATATCTTTTTCTGCAGGTTGCTTTCTTCATGTAATCCCTGGGCATTTGACAACTTCGGGTGGTAAGAGGCAGTTTCAACCAATATCTCAAACCAGGCTGGTTTTCAAAGTAAACTCTAAGAGAATGGGGTCTTGTCTGTATGTTTCAACCCTGCATTCTCAGAACCAGGGTCAAGACCTGGAAAGTCAATAGGAATTGAGCAGTTCATGTTTGCTCTCTGTCTGTTTGTTTGTTTGGGAGAATTCTGTTTGGTTCTACAAACAATTTTACAAAGAAAAATACAAACAGTGAGAAAACCACTGAATTTCTGTCTCTCTGCTTTTATGAAAGTGTCACAAATACCACTTTACCTTTGGCCCCCATTGCGAGACAGTGATGCACAGGTAGAAAGCACTAAATGTGCTCTGAATTTATTAGTAAAATAAACCCTGAAAAGGTGGTGAAATTATGAATTGCTTAAGTCCTATTTTCATTTTTAATCCTAAGTATCCTTAAAATGCTGGATAAGATTTGAACAGGAAACCTTAAATATCTATATCTGCATTTATTCTTGCATCTCGAATTTTAACAAACTAAAATTATCAAACTTCACTACCCCTGAGAGGGGACTCCGCTCGTAAACGGTTAAACTGCTCCTCAGCTCCTGCTGTTGAAGACTAAGTCTTTCTGATACTCGGTTTTCAGAAAGCTGTCGTATCTCCAAACACACCCTCTCTTCCATACCAGTGACGCGAGTATTGTTTTTTTCACTTGCAATGCATGAAAAGTAGCAAATAAAACAAAAACCAGATGACAAAACCCACATTCAAGGTAGCTTAAACCTGACAAATATGAAGGGTTGAAAGTAAATTTCTCAGTTACGCTTCATACGCTGACATTGCATCTGCTGCTTTTTAGGACACCGAGCCTTCACGAGGTCAGCAGCTGACCCGGGTAGCCCACACTTTGATGGTGTGTAGCTCTGATGCACATCTGCTGCCACTGCACCCTGCTGCCTCATTCTAGTGGCTGTGTGCTTAAAAAGTTGCCTTGTGGGAAGCGGAAGACAGAGCAGTGTGTAAATTACCTGCTGGTTATTCTTGCTCTGGATATTACTTGTGAACTATCACGGTCACCATGGTTGTACCAAGCAAGATACAGAGCATTACTGAAGTTATTATTTATTATGTGTTAATTATACTTTTGTTCAAAGGGCATTTTCATTTCTTTAAATAAATGAATTTTATTTCTTTATGAGTAGGGTATTATTATTCAGTTATAGCTATATCCATCTAGCAAGGCATGCGTCTAGCCTATTTATTCAGAAAAAGCTTGAACAACAAAAAGAATAGTAAATAATATATAATATAATTACGGTAGTAACTGCCACTGAATGAATGACTGACTAGTACTAGACCCCTTATATTCTGGTTAGTTAGCTCTCACAGCTCTCCTGAGAGGTGTATATTACTACCCCCACTTCACTCTGAAACCAGTTACTCAAGGTGGTTGTAAGCCCGACTTCTGACTGTTGAGTAGGTGCCCTAAGGAACCTGATTGCAAGTTCGTATGCGTGATGCACCGTGAGGCCAAACAAATCGAAACGTCAGAGTTTGGAGCAGAGAAAAGTTTATTGCAGGGCCAAGCAAGTAGATGGGTGGCTCATGCCCAGAAAACCCCAAACTCCCAGAAGTGTCTCAGCAAAGCATTTTTAAAGGCCAGGTGAGGGAGGGGCGTGGCTGGTTGTTGTGAACTTCATGGTGTCAGAATCCTTGTTCTTGCATCCGTCCACGCAGGTCAGGTCATGATGTTCCTGTAAACCTCCAACAAGACAAACGTTATTCTCTGTTGGGCAACTTTTTATCTCTATATGAATGGGAAAGTGTTATCCCCTTAAAGGTCAGAGCCTTGAGAACTGGGCTATCCTGTATGTTTTAGGCTGTAGGCAACATTCTTAACTGTAGCAAAAGCAATAGGATACAAAGGTTAATGAAAAAGAAACAGATCTAACATGGAGTCAGGTTTGTTCTTACAAACCCGCCTTGACACTTCTTTATTTTGCTTGCTGCTGATGGCAACTTTCATGTTTAGCCAGTATCCTTCCATCTTTGCCTTTAGGATTTGATACCAGTATTTTGCCAATTTGCAAGGATTCACTCGGCTGGATGTTTAACAGACTTGATACAAACTACGACCTGCTCCTGGACCAGTCGGAGCTTGGGAGCATTTACCTGGACAAGAACGAGCGGTGCGCGGAGGCCTTCTTCAGCTCCTGTGACACGTACAAGGACAGCTCCATCTCCAACAACGAGTGGTGCTACTGCTTCCAGAGGCAACAAGGTACCCAGCCAAAGGCCATCTTGTCCGCGCAGTAAAGCCGTGCACTACAGACAAGCTCATTTGTACCCTGTCCTCAATTTACAAAACAGAGACAGAGTTACACGTGCAGAAAACAAACTTTTGGCTCCCAGGGAGAAAGGCGGGGGTGGGAATTGGGAGACTGAGGTTGACATACACACACCACTATGTATAAAATAGGTAACCGATAGGGACCTGCTGTACAGCACAGGGAGCTCTACTCAATACTCTGCAATGGCCTAAATGGGAAAAGAATCAAAAAAAGAGAGGACATATGTACATGTGTATAACTGATTCACTTTGCTGTACACCTGAAACTAACACAACATTGTAAATCAACTACACTCCAAGGAAAATTTTTTTTTTTAATTTTTTTCAATGAAAAAGAAACCCAGCATGCTACACCCCATTCATTGTGAGGGATAGTTTTCCAATTAGAATGTTTAATAAAAGAGCAAATAAGCAGCACGTTGAACAGTATAACACAGCTAGGGATGCAAAACATGCTAAATGAGATGAAAAATAGTCATTAATATTTTTTATTAATGCACTTCATTATAGTTTCCATTATGAACCGCCAAGAAACACACAGAGATATGAGAACATAGATATTAAAAGTAATCATTTAAATTAGTTTGCTATCTGCTTTGCCCATGGTGTAAAGTAAATGGGTTTTTTATCACTATGCTGTGGAGTTTTAATGTTCTGTTTTGTGATCTTATTAAATGAGCCAAATGAACCACAGCATTCACCATAAAGTTATTTTTACACTTTTGATTTTAAAATGACTTAGCCTTTCAAACTTTTTAGATAACTTAGCTTTATGAAAATGCACTAGCAAAGAAAGAGTCTCAATTCCCCAGGAGAGGCGAGGCAGCCTGGAGGGTTGGATGAGGCTGGTCCTTCATGGGTCCTGCTTCACTAGGAAATGGTAACATAAGGGAAAATGGGAGCCATGCTTATGTAATCAGCCAAATGATAATTAAAATTGTGTCTAAGGGAAATAGACCCAAAACATTCAAATTATGATAAGCTTTGGGGAAATTAAGAAAAAATGACACGTGTAACTTTGATGCTAATTTTGAAAAACAAATTGGGAATTAGTCTAACATGATACATCTGCTATTGTCACTGCCTTTTAAAGCCCTTGACAGCTACCAGAATGAACAAGCTGCTCTAATCTGTGTTAATGATTCTCAGGTTTTCATATGGAAGCCAGCACATTATATCAGTCATTTTACTATCACAATTACTTTTTCATATATTAGTAATAGTTCAGTGATTAGGGATGACATGCTTATGCATAAATTGATTAGCAGTGAGTCAACAGCAGGGTTTGTAGCATAGATTAAACCACTAATGTGTTTATAAACCACTTTAAACAAAGTTTAAAAAGTAGATTGGATCTGTTAAAATATTCTAAATCATACACACACACACACACACTCACACATAGACACACATGCGCACACTCACACACACACACATAGACACACATGCACAGAGACACACACAAACTCACAAACACACACTCACATACTGACACAAACACACACACTTGTTGACTTACACTATTGTGTATGTGCTTTTTAGGTGACTGAATACCCCTAAAAAGTTTTGCCCTGGTTTTAATGACTAGTATACACTTAAATCATTTACAGCAGGGGTCCCCAAGCCCCGGGCTGCGGACCAGTACTGGTCCGTGGCCTGTTAGGAACTGGGCCATACAGCAGGAGGTGGGCAGTGGGCGAGCAAGCAAAGCTTCATCTGTATTTACAGCCGCTCCCCACTGCTCACATTACCACCTGAACCATCCCCCACCCCCCGTAGCTCCCATTACCGCCTGAACCGTTACCCCCCGCCATCCGTGGAAAAATTGTCTTCCATGGAACTGGTCCCTGGTGCCAAAAAGGTTGGGGACCGCTGATTTACAGAATAAAAAAGTAAATCCAGGTAAACTGCCTTAAAGAGACGTGGTCTTTTGTTATGATGACAAATGTTATTTTAATTTTTCTTTGATTATTATGATAGCATGTCTAAGTGTTTATACATGAACATTTTAAAATATTCTGAATAACTCTGAATGTTTCTACTCCAGAAATAAATATTTTTACCTTAAAACATTCCTAGATTTTTCAGTAGTATTCGTAAAACTGATTAAAGGTCCCCAAAAGATTCTGCTTTATATACTTTTCATTTATTATTCTTGATACTTACTTCCAAAGTATCGAAATCTTCCTAGTCACATGAAGACATCCTCTGAGATCATTTAATACACAGTAGAGATAATTTAGTAAATGATACCTGAGCTGGTTAAATGATTTATACAACTTCCCAAAAGCTTGGGAGAGTTTGGCTAATTCCATTCATTAATATGCTAGAAAATATTACAAAAGCTCTGTCGGGGTAACTGACTATGGAGTTAGCTCATTAAGTAATTTCATGGAAAAGAATAAACATTAAAAACATTTTTTCAAATGTTTCACCTTATAAGGAATGTGTTTTTCCTGTTTATTCAATAAAAACAACAAATTCTTAAGTTTATTATAATTAGAGTAATATATGTATGTGTGTGTGTATGTGTGTACATATATATATAGAGAGAGAGAAGGAGAGAGTAATGTATAATGGGGTGTTATTAATCCAGGTTGACTTAAAACTGCAATCAGGACTATAGCTGTATGGTTGTTGGAAAATATCTGAAAAATACAGTAATAGTGTTGTTAAAAAAATACCTTTCAAAAATAAATTAAGGTTAATTTCAAAAGTTTAATAAATGAGGTTGAGAATATAAAATTTCAGGCAAGTGAAATACTTGTAGTTTTCCAAGGGAAAAAAATTGTAACCTAAAAAAAGTTTGTAATTAGTTAAAATGCATATCTGTTTCTATGACTGATTTTCTGAAATCATGACAATTAAGCAACACAAAATGGATATGATTGTGGTTTGTATGATTTCATTCTAATTAGTTATAAAAGAATCAGTAGGAAAAATATTAATTTGGGATTTCTGTTACCTTAGGTGTTAATAACTTACTTTCATAAAATATATTTTAAGCCCCTACTCAGAAAAGTACCTCAATTTATTAGTTGCTATTTCAGTTAAAGTGCTGTTGTGTAAGATCCAGGAAAGAGAAAGTAAATTAACATTTATTCAGGCCCATGTCGTCTTTTGGGCACATAAAATCATTTCTCCCTCATACAGCCCTGTGAGAATGTAACGATCTCGTCCACAGCTGAGGACGACACTCAGTGATCTTAAAGTCCTTCATGTTACAGAATGAGCGCAGGGACAGGGGATCTGAAACTTCTTTCTCCAGCAGCTGTACCTCATATTTTTTTTTAATTTTATTGAAGTCTAGTTGATTCACAATGGTGTGTTGATTTCCACTGTACAGCAAAGTGACTCAGTTATAGATATATATAGATATAGATGTGTATTCGTTTTCATTTTCTTTTCCATTATGGTTTATCTCGGGATATTGAATGTAGTTCCCTGTGCTCTGTGGTAGGACCTTGCTGTTTATCCATCCTGTATATACTGATAGTAGTTTGCATCTCCAGCAGCTTTACCTTTACATTCAGACTTTGCGAAGCGCTCATACATAAAATGCTGAGAGACGCCCCTAGGCAGCTTGCCGGCAAATCCTGTTCAGGGCAGGAGCCCGACCAGCGATACACCCGATGGGACGACAGTGAGAACAGCCGCATCTTTCGAGGTCGTTTATGCCTTCCAGCCACAGAGGAGATGTCAGAACGGGCGTCATCTGCATTAGTTTTACAAAGGATGTTTTTCTTTAATTTAATGAAAGATATTAAATACAGGCAATGTTGTCCTTTGGTATTATGAATATTTGAAATTTGCACAAAGTAAACCTAATAAAGTTATTTAAGTATATCCATTCTGTGAGAGGCTCCATGAAGGAAGGGGATTGGGCAGAGGCCTCCTGAGAAGGAGGCTGAGCTGGTCCGGGTGCCCTCCCTGCAGGGAGGTGGCATCCCCTGCAGGTGTGTGTGGCACCCACTGAGTCACACACACACTCTGCAATGTCCACTTTCTTTGCAGTTTTGACATCACATTGTATCTATATATTTGACAGCTAATAGAAATATACTCCCTAGAAATAATTAGTTGTGAGTATAGAAAGAACACCTTTGTATATTACTGTTGTAAACATAGAGATATTTCCTTATTTATTTTTACCAGTGACATTTTTTTCAGTTCAAAATCGTGCGGGAAAATAAAAATGCATTGTTACCATTGCATTGACAATTATCCATTCATAATATAGATAATGTGTGAATGGTTTCAATATAAGGCTTTGAGGTTTTAAATTCAGAATGCAAAACAATGAACAATGTTAATTTTTTAAAAAACAGCATTTTGAAATTAACTGGTAAAAGATTTTAATTCTTTTTTTTTCTTATTTTTTAAAGCTACTGTTGGGAATAATTACTTGTAAATTTAATGATTACATTAAAGCCTATATTTTATAACTTATGATTTTCATACAATTTTAAGCATATAAAATCAGAATTTTCCATAAAGTCAAATCACCATTAGATTGGGGGAAATAAATCTTGTGTATAAACTTGTGCCTAATCGTGTCCAAACCTTCATGCACTTTGCCACCTCACTGCCCTTTCACCTACATCAGTTGTTTGCAAGAGAGTGTAATGACAGGTGAAATCTCAGTCACGCCATCCGAGTGTACCTGAGTCAAAGGCCAGACAGAGCACAGGATAGATATTCACAATCCAGTGCTGTATGTAGTGGAACAGCCCAATCTGTCATGACGTCGCTCGAAATCTGGCAGGTTCCACTACACACACGTTGTGGTTGCCCTGGGTTTATTCAGGGAGAGTCAGACTCAGACGTGCCTGATTTCGGGCAATCCCACAGGAAGATAAGAGAAATATCACTTCTACTTACAATAACTGTCCCATAGCAGTGAGAAGAGTTGCTTTCAATGTAGTATTGAAACTTCAGCTAGAATCTTTCCTCTTGGTTTTAAATGTCATATTTGGGGGGCAGTAAATTTTAGGTCTACTCTGTAAGCCCATATTATGCAACTTCATTCCTATTCTGTTAATAATATAAGACTCACAAATTATTAGAAAAAAACAAAGGGGTCAGTTGAGCCAGTATCAACGCGAAGTAGAACAATAAGGTAATCAGGTTTTTCAAGCAAATTACTTTTTCTTCACATTTTTGATTCCTCCGGGAAAAGCATTGTTGGCCTGACATATTAAACTGTAAAATACATACTAAGTTATTTTTCTCATGGTCTCTTTCCACTCTGCTGCTTACATGCAAATTTAATAACTGAATATTGTGAGCTTGGTATGGTAAAAAAAATCTTAAATTGTTCGAATTATATCTTGCCTTTTCACTAAAAAAGTTGTAGTGGAGCAAGTACTAGTTTATTGTTTTGCTGTTTCAGTAGTTTGTGATGCAGTTTTTATATAGCAAGTATTAACAGCAAGTTTTTACAATAAGAGTCTAAAGTACATTGAACTGTTTTCAGATAAGAATATGTATATATATTAGAAAATATATAATTAAATATAATAATATAAGCCAAACTATATTATGTCTATTTAGAATTTTATACTTCTCTGAAACTAATCTCCTTCTAAGTGGTTTTAAAGAGTTTGAAAAATAGGCATATACTTATTTCCAAATTGGTTTAATGTTCTAAGTTTATTTTTTAAAAGATGGCTTCTCAGAAACTATTGTATATTACATCCTGTTTCCAAATTGGGTATATACTGCAAACATCTGGGTGAAACTGAAAAGACTGAAGCCTGTCAGTGTTATTCACTATCAAAATTTATAACAGTGTCTCTGAATAACTTGGAAGCATTCACGTTTTCCTAGATTATGTTTCAATCTGAAGCTGTTTCTCTTGATCGTAGGAGCTGTTTTAAATGAGGGAAAACATAATCAGTTAGTTTGGGAAGCAACCTGTCAGTGGTATTTACATTAATGAGTTGATTGACCTTTTAAAAATCAGTGAAAAGAACCATTTTCCATCCTATAAGTATTTTATACCATTCTCCTTTCTTTCATCCAATTCTGTCATTCTGCGGAAATTAAGATAATCTACCAATAAGTAGAAAAGCCTCTCTATAGAGAAGTAGACGTAAATGTAGATGTAGATGATGTAGATGTAGGTGCAGATGTAGATGTAGATGATATAGATGTAGATGTAGATGTAGACGTAGATGTAGACGTAGTTGATGTAGATGTAGGTGCAGATGTAGATGTAGATGATATAGATGTAGATGTAGATGTAGACGTAGATGATGTAGATGTAGACGTAGTTGATGTAGATGTAGGTGCAGTTGATGTAGATGTAGGTGCAGATGTAGATGATGTAGATGTAGATGACGTAGATGTAGATGATGTAGATGTAGGTATAGATGTAGATGATGTAGATGTAGGTGCAGATGTAGGTGTAGATGTAGACGTAGATGATGTAGATGTAGACGTAGTTGATGTAGATGTAGGTGCAGATGTAGATGATGTAGATGTAGATGATGTAGATGATGTAGATGTAGGTATAGATGTAGATGATATAGATGTAGGTGTAGATGTAGATGATATAGATGTAGGTGTAGATGATGTAGATGTAGGTGCAGATGTAGATGATGTAGATGGAGATGTAGGTGCAGATGTAGATGATGTAGATGTAGGTGTAGATGTAGATGATGTAGATGTAGGTGTAGGTGCAGATGTAGATGATGTAGATGTAGGTGTAAATGTAGATGATGTAGATGTAGGTGCAGATGTAGATGATGTAGATGTAGGTGTAGATGTAGATGATGTAGATGTAGGTGTAGGTGCAGATGTAGATGATGTAGATGTAGGTGTAAATGTAGATGATGTAGATGTAGGTGCAGATGTAGATGATGTAGATGTAGGTGTAGATGTAGATGATGTAGATGTAGATGTAGGTGCAGATGTAGATGATGTAGATGTAGGTGCAGATGTAGATGTAGATGATGTAGATGTAGATGACATACATGTAGATGTACATGATGGTGCAGATGTACTGCAGGTGTAGAGGTAGGTGTAGGCATAGAGGTAGGTGTAGATGGATGTGTGTATATATACGTGTATGTGTATACATATATGTATCTACTTGCATGTGTCTCCATAAGTAAAACAGTTGATATGTAACGGGTCTTCTAAAGCCTTGTAAATCTAACTAAGGTTTGGTAACGTAGAAATCGCCCCCTCTTTGTTTACCTGTAACCATTGAGGTGACATTAATGCCGTTGCAGACCCACCTTGCCAGACGGAGCTCGGCAGTATTCAGAAGCGGCTCGGGGTGAAGAAGCTCCTCGGTGAGTAGTGGGTCACTCTCCGACACCGTTACTGCTCCCATAAATAACCCTGGGGAAACAGCAACACAAAATCGACATTAATCCCACAAACGTGGACCTCACTAAATTTCAGCCACAAAATTGATGACGTTTTTGAAAGTCATTAGCCTTACTTTTATTATCTTACGTATTGAAAGATATGATGTCTGTTTTATTGCCCTAATATAATGCTCATTTTGAAAGTTATTAAGTAAAAAAGAAATTTAAACAATGCTAAAGGTAAAGCAGCAGAAACTTCAGTTCTAATTCTGTGGTTGACAGTTCACGAATTGATGGCATGTATGTATGTAGAGAGAGAGGGGAAGAGAGAGGGAGGGAGAGAGAGAGAAGGTTAAAAGCGTGGTCTGAGTTCCTCAGGAAAATTTGAACAGATTTTTTAGTGTCTCATCAGCACTTTTTATAAACTTACTTTTACTAAGTAAATGTATGTATTAGATGATAAATAGATACATAGATACATAGATAATTCCAAATTTCACCCAAAGCCTTGAAATATTAGAATGCTTGGCTGTTAACTGATTGTTAAACTGTTACATATGATTATTTTCTTTATTTTTGTCAACATACAATTTTTCAATAAACTCTTTTTGGGATAATTTTAGATTCAGAAATTTTACAAATACAGTAGAGTTTCCATATATCTTTCACCCAGCTTCATCTAAAGTTACCATTTTACCATGTATAGATTAACTGTCGTATATTTATCAAATCTAAGAAATTAACATTGCTATAATCCTATTAATTAAGCCTCACACTTTATTTGGATTTCACCAGTTTGTCCACACATGTCCTTTTTTCCATTTTAGCATACAGTGTAGAACACCACATATGCAACATTTGTTGTTGTTTTTCATGTATGTTAATGCTCTTGTGTATTTAGTGGCACATAATTTTATGGTTTTAGATCTGATTAATCTGTATGATGATATGCTATGTTTGTAATTACAATATTGTATGTTTATATGAGAAGATTTTTCATATTACTTGAAAATTCACAGTTCAAAATAAATAGGCTAAATTTTTTAATGCAGCGTTTCAGATGTGAAGCCACATCATTAGATAAAAGCTACAATGTATCACATTTCTTTTAACTCTGTTACAAGATGCACCTTTCCAGCTCACAGGTGGAAACGTTACCTTGGTACCTGGGTTTGTTTTCTTTCTACAAATCGAAGTTCAGCCATGTGCAGTGGGAAAAGCCATTGACATTCAACTGGAAAATATCTTCGACTTGGTCAAGGTCTATTAGTGACAAAAAGCTATTAACATCCAGGCTTTGATTATTTGATGTTACAAAAAATGAAAACATATTTAGAGCCCAATTGAGAGAGGAGTCACCTTTATTCATCTTACATAATAAAAATGAAAGTCATTACTAGAGAGCACTGACCCTTCAATATTCCTTCTGAAATGGGTAGGAAAGCGTCCTTCTCTGACAGTCTGTCGACTGTTACGCGGTAGCAGGTGCGCTGCATCCAGGCTGCAAGCTGTCTTGGTGTCTGCAGTTCTAGGCTGATTCCTAATAATGCTCTTCTGTTTCTGGCAGAGACAACAAATTAAATGGCCACACTGACTGTCCATCTTAACATTTTGATGTCAAGTATGTCAAATTATGGTATTTTTTAAGAGGTAGAGACAATAATGTTGAAAATCTTCCTTATCTTTCCTGCTATAAATCCACAGAAGGTGTTCTCGAGTTTCCCATATTGGTGATATCCGGTCCACCTCACTGAAAGACCAGAAGTTCAAATCTTTCAAATGAATTATAATTTTTAAACTAAATTGATTATTTATATATCAGAATTTTGAAACTTTTTTAAAGGGTTAAATAATGATCCCATATTGTTGCAAGACTAAATGGAACAGTTTCATGTTTTATCTGTTTATTAGTCATTGTTTTTCCTTTTTTCTTTCATCAAGTAACTATACTGTGTCTGGTCACTGAGCAGACAATTGGTCAGGAAAGACAAGAAAATTGTCTAATCTCCTAAAGCTTACACTGTAGTGTGGGAGTGTTTATTGAAGAATGTGAATTCACTCCCAATTATTATTGCACACTTATCACTAGCAGTGTGGCAGGTACATGTTAGATATTGTATTATGAAAGTAAGTGTCTAGCTTCCCACTAGACTGAGTGTGAGTTGTTTGTATAACAATCAAAATCAGGAGAACTGAAAGTTCCCAATACAGAGGGTACCCCAGAGTAGTGGTGAACGCATGCAGTGAGAGACACACAGGATGGAAGAAATATATCAGAAACCCTCCAGCCTAACAGAAGGGGGTCACATTTCAGTCAAGTTTTACATTGCAAGAGGGAGGGAAGGAGAGGGATTCCAGGTGAGGAGAAGATGCACAGAGAGATGAAGCAGGACTGGATTTGTAGAAAACAGCTTGATGCGGAAAGAGCTGAGGATACATGAATGAAAATTTGGGGAAATGAAAGCCAGATATTGGCAGTGATGAGACGGTGAAGGGTCTCGTACGCCCTGCTGAGTGGTCTGGGTGACTCATTATGCATGGCGTTCATCAGCTCTAATTCTGTATATTGTGCATCTGGAAACAGCCCCCTTTGCAGAGTGATTAAAAAGACAAGACGCTAAATTTGCTCAGCAGAAGAAATGCAAGGAGTTCATTATGACAGCGCCTGCTTTGTTCTACCTGCGCCGTAGCCCGTAGCCTGGAGCCGGAGCTCACGTGTGTGTGTCTTGAGTGAGTCGGTGCCTGGCTGGTGACTCGTTCCTCCCGCATGTGCGTGTCTCACAGGACAGTACGTCCCCCAGTGTGACGCAGATGGTTACTACAGGCCGACGCAGTGCCACGGCAGCGCTGGGCAGTGCTGGTGCGTGGACCGATACGGAAGGGAAGTCGCGGGGTCCAGGCGGCGCGGTGCTGCAGACTGTGGTAAGGAGAAGGGCCGCGCGGGCCACGATTTCTCCCCCGCGGGATAAGTGCTGGAGAGTCGCATTCTCTGCCCGACTCGATGCAAACCCTACGGAGTGTACTGGGCGGGGGGGCAGGAAGGCTCACTCCTAGCATGTTAGAAAAAGTTGCATAACTAACAAGTAGAACTGCATAACTTAGATATTTTAAGGAAGAATAATGAAAGGTGGGCCGCTTTTACTCCTTCAAGTACGGGAAGGATGTCGCATGCCTTCTGTGTTCCTCTCGGGTAAGGCAGACTGTGTCATCCATTCTGGGCCCTGTCACCCGGCCCTGGTGGGTGCCGTGTCACCACACAGCACCCTCCCGTCTGTGTGCCTTTGGAGAAGGTCACTCAGGGAGAACATGGGAGCACCAATGAAAGAAAAAGTAACCTTTTTAAAGTAAAGGTCCATAAATTGCAGCTGTGTGAGCATGTTTCCTTATGTTTGGGTGAGAAAATATAGTTTTAATTGTTTGCAGGGTAATTATAATTAATATTCTAGTTCTTTTTCTGAGCATGCATTTTATATATAAACCTAAAAAAAAATATTACAGTTAAATTGAGCATAACATACACACATTGTAAAGTTTTAAGTGTGATGTCTTTTGTGTTTCATGAAATATTTTTTCAGAATGCAGGTTTCAAGTGAGTATTTCTGTTTGTACTGTGGAGAGCTTTCACTACAAAAGCCACTTAGCTGTACACACACAGACACACACACACACACACACAGACGGAATTAATGGATTGTTTCAACTAATACAAATGACCAAAATGTAAACAAAGTACTTGGTCAGTCTTGTATTTCAGAAAATGTTTAGTTTTCTCCTTTATGCAATTTTTAAACTGATACACTGTGACATCATTTGTTTAGAAATAGATAAATGGTAAACGGTATAAAAGCAATGGCGCTTAATGCTTAAATGCCTGTTCTGCGTTTATTTATTCCATGACACTTTTAATAGCTTGGTTTTGGCTTTCTGGCCAGCGTTTTCAGATTCCGTAGGATGGCGTGCAGTACTCAATAGCTACATAACATACTTGTTACATGTGGAGAACACAGCTTTGTAACACACAGTTTAAACGAGTTGCATTATTAGTTATCTCAGTTATCCGTGATGGATAAAGAATTCCAGGTGTTTATTTTATAAATAATAATTATATGGAGATGAATTCAATAGGTGAAAGGGAAATTGTTTTGGGAATGTGACTTGTGAGTTTTCTCGGCATGTTGAAATTATTAAGAAAATACAAGAAGTAGAAGAGTACAAATAACATTTTCTTCACAAAAGATATGAACTTCAGTGTGTTGTATTATGAAATCAATCCGTTCATAAGCACTGGATGACATTAATAGGATTTGCTATAATTAGCTACCAAAGATTATTAGACCAAAATATTAGAAAGGGTAGAAAATAAACACATTGATACTAGGGGAGTTGGGAAATGATTACATTCTGAGATATGTGTGCATTATTGCCTCCATAGTCATTATAAATTTCTAAACGTTTTTTAAAGTGCCTACTGGCTGTGTTAGTTTTCTGTTGCTATTGCAACAAAATCCCTCAGAGTTCGTGGCTTAACCCGCACAGATGTGTGATCTTGCACTTCTGAACATGAGAAGTCCAGCGTGGGCTTCCCCAAGCTAAGGGCAGGGTGTCTTCAGGGCTGGTTCCTTCTGAGGCCCCCTCCCGAGGATAGTGCTTCCTGGCCTTGTCCTAAGACCACTCACGTTCCTTGGCCCAGGGACCGTTACCCAGCTTCTGACTCTTCTTCTGTAATCACACTGCCCTCTGACTTCATCTGGAAACAGTTCTTTGATTTTAAGGATGGAGGTGATCACCTGGGCCCACCCAAGCTACCCACAGTAACCTGTCAGCTCTAGGCCCGTGATTTCATCACATCTCCTGAGCCCCTTTACCATGTAAGGTCACATAGTCACAGGTTTCAGCCATGAGCGAGTGAACATCTTTGAGGGGCAACTATTTTGCCTACGCACTAAGAGAAGAAGTTCTCAATTCTTTGTAAAATTCAAAGTTTGACATGGACTTTATAAAAACTGGGCTGAGCTCAGTATTACTGAACTGGAAATCTTACATATCAGACCTCAGCAACAATTCCACTTTTTAGCACTGTATATTTTAACAAATGATAAAGAATGGATTTTACCTTATTTTTGTTAAGAAAGCTAAAGAGCACATTAAAATTTTATTTTATTTATCTTTTTTGACTTTTTATTTTTTCTTGGAGTATAGGTGATTAACAATGTTGTGTTAGTTTCAGGTATACAGCAAAGTGACTCAATTTATTAATTTCCTCAATTTTCATCAGAATTTTCTGACCCTCAGAAATTATCCCACCACTCAGTCACATAACATTAATGTTTACTTTTTTCCTAAGCTATTGATTTTGAGATCTCTGGAGATTTTGCAAGTGGAGATTTCCGTGAATGGGCTGCTGATGACGATGAAGATGACATTGTGAACGATGAAGATGAAATTGAAGATGATGATGAGGATGAAGGGGATGATGATGATGGTGGTGACCAGGATGGATACATCTGATGGATGAGAGCTGAGAGCAACAAATTCTACGTTTCTTTTACTTACCAAGTGATCCCCTACTGAGGAGTACCTTCTTGCCCCAAAACAAAATGATTCTAAAACTCACTTATATTTTGTATAATTATTTCAAATATTGCAACTAAAGTCATAGAACTTTATGTTTAGAGAAGTATCATTTACTTTGAGTTTTTATATGAAAAAGAGAACACATATGGAGTCCAGCCAGACAAGAGAAAGTTATGCAGAGCTACTGATCTATGTGAGTCTGCCACAAACAAAACAACCAGTGCTTGAGGTCATATGTGATATTTTTCTGGGAGAAATTCTAAGTTGAATCTACAATAACATACTAGTGACCTGGATTCTAAGGATTTTATAAAAATATGCATGACCTTAATTGCAGTTTCCAAGTAGACTCTTCCCAGAGCTGGAGTGATTTAGAGGTGAGTGAGGGAATAGCACAAAGTGAGAAGAACAAAGTCACCATCCTGGAGACCTCCACCATGTTTGTATGTTTTTAGTTATGAAGTTTTAGTGATGTTTTTAGTTATGAAGTTATTCTGGATGTGACCAGATATCTTACAAAATGGCCAGTAGGGAAAAAACGTGGATTTTGAAAGTTAAAAACATAGTTGTCCTTTCTAATTTTTATTTTAATTTAGACAGCAGTCTCATGTTGATTTGTTTGATAATCTTAACCAGCATGATTTCTTTATCTTTCTAGGTTTCTTTATCTTTCTGACCAGCAACTTAGGGTGCAGAACTTAAAGTGGAAAGACAAAGGGAAAGATTCTTTTAAACCATATTTTTACAAAAAGTTTGTCATTTGCCCCAATATCAAACTTAAAAATCTTCATTCTTATTTTATTTCCTGTGTTAGATAAATATTTGCATTTAATCTAAGAATTATGCCATTTTTGTTACTAGTGTCAAAACTTAGCGAACATACTGTATGGTGCCTTGCAAAATAGACGTAGAAAGGTTTCAGCATGCATCCCCACATAGGACATTAGGCCATAGATAGGCACACCTAATCACAAGTTAATACCCGTCCTGGTACTGCTGCTGGAATGAAGAAAATAGAATACTTTCTTTCTTTTTTCTACTGTTACATAGTTACCATGTGGACTTGTTTATGATTATTGTGTGGAGTAGCATTTAAGATTTAACTGCAACAAAAATTACTTTAATTGTTGTATTTAAGTTAGCATGTTAATTAATCATGTAGCCCTTCTGGTACACCATCACTTTTAAGGATATCAGACCTGTGGTTTTGTGCCCATAATACAAGTGGAAAAACCTGTTGGGTGTTACACACTGGTGTCACCATTTAAACAGTGGGTCAGCTGGTTTCCCAGTCTACAATCCACTGAAATAAAGTTGTTGGATTCTTTCTATTTGATTTATATACACTAAGAAAAAAATCTTTAATGTTAACTTTATGTAATATTTAAGGTAAAATGCATTTTCTTTTTTACTGTTTATGTATAGTTTACAAAATAAAGAATCTTGCAACCAAATTAAACTGTTCCTTAATGATTTTCTGGGGTATAGATAGTAGCATGCAGGATTCTTCATCTGTTTCTTGATTTTTAAAAAGCATACATCACAGACTAGGTAGAAAAGTTTTTTTTTTAATTTTGAGTTTCAAAGTCAGAGCTCTTGACATCTTGCATGTTGTTTTATTTGATACGTTTAAAAATATTTTTCTTTGTCAGATTGTTTTAATTGTTTTCATTTGTCATAGCATTGCAAAGTAGATCATTTCCTTTGTTGACAGTGGTATTTTTAAGCCCATTTTTGTGGTATTATACTTAACATATTTAGCTAAATTTCTATAGCAGCTGTATTTTTTGAAGAGTGACAGAATAACCTTATCTGTATAACAAATGTATAGAAATCACAAAATGTAACTTGTGGATTGGTTGGAAAAAGACAAAAAAAATCAAATGCTATATAGAGGTTTAGCAAATGAATTTAAAGTAACAAATATGGTGGTCTTTTAGTGAAGCTGTTTTTTTTTTTTTTATTGGATTATATTTGATTTACAATGTTGTGTTAGTCTCAGGTGTACAGCAAAGTGATTCAGTTATACATATATCTATTCTTTTTCAAATTCTTTTCCTAGTTTATTACAGAATATTGAGTGGAGTGCCCTGTATTATACAGTAGGTCCTTGTTGATTATCTATTTTATATATAGTAGAGTGTACATGTTAATCCCAAACTCCTAATTTATCCCTCCCCCCTACCTTTCCCCTTTGGTAACCATAAGTTTGTTTTCTAAGTCTGTAAGTCTTTTTGTTTTGTAAATAAGTCCATTTCTATCATTTTTTTAGATTCCACATATAAGTGATATCATATGATATTTGTCTGACTTCACTTAGTATGATCATCTCTAGGTCCATCCATGTTGCTGCAAATGGCATTATTTCATTCTTTTTTTTATGGCTGAGTAATATTCCATTGTAAATATGTACCACATCTTCTTTATCCATTCCTCCACTGATGGACACTTAGGCTGCTTCCATGACTTAGCTATTGTACATAGTGCTGCAATGAACATTGGGGTGCATGTATCTTTTTGAATTATAGTCTTGTCTGCATATATGCCCGAGTGGGATTGCTGGGTCATATGGTACCTCTATTTTTAGATTTTAAGGAACCTCCAGACTGTTCTCCATAGTGGCTACACCAATTTACATTCCCACCAACAGTATAGGAGGGTTTCCTTTTACCCATACCCTCTCCAGCATTTATTGTTTGTAGACTTTTTGATGATTGCCATTCTGACTGGTGTGAGATGATACCTCATTGTAGTTTCGATTTGCATTTCTCTAATAATAGTGATGTTGAGCATCTTATCATGTGCCTATTGGCCATCTGTATGTCTTCTTTGGAGAAATGTCTATTTAGATCTTCTGCCCATTTTTTGATTGAGTTTGTTTTTATGATATTGAGCTGCCTGAGCTTTTTGTATATTTTGGAGGTTAATCCCTTGTCGGTTGCCTTGTTTGCAAATATTTTCTCCCATTCTATGGGTTGTCTTTTCATTTTGTTTATGGTTTCCTTTGCTGTGAAAAAGCTTTTTTAATTTTAGGCCCCATTGTTTATTTTTGTTTTTATTTTCATTACTCTAGGAGGTGGATCCAAAAAGATATTGCTGCGATTTACATCAAAGAGTGTTCTGCCTATGTTTTCCTCAAAGAGTTTTATAGTATCCAGCCTTACATTTAGGTCTTTAATCCATTTTGAGTTTATGTTTGTGTGTAGTGTTAGAGAATGTTCTAGTTTCATTCTTTTACTTTTAGCTGTCCAGTCTTCCCAGAGAATGGGAAGAGACTGCCTGATTCCTCCAGCTCCGTTTTTCTTTCTGAAGATTGCTTTGGCTATTTGGGGTCTTTTGTGTTTCCATACAAATTTAAAAATTTTTTGTTCTATTTCTGTGAAAAACGTCATTGGTAATTTGATAGGGATTGCACTGAATCTGTAGATTGTCTTGGGTAGTATAGTCATTTTAACAATATTGATTATTCCAATCCAAGAACATGGTATATGTTTCCATCTGTTTGTGTCATCTTCTATTTCTTTCATCAGGGTCTTAACAGTTTTCGGAGTACAGGTCTTTTGCCTCCTTAGGTAGGTTTATTTCTAGGTATTTTATTCTGTTTGATGTGACAGTAAATCGGATTGTTTCCTTAATTTCTCTTTCTGATCTTCCGTTGTTAGTATGTAGAAATGCAAGAGATTTCTGTGTATTAATTTTATATCCTGCAACTTTACCAAATCCATTGCTGAGCTCTAGTAGTACTTGTTTTCGCACCCTCGGACTGCAGCATGAGTCCCAGTAAAGCTTTGCCTGAATTCGTGGTCTGGCCTCTTATCAATTTCTGTGGATTAAAGCATCCAAGAACCCGGCTTGGTAACTGAAGAGGAGGCAGGCAGGCTTGGGATGGAGGGAAAGCGTGGAGAAGGAGAACAGTTGATGAGCAGAGCGTGAGCTGGTGAGAACAGGAGAAGGATCGAGGCCAGGCTGGGAGGCTCCGACATGCCGTGTCGAGCAGTTTGGAGTTATCGCAGAATCTCTGGGGAAATCATCGAAAAACGTTTATTAAAAGAAGTTACAAGACCAATTTCGTGATATAGTAATTGCCATCTATGGATCTATGGAGAATAGACGGGGTGGGGAGGGTGGTGAAACTAAAGATATGGCCAGAGATTTTTAAGTGGTGGCCTTGTGTGAAAAAGATGAGCTGGGGCAAACGTGTTTTCTTTCTCATGAATTTGGGAAACTGAAGGAATTTACCAATTACAGTGCAAGCTGATGATGGAAGGTGAGAATGGCAACCAAACTTAGGAGAAGACAGGCTCAGTGAGATTGGAGACAGAGAGTCGTCTGTTGAGTGAGGAGGAGCTGTAGGACCCAGGGAAACGAGATGTCCATGTCCCTCGTGGAGCATCAGGGTGGGATGTGCACATCTGCTGCCCTGGCCTCCAGACCGGCCTGGGCTCCAGCCCCCAGGGGCTCTGCTCTGTCCTGGATTCTTTCCATGGCTTCAGGCAACATGCCTGCCTCCTAGACGCTTCCTGTGTGTCCTTTCAACAATCCAGCCATTTGGGAACTTGAGAGTTTCTGCTCCTTGTAAACCAAATATCTTAAAGCAGGTGGTAGATTGATGGCCATATGTTATCAGCAGGTCACATGAACGTCATACAAGCAGTCATACAGGAGGAAGCATGGACCATGGGACATGGAGGGTGAGATTACCCTGAAGGAGCAGGAATGTTTTAAAGTTGCGTCTTCTGAAAGAATGCATACTTCAGCTACGGGGAAATTGTTCGCTCTGTTCCTGCATTTCAGTTTAGGGCAGCAAATTCAAACTGTTTGGCTTGAGAAAAGCACCTTGGGATGTTTCCAAATGAAAGATGTTATCTTAATATAAAAGGCTATTTTTCAGTCTTTGGCATCATATGTTTCTCTTTTAACAAGTTTAGCTGCTTCCAGGCAATAACATCTGTTACATGAGGCAAGGTGTCTGATGTGTATCAAGATTCCTGTTCAGGGTTTTATCTTGTTTGAGATCCCTCGGCTTACAGTTATTTGGGGCCTGTGGGAAAAGGGATCTTGGGTGACAGAATGACAGATTGAAACATTTGACAATCTTGTGGCAGTGTTGGTCCCTTTGGGATCTGAGGTCAGTAGAATTGTGGTGATCCAGTTCAAGGTGCAGGGAAGTACATCTGCAGATGCAAGTCAGTGATAGATTAGAAATGTAGTTTTCAATTTACTGTGCTAACACGGGTTGAAGGATGTGATGGAGGCATGAAGGGTGAAAGCAGAGGGCCTTTCCTGCATGTTTTGTGATGTGGGTCAGGCGGAGGGCAGTCACAGCGGCCGCCACCCCCCCAGGGACAGCGTGGTCCAGAGTTAAGCCCTGGAGCAGAATCCCTTCACATGCCTGGTACTTCCGGAATCCCAGCCGCGATCCTTAGTTTCCCCAGCTCCTAAATAAAGCCAGAGCCCTGCTTTCCTTGCTTCAGAAATGCCTAGCACTCTGAGCGAAGCAGACGCTTAGCTGTTAAGTGAAAGATTGTTGTACTAACTACACAAAGCTCTGAAATAAGGGGGCACCATCTCTCCTGGGTACATTTGACAGGATATGCCAGACCTAGATTATGCAATACTAAAACTTAAGTTACTGGCTATTACCTCAAGGAATTACCTGGTTTGAAACATGATTTGAAACACATGATTTGTGTTTGAAACACAAATATAAAAACTGAAAGTGTGTAGTAGTTGATTATTTAGATGTTCTTAAGAGGGAGACTTTATATATAAAAGAGGATATTTTAAATAGAGTGATAAATAGGATAAACAGGATACATTTGAATTTGATAAATTGTAAATAAGATTTTAATGAGTATTAATTAAATTGATTTTAATGGGTCATTTTATTATAACTTGATACTGAGAAAAATAAAATTCCAGTAGAGAATTGGTGAATCCTGGAAAATATTTGTGGCAGAGGTAGAACTGTCCCAGGAGGATTCAGAATGAGCGCTTTTCACCTCTGCCTTGGTGGCTTTCTTTGATTGACACACTTTAGACTGAGTATTCTTTGAAATTGTTTGCAAATAAGTTTTGCTGATCTGGGAGCCCACTGGTCTTTTTAGATATGTGTATTTCCTTTTTAATCAACCTATTTTCTGCTAATGCACACTTTTCTCCATCCGGAAGGCACCCTGCCTTTGACTGTGGTGTGATGGTGAAGGGCTATGAGTGTTCTCTGCACATCCAGGGGTGGGGTAGGGACCCCCCCAAATGCTGATACGTACACTGCGGGTTCTCACATAGAACAGCAGCAAACCAGGAAGAAGAGCCACCTAAGCTGGCTTAAAAATTAGGAACTCAAGTCTGTCTTGTGGTTTGTTCTAGAGTCTCGCTGTCTGTTACATTTATCACCAGCCAACGTGGCTCATGAACACTTGAAATGAGGGCAGTGCGTCTGAGGAGCAACTGAATTTTTAATGTAGAATTTGGAATTTTTAGCAAAAGAACAATCAAATTAATTAACTCTTTTAGTTAAAAAGCTTTTTTTTTACTGGTCAGCCTCTGGATTTATTCATTAATTCAAAAAGATTTGAAAATCCATATTTTTCATTTATTCATCAACTCTCTTCCCATCTCCAGATTTAGTGACATCACTTTGGAAGATTCAGATTGGTCACAGTTGGAGTATTTTTGCCATGCTAATGGCAAAACCTACAAATCGGGGCACTTTTTCTCTTTACCAAGAGCTGGTTGTAAACTACAGCACAGTGAAGGCACAACTTTTAGAGAGAACTGCTTTGTGCCAAATAAGAATGACTGTTATCTCTGTCTTGAAAAAGAAGTAGGCTCAGTGGGTTTTTATAATTTAAGAACAAATTGCCCGAATCTAGACAAGTAATAAGAAAGCTTCCTCCCAGCCTCTTTCTTCTTGACAGTGGAACTTGGGAAACAAAGGACTGAAATGATCTCCAGGTATCTCTTCAAGGAAAGTCCGATGACGGCTACGTCACCAAATCAGGAACCAGGCTGAACTCTTGCTGGAAGGAAAGTCTGTCTCCTAAGCAGGAGGTGTGCTTACCACTAAGTGGTGTGGACACAGAGACCACCGGTAAGTGAGTTTTTATCCCCAAATTATTCCTCAGCATACCGTCCCACTCCCCATAAACATGGCATCAAAATAATGATGTTACGAATAGGATCGATATTTTCATTATAAAATTGGTACTACTTGGATCATTTCTACTTTTTAAGCACTTGAGATTGTGGTACTTTCTGTATGATGGCACTTACCCAATTTCACCTACTTTATACCAAATCCGTCATGGATACAACCAACGCACAGAGTCTTACAAAATTTCCTAGGAAGACAGTATTCTTATTAAAATAGACTATTACTTGCTGAATCAGCTGTCTGCTTCCAAGCATTAGCTGTTTATACATAAAGCATGTCCTCTTTCTTCAAATATATGAGGCGTGTAATTGGCAGCGGACTTTTTATTACCAGCTACTTCATTCGTTTTTTTCTTAACGTTAGATTCATATATATCGTCCCCCAAGGCTGTTGGGGAGGAACCTGCGTGACAGATGAACGATTTGGTGTATCCACTAAGAGAGACCTGCTTCCATTGGGTGATCTTGAAAATAAATCATATATATAAGGTTGATTTATATATGTATCTAAGATTTATATTTATGTATCTGATTATAAATGCATTTGTGTGTATTCTAATGAAATTTATCTCTATTCTCATTACCCTCAATTAAATAAATAGCTAATGTCCCTTTATGGCTGTAATGACGCACAAATTGCACGTTTACTAGGTGCAAAAAACTTAGTTACTTCACCTATGCGGTCTTACTTTACCTCACCACAGACCTACATACTGGCTATTATTTTCCATGTTTCACACATTCGTGAGGAAACTGAGGCTCATAGAGTATCTTTCTAGGCCACAGAACGAGCAGGGAGGTAGGATTTAAAACCACGTTTGCCTGTCTGCCTAATTCCAAACCCATTATATTCACATTATATCATGTTACCAGTTTTAAAGGAATGAGGTAGGGTAAGCTTTCTTACCCTGGTATGACACCTCAAAACTCAAAAACTGTTACTTGTTGATAAGAATATAAATTTCAGTTTAGCTCAGTCTGAACAGAACAGCAAAAAGATCAGTGGGCCTATTGTTTTCAGGTTTCTTCAGGGAGCAAAATGAAACTGTCATAAGAAAAAGTATATGCAGCTTACAGGCTATTTGAGTCAGTAATTGTTTCCAGGAATTTTATTTTTTTTAAATGTGGCTTTTCATTCATAGTATAACAACTTGAACACAATTAGGAGAAACTAATTTAAAATGACAGCTTGTTTCTACCAAGAAAATCTGAACACAAATGGAACCAATGGAGCCGCAAAGGTCAGGATGCCAAGCTTTTAAGAATATTTTAGGTTTGCAAATAACAACTAATATGCTTGCAAATCTCAGGAATATATTTTCATTCTGAAAAAGAATATACTTTTCCAGAATTCTTCCCCAGAACCCCAAAGAGAGATAAATAACAAAATACATCTGTGTAATTTATTTACTTAATTGAGCAGAACTAAAGTGTTAAAATATTTGTTTGTTTTTTAAACTTGAAAATATTTAAGTGCACTTGATATTTTAAAGTGTTTTTCTGTCATTTGTAAAAGAATATAATCATTCAGTCTAGGGTAATAAAAAGCAAACAAGACTACAGCCTTGAGCACAGTAACTTTGAAGACTATTACAAATTTAATTTAAAATAATGGTGCTATATTTCTTACTGACATTATTTTATAAGCACTCAATGTAAGCTATCCTTCCACCAGTCCTTCGCTGGTCATTGACCTTTTGTTTTGTTCGTGTGTTTAAGTCTTTACTACCAAAGCAGATGGCTGAGTTTGCCATGAATTCAATGAGATTTGAGGAAAACTGGCATCAAAAGTCACTAGTGTGTTTTCTCAAAAATGAATAAACATGTCATCTCTGACCTATGCCTTCCTAATTAAGATGCCTTTAAGCATATAAAGTAAGAGTAGATTGAGTTGTTTTAAGATCATGCCCATAAAAGACATACTATTTATTTTAACACTTTTACCAAGTTTTCTGGAATTGAAGGACCAAGGAGATGTCTTTGTCTATGGATCATTTTGAAAGCATCTATGAGTCAAACAGCAGAAGTCTGGAAGAGCAACCCCAGGTTGAAACAGGTGAGACACCAAAACGTCTGCAAACACCAGAGAGGTAGAATTGAGGTCAGGGTTGTGAAACCACTAGGTGCCATGTTGGGGGCTCTGGGGAGCTGGGTTCTTTATTTCTCAGTGCAGAAAGAATTCAGCGAGAGGCAAAGTGATACATGAGAAATGATTTATTAGAATAGCACGCTCGGGAGACTTACAAGTGGGCGGCAGAGAGGGTGCCACGCCCCCAGAACTTCGATGGGCAGGCAGGTCACTGGGTGGAAATGGGCCAGTGCGTGAGGAGCTTGCCACTGGGGTCTCCACTCCGACGGCTTCTGTGCCCCAACCTCTCCCCCGCGGTGCCCGTGCTCCTGTCAGCCCCGGGGCATGAGGTCACCTGCCCGGGAGCCGTAGGGGACACCAGCCCCCCCACCCCACCCCGCCCACGCTGCCAGGAAGCAGGACCTGAGTGCCGGGCTCTCGGCGGCCCTGAGCAGGCTCCACCCGCAACTGGCCCGCAGAATGGACTGTCCCTCCCGGGCTTCCAGTGCGGCCGCCTCCAGCCGGAAGCCTGGGACGCTGGAGTCAGGCCACTTCCTGTCTGTCCTTGCAGGAGACGGGGCCGCACTACAAGTAGCTCCAGGCTCAGCCCCGGATCCTGACCATCACGTGGCCAGAGGAATTGGCAACATTTTTGTTTTGCCTGTTGAAATGTTTGATGACAAAGATTTTGTTCAGTTTCCTGATGTGGATGAAGTGTGGAGCCCGATATTGATTTATTCTCCAAGAAATGTACATCCTACTTCCCACACGGGGGTGAGCCCCCTGTCCAAAGGTGAGAGACCCATGTGTGTGACCTGTACCTCCTATGAGATCAGCCCTAAGCTAGTTTAAACCTGACCAAGTTCTGTCTACACGGCAGATTTAGACCTCTGCATGTCCTGTCTACACTGAGTATGTTTAGACCTGACCATGTGCTGTCTATAATGCGAACATTTAGACCTGTGTTCTGCGTACGCTAGGACTAGGAGACCAGGGTAGAGACCTGTCCTGGCCTCAGTCCTGGAAAGCTCGGTGCCTGTGTCTGAATGTCAGTGCTTAGATGTCTGGGGTCTGGAGCTCAGATGGGCTTGTCTGGGTAGCAGTGCTCTGCTCCAGCTGTGGTGACCTGGCTCTCCCAGGGGTCAGTGCTGTGGCCACTGTGGCCAGGGCCTTAGTCTTTACCCCCATAAGGTTCACCTTCCCTGGGCCTCGTGGAGACTCCTCAGGTGGGCTACCTGGAAATTATCCCAATTTACCAGCGTGCATGGTGCGTAGGCAGGCAGGTTTAGCTGGTGAACTGATTGCAGGGCGCACGGATTGGGCAAAAGGCTGATGGGGAGCAGGTGAGGCTGCTGCTGTAATCTACTTCCGGTCAACCATCGCTGCTCAGCAGAGACCAGAGCTGCCCCTCGGCTTTCAGCCCTGCTGTCCCGTGTGTTTTCTCAACACCTCAGTGAGCCAAGAAAGGACTGAGCCTGCCAGCACCAAGGTAGCATGTTCAACTTATCATGAAAGCGTTAAAAACAGTTAAAATATCACAGAACCAAAGTGAAAAGAGGAGGAGGACTCTGGGCCAAGTACGGGGAGAGGAGACCAATCCTACACTTATTCTGCCATCGCAGGAGGTCCCAGGAACCCAGCTCGCTTCCACATTAGGGGGCCAACCAGCAGGGCCGTGGTGTCCTGACCAAGGGGACGTGTGACCCCAGGTGCAGGGTCTGGGGAGGTGGGGTCACCTGGCGAGTGTGGACGTGTGACCCCAGGTGCAGGGTCTGGGGACTGGGGGTCTCTCCCCATCTGCATGGGTACAGGGAGACCCCCTGTCTGCTCTTTGCCTGCAGTGGTTCTTATCCTGAGATTTCTAACGTCTGAATTGAGGGTGTTGCTGTAATTAACCTGTGGTCCTTCTTCTTCTCTTAATCTTGTTACATTCGTATGAGGACAGGAATCTTTGAGCAGGTTGCTGCTCCGTGTTCTGCTGAGTGACCAGTAACCCTTGGTGGTATTGCTTCCAAACGAAACTCGGGTCCACTCACCTGTGTGCAGTAAAGCCAATCTACTGACCCTGGGTTGTGGTACAGCTTTCGTTGCAGGCGCCAAGCAAGGAGTCCAGGGCAGCTTATGCTTAAAAGGCCCAAACTCCCCTAAGGCTTTCTGGGAAAGGTTGTTAAAGACGGGGTGAGGGAGGGGGGTTGTGGGGTGTGTGGTCAGCTGATGGACACGCTTCTGATTGGCTGGTGGTGAATCAGCATCGTCAGCCTTCTGGTTCCAGCCGGTCTGGGGTCTGCGTGCTTGTGGGCAGCATGCAGTTAACCTCTCCCACCTGGTAGGGGCTTAAGTATCTGCAAAACAGCTCAAGGGACCCGGCTCAGAATATTATCTACAGCCCTCGAGGAGGAACTAGAGGTCCTTGGCTTTGTTTAATGGCTGCAGTATTATTACGTTGTCTTGTTTGGCTGTTTCCCCTCCTGCATTTTCTCATTTCTCTGATTAAATGTAGTCTCTGGAACTCGGGGAAGCCTGGGAGACTGAAGTTTTTCTACAGACAAGAGGCAGGCAGAGGACATGGGGCAGGGGGCGCTGTTCTGGGAAGGCTCCACAGGGCCCTGCTCGGTTACGGAATCATGTTAATATCACAGCGTATCATCTGTCTAATCCATGGGGGTCACCACTGTTGGGGTCCCCTGGAAAAGGCTCAGGTGAGCACAGACTAGCCCCCCTAAGAATGGTCTCCCATGTGCCATGTGCGGGTACCATGATGGCCCTCAAGGTGGGGGACGGTGCTTGGGCCTCCGACATTTGTGATGAAGGGGAGTCGAAATGCAATCTCAATTAACAAGAAATCATTTTTAAAATTTATTTTAAGCGAAATAACACACATCACATACCCTTCACCATCATCACCATTTTAAGTGCACGTTTCTGAGGCATCAGATACATTCACTTTCTCGTGGAGCCATCACCACCATCCCTAGAACTTTTCATCTTGCAAAACCAAATTCCACAACATTCCACTCCCCACCCCTTCCCACAGCCCCGGCACCGACGTCCACTTTGGTCCATGAGTTGTCGACACCAGGGCCCCCATCTGAGTGGAATCCTGCAGTGTTTGCTGACGGGTCATTTTGGAAGAGCTGACTTTCAGTCTGAAGCTCTGCCCGTTTGCATCTGAAGAATCTGCATTTCAGGAGGCTGTATGAGGAAGGGGGTGTACGAGGGACAAGGGTGTCCGGCGTGCAGATGAGCCGGGACCTGACCAGCTGCCTGTTGGGCCCTCTGGTCCCATCTCTTGGGCTCTGCCTCATCTGCGTCATTGCTGTCTGTTCTGGGCTCCTGGGAGGGGCCTGCTTGCTGGGTGGTCGCTGCTCCTGTGGCAGGGAAGATCCTGCAGGGCTGACCCACAGAGTGTGGGGTGTGGTCCCAAGAGCTTGGGGCCCACATAGGTCACGGCATTGGGGCCGTGACAGGTGCTCAGGCCGCCTTATCACTGACAGGGAATGTTGCCCAGATCCTGCTCAGGAGGGCGTGGTGGGTGGCCTGGGACCCCCGAGGCCCCATTCCTATCCTGGAGCTTGGAGAGTGCATCCCCCATGGGCTCCAGACTCACCCCATGTCTCAGCCATATCCCTCTGTCCCGTCTTTGAACTCAGGAAAACGACCTCTACTGATCATTTTCCACGACATAGGCCTGGTCCTGTTGGTATTAGGATTCTTTCAGCTAGGCATCCTGGGATAGCAGCTCTTTTTAGGCCTGAAGGAGGAACAGCTCAGGAGTGTACATTTTCAGATGAAACTAATATTCAATGACTATCTCTATACTACACAGTTGTTGACTTCTATTAGTCATAATTCTCCTGGTTTTAGCTCTGATGTGGGGATTACAGAGGAGTCAACATTTAAATCTTCATAATCTGTGTATTCGTAGCTTCAGTATCATTACTGACCCCTAGTTTTCATGGTTCGGGAGGAGTTATTGATTTCATGTATCATTGTAAAGGATTCACAGTGATGACAGGGCAATTAAGATTACAATGATGGCTGGTAAATTGTTCAACTTTTCTCTACCTGTGCGTCTGTTGTACGTATATGGGTCAGTTTAGTTGCCAGTATTAGTGAAATAATATAGAGGACTAGAGAACTTATCCAAGAAAATGATTATTAATGTGTAATCATGAAAATGTAAAAGTTCTTCCATCATCATGATGTTGCATCTTGAGACCCTAGATGAAATGGATATGCCTTAGTGACATACAGGATTTTAGCCTATGATTTAACTTTGACAAAGTTACATCACTTTTTACTTGTATCTCCTTTATTGAGAAAGACATAACGGTTATGGTGTTGGCTTGAAACTGGCTGAAAAGGATTTGAGTCCTTCCTTCTTTATTTTACATTTACATAGGTAGGATCTTCAAACATAGGATATGGTGGAGGGCATCCGTGTAACCATTCTAGGTTAGGAGTAGCAGTTTCCACTGCTGAGACTTCTTGTTTAGACGCAAATGCTTTTCAAAGTATGAAGATGATTAGCATTACTGCTGCTACTGAGACGAATGAGCCTAAAGACAAAATATTTCATGTTGTGTGTGCCTCAGGGTGCTCAGACTAACGTAGTGACATCCCTGAGAGGCCAAGAAAGCGCTGCAGGAAGTCATATTTACTACTACAGATATACTTGTGAATTTTTGCTCCTGTTAAGTGTATAACCTGAGAATAGTGGGAATCAGTGTAGGAAGCCTCCTATAATAGTGAAGATGGCTCCCATGGACATTACGCCATGGCAGTGTGCTGCTACACAGTATGTATCCTGGAGGACAATGTCCGGGGATGAGTTGGCTGAGATGATTCCTGTTAAACCACCTACTGTAAAAGGAAAACTAAAGCCTAAAGCTCATAATATAGTGAGAGGTCACATAATATTACCTCCGTGAAGAGTTGCTAATCAGCTAAATACTTTTGCTCCTGCAGGGATGGAAGTAATTACAGTAGCTGATGCAAAGTATGCTCATGGGTCGACAGCTATCCCTATGGTAAACCTATGATGGGCCCACAAGAGAACTCCTAAAAAGCCAGTGGACATGACTCATACTAGTCCCAAATAGCTGAAAGGCACTTTTTGTCCTAAATAGTATGTAATGATATGTGAGATTATAACAAACCCTGGTAGGCCATGAATACAGACTTCAGGGTGACCAAAGAACCAAAATAGGTGTTGGTATAGGATACGGTCTCCTCCTGCAGGGTCAAAGAAAGTAGTGTTTAGATTTCTATCTCTTAACGGTATGGCAATTCTGGCTGCTCGGACTGAGATTGGTAATTATAGTAATATGGCTATAGTTGGGGAAGATTAAACAAATAATGGTGTTTGGTATTGGGACATGACTGCTGGTTTTATATTAAAGACTATAGTAATAAAAGTAATAGCACCAAGAATTGAAGAGACCCTGCTCGATTGTAAAGGAGAAAACGGTTAGGTCGACAGAGGCTCCTGCGTGGGCCAGATTGCAGGCTAGAGCTGAACACACGGTTCCACTGGTACCAGAACCAGCTTCTACTATTGGTGATATGAGTAGGAGTAGGAATGATGGGGGAAGTAGTCAAAAGTTTACATGATTTATTCGGGGAAATGCTCTATCAGGTGCCCCAGTTATTAGTGGCACAAGTCAGCTTTTTTTTCTTTTTTGTTTTTTTTAATAGATCTTCATTGGAGTATAACTGCTTCACAGTACTGTGTGAGTTTCTGTTGTACACCAAAGTGAATCAGCCATATGTATACATATATCCCCATATCCCCTCCCTCTTGAGCCTCCTTCCCACCCTCCCTATCCCACCCCTCTAGGTCATGGCAAAGCATTGAGCTGATCTCCCTGTGCTATGCTGCTGCTTCCCACTAGCTATCTGTTTTACATTTGGTAGTGTATATATGTTGATGCTACTCTCACTTCGCCCCAGCTTTGCCTTCCAACCCATGTCCTCAAGTCCACTTTCTATGTCTACCTCTTTATTCCTGCCCTGCAACTAGGTTCATCAGTACCTTTTTTTTTTTTTTTTTTAGATTAGCATATGGTATTTGTTTTTCTCTTTCTGACTTACTTCACTCTGTATGACAGACTCTAGGTCCATCCACCTCACTGCAAATAACTCAATTTCGTTTCTTTTTATGTCTAATATTCCATTGTATGTATGTGCCACATCTTCTTTATCCATTCATCTGTCAATGGACACTTAGGTTGCTTCCATGTCCTGGCTATTGTAAATAGTGCTGCAATGAACATTGTGGTACATGTCTCTTTTTGAGTTCTGGTTTTCTCAGGATATATGCCCAGTAGTGGGATTGCTGGGTCATATGGTAGTTCTATTTTTAGTTTTTTAAGGAACCTTCATACTGTTTTCCATAGTGGCTGTATCACTTTACATTCCCACCAACAGTGCAGGAGGGTTCCCTTTTCATCACACCCTCTCCAGCATTTATCGTTTGCAGATTTTTTGATAATGGCCATTCTGACCGGTGTGAGGTGATACCTCATTGTAGTTTTGATATGCATTTCTCTAATAATTACTGATGTTGAGCATCTTTTCATATGCCTCTTTGCCATCTGTTTGTCTTCCTTGGTGAAATGTCTAGTTAGGTCTTCTGCCCATTTTTTAACTGGATTTTTGTTTTTTTGATATTGAGCTCCATGAGCTGTTTGTATATTTTGGAGATTAATCCTTTGTTGTTTCATTTGCAAATATTTTCTCCCATTCTGAGGGTTGTCTTTTTGTCTCGCTTATGGTTTCCTTTGCTGTGCAAAAGCTTTTAAGTTTAATTAAGTCCCATTTGTTTATTTTTGTTTTTATTTCCGTTACTGTAGAGGTGCGTCAAAAAAAGATCTTGCTGTGGTTTATGTCAAAGAGTGTTTTTCCTGTGTTTTCCTCTAAGAGTTTTATAGTGTATGGCCTTACATTTAAGTCTTTAATCCACCTGGAGTGTGTTTTTGTGTATGGTGTTAGGTAGTGTTCTAATTTCATTCTTTTACATGTAGCTGTCCAGTTTTCCCAGCACCACTTATTGAAGAGGCTGTCTCTTCTCCCTTGTATATTCTTGCCTCCTTTGTCATAAATTAGGTGCCCATATATGTGTGGGTTTATCTCTGGGCTTTCTATCCTGTTCCATTGATCTATATTTCTGTTTTTGTGCCAGTACCATACTGTCTTGATTACTGTAGCTTTGTAGTGTAGTTTGAAGTCTGGGAGCCTGATTCCTCCAGCTCCGTTTTTCTTTCTCAAGGTTGCTTTGGCTATTCGGGGTCTTTTGTGTTTCCATACGAATTGTAAAATTTTTTGTTCTCATTCTGTGAAGAATGCCATTGGTAGATTGATAGGGATTGCACTGAATCTGTAGATTGCTTTGGGTACTATAGTCATTTTCACAATATTGATTCTTCCAATCCAAGAATATGGTATATTTCTCCATCTGTTTATGTCATCTTTGATTTCTTTCATCAGTGTTTTATAGTTTTCTGACTACAACTTTCGCCTCCTTAGGCAGGTTTATTCCTAGATATTTTATTCTTTTTGTTGCAATGGTAAATGGGAGTGTTTTCTTAATTTCTCTTTCTGATTTTTCATTGTTGGTGTATAGGAATGCCAGAGATTTCTGTGCATTAATTTTGTATCCTGCAACTGTACCAAATTCATTGATTAGTTCTAGTAGTTTTCTGGTGGCATCTTTAGGATTTTCTATGTATAGTATCATGTCATCTGCAAGGAGTGACAGTTTCACTTCTTCTTTTCCAATTTGTATTCCTTTTCTTTTTCTTCTCTGATTGCCATGACTAGGACTTCCATAATAACTATGTTGAATAAGAGTGGCGAGAGTGGACACCCTTGTCTTGTTCCTAATCTTAGTGGAAATGCTTTCAGTTTTTCACCATTGAGTACGATGCTTGCTGTGGGTCACAAGTCAGTTTTCAAACCCTGCAATCATAATGGGTACAACTATAAAGAAAATTTTTACACGTGCAGGGACTGTATGACCACGTTACAGATTTGGTCATCTCCAAGTAGCGCCCCAGATTAGCATAGCTCAGACTGGATTAACAGACTGGAGGTGGTGCCTGCTACTCCAGCTCAAGCACCAAATAGTAAATATAAAGTGCCAATATCTTTGTGATTTGTAGCAGATAATCAGTTTATGAACAGAGGTAAAATGACTGAGCTAGCATTAGACTGCAAATCTAAAGACAGAGATTGAGTCCTCTTTTTGGCAAACCCTGTGGTAAATCAACACATTGAATTGCAAATTCAAAAAAGCAGTTCAACTCTGCTGGTGGTTTTCCTGCCTTTTTTTTTTTTTTTTTCTTGAAGGCAGGAGAAGTAGGTTGAAGCCAATTGACTAGAACATTTACCTGTGAACTAACATTTCCTGGGGTGGAAACTCATCAATCTCGTAAGGATTTGGCTTAATTAAAATCTTTGATTTGCATTCAGCTGATATAGGATAGAGTCCTGCAATCCTTATTTTTAGAAATTAAGTAAGTTGTACTTGTTTAGGGTTTTGAAAGCTCTTGGTCTGAACTACCCTAAATTCCTAGTGCAGCACGGATAGAATGGGTATTAAGGGTAGTAACTGAGTGGATATTACGATTAGTAATGATAGGAAGGTTATCTGTTTTGTATGTTCAAATTGTTTTTTTATTTTTGTGTTGTTTAATGAAGGGAATATAGTTAGTGATGTGGAGTATGTTAGCTGCAAGTAGAAATATATGCTGAGGACTGCTATGATGGCTATTAGTGTTGGTAGAATGATGTTATCATTTTTGTTATTTCTTGGATAATTATTCATCTGGGTAAAAACCCTGACAGTGGTGGGCTACCTCCTAACGATACTATAATGGTGAGGATAAGGATTGTGATGGGAGGTGTTTTATCTCATGTGTGTGATAATGATACTCCTGTAGTACATGATCTGGGCATAAATAGTAAGAAGATAATGTTGTTGTGATATAAATTAGTATGTTTAGGATTGTTATAATTGGAATATACATTATAATAGCTGTTATGCATCCTATATGGGCAATTGATGAGGAAGCTATAATTTTTTCTAGATGAGTATGGCTAGGTCTGCCTCAGCCTCCAATTATGATTCATAATATCACTATGATTAATAGTATGTTTAGGGTGATGGATGGTGACATGTATAAAACCGATAGGGGTGCAATTTTGTCACGTTAATAGCATCAGGCCTGCTGTTCATGGAATGCCTTGTGTTACTTCAGGCACTCAGAAGTGAAATGGGCAAAGTCCTACTTTTGTTACAAGGGCTATTGTTATGATGGTGGATACTGCTGAATTAAAGATTTTTGTAATTCACTGTGTTCCTTGACCAGAGTATATTAGATTAATGATAATAGCCATTATAAGTAGCACTGACATGGTGGATTGTTTTATAAAATATTTGTTGGATGCTTCTATAGCTTATGGGTTCGTGTTTTTTATTAGAATGGGGATACCATTAACCAGCGTGAGCTTGTTACTACAATTATGTTTCCTGAGATAATGGGCATAAAGTTTATCAGTACAGGAAGGATATACGACAGTATTTTGGGGGTATGGGCCTGATAGCTTACTTAGAGAACCTTACTATATAGCATGTGGTGTAACGTGGTGGCATGGGGAACATAAAATTCTTAGGAGTAAGTTCACTTCCAGGAATAAGAGCATTTAAACCTCTGTCATTTTCTCTATCAAAGTAACTCTTTTGTCAGACATATTTCTTAAGTTTGTGGTGGGTTGTCTGGTATGATGACAGGTAGTGAAACCTCTTATATACATAGGACTAATGTTAGTAGTAAAAAAGTTTTTATGAGATGTGTAAGTTGATCATATCAAAATTATGGGTAGGATGCTCGAATTCATAGAATGGAGATTGTCAGATGTGTTTTTTTTTTTTTTTTTTTAAAGAAATTCACGTTCGTTCATTCATTCATTCATTCATTCATTCATTTATTTATGACTGTGTTGAGTCTTCGCTTCTGCGCGAGGGCTCTCTCCAGCTGCGGCAAGCGGGGACCACTCCCCATCGCGGTGCGCGGGCCTCTCACCATCGCGGCCTCTCCTGCTGCAGAGCACAGGCTCCAGACGCGCAGGCCCAGCAATCGTGGCCCACGGGCCCAGCTGCTCCGCGGCATGCGGGATCCTCCCAGACCAGGGCTCGAACCCGTGTCCCCTGCACCGGCAGGCAGACTCCCAACCACTGCGCCACCAGGGAAGCCCTGTCAGATGTGTTTTAATGATGACTTGGGCTGTATATAATCCTGGCACGTAGGGGTTGTGAAGTACTCCTAAAAACAGATTGTTGTGGAAATGTTTTTTATAATGATATTGACATATTCTCTAGGAAGAACAGGGCGAATAGGCCTGCTGCGTTTTCTACATTGAAGCCAAACACAGGTTTTGACTCTACTTCTGTTAAATTGCGTGGGGCTCCATTGGATTTCTGCTAGTACAGAGATAATCAAATTGAGGGTAGGGGTCAGGAGAAAATTAGTCATACTTGTTCCTTGTGTAATAATTACTGTTGAAAGTGTAAATGCTCCATTTATCAATAGGACTGAGAAGAGAATAACTGCTAACGTTACTTCGTACTGCCTGTAGAGCTCCAATGAGTATTTTGAATCTGAAGCTCATCCAGATCAGAGGATGGAATAAATGGTTAGGCTTTATATGGCTAATATAAATAGTATGCCTACATTTATATTAATTAGTGGATAAGATATGGGAAGAGGAATTCATGTTGTGAGAGCCAGGGTTACGGCTAGCATTGGGGCAATAATATATAAATTGATGATGTTGATGGTCATAGTGGTTCTTTAATAAATAATTTGACTGCCTCAGCAATGGGTTGTAACAATCCAGAGTGGCTGATGATTTTGGGCCTTTTCTGGATTTGTATATAGCCTAGGATTTTCCGTTCAGTTAATGTCAGGAATGCTATAGCGAGCAAAATTGGGTAATTAGTGAAAGAATGTTGATGATAAACATATTCTTAGGAAGAGGACTTACCTCTGCAGATAAAGTTTAAGTTTTATGCAGTTGCTGGGTTCTGCAAACCCTAACAAACCCTGACTACAGTAGGGTATGATAAATTAATTCAATTGAGCTTTTACTATCAATTAGTTTGAAGTCATCTTGTAAAATAGGTCTTATTTCCCTTGTCCATTCATACTGGGAGAAATTTATAATAGACAGAAACCAACCAGGATGACTCCAGTCTGAGCTCCGATCAGATAGGACTTTAATTGTTGAACAAACAGACCATTAATAGCAGTTATACCACTGAAATGTCCTGATCCAACATCAAGGTCATAAACCCTATTGTCTAGAACTCTAGAATACAATCACACTGTTATCCCTAGTATAACTTGTTCCGTTGATCAGTGTTTTAGAACAACAGGTGATAAAGCATTTTGACTAGTGGCTGTAAATTTTAATCACTGAGAGGTGGTTTTATTCTCCAAGGTCACCCCAACCAAAATTGTTAATCGATTAAAAGCTATGTTATCCCTTAAAGTTCAGGCTTTTTTTTTTTTTCTGGATTAATTAATTAATGCTCCATAGGATTTTCTCCTATTAGTCCCACCTCTTCCTGGGAAGGTCAATTTCACTGATTAAAAGACACAGTAAAACTCACATGTGGCCATTCTTGCAAGTCCAAGTCCTTATTTAGAGAACAAATGACTATGCTACCTTTCCACACTCAGGAGCCCATGACAGTTAAAGCGATGTCACTGGGCAGCCAGTGTCTCTAATACTAGAAGTACTAGAGGTAATGTTTTTGGTAAACAGGCAGGGATTGTGATTGCCGAGTTCCATTTAGTTTTTTAATCTTAAATGCATGCCTGTGCTGGGTTAACAATTGTTTTAATAAATACTTAGGTATTGGTTTAGTTTTACTTTACTGTTAACTGTCAGTGGGTTATAAATTCTGATATAAGCTTATGCAAGGAGAAATATTTCTTGTTACTGATATGAACAGTATTGCTTCTATTAATTGATTAGTCCAGTATTAAATTAGCAGTTGATTTATTTATTATTGGTATTAAGGTGACTGTGTGGTTGACCTTGAATGCTTAATGCTTTGTTAACTGGTGGCTCTTTTAAGCCAACCGTGGTATTGTATATGCTACTCTCTAGGGAAGGTTGTATTCTGTATCTAAAAAGCTGGACCATTTTTGAATAACATTTAAAATTACGTTAAAATTATGTTTTTAAAGTAATATTTAAAATTGAACTGAAGTTCTTTTCTGAACAACCATCACCAGGCTTATAAGGCTTATTAGCCCTACTCATAAATCTCCCTATTTTGCCATATGGATGGGTTTTTCTTATAAACTGTTCATAAGTAGCTCCTCTGGTTTCAGGGTATTTAACTTCTTTCATCATTCCCTTATAGAACTTTATCTGTAGCACCAGATTTAAATTTCTACCTTCTATACATAGATGCTAAATGAGTCTTTACTTATGATAGTTGAATTTGGTGGGAGGTTTGGGCTAGTTTTAGTATGAGTGTTCATGAGGTATAAAATCTCCTGGGTATAAACTAGGTGCTTTCCTTTAAGCTACAGTTTGATTCATCCAAGCACACTTTCCAGTATGCTCATCTTGTTAGGACTTGTCTCCGCTTATGTATTTAGAACTTATTAACGGGTTATGAAGTTATTGGTATTGGAGGGGACGACAGTGCGCATGCTTCATGGCCTGATTCAATTAAGCTCTCTATTCTTAATTTACTACTAAATTCTCCTTTGGTTTTTCATTTCATAAAAACTTTCCTATAAATTATTTTATGTTCCTGAGGTACAAAATGTAGCCCCCTTCTTCTCCTCCCACAGGCTACACCTTGGCCTGACGTTTTTATGTCTGATAATTTTGCTTACTGTTGTTCCCTACCAGGGTGTCCTGAGGATGGCGGTATACAGGGCGGGTGAGGTTTATCAGTTTGTTGATCATAGAATGGGCTCCTCTAGAGGAGTATGAATCACCGTCAAGCTCTTTGACTTTTAGGCTGATGGTAGTCGTATGCTGGTGAGTAACTTTTTTGTTGTAATTATTTGAATTTAGGGATAAGCATAGTGGGACATCTTAGCTATCATGTAATCAGAAATGGTAGTCACTTTCATAGTTTATTTTTATTTTTGCTATGGCTCTTTACAGCTTAGCTAGGACTTTATTTTAGTGTAATCTTTAACATGCTTCACACTGGATTTCTATTAATATGGGTTAATCTTATGAGCAAGGTGGCTGGCATGAAATGCACCAACCCTAAGTAGTTAATATAACTTACTCAGACTTTCTTTTACGGCTCAACTTTTGTCACTGCCGTTTCCCATGGGGATGGAGTTAAGCAAGGCATTGTGAGCTACTTTGTAGTGTGCTTGGTGCCTGCTTCTTTTAATTTTGTATGATTTGAGGGCATTCTCACTGGGGTGCAGATACTTGCATGTGTAATTTTATTAGAAATTAAAAGGCCAGGGCCACACCTATGTGTTTATGGGGTTAGTAAATTCATCTGGGCATTCACAGTGCTTCACTTTAATTATTAAGCTACAGCAACAGGCTGAGTAGGACTTCGTACATATAGGATTTATGTATTTAAGTGACATATTGGTATTCAGTGTAGTAGTTTGGGTTGTGTTAAAATTGGTATTGAAATATTTAATATTTTTTCTTTTGGATTGGGATTGACATATATACACTAGTGATATTATGTATAAAATAGATAACTCATGAGAACTACTGTATATAGCTCAGGAACTCTACTCAATGCTCTGTGGTGACCTAAATGGGAAGGAAATCCAAAAGAGGGAATATATGTATATGTATAACTGATTCACATTGCTATAGAGTAGAAACTAACACAACTTTGTAAAGCAGCTATGCTCCAATGAAATTCTTTTTTATAAATTTTAAAAACGTACTTTATTTTTTGTTTGAGGTACATGGCAGATCTAGGGGGTACATGGCAATCAATCTAAGTGATTGATTGGTATTACGAAGAGGCTAGTTTGCAGTTATACTAACTTTGGGTTGTTCAGGTAAGGGCAATATGTTTGTTAAATGGGTTAGTTGACTCACGCAGTTATATGCTTTGCCTTGTTTGGGGGGGGGGGTCTGTCAAGGCGATCATAGTGTACAAAGTATGAGATTTAGTGGGAGGTGGGAGGGGGGGTTGATTAAGGAAGCTGTTTACCTGAAATGCATGTGCGTATGTACGTGTGTGTGTAATTGTTCTATGTCCTGTGACCACTGACTCAGGAACACATTATGGTTGATGATGTTGGCAAATAACATTCAATTTAAGCTCAGCTACAAGTTACTTGACTGTGTTAAGGCCTCTGATGGCCACAGCTGAGTCACAGCAGCCCCCAGAATTAAAAAATAACAAATGCATGAAACCAGTTATGTGTGAGCATAAGCTGATTTGATAGTCCATCGAGATGTCTTTTCTTTCATCTTTTTATTGAAGTATAGTTGACTTACAGTGCTGTGCCAACCTCTGCTGTACAGCAGTGACTCGGTTATACAAATATAGATATCTATATCTATCTATATAGATGTCTCTATCTATCTATATATATAGACATCTAGAGATACACATTCTAAAATTTCCTTGGGGTGGAACTCATCAATCTAGTAAGGAGTGGGCTTAAAGTCTTTAATCTGCATTCAACTGATGTACGACAGAGTCTTGCAATCCTTATTTTTAAGAATTACGTAAATTACACTTGCTTACGGTTTTGAAAGCTCTTGGTGTAAACTACCCTAAGTTCCTAGTCCAGCACTGACAGAATGGGTGTTAAGGGTAGTAATCGTGTGGCTATTACGATTAGTAATGATTGATAGGAGGGCTATTTGTTTTGTATGTTCCAACTGTCATTTTGTTTTTATGTTTTTTATTGACAGAAATATACTTAGTGATGTATGTTAGTTGCAAGTAGACATATCTGCTGAGTAACTGCTATGATGGCTATTAGTGTTGGTAGAATAATGTTATCATTTTTGTTACCTCTTGGATAATTATTCATTTGGGTAAAACCCCTGATAGTGGCGGGAGACCTCCCCGTGATACTATGATGGTGAGGATAAGGATTGTGATGAAAGGTGTTTTATGTCATGGGTGTGATAATGATAGTGTTGTGGTAGCTGAGCTGGGCATAAATAGGAAGAAGATAGTGTTATTATGATATTGATAAAAGAAATTTTCACATGTTGAGGGACGGGGACATTCTGGCTTAGACATGACTTAACTCAAATCGGATGCTCACTAAAACAGCCCATTTGTAGCCTATCAAACATACACTGTACACTTGCTGTAATTATTAAAGGAAAGGGCACACTGACCAGAAGTGAAGCGTGACCATGATAAAAAATAAAGGTTAAATGCCTCCTTTCCTGGGCTGCCAAAGCCAGTCCTCCTTCAATGACACTCTCTTCCCAGGTGCCCAGGCCATACTGACTCGCTGTGTATGTGTGTTTTTGGTTCTGGTTTTTCTTCTTGAAGTCTTGAAGGAATGCATCCCTGACCTGTTTAATGTTCTTTGCTCTGACAAGATATACAACTGTACTGAAAACTGCTTCTCTGGAGCAGTGCTTCAGAGCTGCCAGAGAGGCTGTCTCCCTGGCTTCGGTCCTCAGTCTGGCTCTACGAACACTCTTTCCTGTTTCTATTCTAGATTGATGATCGTCACTGATGAAACTTGGCGCAGCTGGCAGGATAGCAGATAAACCCACCTGAGGTCCCCTGGAGTCCACTGTGGACCGGCGCTCGGGACCAAGCGTGGGCCTTTGACCCCTCTGGCTTCAGGGCATCCTTCAGGTGATTCGGTGAGTTCTTCCTCATAATCAGATCTCCTTGTATTAAGTGACGCTCCACACCTTTTATTTGAGCTGTTATCTTAAAGACTTGGAGTCTTAAGGGGGTACCAGTACATTTCCTAGGTGAAGAGGTTCCTAGGCAGAGGATCCAGGGAATTTCTAAGCAGGAAGGCCTGGAAGGAATTTGAGTGAACTGGTTTGGCTGACTTTAATATATATATATATATATATATGGCTTAAAATTGGAAAATTAAATTTATTTGTAATTTATAATAAAATGAAGCTAAAAGAAAGCAGGAAATCAGGCTCCTAGAGTGCCTGCTCCACTGGCACTCGGTGGGCTTCTACAATTGGTATGGAGCTAGTACTTGCAAATACTTATCCAACACTGAAAGAGCCAGGATGGAACTTTTTTTGACATTAAAACTGAAGTTTACACGCACAATTAAAGAAAGCCGGCTTAATAAAACATCTTTTCAAAATTCTGACCCTGAGAGAAAAAAAGTACTCCTAGAAGAAAATTTGAAGCTCTAACTCTTATCGTGTCCTTGAAATGCAAACACAGCCCACATTGCCTGAGACTGCAGCCTTGCCTCAATTAGTGGAATGTAAAACTGAAGGGGAAAAAAAGGCATTTTAAAACTCAAGCAGGAAAACTATGCAGGAAAACTATGAGATCTCTTTGTCTATCTGGATGTAAGTATGCCTATGTGTATGTTATAAATATGTTTCTTCCTCCGGATGATATTATCAAAATGAATTTGTGAAAGAGCTCTATTTTACTGAGTTAAGAATAAGCACTTAAAAATCAAATATTTCTAAATATAACAAAAAAAACCCAAATTTTAAAAGGATCATGTGATCTAGGATTAATCTTCAGTAAATGAAAAGTTGTTGGTGACTAATGCAGACATGTCTTTAGAGTCATCAACATTAGGTATAATATTTTATTTGGTACCTAGGTTTACTAAATGTCAGTGAGTTCACGTTATCTCTGTTACAAAATCTGTCAACAAGAAAATTAACTTGGTGTGATGATATATTCGTAACTGATGAAATAGAGATAAATGCGATAAAAGTTTTTAGGTGAAGTCTTGAAAGATGATTGTTTTATGGTACCTCTACCTAAAAATAGTTTCTCCAGATTTTTGGTAACTTGAAACTTTAGAGTTTTGCTAAATTAAATGATGGGAACTCACTGACTATCCAGATCATTTCCAATTAAGATAAAAATACGCATTCATTGCTAAGCATGTCTAAATTTACCTAATTTGCGTTACTGGAGAAAAACTAAAGATGTTTAGGTTTATTGGACACACGTCTTGTACCACATTTAGAAAAGGAATCATGCTGTGAGAGAATGTATGCTTCTAGAGGTTGTGGAATATGTTTGTAAGCCTGCCAATCAGGAAATGCGAATGTGACAGACAGTTCACAATTGCTTGTTTCTTGGTTTTCATCATGGATTAAGGTTTTTAAGGGTTAAAACTTATAACATATATGTAATTAAATTTGTAGAAATAATTAGGTAAACATTTCATTCAAGGGAAATAAGAGGTGTGTTTTCAGTAAAAGGATTGAAGAAAGGAAAAGTGATTGATACTGTCCTGAAGTGTCTCAAAGAGAGAGATTTAATTATGCTTATTTGGTTTATTAAGCTTCATGGAAAACACTGTCAAATAAATGTTCTAGAAATTATATGAAATTCCTGGAAATCTTATATGTCCTGACATAAAATGTTCTCTGTCATCAAAATTGAGGCTCCCAGTAAAGGGACTGGACCCAAGGTTTAGGGAAATGCCCCTTCATGCCAAGGCAACAACAACAGGATCTGTGAAGATTATGGCACAAGTAGATAAAGGCCATTCTGCTTCTACAAAATATCAACCCCTCCTTGTCAGACTTTTGCCATCCTGATATCCCTGTAACATGGCGACAGTCTGCTCCTAAATCGGAGAAATTAAGATGGGTTAATAATAGCTGTGAATTAAACAAACAGTCAGGGCTACGGGAAACCCAAGATAGCCGCTCGGTTCTTCCCGGCTCCCTGGCAAACCCCATTTTTATTCGCTGGGTTAAAGCCTTCCATTGCTGCCTCACAATAAAAAAGAAATGGTTAGAAAATGTGCTTTCCGCCTGCGTATGCTTTCCACAATCTCCAGTGATCAAGGCATCCACTTCACTGCGCAAACCCTATAAGACTTTAACAGAAATCTCTCAAACTTCTTAAACGTATCACTGTCACTATCACCCTCAATCATCAGGCAAGGTCAACAAAACTAAAGGAAAAACTAGACTCAAGCAGAAAAAAAATTAATTACATGGGATTGAGTGAACTGATAAATATGATTATGGTTTTCATGCCTTTTAGTCTGAAATACTACTGGCTTTTAATCTTTGCTTTCCAGATAAAAGGGAACCTTTTCCCTTAAGCTAATTTTTTGGTAAATTATAACCTTTGTCAGGTTATAATTATAACCTTTGTAAATTATAACCTTTTTAAGAATCGAAGCATTTATCTTTTCTCCCTACCTGATTCCTCCTTAATTTGGAATCTCTTAGGTTCCTAGCAGCCTTTCCAGGTGAATAAGGAAGGCCACTTTCTGTAAGAACCTCAAGATACTTTTTGGAAATTGAGAAGAGAGGAATCCACCTAAATCTGCAGGTATTGCAGCTTGAACCTAATGTCATGGCTTTCCTGGCCTTGAGAGGCCTTTTAAAAGTTCAAATTGAGATCCCTTAGGAAAAGTTCCAATAAATACAAATTTAAAAGAGCCTATACGATCAATTACACCTATGCAAATAATCAGGCCAATTGTATTGAAACCAGACTTCTTTTGCAGAAAAATTAGTCTCAATTTGACTATGTTTGGTCAAAATGAGGATAATTTAGAGAGAAAAATTAAGTTTCAATAATATACCTTTGCAGATATTGAGGTTTTATATATCCTAAGGTTTTGTGTTTACAACCTACATTCAAGGTGATGCTTTGTTATGTTACGTTATTGTAAAGTTTAATTGAATTATTAAAAGGATATTTGAAGCTTGTTTCTGAATCTGATCACTGTGATTTATCTTTGAAGACCAGATGCTCCATGACCTGCACCTTGGAGATTGTGCAGACGGGTAAAAGACATCATCTGAAGGACTATTTCCAGCCTAAATGGAAGGACCCACCCTTATCAGGTACTCTTAGCTAGCTCATGCATAGTGAAACTGAAGGGAATGAACTCTTGAACTCATTTCCCACCTAACAAGGGCCTCTGCATTGGACTGGTCTACAGAGGGGACTGCTCACCTCGAACTTACCTTAAAACAACCATCGAGCCAGGACGGAAGAGGAAGACAACCATGATGATAGACAGCTGACCCAAGAATCGGGGCCAGGCCTATAAGATCCATCCTACTAGTTCAATTGAACCGTTTACCAAATGTTTGTCTCCCTATCCAAATTGAAAGTTACTGTTTTACTTCTAGCTATACTTTTGCCCCAATATTCAGGATGGAAAGAAAATTCTTTGGTAAAGCTCTCACAAAGCACAGCTACTGGGCTAGACCCTCATAATACCTATCCCTGACTTTTCAGATGTTCCTAATGTGACCACTCACCCAGACCAACCTCCCTCTGACCTCAACTTTCAAGTTTAAACTCTTCAACATATTAATATGTCCATCCCTTGTCTGATACTATCTTCGGTCCTTAGGGACTGAGCACAACTTACCCAAGGACCCACTCCCTCTGTCCCTTAATTGACAAATAGCAGGTTTATGTTTATTAGGACATTATGCTACCCCACTGTCTATACCTCAGGAAGTAGATGAACCTCCTTTCTCTCTTCTTTATGGAGTCAAGCAATCTATGTTAGCAAGATACCAAGATACCCGTGGCAAAATCTTTGGGGAATCTTCGTTCCTAATGGAGGAGTGTATGTGAACAAAGAGATGATCAGAAATTTACCAGCCACCGTTGGTCAAACAGCCAGAGACTGCAGCACTACAACAGACATCCCTAAATCTGTCAGCCCAATTAGTATCAGATAACCAGGTTGCCTTAGATTCTCTACTGGCTAAACAAGGAGGTGTTTGTGCTACTGCTCTTACAGCTTGTTGCGCTTTCATCAACACCTCTGGAGAAGCTGAGAGACGCCTAGGAAGAATTTCCCAAGAGGCAAAATGGTTACAAGATGTAAGAAAAACTGACCCTTTGGATTACCTGTTTAAATTGGGAGATTGGGATTGACATATATACACTAATATGTATAAAATAGATAATAAGAACCTGCTGTATAGCACAGGGAACCCCACTGTACAGTAGAAACTAACACAACATTGTAAAACAACTCTACCCCAATAATAAAATAAATAAATAAAAACAATAATAAATAAATTACCTGTTTAGCCCCATGGTTAAGACATAATCTATAAATGCTGTGGCTATTACCTTAAATAGTAGGATGAGTCCAATGTTTCATATTTCTAGGAAGGTGTAAGATCCATAATACAGGCCTTGACCTACATGGATAAATAAGCAAATAAAGAATATGAAAGTTCTGTTTGCATATAAATATCAGATAATCTGTAGCTTACATATTGATAGATATGTATTGCTAGGAATAAACCTGTTAAGATTTGTAAAATTTAACAAATTTCAAGCAGGGAACAAAAATTTCATCATGATGAGATATGTGATGGAGCTGGTAGATCAATAAATGCGTTAACAATTTTTAATAACGGGTGGGACTTTTGAATGTTGGTCATTACAGTGTTCCTACAGTTGAAATACAATAATTTTTCATGGCATTGCCTATGGTTACATTTTATGTGAGAATAATAATGACATACATTGTATTCATTTTAAGTACTATTTTTGTAGTTAGATTTGTAGTTAGTTTTTCTTCAAAACCTTCACAAATTTATGGCGGGCTTGGGTTAATTGTGAGTGGTAGTGGTATAGTAATAAATTTTGGTGGATTGTTGTGCTTAATGGTTTTTAACATTTATTTAAGGGGAATGTTACTACTTTTCAGTTATATAACAACTATGTCTACTGAGCAGTATCCTGAGGTTTGAGATTCTAATAAGATCCTCCTAGGTATATTCCTTTCATAGTATGACGGAAATGCAAATTAAAGCCACAATGTGACATTCATTCACATACAATAAACGGTTGTAATCAAGAACAAACCAATAAAAGTCATGGCAACAATGTAGAGAAGTTGGAACCCTTACACATTGCTTGTGGAAATGTAAAATGGTGCAGACCATATGTAAAATAGTGTGGCATTTCCTCAAAAAGATAAAAATACAACTAGAGTTGGGTTTAAGAACTCCACTCCTAGATATATGCCACAAAGAATTGAAACAGGTGTTCAAACAAAAACCTGTACATGAATATTCATGGCAGCATTGTTGACATTGGCCCAATGGTAGAAACAGAAACAATCTGAATAGCCATCAGTGGATGAATGGATAAGCAAAAGAGGGGAGATCTACAAACTTCCATATTATTCTGCCATATACAGAAATAGAGTAAAATGGTGCAGCAGCTGTGGAAAACAGTATGGCAGTCTGTCAAAATCTTAAACATAAACTAATGCATGATCCATCAGTTTCACTTCAGGGAAGATACATAAGAGGTTTGAAAGCAGGGGGTGAAACAGATACTTGTACACCCGTATTCATAGCAGCATTACTCACACTGGCCAGAAGGTGGAAGCAACCCAAGTGTCCATGGATAGATGAATTATATTATTCAGCCTTAAAAACTACAGAAAATCAGACACATGCTACAACACATATAAGCTTTAAAGTCATTCTGCTAAGTGAAATAACCTGGTCACAAAAGAATAGATATATGATTCCACTTCTATGAGGTATCCAGAGAAGTGAAATTCAGAGACAGAAAGCAGAATGGGGTTGACAAGGGTTGAAGAGAGTTGGTGTTTAATGGATGCAGTTTCACTTGGAAAAATGAAAATATACAGGAGCTAGATGGTGAGGATATTTGTACAACAATGTGAATGTGGTTAATGTCATAGAACTGTATGCTTAAAATTGTTTAGTCAATATTATGTTTAATAGATTTAATCACAATGGAAAATGTGAATGAAGTACTGATACATGTTACAACATGCATGAACATTGAAAACATCCTAAGGCAATAGAACCATACACAAAAGGCCAGCAGATCATACTTATCTTGTGTGCTTTAAATCCATCAGGGTTTGAAAATGAGGCAACTTCTTTAAGAACATGTTCATGCTTTGGGGCAGATGGTGAAAGCTGAACTGAGCCTGTGGATTGGATTAGAGGATGAAAACCGTAATGATTTTCATTTGGGGGCTATGTGGGTGTTCCCTGGAATAGTGTCCCTTTTGGGATAAAACACACTGGAAGTTGTCATTTAAATTGGCATATGTGGAATATCAATGATGCCTGGAGAATCTGAACTTACAGATTAAGAGTACATTTACTGCTACTACAAGTTTTCTGTATGTTTGAAATTATTGGAAAGTAAATAACTTTTCAAAACAACCATGTCAATACCATGCCAGAAAAGCAGAGAGGACATCAAATTTCATTATAGGGGACAAGCCCTACCCAGATCCAGTTCACCCAAAGTGGTGAAGCTAATTGCTGTTGTAAGAGTCCACCTGTTATTAAGAGGCACCACAGGAAGATTATATTCAGAGCCACTATGTTTTGGTGCTGTATATGACCTGGGATATGGTAGAAACAATGGGATCTTTGAATTACAGTTTTCCACAACAAACCACCAAAAAAACTGTTACAGGTAATAAATGAATTTAGTAAAGTTGCATGACACAAAAGCAATCAGTTGAGTTTCTATACACTAATAAAGAAGTATCAGAAAGAAAAATTACGAAAATAATTCCATTTACAATTGCATCAAAAAGAACAAAATACCTAGATATAAATTTAACTAAAGACGTGAAAGGCCTGCACGCTGACACTATAAGACACTGATACAGAAACTGAAGAAGAAACAAATAAACAGAAAAATATTCCGTGGTCCAGCACTGGAAGAATATTGTTAAAACGTTATCTAGCCAAAGCAGTGTACACATTCAATTCAATCTCTAACAAAATTAAAGTGGCATTTTCCACAGAAACAGAACAATCCTATCATTTGTGTGGAACCAAAACGGACCCCAAGTAGCCAAAGTGATCCTAAGAAACGAGAACAGGCTGGAGTCGTGCGGCTCCCTGACTTCAAACTACACGGCAAAGCTACAGGAACCAAAACAGTGTGGAATTGGCACAGAAACAGGCACATGCACCAAGGAACAGGACAGAGAGCCCAGAAATAACCCCACACATATGTGGTCAGTTAATTTACGACAAAGCTGCCGAGGACACACAGCGGGGAAAGTCTCCTCAATAAATGATGCCGAGAAAACTTGATACTGTCTGCACCGCACACAAAACTACCTAAAACCCACACTTTACCACATCAAGCCCTTCCTCTGCTGGGTCCTCTGAAAATGGAACCCCCTCAGCAGTCAGCCACAAACAGGAAGCTTCTCCCCACTTTTTTTTCACCTTTTACCCCCATGGTGGCACCTCCCAGACACTGGGTTCCTGTTGCGTGGATGAGGTCCAGTGTCGTCCAGAAGGTGAAGGTCCAGTATGTCCTGAAGAGATTGAACTTCTGTCTGTGCCGACTCAGCCGGGCATTGTCCAGAAGCCAAAGCCCTGGCAAGACCTGAGAGGACCAGGCTCCTGTCAGCAGCAGCAGGAGCCAAGTCTGAGCATGGAATCAAGTCCCCCAGCTGAGCACGCAGGAGCCTCAAAAGTGAGAGAGGCGGACTTGGCTCTGCCAGCTGGTGTGTGCAGGCCTCGTCGCTTACAGTCCACTGGAGGCCCTGCTCCCAGCTGGCAGGTCTGATGAAGCCACTAAATTTGAACACTGAAACTGAAATGGAGGCAAAAATCCCATGACAAGCCACAAATGGAAAGAAAAATATTTGCAAACTACTTATCTGATAAAGGATTTGTACTCAAATTATACCAAGAACTCTAGAACAAACAACCCCATTAAAAATGGGTGAATATCTGAATGGAGACCTGGCCAAAGAAGACGTACAGATAGTAAATAGGCATACAAAAATGTGCTCAACATCTTATACCCTTAGGGAATGACAACTTAAAACAACAATGAGATAGCACTGCACAACTATTAACCTGCTGACCTCCAAAGAAATGACACTACCGACTGATGCAGGATGAGACGCAATGGAAACTGCCCTTCACTGCTGCTGAAAGAACTGTACAGCAAAGTTAAACAAGTCTCACCCGAGGAGCCCTCATCCTGCCTCCAGCTGCTCTGAACAACTAGGTCCAAACAAAACAAGGATGCAATTAAGCACAGCACCTCTATTCATAATGGCTAACAACTTAAAGACGTCAGTATGTCCTTCAGTAGATGAACGCATAAGCAAACTGCAGTACATCCACGTCAGGGGAGCAAACGATGCCACCCCAAAAATCTATCTGTTTGGCGTAAGGCTTACTTTGGCCTGATTGTTTAAAAAAAGAAGACACAATTTCTGAAAACCAAGTCAAGTTTTCCCTTTTGTGAGGGAAATTTACATTCATAAGGGAAGTCTCCATTTAAAAGGCGGTCTCCCCTCTCTGTACCAGGAATAGAAGGATGACTAAATCTCAAGAAACTGTTATCAAAGGAGAAGGCCTGACTTAAATCTGCAGAACAAATATACACTTGTTTTCTTCTGTTTCTACTTAAGGTGATGGCTTGGGCCATTTCAGGACTTACTCACCTTTCCCATGCATGTAGGAGGTACGAATGCTATTATACTTCTCTTTGTTTTTCTCCTGATAATCTTTTATTACAAGGGGTAGGGGCTGTTTTCAACCAAGAACCTAGGAGGGTAGAGGGAAAATTATTTTTCCTCCTATACACGTGCTTCAGAATACCACTCAGAAATAGGAAGGAATAAACCATCAACCCATACAAAAAACATGGGTGAATCATACAAATATATTGGTAAGTGAAAAAAATCCAATCTGAGGAGGCTACACACTGTATGACCCCATTTCTATGACATTCTGGAACTAGTAAAATAAAGATGGGAAAAGGTTATGGGTAGGGGTTGAAATGTCCCATGTGATACTTTAGTGATGGACCGTGAACCTATGTGTTTGTATAAATACATAGATATTTACAACCCAACAAATAAATCATAACATACTCAAATCTAGTTACTTAGGATGTGAGAGTGTCACAGGATGAATACAGAATGTGACAAAGAATCTAACTGATTTAGAAATGTATGAAAAAAACTCACTGTTGGTGGTGGGACAAAATGGGCTGACCTAAGTAACTATGGAAAAGAACAGAACTGGAGAGCAAAGGCAAAATGTACCATCTGTAAATACTGGACTCTGTAAGTTCTTTCCCATGGGGCTAAGAGCTAACAATACTGAAACTAACACATCTGTAATCTGGACTGGAGCAAGCAATGAATTCAGTATATGACAGAAGTGGAAGCCAGGTATCTTACATTTGGGGTCGGAAGGTACATATAAACAAAGGCAGAAGGTTACAATTTGCATGTAACAATGGATAGAGCAGACTTCCTCAATTTGAAAAACTTTTGTGCATCAAAAGGTGATATCCAGGGCTTCCCTGGTGGCGCAGTGGTTGAGAATCTGCCTGCCAATGCAGGGGACACGGGTTCGAGCCCTGGTCTGGGAAGATCCCACATGCCACGGAGCAACTGGGCCCGTGAGCCACAATTACTGAGCCTGCGCGTCTGAAGCCTGTGCTCCGCAACAAAAGACGCCGTGATAGTGAGTGGCCCCCGCTTGCCACAACTAGAGAAAGCCCTCGCACAGAAACGAAGACCCAACACAGCCGTAAATAAATGAATGAATGAATGAATGAATGAATTTCTTTTTTTAAAAAAAGGTGATATCCAGAGAGAGAAAACACAACCCACAGAATGGAAGAAAATATTTGCACATAACATATCTGACAAAAGCCTGTTCTTCAGAATACATCAAGAATGTTTACAAATCAACAAAAAGATAACCCAAATTTTAAAAAGGAAAAGGACTTGAATAGACCCTTCTCCAGACAACAAATACAAATAGTCAACAAACACATGAAAATCTGGCAAACATCAGTAGTCGTGATGGAAATGCAAATTAATACCATAATCCAGTACTCCTCACACACAATGGAATGGTTATAATCAAAAAACAGAAAATATCAAATGTTGGCAATGATGTAGAGAAACTGGAACCCTTAAACTTTGCTTGGGGAAATGGAAAATGGTGCAGCCTCTGTTTACAATATTTTGGCATTTCCTCAAAAAGATAAAAAACACAACTATATGATTTAACAACTCCACTCCTAGATACAGAACTCAAAGAATTGAAAACAGGTGTTCAAACAGAAACTTGTACATGAATAGTCACAGCAACACTATTCACATTGGCCAAAGGTAGAAACAATTGAAACGGCCATCAAAGGGTGAATGGGTAAACAAAATGGGTAGATCCATAAACTGTCCTGTTATCCTGCCATATACAGGAATAAAGTAATATGTTGGTGCTACTGTAGAAAAACATAATGGTAGTTCCTCAAAAACTTAAACAGAGTTAATGTATGATCTTTCAATTCCACTTCAGTGTATATACAGATATTTGTACAAACATATTCATAGCAACATTATTCACAATGCTGCCAAAAGGTGGAAGCAATCCACGTGTACATTCGACAGATGAATGAATAAATACAATGGATATGATTCAGCCTTTAAAGCTAACGTAATTCTCACACATGCTACAATGTGGATGAACCTTGACATCACCATGCTAAGTGAAATAAGTCAATCACAGAAGGACAAATATTGTACGATTCCACTTATATAAGGTATCCAGAGAAGTCAGAGACAAAAAGAATGTCATCGCCAGGAGCTGAGGGCAGTTAGTTAATGCATACAATTTCCCTTGAGAAAAATGACAAGTTCTGGAGATGGACCGTGAGGATATTTGTACAACAATGTGAGGTAGTTAATGCCACAGAATTTTACACTTAAAACGTTTAAATGGTAAATGTCATGTGACATATTTTTAATCACAATGAAGAGAAATGAATGAAGTACTGATATATGTTACAACATGGATGAATATTGACAACATCCTTAGTGAAAAAAGCCATACAGAAAAGGCCACCCAGATCACATACTCATCTTGTGCACCTTAAATCCATTAAGACTGTCAAAATAAGGGAAAATCTCAGTAATAGTTTCAGAAAAAGAAAGCTGGATCACAATGGAAAAAGTCAGTTTCAAACAGCTGGGACAGCTGGTGAAAGCTGAAGTGGGCTTGTGGATTAAACTGTAATGTGGGAACCGTATAATTTCTTCACGTTGGGGGTTATGTGATGGTTCTCAGGGAGAGTATCCCTGTTTTGGGTAAAACACACTGAAGTATTTTGTGGGAAGTGGCCAATGTGAATACCTTTTACTGTTACGGAAAGTTTTCTGTAACCATGTCAATACCATGCCAGAAAAACAGAAAAGACATCAAACTTTGTTATAAACGCCAAGACTTACGCAGATCCAGTTCAACCAAAGCTGTGATGCTAGCTGGCCTCTCAGGAGTCCACATGGTATTAAGAGACACAGGGAGAAGATTACATCAGGAGCCACCATGTCTCGGGTGCTGTGTATGACCTGGGGTACAGCAGAAACAGAGGGATCTTAGAATTACAATTTTTTCACATCACACACACAAAAATTTGTCGGAGTAAAATTCAGTAAAGTTGTAGAATAAAATATCAATATACAAAAATCAGCTGAGTTTCTATACACTAATATCAAACCACCGAAAGGGGAAATAAAACAATCCCGTTTATAATTGCATCAAAAAGAACAAAATACCAAGGAACAAATTTAACCAAGGGCATGAAAGACTTGTACTGGGAAAACTATAATGCACTGATAGAAAATATGAAGACACAAATAAATGGAAAACTATTCCATACTCACAGATTGGAAGAAGTACTATTATTAAAATGCCCATTCTACCCAAAGCCGTTTACAGATTCAATGCAATCCCAATCAAGTTTCCAATGGCATTTTTCATAGAAATAGAAATTAAATTCCTAACATTTGTATGGAACCACAGAGGACCTTGAACAGCCAAAGCGATCCTGAGAAAGAAGAACACAGCGGGAGGCATCTCCTCCCTGACTCCAGACTGTATCACGGAGCTGCAGTAACCACAGCAGTGTGGAAACTGGCACAAACACAGACACACAGACCAGAGCCCACAAATAAACCCATGTGTGTATGGTTAGTTAATTAATGACAGTGGTGTTGCAGGAAGGGGGACCCCTACCAGGGCCCAAGAGTGGGCTCTTGTCTAACACTCAGATATGAACTGTCCGAGGAGACACACGTGCTGACAAAGCAAGAGACGTTACTGGGAAGGGCACCTGGGCGGAGAGCAGCGGGCTAAGGAAACCCAGGAGGACTGCTCTCCACGTGGCTCACAGTCTCGAGTTTTATGGTGATGGGGTTAGTTTCCGGGTTGTCTCTGGCCAATCAGCTTGCTTGGCTCATATTTGGTCCAACTCAGGGTCCTTCCTGGTGGTACACGCATCTCAGCCAAGATGGATTCCAACAAGGAGGATTCTGGGAGGTTGGCAGGATATATTATGGGCAGGTGTCTCCTCCCTCCTTTTGGCCCTCCCGACTTCTCCCAGTTAGTTTTCGATGGTAGCATCATGTTCCTTACCAGGACCTTCTGTCGTGAGACAACTCATGGAAGTGGTTATCATGGTGTGTGGCCAAGGTGGGCGGTTTCGGTCAATGATTCCCTTACAATGGGGCCAAGAACAGACAACAGAGAAAGGACAGTCCCATCAGTTAAAGGTGCTGAGAAAACTAGATACCACCCTCCAAATAATTAATTAGAAACCATATGGAATGAAATGAATATAGACAAAAACTTGACAACTTACACAAAAATTCACTCAAAATTGTCCATAGACAAACTTAAATTACAAACTATAAAAATTCTAGAAGAACACAAAGCAAAACAAAATCTATCAATACATGACCTTGGGTCTGGTGATGAATTTTAACACACAACACCAAAAGCCAATCTATGAAAGAAAAAATAGTAATGTGGACTTCATAAAATTAAAAATTTCTACTCTGTGAAAGACCTTATTCAGAAAACCAAAAGACAAACCACAAATTGGGAGAAAAATATTTGCAAAACACATGTAATAAAGGATCTGAACTCAAATTGTACCAAAAACTCTAGAACAAAAAACACCATTAAAAATGGGTAAAGATCGGAACAGACTCCTGGCCAAAGAAGACATACAGAGTGTAAATATGCATACAAAAAAATACTCAACATCATATACCATTAGGGAAACACAAATTAAAACAATGGGATAGCCCTGAACACCTATTCGAACTGCTAAACTGCAAAAAATGACAATATCAATTGTTGGAGGGGGAAGAACAGGAAGGTCTCCTTCTTGGCTGGTAGAGTACAGGTACAGTCACTTTAGATTCTAGACAGTTGGCAGGTTTTTTTTCAAAAACTAAACAAGTCTTCCCATAGGATCCAACAATCAGACCTCAGTATTTAGCCAACTGCTTTGAAAAACTGTGCTCAGACAAAAACTAGCATAAAATTATGTACATCAGCTCTATTCGTAATGGCCAAAAGCTTAAAGATATTAGGATGTCCTTCTGTAGATGAATGCATAAGCAAACTGAGGCACCCCCATGTCAGGGGAGCAGAATATGGACCCCAAAATATGTTTGACATAAGGATTATTTGGGGCCAATTAATTTTTAAAAGTTGCAAACACCAGAGAATACCTGTAAACCCATAAGAAGCTGCCATTTCATTGTGTCCAAACAGGATCCACAGGAGTCAGACTCTGAATGTGGAGAAGCTTCAAGAAAATTTAACCAAATTTTTTATGTTTTCATTTTTTAGGTATGTACAAAGATATACAATTTTACAAACTGTCACAAATGACTTAAAAAGCTCTGTCAATAAACAATAAAATGCAAAGTGGTATAAAAAAAAAGAAGTTGCCTTTTTATGAGGGAAATTTACATTTATTAGGGAAATCTCCACTTGTAAGGGTGTCTCCCTCTCTGTACCAGTAATTGAAGGCTAAATAAATCTCAGGAAACTCTTGTCAGTGAAAAAGGCCTGACCTAAATCTGCACACCAGCCATAACCACGTTTACTGTGCTTTGCCTGATAACCCCCATTACTGGCTACTTTCCTCCCCTGACATTTTCCTTTTATCTTTAGCTGAAGATAACATTTAAGGTGATGGCTTGGACCACTTCAGGGGGTTATTCAGTTTTCCTCGGTATCTACCGTATATACCAGAGATATACAAGTTATTAAATTTCTGATTTTTTTCTCCTGTTAATCTGCCTTTTATTACAGTGGGGACTCTCAACCAAGAACAAAGAAGAATAGAGGGAAAATTATTTTTCCTCTCATACAATTTAGCAATAGAAAGAAATAAACCATTAACCCATGCTAAGACAAGGACATGTATATTGCTAAGCCTGTAAAATAAAATATGTGTCCTTAAAGAATCACAAGTTGTTTTAGGGTAGAGGTAAAATAAGTAGATAGACTGTCGTGAATTATTTTATGGTAAGGTTCCATTAAGTAAATAGGTTGTCATGAGTTTCTGGAAGATGTTCTGTATGACTTTATCAAGTAAAAAACATACAAACAAAATGAACTCTAAAATAAGGGAAATACAAGCAGACCAGTTAACATCCCGGGTCCCCTTCTCCCTGCTAATTGTCCTCATGTTGTTCTGGGGTTTCCCTCTCCCGGGACACAGAAGGAACAGGCACAGAGTCATCTGGCAGCTCCCCTTAGATCTGACCCCACCCGGTGTCTTCATCTCCCCCAGACACGCCCGCCCAGTGAGGACACTGTACCAGAGGGAGTCTCAGGAATCACTGGTCCTGATGTGTCAGGACTTTTTTGATTACAAGGAACTAGACACACTTACTCAAGTAAAATAAATTAATATTTTAAATGGTGGAAATAAATTAATACTGGCAAGAGGCAAGTTTAAGGGTGGGTTTGGACGTAACAGGTCCAGGGGCTCACACTCTTCCAATCTGACCTGGTCCCTCTTCAACCCTCCATCCTGCTGAGTGCCTTGGGATGGCCCCAGTTCACAGGCACAGTCTCTGTCACTGCGCCCGGGGCTTCCAGCAACTCCAGACTGACACCCACCCAATGTCCATCCTATCAATACCTGGAAGGGTTTCTCCCTCCCTAGGGCTCCATGAAAACCCATGGCTTGGGATGCCTTTGGCTTGGCTTGGGTCACACTCCCATCCTTGAACCCATCACAGCAAGCCGAGGACGGAAAATGGGACTAGCTAGGTGTGGATCACACACCCAGCTTTGAGGTGGGTGGAACATGGCGTCAGTCCTCTGAAACTGTTTGCACTGGAAGCAGGTGAGAGGTAGTTCCCAAAGGGAAGCTGACGTGCTGCACCTGGCCATGAGGACAGATGCCGGCCCGGTCAAAGCATGAGATTCCACGTCACCGAGAGCCCGCGGCACAGCACAGAATCTGAAGCCCAAGGCAGGAAGGGATTCACGGAGGGTCAGCGGCTGCAGCCCCCCACCCAGTGTTCTTGCTGTCCTCCTGGGACGGCAAGAAGCTCTTCCACTTGCTGAAAAGCAAGACTGGTGGTGATGGTGGTAAACACCAGGCTCCTGCCTTGGGCACTGGGTCCTGGAATATCAGAGACCACCCAGAATAGTCTGTGTGCCCTCAGAAAACACACAGACCTCATTTATGTCTCTGGGAGGTGGGAGCCCAGGAGTCACACCTGCCCCCTGGCCACAGGAATCACCCATCCTTGATGAACAAATGTGCTCATTTTCCAGTCTCTTCTCTCTCCTTCACGAAGAGCAGAACCAGATGCTAGGCTGGTAAGGAAATTCTTGCTCAATTAATTATCAGGAAGCTCAAGGATTATTCCATACCATGGAATCCATAGCTGGCAGGCTTTCTCCAAAGGCCCCACGGATGCACGTGGCTCTCCAAGACCATGCAGCCTTGGTGTGAAACTGCCTATTGGGAGGCCCAGTTGCTTCCATATCATTGATTCTTAATGAGTATGAATGTCAAAACTTTGGCTACAACTGTGAGGCCAAAGGATTGCAGGGCCACGGTCTGCTGTCTGGTTTTGTGGCCAGGGCCATACGCAACGTTTGGTGGGTTATTACCTCACTTGGCAGATTAAGAGGCTGTGAGCAGGAGGCCCTTTTCTCAACCACATGGATGTAGAGAACTGAAACATCCCAAGGGGCCGTCTATGCTGCCCCAGGTAGCTGTTCAACTGCCCAGCAGCAAGGTCAGCTCAGTAATTGGTCATGGGGGCTTAACAGGGCCCAGGCTGGCCTGAGCTAGAGGAACAGAGATGCCCGCCAAATGGTCAGAAGTCAAGGTCTGCACAATGTTCATTGCAGCTCTACTTACAATAGCCAGGACATGGAAGCAACCTAAGTGTCCATCAACAGATGAATGGATAAAGAAAATGTGGCACATATATACAATGGAATATTACTCAGCCATAAAAAGAAACGAAATTGAGTTATTTGTAGTGAGGTGGATGGACCTAGAGTCTGTCATACAGAGTGAAGTAAGTCAGAAAGAGAAAAACAAATACTGTATGCTAACACATATATTTAGAATCTAAAAAAAAAAAAAAAATGGTCATAAAGAACCTAGGGGCAAGATGGGAATAAAGACGCAGACCTACTAGAGAATGGACTTGAGGATACGGGGAGGGGCAAGGGTAAGCTGGGACGAAGTGAGAGAGTGGCATGGACATATATACGCTACCAAATGTAAAATCGATAGCTAGTGGGAAGCAGCCACATAGCACAGGGAGATCAGCTCGGTGCTTTGTGACCACCCAGAGGGGTGGGATAGGGAGGGTGGGAGGGAGGGAGATGCAAGAGGGAAGAGATATGGGGATATACGTATATGTATAACTGATTCACTTTGTAATAAAGCAGAAACTAACACACCATTGTAAGGCAATTATACTCCAATAAAGATGTTTAAAAAAAAAAAAAAAGAAGTCAAGGTCTGTCCTGTCTGAGACCTGATGGTCTACTGACACCCACTCAGATGGGACAAAGGATCCCTCCAGTCCCAGGAGGGTCCCACCAGCCCTCAAGAAGGTAGCCCCTAAGGGCTGGCCAGTCGCTGCACCCAGTCCTGTATAAGTCCACACATGTCTTCTGAGTGCCCTCCTGTCTGGGCTCTGCTGGAACCCGGGGCTGCCCAGGCAGAGTGGGCCAGCACCATCCTTCCCAGGTGGGAGGGAGGGCAGAGAGAAACCCTTCATGACTTCTGACCGTCTCCACACCCTTGACTGAGGTTGAGTTGGATGTGAAACAGTCCAAGACAATACAGACATTTCATTCTTCTCTCAGAGCCCAGGACTGGGGGACAAAAAAAAGTGGCCCAGCACAACACCCTGACTCACATGTGACCCTGGGAGAATGCTGTCCATCTGGGAGCCTCAGAGAGATGGAGAGGGAGAAGGGGGATGAGGGAACGTTATCGTTAAACCTAACTCTAACCCTAACACGATAACTTATAACCCTAACCTCTAATCCTAAACCTAACAACCCTAATCTGAGACACGGGACCCTTAACCCTGGCCCCCAGCCTCTAACCCCTGATCCTGACCCTTTAACCATGACCCTCTACCCTGACCCTCCAACCCTGACCATAACCCTAAACTGTGACCCTAAACCAACTCTGACCACAGACCTAAAACGCAGTGAACTGTATACCGAGGGATGACTGTATAAATTCTGAATAAACCTAGGGAATAAATCTTCATAACCTTGCATTTAGCGATGGTTTCTTAAATCTGACACCAAAGTAAAAGAAATGAAAGAAAAAAAAATAAATTGTATTTCCTCAAATTTAAAAAACCTTTGTACATTAAGAGATGCTATTTAGAAAGTTAAAGACAGTCCTCAGAATGGAAGAAAATATTTGCACATTATATATCTGATAAGAGTCTGTTCCTCAGAAGGTATAAGAAATTTTACAGTTTATCCAAACAAGATAAAGAACCCAATTTTCAAAATGGACAAAGGACTTGCACAGACCATTCTCCAAACAAGACAAAAAAATGATCAACAATAAAAAATAAATAAAACAAAATTCAAAAAAAAAAAAAACGGTCAACAAGCACATGAAAAGATGTCAAACATCAGCAGTCAGGATGGAAATGCAAATTAATACCATAATATGATAGCCCTTCAAACATACAAGAATGGTTATAATTTTAAAAAAAACAAAACTAAAAAGTAACAAATACTGGCAAAAATATAGAGAAAAGGGAGCTTTTAAGCAGGGCTTATGGAAACACAAAGCGCTGCAGCCTATGTGTACAATACTTTGACATCTCCTCAAAAAATTAAATGTACAATACAATGTGGTTCAACAACTTCATTCCTAGTTATAGACACCAAAGAATTGAAAACAGGTGTTCAACCAAAAACTCGTACATGAATATTCATTGCAGCACTGTTCACGATAGCCAAAAGGTAGAAATAATTGAAATGTCCCATCAACAGGTGAGTAGACAAACAAAATGGGGTATATCCATAAAGTAAGATATTATTCTGCCATATAAACGAACAAAGTAAAATGGTGCAGCCACTGTGGAAAACAATATGGCAGCTCCTCAAAGAGTAAAGCATAGAGTTGACGTGTGATCCATCGATTCCACTTCAGGGTATTTACTCAAAATATTTGAAAGCAGGGACTGAAACAAATATTTGTACACTCCTATTGATAGCAGCATCATTAACAATAACAAAATGTGGAAGCAACCCTAGTGTCTATTGACAGATCAATGGATCAATAAAATGTGCTACATAATACACAAGGAATATTATTCAGCCTTGGAAACTGAGGAACTTCTGACACAAGCTATAACGTGGATGAACCTTGAAGTCACTACGCTAAGTGAAATAAGTCAGAGTAGGACAAATTATCTGATTCCACTTCCATAAGATATCCAGAGAAGTCAAGTTCAGAGACAGAAAGGATGTGGTTGTGAAGAGCTGAGAGGATTTAGTGTCTAATGGATACAGTTTCACTTGGGGAAAATGAAAAAGTTCTGGAGATGGAAGGTAGAAATGCAGAAACGGAAATGTAGTTAATGCCCCTGAACTATATACTTAAAGTGATTTAAATGGTAAAGGCTATGCTATGTATTACGTTTTGATCACAACGAAAAAAATGAAGTGCTGATACGTGTTACAACAAGGATGAACACTGACAACATATTAAGTGAAAGAAGCCATGCAGGAAAGGCCGCCCAGATCATAAACTCATCTTGTGCACTTTAAACCCATCAATGTTTTGAATATGAGGAAAAATCTCAGTAATGCTTACTGAAAAAGAAAACTGGATCAGAATGGAAAAAGACATTTCCATAGTGTCAGGGCAGATGGTGAAAGTTGAAGTGGGCCTGTGGATTGGATTAGTATGTGGAAACTGTAATGAGCTTCATTTGGGGGTTATGTGCTGGTTCCCTGGGAGAGTGTCGCTGTTCGGGGTAAAACACACGGGAGTATTTTGTGTGAAGTGCCAAATGTGAGTACTCTGTACTGCTATTTAAAGTTTTCTATACATTTGAAATTATTGGAAAATAAATTACTTTTCGAAACAACTGTGTCAATAGCAGGACAGAAAAGTAGAAAAGACATCCAACTTTGTTATAGAGGCCACCCTACCCAGATCCTGCTAATCAAAAGTGATCATGCTAACCGCCCTTGTAGGATTTCACATGTTTTAAGGGGAACTGTGGGAAGATTATAATAGTAGCCACTGTGTCCTGGGTGTTGTGCATGACCTGCTGCGGTAGAAACAGTGGGGTTTCTAATTCCAGTTTTCCGCATCAAACCACAAAAGAACTGTTAGAACTAATAAATGAATTCAGTAAAGCTGCAGGATACAAAATCAATACACTAAAATCACTTGTGTTTCTATACACTAATAAGGAACCATCTGAAAGAGAAATTGAGAAAACAATCCATTTACAATAACATCAGAAAAAACAAATACCTAGGAATGAATTTAGCCCGAGACATGAAAGCCCTGCACACTGAAAATGTGAAGACACAAATAAATGGAAAGATAGCCTGTGCTCATGGATGAAAAAATTAGCAGTGTTAAAATGTCCATTCTACCCAAAACAATATACACATTCAATGCAACTCCTACCAAAATTCCAGCAGCATTGTTCACAGAAACTGAACAAAGAATTCTAACATTTCTGTGGTCCACAAAGGACCCCGAACAGCCAAGGGGATCCTGAGAAAGGAGAGCAGCAGCTGGAGGAAACTCACTGCCTGACTTCAAACCATATTACAAAGGTACATTAAGCAAACAGTGCAGAAATAGCACAGGAAGAGGCCCACGGACCAGAGGGACGGAACAGAGCCCAGAAATAAGCCCACACACACGTGGCCAGTTAACTGATGCCAAAGCCGCCAAGGACATACAGCAGGGAAAGGACACTCCCCTCAATAAACTGCCTGGAAAATGGAACATCACAAGCCCAAGAGGGACACTGGACACCGTCTGCACCACACACAAAACTCACTGAAACCCACAATTTTCCACGCCAAGCCCTTCCTCCGCTGGGTCCTCTGAAGACTAACCAGCCCCACCCCAGCCCCCAGCAGTCAGCCACACACATGAAGCTTCTCCCTCATGCTTCCTCACCTCTTCTCCCCACGGCGGCACCTCCCAGCCGGGCCTGAGGAAACCGAGCTCGTCTCAATGTGGTGCAGGCCCGCACTGTCCTGAAGCCAAACCCCTGGCGGGTCCGGAGGGGACCAGGCTCCGGTCAGCTGTGCAGGGAGCCAAGTCGGACGACAGAACAGGCAGGGGCTGCACTAGAAAGAGGGGCGGGCTTGTCGCATTCTGCTCCCAACCTAGCAAATGCAGGCCTCACCCTCTCCAGTTCAGTGGACGCAAGCCCTGCCCTGGCCGTCCCGCTGCAGCCACTAAATTTTGAAAATTCAAAATGAAGGAGGCAAATATCCCATGACGTCTCGGTAAAGAGTTACAGAACAATAAGAAACAATATGCAATGAAATGAACGTAGACACAAACTTTACAACTTACACCAAATGTCATTCAAAATTGTCCACAGACAAATATAAAACAGAAAACTATAAATATTACAGAAAAAAATATAGAAGAAAATCTACATGGCCATGGGTTTGGTCACGTAGATCATGAGCTTTGACTTCTAACACACAACAGGAAAAGCCCACAAATAAAAGGAAATATAATAACGTACTTTATAAAATTAAAAATTTCTACGTGGTGAACTACTTTATTCAGAAAACCAAAAGAGAAGCAATAAGCTGGGAGAAAAAAATGTTTGCAAAACATATATCTGATAAAGAATTTGTACGCACATTATTACAACTATAAAGCAAACACTTTCATTACAAATGGGTAAAGATCTGAACAGACACCTGACCAGAGAGGATAAACAGATAATCAATGAGTGGACAAAAACATGATCAACACTGTACACCATTAGAGAATTACCAATTAAAACAGCAAGACAGCTCTACACCCCATGAGAACTGCTAAGCTCCTCCCACATGACAATACGGATCACTGGAGGGTGGGGAACAGCAGCGACTCTTCATCACTGACGGGACGCACAGACGGCCTCCCTGAGATACAGTCTGGCAGTACTTTCCAAGCCAAACGGGTCTCACACCTTGAGATCCATCCATCACGCCTCCAGTATCCACATAACTGCTTTGAAAAACAGTATCCAAACAAAAACAAGGATGCTATTATGCACAGAACTTCTACTCATAATGTCTAAACCTCACAGGAATCAGGATGCCTTCAGAAGATGAATGCCTAAGCTAACTGGGGTACACCCATGTGAAGGGGAGCGGAATATGACACCCCAAACTATGGAATTTCAAGAGAAGCTAAGAAGCTAAAACAATTTTTAGAAAGAAAAAGTTGGAGGCTCACACTTCCCAATATCAAATGTTAATATAAAGCAACAGCAAATAGAACACGGTGACACTGGCATAAAGATATACATAGAGATGAATGGAACTGAATGCAGATCCCAGAATAAACCCATCCATCTAGGATGAACTGATTTTAGGTAACAGTCAACAAAATTAAATTGGGGGAAAACAGTGTTTTCAACAAGTGATGCTAAGCAATTGGCTATCCACATGCAGAAGAAGCAACTGGCTATCCTTGCCTCGTACCACATAGAAAAAGTAATTCAAAACAGGTAACAGGCTTAAATGTAGTAAACTACAGTCAATCCCCTATATTCACGGGTTCCACATCCGTGGATTCCACCAACTCCAGACAGAAAATATTAGAAAAAAAATTACAGTTAAGTTTCAAACGGCAAAATTTGAATTTGCCATGTGCCAGCAACTATTTACATAGCATTTACATTGTATTTACAACATTTATGTAGCATTTACATTGTATTAGTTATAATACGTTATCTAGAGATAATTTAAAGTGTACAGGAAGATGTGCCCAGGTTATATGCAAATACTATACCCTTTTGTACAAGACTTCAGCATCCGTGGATTTTGTCATCCCTGGGTGTTCTGGAACCAATCCCCCACAGACATCAAGGGACTACTATATAAACTCTCCAATAAAACATGGTGATTAATCTTCATAACCTTGGATTTAGCAATGGTGTCATAGATCTGACACCAAAGCACAAGCAACAAAAGAAAAAATAGGTAAACTGGATTTCTTTAAAATTACGAACTTTCTGCATCAAAAGATGCAATCCAGAAAGTGAAAAGACAGCCCACAGAACATAAGAAAATATGTGCACATTATGTACTGATGAGTCTTTAACCAAATTACATCAAAAACTTTTACAACTCATCAACAAAAAGACAAATAACCCAATTTTAAAAATGGACAAAGGACTTGAATAGACCGTTCTCCACACAAGACATACAAATGGTCAACGAGCAGATGAAAAGATGTCAAACTTCATTAGTCATGATGGAAATGCAAACTAAAACCACAATGCAAGAACTCCTTCACACATTCTAAAATAGTTACAATCAAGAAAGCTAAAAATAACAAATCTTGGCAACAATGTAGAGAATTTAAAACCCTTAAATATTACTTATGTAAAGGTAAAATGGTGCAACTTATGTTTACAATATAAATATACAAATACAATATCGTTCGAAAACTCCACTTCTAGATATACATAGGCCGAAGAGTTGAAAACAGGTGCTCATACAGAAACCTGTACACATATATTGATAGTAGCACTGTTCACAACAGCCAAATAGTAGAAACAAGGCAAATGTCCATCAATGGGTAAATCTATAAACAAAATGGGGTAGATCCATAAACTGCCATATTATTCCACCATAAAATTTATAAAGTATAATGGTGCAGCCTCTGTGGAAAACAGTATAGCAGTTCCTCAAAAAATTCAACATAGAATTAAGGTATGATCCATTAATTCCACATCAGAGTATATACTCAACAGATTGAAAGCAGAGACCGAAAGAGATATGTGTACACATATCTCTTTTTGTACATATTTGTACGTATTCGCAACAGCATTAATCACAATAGCAAAAGGTGGAAGTGACCCAAGTGCCCCCTGATGGATGAATGGATAAACTAACTGTATCGTACACAGGACGTAATATTATTTAGCCTTAAAAACTAAGGAAATTCTGACACACACTACGATGTATGTGAACCCTGAAGTCATTCTGACAAGTGAAATAACCCTGTCACAATGGGTCAAAAATGATATGATTCCACTTATACGAGGTACCCAGGCAAGTCAAATTCAAAGGCAGAAAGGAGAATGCAGTTGCCAGGGGCTGAGGGGAATTAGTGTCTAATGGCTACAGAGTTTTGCTGGTGAAAATTGAAAAGTTCTGGAGATGGATGGTGAGGATATTTGTACAACGATGTAAATGGAGTTAATGTCATAAAACCATATACTTAAAACCATTTAAATGGACTATTTCATGTAATGTATATTTAATCACAACAACAACAACAAATCAGTGAAGTACCAATACATGTTACAATATGGATGAACATTGAAAACACCCTTAGTTAAAAAAAAAAAAAGCCATATAGAAAAAGCCAACCAGATCACCTACTCTCCTTGTGTGCTTTAAATCCATCAAAGTTGTGAAAATGAGAAAAAGATCAGTAATGGTCCCCAGAAAAGAAAACTGGATCAGTATGGGAAAAGACATTTCCATTGACTTGGGGCAGCTGGTGGAAGCTGAAGTGGGCCTGTGGATTGGATTCTAATGTGGAAACCACGATAATAATTTCCTCATTGGGTGGTTACCTGCTAGTTAGTTGCCTGGAAGAGTGCCCTGGTGTGGGTAAAACACACTGGAGTATTTTGTGTGGAGTGGCTAATGCAGTGAAGCAAGGACGGCTGGGGAATCTGAGGGTGCAGATACACAGGGCTTTGTTCTGCTATTGGAAGTCTTCTGTATGTCTGAAATTATTGGAAAGTAAATAACTTATCAAAACCACACCAGAGGGGCTTCCCTGGTGGCGCAGTGGTTGAGAATCTGCAGGCCAATGCAGGGGACGCGGGTTCGAGCCCTGGTCTGGGAAGATCCCACATGCCGCGGAGCAACTGGGCCCCGTGAGCCACAACTACTGAGCCTGCGCGTCTGGAGCCCGTGCTCCGCAACAACAAGAGAGGCCGCGACAGGGAGAGGCCCGCGCACCGCGATGAAGAGTGGCCCCCACTCGCCGCAACTGGAGAAAGCCCTCACACAGAAACGAAGACCCAACACAGCCAAAACTAAGTAAATAAATAAAAATTAAAAAAAAAAAAACAAAACCCCACACCAGAAAAGCAGAGAAAACATCACACTTCCTAAGAGAGGCCCAGCCCTACCCAGATCCCGCTCACACAAAGTCGTGGACCTAATTGCCCTCCCAGGAGTCCACGTGTAATTTACAAGCACCGTGGGGAGATTCGATTAGGAGCCACTGTGTCGTGCGTGTTGCCCATGACCTGGCTGTGAAAAAAGCAGTGGGATCTCCAAGTTCCAATTTTCTACATCATTCCCCAAAAAAACTATTAGAACGAATCAACGAATTCAGTAAAGTTACAAAATCAATACACAAAAATCAATTGTCTTTCTAAACACGAATCACAAACCATCAGAAAGAGAAAGAATCCAGTTTACAACTACATCCAAAAGGCCAAAATACCAAGGAATAGATTTAACCAAGGAGGTGAGAGACCTGCACACTGAAAACTTTAAGACCTTAATGAAGAAGTTGAGGAAGACACAAATCCGTGGAAAGGCGCCCCGTGCTCATGGGATGGAAGAAAACTGCTAAAATGTCCGTTCTGCCCAAAGCAGCGTGCGCCGTGAACGCAGGCCCTGCCTAACCTCCGATGGTGTTTGTCACAGAAACCGAGCAAATCCTCCTAAGGTGTGTGTGGAACCACAGAGGACCCGGAAGAGTCAAGGCGACCCTGAGAAAGGAGCACAGGCCGGAGGCACCTCCCTCCCTGACTTCACACTACATGGCGAAGCTACAGCCACCAAAAACACTGCGGAACTGGCTCAAAACAGGCGCACAGACCAGAGGGACGGGACGGAGAGCCCAGAACCCACCCCGCACGGGCGGGGTCCGTTAATTCACGACAAGGGGGCCAAGGACACACCGAGGGGAAGGGCAGCCCCACGGTAAACGGTGCGGGGAAGACTGCACCCCATAACCCACGCGGCTCCACCGCACACCAGCCTGACCAAAAACCCAGCTTTGCACACCAAGCCCTTCCGGGTCGCACGAAGACGGACCCCCTCAGCCGTCAGTCGCACCCAGGAAGCTTCTCCCCACTTTTCCCCAATTTTCCTCACCTTTTCCTCCCCGCGTCGCCTGCGTCCTCAGGAAACCCAGCTCCCGTCAGCGTGGACGCAGCCCCACGTTGTCCTGAAGCCGAAACCCCAGCGAGTCCTGAGGAGACCGAGCTCCTGTCAGCAGAGAAGCCGAGCCCAGCGTCCCAGCCGCAGCCCTACCGTCGACTGAGGAGACACCACAACTCTCAGCTGCGCTCAGAGCCGAGTCCGCCGGGAACGCGCATGCGCCGTGGGTCAGAGAGGCGGGCTCGGCGCCACCCTGTGGTCCGTGCGGGAAGTGCAGGCCGTGCCTCCCTCACGGGTCAGAGTTCACGCCCTTCTCTTCCTGCGCCGCGTGGAAGACACTCTATAAATGGCAATACTGTACCTTTCATGAGCTTCTGGCAGATGCTCCGGATGACTTCATCGAGTCAGAAGGTCAGATTCCATTCAGGCTGAGATGTGGTAAGTCACACTTTCTAAATGACCTCCCAGCTCCATTCTAAAGAACTCTCTTACAATTACGTATTCCGTTTTGATTCTGCCTTCACAAGTGAAAGAATCCAAGCTCAAGAGCCTACACACTCTATGACCCCATTTATATGACGTTATGGAAAAGGCAAACTAAGAGATGGTAAACAGATCACGCCACAGTTCAGATACCTTAGTGATGGACCTCTGCCACCGTGCATCTGTCTAAACCATAGATTTTTACGGTTCCACGAGTCAATTGAAACCTATTCAAATCAAGCAATCAAGGAAGTGGGAGTGTCACATGGTAGAATACACGTAATCTAAAATGTATGAAAAAACTCACTGTCAGTGGCGGGGCAAAAGGTGCTGGCCTCAGTAACTTTAGAAATGAACAGAATGTGTAGACTAAAGGCAAAATGTGCTGTACATAAACAGCGGACTCTGTTTTATAAAGTTCTTTCCCATGGGGGTAGGAGCTAAGAATACTGAAACGGCTATATCTGTGATCTGGAATAGAACAAGCAATGAATTAAATAAATAAACGGATTTGGGCATGAGAACGGATGCTTGAGGGATCATGGTTCTGACAACACAATCATTCTCTGGGGCATTATTTCTGAATTCTGTAGTGTAGACGTTGTGTATCTACAAAGCTCCATAGATGTGTGACTTTTTGATTTGGTAAGAAGGCCTTTTGTATACACTTCAGTTGGAGTAGCCTGGTTCAGATGAAAACCTGCTAAGGTACTTTCTAAAGTATTCCTATATATTTCTATGGAATTTCTAAAGTAAGTCTATATTGTTTACAGTATAAGATACTAGCTCTTATAGTATCTGGTTTATTGTGAGAATCTACCTTTATGACAGAAATTATCTTAGGAGACGTCAAGGAATCAAGTAATTCATGTACTTGTTCATGTTTAAATAGTACCTGAAGAGTCTGAGAAGCTTTTTTGTTTCTATATTATTTCAAAGAAGCAAAGTGTTCTAAAATCGAACCTGTTACTCGTGTATAGATTTACTATTTTATTTAGACAATTTGGCATGTCCTAAAAAGTGTCATAGGTCAGTTCAATTTAACTTTTGGTAAGAAATTAGATTCAATAGGCGTGACTAGACTACTTATTTTAGTGAACACATATTTTTCCATTACATGTTTAATTTAAAAGCAACCAGAGCAAACATAGTAAGTCAGATTCTGGTTTTGGAGTGTCCATAAATTCTGTTCTGAGCATGAACAATTCCTTAATTACAGATATACAGTCACATGATTTCCCTTTATGGGTGTTAGAGAATTATTGGATGAAAAGTGTTACATCACCACCCACAGATGAATGGATAAAGAAGATGTAGTATGTATATGCTATGGAATATTACTCAGCTATAAGAAAGAATGAAATCCTGCCATTTATGACAACATGGATGGACCTAGAGGGTATTATGCTAAGGGAAATAAGTTGGACAGAGAAAGACAAATACTGTACAATTTTACTTATATGTGGAATCTGAAAAACACAACAAATGAACAAACATAACAAAACCAAAACAGACTCATAGGTACAGAGAACAAACTGGTGGTCACCAGAGGGAATGGGGTGGGAAGATGGGTGAAATAGGTGAAGGGGATTATGAGGTACAAACTTCCAGTTATAAAATAACTAAGTCACAGGGTTGCAACGTAGAACACGGGGAATGTAGTCAATAATATTGTAACACCCTTGTGTGGTGACAGATAGTAACCAGACTGACATGGTGATCAATTTGTAATGTATATAACATTGAATCACTATGTTGTACACTTGAAACTAATGTAATATTGTGTGTCAACTATATTTCAAATTTTAAAAAAAGGAAAAATGGAAAGCTGTATTGTTCATAAATAATTACAGGCCATTTCCCTGGAGAGTTTAGATGAAGAGCCTGGAATTTCAGGATGCAAGGTTTCCCTGTAAGCAGCACTACTGAACAGATTTTAGACAGTTTTCCTTGTGTTTCTTTTTTTTTTTTCCTTTTTTTAACAGGGGAAAGCGCAAACGCAGTACCCCACTACGACAAATTCTTCAGTCGAGTTTCCTACATTTGGGGAAATCGCACGGGTCAGCACATCCAGAGTGCAGTGGATAAGCCTCAACCTGGGAAAACCACCTTCGTGATCATGGTATCTCCCCTGCCAGGTAAGTATCCTTGTGTTTCTTAACCATTATGGGTCGTTGGTTCCTTCAATGGCCTTCCTGTTCACAATATTTACACATATTCTTGTCTAGGGGCTCACAATTAGAGCACAAAGTTTTGTTCTTTTTTTTTTTTTCCTGTAGAGGAGTTATTTTGCCTAGAGAGCCAGAAATTTCTATCAATTATCAGCTTGTTTATTTTCTAAATCTTTCCAAAATGTCCTTTCACACTTATTGGAATGAGGAGGTGATGGTTAAAGGGTTCAAAGTTTCATTACGCAGATAAATAAGTTCTGGAGATCTGCTATACATCACAGTGCCTACACCTAAAAATATGGTAGCACTTATTTAAAATATGCTAAGAGGATAGGGCAGATCTTGTGTTACATGTTCTCATCACATCAAGCAGTAACAACAACAATAATAACAATAATATTATAGGGGGCAGAATGAAGCTTTGGAGGGTGATAGTATGTTTATGGCCTTGATATTGATGATGGTTTCGTGACCTTGGTATTAATGATAATTTAATGTCTATATACTAATCCCCAAACTCACTGAGTTGTATGCATTAAATATGTACAGCTTTTCTTTTGCACAGCAAAGGAAACCATAAACAATGATGAAAAGACAACCCTCAGAATGGGAGAATATATTTGCAAACGAACCAACTGACAATGGATTAATCTCCAATATATACAAGCAGCTCATGCAGCTCAATATCAAAAAAACAAACAACCCAGTCCAAAAATGGGCAGAAGACCTAAATAGACATTTCTCCAAAGAAGACATACAGATTGCCCACAGACACATGAAAGGATGCTCAATATCACTAATCATTAGAGAAATGCAAATCAAAACTGCAATGAGGAGTCACCTCACACTGGTCAGAAAGGCCATCATCAAAAAAATCTACAAACAATAAATGCTGGAGAGGGTGTGGAGAAAAGGGAACCCTCCTACACTGTTGGTGGGAATGTAAATTGATACAGCCACTATGGAGAACGGTATGGAGGTTCCTTAAGAAACTAAAAATAGAACTATCATATGACCCAGCAATCCCACTACTGGGCATATACCCTGAGAAAACCATAACTCAAAAAGAGTCATGTACCACAGTGTTCATTGCAGCACTATTTACAATAGCCAGGACATGGAAGCAACCTAAGTGTCCATCGACAGATGAATGGATAAAGAAGATGTGGCACATATATACAATGGAATATTAGACATAAAAAGAAACGAAATTGAGTTATTTGTAGTGAGATGGATGGACCTAGAGTCTGTCATACAGAGTGAAGTAAGTCAGAAAGAGAAAAACAAATACCGTATGCTAACACATATACATGGAATCTAAAAAAAAAAAAAAAGAAATGGTTCTGAAGAACCTAGGGGCAGGACAGGAATAAAGACGCAGACGTAGAGAATGGACTTGAGGACGTGGGGAGGGGGAAGGGTGAGCTGGGATGAAGTGAGAGAGTGGCATGGACATATATACACTACCAAATGTAAAATAGATAGCTCGTGGGAAGCAGCCGCATAGCACAGGTAAATCAGCTCAGTGCTTTGTGACCACCTAGAGGGGTGGGATAGGGAGGGTGGGAGGGAGACGTAACAGGGAGGGGATATGGGGATATATGTATATGTACAGCTGATTCACTTTGTTATACAGCAGAAACTAAAACACCATTGTAAAGCAATTATACTCCAATAAAGATGTTAAAAAAAAAATGTCTCTTAGCTAAGTAAAAATTTTAAGAGGGCTTACCACTTAATCTTCTCTACTAAAAATAATGTAAACTCTTCCGTGATAGATTATCTCACAAAATAAAAGTGACTTCCCCATGTTAAAAAAAAAAAATATGTACAGCTTTTTGTAAGTCCATCTTACCTCAATAAAATGATTTTTTTAAAAAAGAAGCTAGGCACAAAGGACCTCACACTTTACGATTACATTCGCATGAAATGCCCAGAGAAGGCAAATCTACAGATATAAAAAGTAGATTAGTGGTTGCCAAGGGCTGGGGAGGATAGGAGACCCCGAGGTGATAGCAAATGGATGCAGTTTCTTTTAGGGACAATGAAAATGTTCTAAAATTGTTTGTGAGAATAGATACACGATTCTGTGAATACATCAAAAACCATGGCACGACACTTTTTAACGGGTGAATTTTATGGTATGTGAATTATATCAAAATGAAGTTGTTAATAAAAAGAATTCTACCTCCATCTTACTTTTTTTAAAATGAAACATAAAATTCACATTTTTTTCCTAAATTATAAAAATTGCTTTCAAGGAGCACCTTAAATTGTTATCGGTTTTAAAATTTACATCACATTTCTAGAGCCATCATGTCATTATATTTGTATTCAAAATGCATGGTATTTCTAGATTATCTTGTTCTCAAAATAAAATAAATTCACTACCTGTTCCAAAAATTCAAGGAAAAAATCATCAATCAGTTATAAAAAACTGTATTATAAATTCAATTATTTGACTGCAGTTAGAATTTTCATAATTAAAGATAGAATTGTATTACTGATTGTGCTAATATCAGAATATTAGCCATTAATGATTTTATTATGTTATCGATGAAATAAAAGCAATCTGCTATCATATGTAAGCACTAAGAATCTTTGTATGCAAGCTCTAAGTCAAAAGACTGAAATATTTTCTGAAAGAAAACAACTGGAATTGGAAACAGTGTTACAAGAGAAGAGCCAAATCTGACACGTTGGATCTGCTTCTCTTACTTTAACCTTTGCTTTCCCGCTGCTTTTGTTCACTAAAAGGATACTGTGTATACATAATGGCCTGCCTCCGGGAACCCCGCCCCTCTGCCTGAATGTTAACCCAAAGTGCCTTTGTTCAGGGAAGAATCCTGACCCTGTCCATCTGCGGATGGCTGCAAGAAAGAAGAAATTAACACATCCCCTCCCCGACGCTGGCCATTCCAGGTGATATTTGCAAAATGTACGGCCTTTTTACTTTACTTCCCCATCTCCCCCTCTCTGTGCTATAAAAGAAACTGGCATCCAAACCCCGAGAAGATGGTTATTTTGAGACTTTAGTCTGCCGGCTTTCCCAATAAAGTCGTATTCGTGCCTCAACACCTCGTCTCCGATTCATTGGCCTGTCCTGCGGCAAGCAGAGCGGGCTTGGACTCGGTAACAATAGCAGTCATCTTAGCTAAAATATGTACATGTATTTAACTTCCACAGGTATATCATTATTATTTTTAAAATGCTGTTTCTTAATTAAATGAACTGTAAATTGTATTTCTTCCTATGTTTTTGACCACATAATGCTTTCTCACTTTCACTTGAGTTAAACAGTTCTAGTCATACTTAGTGTAGTTCCTAAGTTCCTAATCTAAATATGGAAATGCAGGAAATAAGCTAAATAAAGAAATGAAGGGGGGTCGGGTGGGGGGGGAGATCAGAAGCGGGGGGGGGGGGGTGGCAGGCGAGTTCAGGAGCGTGGGGAGAGTTGTGATTTTGAGTTTCGTGTCAGAAAAAGGAGGTGCAACACCTCAGTGAGATATTAAGGAGGAGAGAAAGGACAGATCTCCACCAGAGCAGCATTCCAGGCAATGGGGTTCAGCGAGTCCAAAGAACCTGCAGTGAGAGTAAAGTCTGGGGACGCGGGGAAGCAAATCCCATAAAGCCTTACTTATCAGTTTATGTAGAGGCTTCCGCAGACCCAAATAATGCAGGGCCCTGTAAGAGATGTGCCGCCCTCTAGGACTGAACAGGAAGCCGGCGGGAATTTGAGCAGCTAAGTGACAAGGTGCGACTTAACCACAGGTGAGTTAAAAGCTTCTGTAGTAACCTAAGAGGAAGAGGGTGATGGCTTGGATACAGGTGAATCAGGGGAGGTAGTGATGTGTTTTGAAAGAAAACCCAACTGGATTGGTTATGGGGTCTGAGTAAAAGAGGGTAATCCAGGAAAACTCTTACACTTCTGACCAAAGCAACTACGATTAGATCTGGCTGTAAACTGAGATAGAAAAATCTGCAGGAGGTACAGATTTGGGGTAGAAAGATAGGAGTTTATTTTTTAATGTGTTGGGCTGAGATATCAATTAGACATGCGAGTGATTACTTGGAAAAAAAGTAGAAAAGCTTGCCTCAAATTCTGCGGAGATGATTAGTCTGGAAATATGATTTGGGAAGCATTAGCATATCAATGGCATTTAAAGCTTTGGGGTAGGATGACATTGAGACAGAGAGAGAAGAGAGAAGGACCAAGGTCTGAGGACGGAGCTTTGGGGCACCTCAGTGTTTAGCAGATTGGGGATGAGAAAGAACACGTGCAAGAACCAGAGAAGGAGGGACCTTGTAGTGGGCACAACTGGAAGAGAGATTTCCTGGAATCAAAGTGAAAAAAAATATTTTAAATGGAGGAAATAGTCAAGCACAGGCATGTACATGAAGATTCAAGGAAGGTGAGGTTGGACAAGAGTCAGTGCAGTGATTCGGAGAAAAGAGGAAAAAGAGTAACTGGAAACAGTGACGACGACTCTTTAGGGAAGGGAAGAGAAAAGGGGTTTTAACAGAAAGTCGTGGAGTAGGACGCAGGGCCTGGGGCCTGGGGTCTGGTCGGTGCGCAGGTGCGGTAGCACGAGGTTGTGGGAATCTGTATTTTCTCAGTGAATTGGGTGCCAAGTCCCTCAGAGTGAGGATGGAGTTGCAGGTTTCAGAGGTTTGAGAAGAGAGATGAAATAATTTTCCGTAAAAGGAGAGAGTGAGAGGGCTGGCGGCTTGCAGTACAATTATTGGACAGCAATGAAGATTGATTCAAGGTTCGAAGTCCTGCATTTAGAGATCGTCAGCACGTTTGTGTGTTTTGCTCTAATTATATTTGGCTGCATAAGTGTGGGCGTGGGCTGGGGGAGATTAAATTCTAAACACAGCTTTGGCTGGTGTGCATGGGAGAGAGAACCTGAGGCAGAGAGCGGAGGGCACGGGAGACACTTTGGGAAATTAAGCTGTTTATGGAGAACAGTGACACTGAGGGAACAGAGAAAACTTGTTAGGATCAATGATTTGTAAATCCCAGTGGGCTCTACAGCTCACATAACCGAGCAGGACCCTACGGGGCCTTCCCAGAATAGCCCCCCCGACCCATGTCCTCCGCCTGCCTTTTGTCTGTAGAAAAACTTTAGTCAAAGAATACATTTAATCAGAGAAGTGAGAAAATGCAGAAAGAAAGGAAAACAATCAAACAAGACAAAATAATAATAGTTTAGCTATTGAACAGAGTCAAGGACTTTTGGTTCCTCCTCGAGGGCTGAAGATAATATTCTGAGCCATGGCCTTTGAGCTGTTTTGCAGATACTGAAGCCCCTACCAGGTGGGAGAAGTTAACTGCATGCTGCCCACAGGCACGTAGACCCCAGACCAGCTGGAACCAGAAGGTGGATAATGCCAACTCCCCCATGACCTCACCACCAGCCAATCAGAAGAGTGTCCACCAGCTGACCACGCCCTGCTCCTTGAACACTGTAGGACCCATCACTACCCCCTCCAGGGCGGGTCACACGGTCTTGACGTCATTAGCCTGCTGTGGCCCCCTCTGCCTGGCAAAGCAGTAAAGCTATTATTTTCTAGTTCACCCAAAACTGTCTCCGAGATTTAATCTGGCATGGACGTACAGAGGCCGAATTTCATAAATAAGTACGCATATGTGAAGTAGTATGTGTAATTTCCATTTTTAGGTGACAAAAATCGAGACTGAAATTTTAGGTGAGATCTCTGTGCAACAGCTCATGTCAAAGGCCAAACCGAAGACAGCTCTGACCCCGCACTCACTGTTTTCCCACAAGGTTAAGCCTAATTCCTCTGCAATAACAATGAAAAATGTCTTCTGAAAATATTTGAATTTCAAAAGATTACCACTTCGACATTTTCCACAATGACAGACCCAAGCATTGTTTTAGCAAACAACCACTTTGAGCAGACATTGCTTGACTTGACAATCTGTCAGCTGAGTGTCTTTATACCCAGTTCTAAATGCCTGTGAATGTTTTACTTTAGTTCTAAAGCATGGTTGAACAAAAACAGCTTTTACAAACGTGGCCCTATTTGGCTCTTTCTTGACATATTGGCAATGCCTCACGGCAACTGAACCATCTTTACTAACCTCTCAGTCACTTGAAAAAAGTAGATTGATCACTGGTGAAGTGCAACACTGATCGACCGCTATACATGAGCATTTGTTAGGCTTATTATTTCCCCAATCCTGCAAACTCCAAACTGCTTCAGAGTTAGGACTTGGAAACTGGGACTTGTTAGCTGGAGTAGGATTTAGCCCCTCATGCTCTACTTCTTGCCCAATGGCCAGAGACAGATTGGTCTAGAGGGGAAGGGACATGTATTCAGGGAAACTAATTAGAAATTAGAACAGAAGGAAAGGCAACACTGTAATGATTTAAAGTGGTTCTGCATGGTGGGCTTTGTTTAAAAAAAAGAAAAGAATGAAAACCCAAAATCCTGTTCCGCCAGCCTCTTCGGGCATCAAGCCTGCGGCCGGCACAGAACATCTGTGATTAACCCCGGGAAACTCCACTCAGCACGTCTCCGTGCAGTAATTTACATAGTGTTCATTAATTTATTACAACCGCAAAAGTCAACAACGCTTTCCACAGGCATCTTTGCTGTTTGCTCTGGTGAAAAGCACATAGAATCTGAGGTGCTACAACTCAGTTCAAGTGTGACTTTCCATTCAAAAGCTTCAGTTCACTCATCTGTACAATAAACTTAATTACGGGTAGTGTGGGCCTACCTAGCTCACAAGATCGTTTTAAGAATCAAATGAGGTAATTTATACACAAGAGAATTTTAGGGAAACCATACATCCAAACACTTCCAGTTGTTGGTATTTTTCAGGAGGAAGTAATGAGCATACAATTTCAGATTTATATTTAAAGTTATGCTTGCATAATAGTTTAAAATAGGTTTTTAAAAAAATATAGCAATATGCATGCCTCCGAGCAGGAATCTGATGTAGTGGAATACTGTAGAGAGATAGCAGGAAACTATGTATATATCTACACACACACACACACACACACACACACACATCAGATATTAATTGTGGCTTTTTCTCTGGGTAGTGGAATCATAGGAAATGTTTAAAATTTTCTGTTCACTTTGCAGTAAGTTATGAATTTTCCCCCATATATGTATAACTTTTATAATTAAAAAAGAGACTACTTGGAAACAAAATCAGTGTTTCATTGTAAAATGGCATTTAGATAGCTCTCCCCAGAATTTCTATTCTACAAAATTTCATTATTCAAGGCTTGGAATAGAACAGTAAGGACATTTCCTAAGAGCTATCAGAAGAAAAGTATGTTTAGCAAAATCACTGCCATTCCGAGTAATCATACCAGCAAAAGAAAAGGATTTTTTTTTGGTTTCTCATCATCATAAGTTTAAATTAAATTCTCTCTTCTTTTTATTTCTTTGTTCTCATATCAGTTTTGTTTCTGTCTCTATGGGAACTCTAAGAAAATACAGAAAGAATTGGTGTAGTTGGAACAAACACAACAAAGAAATTCATTCCTTTAGTCCCTTTGTTGACTGTGATTGTCCAGCGCATCTCTATCTCTTCTGGTTCTTATGCTGAAATTCTTCACCTTCTCATTTTGTATTGCCTCTGCCACCTGAGACACCATGTCCTTCAGGACCCTCATTGTGAGGAGGAAAGGATTTGCTCTCCTGCACAATAGCACCAGCAGGAAAGTGAGTTTCATCCCTGCCAGCGTGTTTGGGAACCTGAGGTAAAGAAAATGATGGTTCTCTGTTGTTCAACTCCTTTGTTTACTCCTTTTCTTTCTCCTTGATTGAAGCTAACGCTCTATAAGTGTTACTATATTCTATAAAGGCTACTTAGCAAAAGGTTTTAGGTTTTCTTTTCTATTGAACCTCAAATGAGAGCCTTTAAAAGTGTAAATTCTCTCTGCAGGTAATGTAACACCAACACATGTGTATGTATATATATATGTGTGTGTGTGTGTATGATATATATGATATATCACACAGATACACACAAATACACACACACACTCTGCCCAGAGTGTGGACTTATAATAGCAAAAATCTCGATGAAATTATTTAATATGTACCATTTTCCAAAATATGCACTGTTGAAAATTAGTTGCATAGAAAGATGGTAGCTGAAAATATCCACTGACACATAATAGATAAACTATAAGGGATTTTAAAAATGATGCATATAAATTCAATATATAAAAAGAAAAACAGAATAAAACAATATAATAGCATCCTTATGCATCAACAAAAAATAAACAGAATAGCCAATACCATAATAAAGATGAAGGCCCAGAGAGAAAAGGAGATGTGTATAAGAAGTTTGAAGATTTGTACAAGAATAATTAGTAGAATTTATAATTCTATATAAAACAATAAGTAATAGATTACTAATAAAATCAGCAATAGCTTCAATGAATCAAATTCATATCATGCAAACAATGACTATGGAGACAGTTCTCATATTCTGTACAATTCAGAGAAAAGACACTGCCTCTATTTCATACTAGTTTTTTCAAGGATTTTGTGCACAGTCTTAGAAGACAGAGAGGGTGTCCCCCTCCAGGACAGAGGTCAGGCACGCTTACTGTCCAGTAGGAAACACCGGGTTCCCTGAGTTCTGTGCTCTACTCCTGTAACACAGCCCCTGCCTGTGTAGGAGGCACCTGGACCTCCTTGAACTGCCCTGTGAGTTCTGGGGTTCGCAGAGCCCTGGGCCACAAAAGAACATGTGAGATATTCTGGCCTCTACTACTGCTCAGACTAACAACGTCCTTTGTTTCTGACCCAAGATTCTAATGTCTCAGCAACCCTGAAACTTCCACAGGCTGACTTGTGAGTTTGCAAGTCGTATAAAAATCTCAGACCCTTCATACTTCTGGCATGACTTTTACAGAAGAAAGCAAAATGAAAGTCAGAGCCACATACATTATTATGAGCATATCTGTAAAAAACATTGTGGAGTGAAATAAGCAATTAACACAATTTAATTGTTTATACAATGTCTTAAAATGTGCAAAATGTACTATATATATATTTTGAGTATATTCATATAAAATAAATGCATAAAATAACTCATACCTGTGATTGACACCCAAGGCTAGAAAAAGCTAGAACAGAATCAAAAAACAGTACCCAGGAAACTTCCAAACTTCCAATGCGTTTGTAATTTTTCTGATTAAAAAAATCCAGGGGCCAGGGGATGGGGGGTGGGGAGGGGGAATGGGGAGTTAGTGTTTAATGGGGACAGAGTTTCCGTTTAGAAAGCTGAAAAATTCAGGAGATGGATGATGGTGAGAGTTGCACAACAATGTGAATGTACTTAGTGCCACTGAGCTGTACGGTTAAATTAGTATGTTTTATATTATGTGACTTTCACCACAGTAAAAAAAATTTTTTTTTAAATCTAGAGGACTTGTTTTCTGATCTGACATGTAAAGAGATGGGAAGCCGTCACTCCTATCTTCACAACGAGAAAAAAGCTGAACAAACAGAACATCAACCCTCTTCTCAGACCTTTTAGAAGACTGAGGTCATCGGAAAAACTGTTGCCACAAAAACTGGAGAGACAGGTAAATAGAGAGAATCACAGTTTGTCTGGAACAGAATCCCCAGAGCAGAAGCCTGCCACTGGGGCCGGAAGAGACACTCAAACTATAACTGATAAATTGCTGGACGCTTCATGAGCTGGAGACGTAAAACCTGGGGAGGTGGGTCTGAGGGAGGGGGTGTCGGGAAGGGCTCAAAACCCATCAGGAACTGCCCAAATCTGAAGCACTGACATCACCAAATGCTGCTGAGGATGTGGAGCAGCAGGAACTCCCATCACTGCTGGTGGGAATGCAAACTGGTCCAGCCACTCTTGAAGACAGTTCGGTGGTTTCTTACAAAAATAAACATACTCTTACCATAAATTCAGCAACTAGGCTCCTTGGTATATACCTAAAGGAGCTGAAAACTTATGTCCACACAAAAACCTGCCCAGGAATGTTTATAGCAGCTTTATTCATAATTGCCAAAACTTGGAAACAATCAAGAGGCCCTTCAGTAGGTGATGGGTAAATAATCTGTGGTGCATCCAGAAAATGGAAGATTATTCAGTGTTATAAAGAAATGAGCTATCAAGCCATGAAAACATATGGAGGAAGATTAAATGCATATCACTAAGTGAAAAAAGCCAATCTGAGAAGGCTACTCGCTGTGTGATTCCAATTATGCGACATTCTGGAAAAGGAAAAACTAGGGAGACAGTAGAAAGATCAGTGGTTGCCAGGGGCTAAGGGGGAGGGGATGAATAGGTGGAACACAGAGGATTTTTAGGGTGGTGAAACTATTCTGTACAATAGTATAATGGTGGACACGTCATTAAATGTTTATTTGTCCAAACCTATAGGATATGCAACACCAAGAGTGAGCACTAAGGTAAACTCTGGACTCTGGGTGATGATGTTGTGTCAGTGGAGGTTTAACAATAGTCCCAAATGTACCATCTGGTGGGGGAAGTTGATGGTGGGAGAGGCTGTGCATGCATGGGACAGGGGTATACCGGAATCTGTACTTTCTGCTCAATTCTGCTGTGTACCTAAAATTGCTCTCAATAATAAAATCTATTAAAAACAAACAAACTGAAGCTTCGGGAGGTGGATGGCTCTTCACAGTCTTAAATTAAAGCAAGGGGGTGTGTCTTTGAACATCTACACTGACAAGTAATGGACACAGGCAGCTTTGGAGAAGTTGTCTTATTTGAGGCCAGGCAATGTCCTTCAACCACTGGTAACTTTAAGATTGGGGCTGAGTCATGAGCACAGCATTTCTAGCTGGGGTGTAAGTGCTTAGTTATATCTGAGAGGCACCCCATAGCCACCATTAGAATATATTTTCTTTATTTTAAGAGGTGCTTTGGAATAATAGAATAAGGATCTTCAGCTTGCATTCAACATGAAAAACAAAGCTTGATACAAACATAATCCTGTTGTTCATTCAACAAGCATTTATTGAGCATGATAAGCATTGTACTACACAATTTATGTTGAGATCTGTATTCACCAGGGGAATTACAAGTATTTTTGTTACAGTAAAACTTAATTGGGATAAAATAGCTTTAAAGGTGAACTAAAACAGAGCTGAGGGAATCAGGCCCCCTGATTTTAGACTGTACTACAAAGCTACAGTAATCAAAACTGCATCGTACTGGCACAAAAACAGAAATATAGATCAATGGAACAGGATAGAAAGCCAGAAATAAACTCATGCACCTATGGTCAATTAATCTACAACAAAGGTGGCAAGAACATTCAACGGAGAAAAGACAGTCTCTGCAATAAGTGGTGCTGGGAAAACTGGACAGCTACATGTAAAAGAATGAAACTATAAAATTCTCTAACACCATACACAAAAATCAACTCAAAATGGATTAAAGACCTAAATGTAAGCCTGAAAACTATAAAACTCTTAGAGGAAAACATAGGCAGAACATTCTCTGACATAAATCGCAGCAATATCTTTTTGGATCTACCTCCTAGAGTAATGAAAATAAAAACAAAAATAAACAAATGGGACCTAGTTAAACTTAAAAGTTTTTCACAGCAAAGGAAACCATAAACAAAACAAAAAAGAGAAGCCACAGAATGGGAGAAAGTATCTGCAAATGATGCGATCGACAAGGGATTAATGTCCAAAATATACAAACAGTTCATGCAGCTCAACATCCAAAAAAAAAAAAAACCAATCAAAAAAATGAGACAATCTAAATAGACATTTCTCCAAAGAAGACATACAGATAGACAATAGGCACATGGAAAGATATGCAACATCACTAATTATTAGAGAAATGCAAATTGAAACTACAGTGAGGTATCACCTCACACTGGTCAGAATGGCCATCATCAAAAAATCTATAAACAGTAAATGCTGGAGAGGGTGTGGAGAAAATGGAACCCTCCAACACTGTTGGTGGGAATGTATATTGGTACAACCATTATGGAGAACATTTTGGAGGTTCCTTAAAAACTAAAAATAGAGCTACCATATGACCCAGCAATCCCACTCCTGGGAATATATCTGGAGAAAACCAGAATTCGCAAAGATACATGCACCCCAATGTTCATTGCAGCAGTATTTATGATAGTAGAGACATGGAAGCAACCTAAATGTCCATTGACAGAGAAATGGAAAAAGAAGATGTGGTACATATATACAGTGGAATGTTACTCAGCCATAAAGAAGAATGAAATGATTCCATTTGCAGCAACATGGATGGACCTAGAGATTATCATACTAAGTAAAGTAAGTCAGATGGAGAAAGACAAATATCATATGATATCATTTATATGTGGAATCTAAAAAAATGATACAAATGAACTTATTTATGAACTAGGAACAGACTCACAGACTTTGAAAACAAACTATGGTTACCAAAGGGGAAGGAGTGGGGAGGGATAATTTAGGAGTTTGGGATTAACATACACACTACTATACATAAAACAGATAATCAACAAGGACCTACTGTATAGCACAGGGAACTCTACTCAGTACTCTGTAATAACCTATATGGGAAAAGAACCTAAAAAAGAGTCAATATATGTATAACTGATTCACTTTGCTGTACACCTGAAACTAACACAACATTGTAAATCAACTGTAATATAAAAAAATTAAATTTAAAAAGATGAACTAAAAAAAATATCCTGTATATACGCCTGACATTTCTTTACTTAATATTTATGAGAGATGTGAAGACAATTGGCATTAGAATTTTTCTAGTGGTTTTATTAATCACTTTATAGCTTTATATTCATGTATTTTAATGGTAGTAATTTTATTTAAGAAGTCACATATTCTTTCTAATTAAACTTTTCCCTCATCTTTTTAATTTTGTTGCCAGAAGGGACATGTTGACCTTTCAGACTTTTATTCTTAACAGAAATGTGGGAAAGGCACTATTTGCAGCTCAGCTGGCCAGTCTTTACTTCCAGGAATCAAAGCTTGCTGTGGCAACAAATCCTTCCCATTTTACCGTACCTGAGACCTGACTGGATTTGTTCTCCACCTGGTTCTGAGACATGACGTCCTGCTGATTTTGATGCAGTTCCTATCTCTTAAAAAGAGAGCAATCGCGTATTTAATCTCAGGGTGTTCAGTTGAGCACTTGGTATGTCCATAGTCAAGCATACTTAAGGATATATTTTGGAGCCTTATATTTGGAAGTTTGAAAAGGCTTATTTAATGTTTTTATGCAACACTAACCAATTTATTTAGCCTTTCCGATGTTGCTCCGAATTTGAAATGATTGTTTCATTTGCCTTCGTTTGGTTTATTATGAAGTAATGCTGGAGATGATAGAAAAATACATTTCTTCAGTATTTCATGCAGACTCATTGGTATTTTTATTCTGAAACCACCTCTCTTTAGGGATGAGGAAATTCTGGTTTTAAACATTCTGGTTGAAGTGATTGACCCTTTTAAAAATGGGATCTTAGGGCTTCCCTGGTGGCACAGTGGTTGAGAACCCGCCTGCCAACGCAGGGGACACGGGTTCCAGCCCTGGTCTGGGAAGATCCCACGTGCCGCGGAGCAACTGGGGCCGTGAGCCACAACTACTGCGCCTGCGCGTCTGGAGCCCGTGCTCCGCAACAAGAGAGGCCGCGACAGGGAGAGGCCCGCGCACCGCGATGAAGAGTGGCCCCCGCTCGCCGCAACTGGAGAAAGCCCTCGCGCAGAAACGACGACCCAACACAGCCAAAAATAAATAAATAAATAAATTTTAAAAACTGGGATCTTAGTCTAGAAAGCAGAGGAAGTTGAGAGAGATTTCAGAATGTGACCAGAGACGCTGTGTCTATAGTGGCGAGCAAGATTCACTGTTCCTTTTGTCTACATAGAGCGAAGGGTGTAGCAGGAGGGATTTAGCTCTGGTCCAGCTCAGAGATTCACTGTTGGTACTCAATAATAGTTAATAATACCTCATGTAAAGATCTTCAAACTTTACAGAAATACGTGTTAAAAAGGAAACCTCATGATACCTCCTCAGCCATCTTCAGGGTTATTCACTATTAAAAACTCAGTCTGCATCAGTATACACCATCTTATTATGCATATACTATAGATGGCTGCACAGTATTTTACAGTGTATTTGTATCTTCCTTATTAGTTGTTTCATTCATTTATTCCATATTTATTTACTACTTTATACTCAGCACTGAATATATAGCAGGAAAGAATTCAATACTCTTTCTGCCTTCGCAGAGTTTCTAATAAGGGGAAATATATAACAAATAATTAATACAATATTTATTTATTATGGACATAAATTTTGTATTCAATTATTCTCTATTACAAATGACGCTACAATGAATAAAATTATCCATGTCATTTCCACATGTATGTAAATATCTGCAAGATAAATTCCTAGAAGTAGAATTGCTGGATCAAAAAGCACCTCAAATTCAAAACAGTCCAAATTACCCTCTATAAATGTCCTCTGTAAGTTTTTATGTTTACTAACATTTATGAATGTGGTCATTTTCCTACGCATTTTCTAATATTGAATGTTATAAAATACTTCATTATTAGCCGATCTTATAGGTGACAAGTGGTATTTCATAAATGCTTTGATTTGACTTGTGAGTGACTTTTTTTTAGTAATGTTCATAATTTTGTTTATTTTATGAATATACTTTGTCCTATTTTAACGTTGTGTTGTGTCCTTCTTATTGAGATTTAAAGACACAGAATTATATGGCTAGGCGTTCATTTATAGGCTGTGCCTTTCTCTGAAAGTCTTTCTCTCTAATAAGATTTTAAAACATTAGAGTACTTCTGGATCCGGGCAAGACAGAGTAAATGCATTCCGCCCTACTCCTCCTGCTAATCATAACCAAATACCCTAGATGAAATACATAAAGCCACTATCAGAAGACTCTGAAAATCGGAGGGAAAAAAAGACAGACAGATTGGCTAGTGACCTTAGATTCACTGCAATGTCAGTTAAAATCCTAGATATTTTTGAAAGTGACAGGCTGTTTCTGAAATTTACATGGAAACGTAAAGGGCTAAGAATAGCCAAGACTTGAAGGAAAAGACTAAGAAAAGGAAGACTCATTACTCTGTATAGTGTAGTCATGCACCTGCAGGTAGGAAGGTAATGTGGTGTGAGTGGAAGACAGTTGCTCAGACCTAGCTGGAGGAACGTGGGTTCAGGTCTTGGCTGCTCCGAACACCTCAAGGTCCCGATACGGCACAGCCCACTGCTTATGCTGCAGGAATACACTGGCCAGAACTGGTTTGTAACGACGTCTCAAAATACACATTTGAGAGCTAAGATATTTTACAGACAACAAACAAATAACATCTTTGTTAATGCATTTTATACATTTTTTAAATAGTTTATGCCTTTGGAGAGATTCTCTTGATTATAATTTGTTTAGTGACAACTGGTTTCTTGGAAGTATTTTTTCCCCACTGGGATAACAATTTAGTGAGAACATCTTTCATATTTTTAAATGGTAAATAAATATGAAAGAAAAGGTAATACTTTTAAATAATTTTAATATAAGGGTTAATGATAAACACAGATTTGACTTGATGTAAATTCATGTGAGTCAGCTGGAAAAGGTGGTAGAAAGCAGTACATTTCAAAGATGACAATATTGTCAGATTTAGTAGTGTATATCCCTGATTCTTCTAGAGCAAAAAGCTCATCAGTAAGTTTACTCACAAGGATGATAAGATCTGGTTATAACATTCACTTATTCCTGAAATTAAAAATGTCCTCTTCTTAGATTGCAGTTTGAGATCTGAAGACTCAGTTAAGGTAAAGCCAGTGGGTCAGCATTAATGCTTTGTGTTTTTTAGAGCATGGAAATGGGTGACTATAAACAGATCTCTAATAATAAACTCTGAAGAAAGAATGACTGGTAATTTCCGATTGGCCACAGAGGGTGTGAGGAAAACATTATTATTCCCTCAATGCTTCCCCGTAGGACTAAAACTCGAAATTCTCTTTTCACTATAAGGTGTGGCTTTTATTCAGTGATGCGTTTCAATGAGGAGGCATCCCTTTGAACTACCCATGTAACATGTAATATGCAGATGTTTCTACTGTTTTGTAAATAACATCAATACCAGGTCATTTTCAGAATAGATTTTGATAAATGAGGAGAAATGAAAAACGGGAGAGTTGTGAATACTGAGGGTAAAGAGGAAGGTAAAAAGAAGAAAAGTGATGATATAAAGAAAAACCTGGGGAGTTTTTATGATTTGACTATATCAGCCCTGATAAAAGAAAAACAATCTGAATGTTGAACAGCACCATGGAAATCACCAAGATCCTGCCTTGATTCCTCACTGTCAGTTTATGTTGACTCAGGAAGCCCTACCTTTCAAGTCACCATCCAACTACGCAAATACTTGAGTAACTAGTTACCCCATAAGGCTGTTTATCACTATTCTGTCCCCTGTTCCCACCCTCCTCCAGTTCCCAAAACCCTCCCCACATTTTGTGAGAGATTCTATTTTGTCATGGTTCTGTATCATATTTCTTAGCATAAGATTATTCATTATGGAATTTTGATGTATAGGCTCATTTTGTCAAAGATTTGTTTTCATTTTTGCAATTTTGTGGTTTTGTAGTTAGCTGCCCTGGCTTTTATTCCCGCATTCCAACAAGAAACACTTGAGGCGCTTTCTGAGCTGTGCGCTGATCTCACTGAATAGAACAGTCTCTCTGATCTCTGGGCTGTACCTGCATCTTCGCCCCTGGGCTCCTTCCCCAGCCGAGGGAGCCCTCTCAGTGCTCAAGGCTGAATACTGAGCACAACCCCAGTTTGTTTCTCACGGGCACTTTCTCTGCCTCATGGGAACTGAATTCACCACAATGTATGAAGTTTCCCAGGATGGCCATATGCTTTATCCACTAAACTAGGCTGCTTTTTAGAAATGAATGAGGGCACTCTCAACTGTTTTTAAAAAGCAACTGTAAAGGTAGACTGTGCCAGGGAAACCATCTACAGAAAAATATCACCAGCACGTGGTTTCAACACCTCACTCTGCACCATTGATCGTTTCCATCTATTTTGTTTTTTCTTTATATGATTTTCCTCCATCTCTATGTGCAGGAATGGAAGCAGTTATACCAAACTTGACCAAACATGAAGTTAAACTGCTTCTCGATTTTACTTTCTAGCATCAGATTTTGTTTGCTCTCTGTTATTGCACTAAACTCAAATAGGTTTCTCATGCTGCATGTGCATTTCCCAGGTCTGCATTTGACAGCTCTTTCTCCAGGGGATCAAGGACTAGAAACCCAAAGCCATTAGGACCTTTAAAGCACTATTTCTACCATTAAAATATACTTTAATAGAATTTTCCTAGAGCGGTTATCCTCTTATCCTTACTTTCAAATTTGTTAAAATTTGGCTGTTTCTCTCATGGTGTTTTTTTTTTTTTTTTAAACATCTTTATTGAAGTATAATTGCTTTACAATGGTGTGTTAGTTTCTGCTTTATAACAAAGTGAATCAGTTATACATATACATATGTTCCCATATCTCTTCCCTCTTGCATCTCCCTCCCTCCCACCCTCCCCATCCCACCCCTCTAGGTGGTCACAATCTCATGGTGTTTTAAAAAATAATTTATATCAAGTTGGAGTTCAAGAACCTGTGTGTAAACCTAGGAAGAATTCTCATTTAAATTCTATCTCTGCTTTTCCCAAAAATAAACAAATGGGACCTAATCAAACTTACAAGTTTCTGTACCACAAAGGAAACCATAAACAAAACAAAAAGACAACCAACAGAATGGGAGAAAATATTTGCAAGTGTTGTGACTGACTAGGGCTTAATTTCCAAAATATACAAACAGCTCATGCAACTCAACAACAACAAAAAACAACCCAATCAAAAAATGGGCAGAAGACCTGAATAGATATTTCTGCAAAGAAAACATACAGATGGCCAACAGGCACATGAAAAGATGCTCAACATCGCTAATTATTAAAGAAATGCAAATCAAAACTACAATTTTGGTGATACGTTTTGTGAGGTATCACCTCACACCAGTCAGAATGGCCATCGTCAAAAAGTCTACAAACAAGAAATTCTGGAGATGGTGTAGAGAAAAGGGAACCCTCCTACACCGTTGGTAGGAGTGTAAGTTGAGTTGATGCAGCCACTATGGAGAACAGTATGGAGGTTCCTCAAAAAACTAAAAATAGAGTTGCCATATGATCCAGCGATCCTATTCCTGGGCATATATCTGGATGAAAATATAATTTAAAAAGATACATGCACCCCTATGTTTATAGCAGCACTATTCACAATAGCCAAGACATGGAAACAACCTAAATGTCCATCAAAAGACGAATGGATAAAGAAGATGTAGTACAAATATACAATGGAATACTATGCAGCCATAAAAAGAATGAAATAATGCCTTTGCAGCAACATGGATGGACTTAGAGATTATCATACTAAGTAAAGTAAGTCAGAAAGAGAAAAACAAATACCATATGATATCACTTATATGTGGAATCTAAAATATGACGCAGATGAACTTATCTATGAAACAGAAACAGACTCACAGACATAGAGAACAGACTTGTGGTTGCCAAGGGGGAGGTGGGGTGGGGGTGGGATGGATTGAGAGCTTGGGATTAGCATATGCAAACTATTATGTATAGAATGGATAAACAACAAGGTCCTACTGTATAGCACAGGGAACTATAGTCAATATCTTGTGATAAACCATAATGGAAAAGAATATAAAAAAGAATGTATGCATATATATAACTGAATCACTTTGCTGTACAGCAGAAACTAACACAACATTGTAAATAATAAAATCAAAATTAAAAAAATAAAAATAGAAAATTCTACCTCTGCTTTTCTTTCTTTCTTGATCACTTCTGTGATTGTGTGATCTTTTTCACATTTTAATGCAACTGCTTGGACATTATCATGGAATTATTTCCATATCTCTCTCTATATCTACATGTAACTGTGTATCCATGTTCCTCTATATCTCTCTTATCTTTGAGAACACGTTATCTGCCCACTTTATTGTAAGATTTTCAAGGGCAATAACTATATATATATATATATATATATATATATATATATACACACTCATAATTACTCCACAGAGCCTTTGAATTTAAGTGATTTTAAGGATTCATTAAAGGGAAACAAACTGAATTGTTTACAATCATTTTAAATCCATGAATACTTCTTAGATTAGCATCATGAAGACCTGTTAATCCTAGTTTGGAAAATCCCCTCAAAAAATATTAACTTGAGAACCTCAGGATGTTTATGAAATTTTAAGTGATGACTAAGTTATAACTGAACTAACTTTTCTTTTTAACCCCATATCTCCCATAACTGACAGAAGCATTAATGCTTAAATTTTGGCAGTGGATTAACAACTTACATATTAGTTAAATCAGGTTAAGTTTATTTCTTCTTATTTTAGTTAATCCAGCCTGTCCCATAGATAGGACACAAGTCAGGGATCTTTACGTATTTTTGTATCTATTTGTGTCTTTCACTCATAGAAATTAACAGAGAGGCAGAAAGTTGCCTGATGTTTTGAAAGGTTCTTAATTCTCACCAAATGAGAATTTCTAGCAAATTATTCATTTCAGATAAAACTGAAAGGTGATATTATGAAAAAAAAAGGAACAGAAGAAACTCTGATGCAAACATTGTTATTTTGTCAATCTCAGGGAGAGAGTACTAAATATTTAATGGCATTATAATGATGATAACCTTGGAATTAGATTTCTCCAGCAGTGTTAACATCCAGGGATGCTATTTAATACATTTTTAAAATGTCATGTAGGTGGGATTTACACAGATAGGTAGTAGTTAGATACGCATGCACATAACTAATATTTGCTTTGCTTTGGCAAAATGTATCACTGTAAGTCTAAGACAGGCACAGAACAATAGATTAAAACATTTGTCCAGCCAATGAAAGAGGAAATTAGCTAGTTGCCATGGGATTTTTAATTGGAAAATTGCTGACTAGATCCAGTCTTGCTAGTATTTTAAATTATTGTTTTCCTTTATCAAATAATTTCAATAATTTGAGGACATGAGAAAGAAGCAGCGGATCTTTCTGTCTTCCATACTTGGTGATCGCATAAAAAGGATGGTCAGATAATCCACATCTAAGCCAAAGTGAGACTCTTTGTCCTCAGAACAACAAGCAGTATCTTGTAACTCTGTTCCTTCGGGCACATGGAGCTTTACAACTTCCTATAAACCCAATTTCAGTGCTATTCCTTCAGCTAAGTCTCATGTCTCTGAATAAGCTAGTAGTCATGACATCAAGGAGCATGGGTAAGCATTTTTCATCTAGAGAACTAGGGTAAATGCCCACAGAATTTCATGTAGAAAAAAAATCCCTCAGTCCAAAGCACAAGCTCTTGCCTGTTTAATATACTGCAATGTATCTCCTCTTGGTAATAAACCCCTTAGTGTTGCAAGCTATTGTTCTTTTCAAAACTCTAATAAAACTTCAAACAAACCAATTGACTTAGGAGAAATCTTGACTAGAAAAGGAATCTATTTTCCCTGCCAGAAGAAAGCTCCAGATAACAATAATTGATGTAGAACTGTGTCCATTCTAGGCTGTGTGACCACAGCTAATTGCATTTTCCTTTCTCTTCCACATGCATTTATATGCGTGTAATCATTTAACAATTATTTTATTTAGTTAGCTTATTTTTTAAACTAAGTTTTATAGGGAGAATAAAAGCTGGTGCACACATTGAGTTCTCAGAAGCTAGAACTGGAGATTCAGCCTATTAAAATGATCCTATCGCCAAACTGTAGCAAAGTCCTTCATGCTCCAGCCTTGCCAGCTCTTCACTGACTGCACACGTTTTTAGTAATGCAAGACCTAAAATAAAACAGAAGCTGGGAACACGCTGTTTGCTTTGATTTGAAGGATTTATTATCAAAACAGCATTTTAAATGTGTAACAAGGGATGGTGAAGCCCTCTAGCTCTTCTGGGCTGTAACTGTCAATTTCTGCCGGTTAGTTTTATGTTTAGCACTGTTTGCAAAGGCTGTTTCAGAATGGATACATTTATCTGTTGGAGAGAAAGAACTTTCTGACTGGTGTCAGACAGAATCCAGGGCACTCTCTTACTGACACCATTAAAGACAAAACAAAACTCAAGCAAGCACTCCTGGATGGTAACTTATTCTTGGCCTGTGGTTCCATCAGACCTGCTTTTACATGGAAGTTGCTGAAGATGAATGTGTGTGATTCGATCTGCCTCTCAAATCCAGGACACCTGAACACTTGCTCAAGATTCCCAAGGAAAACAGAGATCAAGAGAGGACCAAGCAGACTTCATTACCAACTCGTTCATGATGGTCTCCGGCCGGGTGGACGTGACAACATGGAGAACACGCCTACAACAGCTGGCGCCTACAGCCCAGGACCCCAGCAGGCCCACTTTCCCCACACCCACAGGCCACCTAACCAGGAGTTTCAGACCTTTAGTGCCTACTGTGGTTCTCAGCACAGAATGGATGAGAGACTACCACCCTCATTACAATGAAAGATGGTCTGGAGCAAAGAGCCAGGAGGGAGGAAACTGCGCCTGTCTGATCATCTGCTAGGGCTCATCCCCGTAAAATGTGAGAGTCAGTGGTCTTAATTCTGCATCACACACATACACATCCAACCTTTTTCATGGGAGTAGAGTGAGGGGAGGTGGCTTGGTCCGTTCCGGCTGCTATAACAAAAGACCACAGCCTGGGTGTCTCATAAACAGCAGACAGTTCTGGAGGCTGGACGCCCAAGTGTGGTCAGGCACAGGGTTGTGTCCAATGTGGACCTCACAGGGAGGAAGCAGGGAGGGAGCTCTGTGGGTCCCTTCTGTAAAAGCACTAACCCCATTCCTGAGGGCTCCACTCTTGTGACTAAGCATCTCCCCAGGGCCCAACTGCCTAAGACCATCACATGGGCATTAGGATTTCAACACAGGAATTTGGGGGAGACACTAACACAGCAAGAGCAGAAGTGAAAACCCTTGGGCCATACTTTTGAGTTACTGTTCTTTTTCTATCTTTCTACTTAACAAGATAAATTTAAAAGCCAGATGTGGTCAACCAGGATTATTATTATTTTTAAAATTAAAATTAATACAAATGTTGGACCAGTTTTGCATACTTGAGATAAACCACCCTTGATTGTGGTGTATAATTATTTTTATATGTTGTTGGGTTTCATTTGCTAATATTTTCACAAAGATTTTTGCATTTATATTCATGAGAGATATTGGTCTGTAGTTTTCTTTTCCTGTAATAACTTTGTACGATTTTGTTATTTGGGCAAAGCCGGCCTCAAATAAGTTACGAAGTGTTCCCTCTGCTTCTATTGTCTAAAAGATATTGTAGATCACAGCGAGATCCTTTTTGACCCACCTCCTAGAGAAATGAAAATAAAAACAAAAATAAACAAATGGGACCTAATTAAACTTAAAAGCTTTTGCACAGCAAAGGAAACCATAAACAAAACGAAAAGACAACCCACAGAATGGGAGAAAATATTTGCAAATGAAGTGACCGATAAGGGACTAATCTCCAAAATATACAAACAGCTCATGCAGCTCAATATCAAAAAAAAAACAAACAACCCAATCAAAAATGGGCAGATCTAAATAGACATTTCTCCAAAGAAGACATACAGATGGCCAAAAAGCACATGAAAAGATGCTCAACATCACTAATTATTAGAGAAATGCAACTCAAAACTACAATGAGGTATCACCTCACACAGGTCAGAAAGGCCATCATCAAAAAATCTACAAACAGTAACAGCTGGAGAGGGTACAGAGAAAAGGGAACCCTTCTACACTGTTAGTGGGAATGTAAATTGGTAACAACCACAATGCAAAAACAGTATGGAGGTTCCTTAAAAAACTAACAATAGAGCTACTATATGATCCAGCAATCCCACTCCTGGGTACATACTTGGAGAAAACCATAATTCGAAGAGATACATGCACCCCAATGTTCACTGCAGCACCAGTTACAATAGCCAAGACCTGGAAGCAACCTAGATGTCCATCGACAGATGAATGGATAAAGAAGATGTGGTGTGTGTGTGTGTGTGTGTGTATATACAATGGAATATTATTCAGCCATAAAAGAGAACGAAACAATGCCATTTGCAGCAACATGGATAGACCTAGAGATTGTCATACTCAGTGAAGTAAGTCAGACAGAGAAGGACAAATATTATATGATACCGCTTATATGTGGAATCTAAAAAAAATGGTACAAATGAACTTATTTACAAAACAGAAATAGAGTCACAGATGTAAAAAACAAACTTATGGTTACCAAGGGGGAAAGGGTGGGAAGGATAAATTGGGAGATTGGGATTGACATATACACACTAGTATATATAAAATAGATAACTAATAAGGACCTACTGTATAGCACAGAGAACTCTGCTCAATACTCTGTAATGACCTACATGGGAAAAGAATCGAAAAAAGAGTGGATATATGTGTATGTATAACTAATTCACTTTGCTGTACAGCAGAAACTAACACAACATTGTAAATCAGCTATACTCCAATTAAAAAATATATTGTAGAGAATTGGTGTAATTTCTACCTTAAATGTTTGGTAGAATTCACCCGTGAACCCATCTGGGTCTGGTGCTCTCTGTTTTGGAATGTTATTAATTATTGATTCAATTTCTGTAATGGATACAAGCTTATTCAGATTGTGTATTTCTTCTTGTGTGAGTTTTGTAAACTGTATCTTTGAAGGAATTGGTCCATATCATCTAGGTTATCAAATGTGTGGGCATAGAGTTGTTCATAGTATTCCTTTAATACTTCTAATGTCCATAGGGTTTGTAGTGATGTCTCCTCTTTTATTTCTGATACCAGTCATTTGTGTTATCTCTCTTTTTTTTCTTAGTCAACCTGGCTAGAGGCTCATCTTTTCAAAAAACCAGTTTTGGTTTTATTGATTTGTCTTTGTTGATTTCTTGTTTTCAATTTCATTGATTTCTGCCCTAATTCTTATTATTTCTTTTCATTTGCTTTCTTGGAATTAATTTGCTCTTCTATTTCTTGTTTCCTAAGGTATAAACTTAGATTATTGATTTCAGATCTTTCTTCATAAATGCATCAAGTGTTATTACTTTCCTTCCAAGAACTGCTTTTGCTGCATACCACAAATTTTGATAAGCTGTGTTTTCATTTTCATTTAGTTCAAAATATATTTTTAATTTCTCTTGAGATTTTCTCCTTGACTCATGTATGCTTTAAAAGAGTGTTGTTTAATCTCCACACATTTTAGGATTTCCCAGCTATCTTTCTAATTTCAAGTTTAATTCCATGGTAGTCTGAGAGCAGACATTATATGATTTCTATTTTTTTAAATTTGTTAAGATGTGTTTGTGGCTTAGAATGTGGTATATCTTGGTGAATGCTCCATGTAAGCTCGAGGATAATGTGTATCCTGTTGTTGCCATAATTTACACATGTGAATTATATCCAGTTGATGGATATTATTGTTGCGTTTAACTGTGTCTTTACTGATTTTCTGCCTGATGATCTGTCCATTTCTGATAGACAGGTGTTGAAGTCTCCAGCTAAGATAATGGATTTTCCTATGTCTCTTGCAATTCTATTAGTTTCTGCCTCACACAGTTTGTCTGTTGTTAGGTTCATACACATTAAGGATTGTTATGTCTTCCTGATAACTGACACCCTTATCATTATTTAATGCCGTTTTTATCCCTGATAACTTTCCTTGCTTTGAAGTCTGTTCTGTATGAAATTAATATTGCTACTCCTGCTTTCTGTTAACTACTGTTTACATGTGTATTTTCTTCCATCTGTTTACTTTTAATCAATATGTGTCTTTATAATCAGCGTAGGTTTCTTGTAGACAACATATGGTGGAGTCTTCTGTTTTGATCCAACTTACAATCAGTTACTGGTGCATTTAGATCACTGACTTTCAAAGCAATTACTGATGTTGTCAGATTCGTATCTACCATATTCATTACTGTATTTTATTTGTTGCCCTTGTTCTTCTAATCTCCACCCTTTTTCTGCCTTTCACGATTTTAATTGAGCATTTTGTATGATGCCATTTTCTCTCCTTTATTAGCATATCACTTATACTTTCTTTTTTACTTTTTTTAGTGGTTGCCCTAGAGTTTGGAACATACACTTACAGCTAACCCAAGGCCACTTTCAAATAACTTCACAATTCACAGGTAGTGTAAGAACCTTATAAATAACAAAATAATCCTAATCCCTTCCTTCAATCCCTTTTATCTCTGCTGTCATTTTTTTCATTTATATACAAGCATACACAAACATATATAAGTATATAATATATGCATGCATAATTGAATATATCGTTGGTATTATTATTTTGAACAAACTGTTATCTGATAAATAAATGAGGAATAAGAAAAATAAAAGTTTTATTTTGCTTTCACTTATTCTTTCCTCAGTGCTCTTTCTTAATTTATGTAGACCTGAGTTTCTGACCTTCTCTCTAAACAACTATTTTTTCCTTCTCTCTAAACAATTTATTATTTTTCTTCTCTCTAAACAACTTATTTTACCATTTCTTGCAAGGAAACAAATTCTCTCAATTTTTGTATGTCTGAGAAAGTCTTTATTTCTCCTTCATTTTTTTTCCTCAACACTAAATAATTTGTACTCTCTTCTTGCTTTCAAGGATTCTGAGAAATCAAATGTAATCCTTAGCTTTGTTCCCCTAGTGTGTTAGAGAATGATTAAAGAAAATTTAGGTAATACAAACTTTAACATTTCATGAAGCAGACAGTCTACTTTTGGAAAACTGCAAAATGGGGTAGAAGGCAAGAGGCTTTTCTAAGACAAAGAATGAAGAAGAAGAAGACAAATAGAAAATATCTGCTTGGCTAGGCAACATAGTCAACCTTGTTTAGGATGAGAAGGAACAAGGAAATAAGTACAGAGCCCAGAACTGGCTTGACATGTGGGGATTGGCTGACTGGATATGCAGTGTTTCTGGGCAAAAGGAACATGTACAGAGACACAAAAGTCATCTAAGTTTCAATTTGCTGACATGGCACCCTGGGCGAGAGCAGCTCCATCTTGAACCTAGAAAGTTATTTCAACACTAGGTAAAGTTTTTTTTCCTCTGGTGCTTCTCAGGATTTCTTCTTTATCTTTGGTTTCCTGTAGTTTGAAAATATAATTCTCAGTGAGTATTGTTTCAAATATTTCATTTGTTACTTTCTCTCTTTCTTTTCTTTCTCCTGGCTCTGATGATACCCAAGTAGGTTAGGTTCTGGTTTTAGGTTCCCCTGAGGGCAGCCTTATTAACAAGAACAGGATGGTCTCTCTGTCAGAAGCATAAAGGGGTTTTTCACTGATATTTAATGTGAGAACCTGGTTGAGCTCCCAAGAGTAAACCCCACAATCTTATGGGTGCCCCCACCACTAGGTCCTTCTGGAGTTTTTAACACAGTTTGTTGACACTGAGCCTCCAGCAACTGGTAAATTACAATTAAGGCTTTCCTACCCTGGCGATGGCTCTTGTGTAATTTCCACCTGTGAATCTCCACTCTGGATATTTTCTTCCCCCATGTGGAATGCTGGAGCGGAATGCAGGTGGGTAGTTCCTGACCCCAGGGCAGTTAGGCACTGATGAAACCAGAGTAGGCTAATCTGTGGTAAAGTAGGTTCTCTTGAGGACAGGTCTTGTTAAGGCCAGTATCTTTGTGAAAAAAATGATATTCAAACATAAAAGTGTCAAGGAGAAGTCCATGGATGGTATAAGGAGAAGCAGCATTTCTTGGTGCCAATAAAAAGTGCACATTAGGTTTTGACTTGACTTACTGATCATTTTTGCTTCTTATACAGTGTAATGGAGCAAGATGTTACCAGTTGATAAGACTTTTTCAACGACATTTATATAATAATAATTCTTAAAGCTTTAAAAATGCAGTTTTGTTAGAGTTAGTTCAACTTTATCCTTTTTATACTCAGAAAACATACATGGTAAGTAAAAGCTGAGAGGAAATCTGTACAAATAACTCAGGGAAGCTTGAAAACATAACTGTGTAGGCAGGATGTGATGAATTCAGTGGCAGACCAGTGTATGGGAGTGACTGACTGTCCTGGAGATGAGATATTCAAGGCCACAAAGGAAGACAATTCAGACGTTGTCTTGAGCAAGGCCTTCCCAACACGGCAATTCCTAAATGACACAGACTCTAAACAACAGTCTGTTGCTAGGAGCCACACGAGTGTCTTCTTCATTAGATGTCTGTTAATGTAACATATTGTCGCCTGAGATACTGACCACCCTGAATCCTTGGCATGTGCTTTTGTTCAACATAGAAATTCAGACGTGTTATATTACGTGACTGCACCAGCCACCTAAAATATTTTAGCAGATTGAAGACCACTTCTATTTTCACCTGACTCATTCTTCTCAGAGAGATACCTGTTTTTAAGATAGGGTTTTAATTGTGCACTAAGACCAGAATCTTTTTAGAATACTCTTCTCTCGGCCACTAACACACTCAGGCAATCATATTGGTACACTTTTAAAATAAATTTAAGTTTCTTTTTCTCGAGTAAGGGAAGTTAATACTGCTTCAAATATTTTCTAAAGTAAGTTTTCAAATTTCACATTAGTGTATCCCTGGAGGTAGATAGAACTTTCCAATCTATGACCATAAGGGATGATGACATTTAAAATACATGTTTACAATTATAACATGCATACATTAGTGTAAATGTGCATAAATTATTAAGTATAGCTCATTAAATTTTCACAAAGCAAGCACACTGTCCCTCTAGCACCCAGACCAAGAACTATAACACCCGAAGCCCACGCTCTGCCACCTGTCAACCACTATCCATCAGCAAGGTAACCACAATCCTGACTGAACACACTAAACTAAATAGGCTTGTCTGTGGATTTTACATAAATGCCATCCTTCGCGTCTGGCTTCCGTGCTCAGCATTAGGTTTGCAGGATCCATCCATATCCTCCTGTGCATTCTCGTCACTCTCCAGGGCTCCGTTGTATGAATTTTATTTTATTTGGCCGTTTGTTCATTGCATGGTTGGAGGAGGTCAATGAGAGGTGGTGACAATAGTTAACCCTCCAGCTGGACCCAGGCAATCAGAGGGTCCTCACCCCCCCATCCTCAGGCTGTGTGCCCCACTTGCCTCGCCTAAGCTGGAAGCTGCCCAAGGACACAGCCCTGAGCTGGTGGTGTGGTGGTGAGACCACCTGGATGGTCTACAGGACTGAGTCCAGTTAAAGCCTGAGATTCTGGCAAGGATGGAGATCTACCGACCTCATAGCACCCAGGACAGGGCTCCTGTGAAAGCTCCCTGCTTATTACACCTGCACCTGCTCACTGGAGGGTCTGCCTGTTTCTTCAGTCTCTCCCTGCCCTCCGTGGAAGGAGGGAGGTTTCAGATCTCCCCTGGGGAGCTCCTGAGGTTGTAAACCAGCATGTATGAATACTGGTTTATTTTCCATTATTCATCCATCCTCCAGATGATGCCCAGGTGTTGTTCTGGGTTCTGGTTGTTATAGGTAGTACTGCCGTGAACTGTCAAGGACAAAACTAAGGCCAGACGTAACAAACAAGGTTGTTTATACATAAGTATGTCACGTTTGTTTCAGCGGGATTCAAAGATGTTAGGAAGGATGGCACATTTTATAGAGGATAAAGGCGGAACATTGAGAGCATGTCTGGTTGGCAAGTGTTCTACTGAGCTGGGATTTTTGGAAATGGGGAGACTTCCAATCTGGTCTTCGGTGCATTTGGCCATCCTTGGTTCACCGCAAAGGGACATTTCAAAAGAAGGGAGAGTGTTCAGTGCTTGGGGCAGAGGGTTTTCCGTGGCTGGGCCAATTCCCGGAACAAGTGGGGAGCCACGGGGATGCTCTTCTGAAGTCACACTGTCATTTTGGTCCTTATGGGGTGGGGTTGGGGGTGGCTGGCTGCCATAGAAGGCACTTTCTCAGAACATTCTTTTATGGGCAGAGGAGGGATGAACAAAACACTCACTTATAGGATTCTAGTCTAAGTAATGAGAGTACAAAACCAAACAAACAAACAAAAAACCACAGGCAGTCAGCAAGGTACCTGGCCTTTACACTAATCAGCCACAAACAAAATCTCAGGTGGGTCCTAACACCTGAGTCTGCTTGTACAACACCAGAGGAGGCCCTTCCTTTCCCAACCTTTCCTCCTTACTGCTGAAGAGGGTATTTCTCTTGGGGGAGCTCTGGTCCGGAAAATTGTGCCAACTGGGTACAACCCAGAAGTCCTAACTTCCTTTGTCAAACAACAATTAACCCACCGATTCCAGATAAAGGAAAGAAATTTTCTACTAAAGAGAATGAAACTTGCAAAGGCAAAATTCAATTTACACCACCTAAGAAAACGCAGCTTTGAAGGCTGCACAGAACACTTGGCAGTGGCTCTGGGGCAGGCAGGCTTCTTTCACTCAAGAAAAATAGGTGTATAGTATTTTACGTTTGTTTAACTAAAAGTCACATTAAATCCCACCTGGAAGGCTTTTGCTTCCCAAAATGAATGGATTCCTCTACTTCTAGAAGAATTAAAAAATATAAAACTCCTACCAGATATAAAATGTCATTTTATAAATTAAGGAAAAACAAAACCTAACACCTATTACCCCCTTTGCCATCATGTATCCTTCAAATATTTAAAACTTCATTCTTTGTTACTCGGACAAGTAAATGAAAAAAAATGCATAATTTCTACTGGAAAACTTTAAAAATTAATCACAGCAATCATTTATAAAACGAATGCTAAGAGAATTAGAGCATCTGCTGTTTACCAGACATTTCCCCAAGATCATTACATTTTTAAACTTATTTTATTCCCCCAAACTATATTTTCTTGAACTATCTTGTATCTCCCTATTATCATAATGTTTTTCCCAGTCCCCATTTATCTCAATGAGAAAATTCCACTTGACCCCAAGATACAGCTATTATTGATAAATAACCGTGCATAACTTTTCTCAAGCAAAAAAATCTAGGCATCTTTTGTTCCTACTCTCATAAATTAAAAGACTGCCTTGTTAAAACTTGTTAAGACTGTACCTCGGTCTCCATTGTCAGAATTTCCGCTGCTTCTTCTCAAAATGTCTCCAACTATCGCCAGAGCTGCTCCAGGTCTTTGCTCAAAGCACGCCCACCGCCACCTTTAGCAGGAGTGAACATAAATCTTTAAATTAAAGGGTCCAGAGATAAGAAAGGAAGCTACAAACAAACCAACAACCCCAGGCAAACCAGCTGGGACCAAGATGGCAATGAATCTAACCTCCAACAGAACCTGAGTCTCATTATACGGTGATTTTTACTACATCGGCTACCAGATGACACACCTGCCGGCGGCATTAAGGCCCAAAATAGGATGAAAAGGAGGTGGCACCCCAGGCCCTTGAAAAAGCCCTGCCCCTTTCCCGGTGGACAAACTCATCTGTCTCCCCATCACTACCCTCACTCCTCCTCCCTTTGACTTTACTCTTTAAAATTAAATCACTCTCTCCAGGTGGGTGAGAAGTTGATCTCTAAATTAAGTTCCCACTTCTCCGTTCTTTGGCCACTGAGTGAAGCCTGTGCTGTGTCGATCTCAGCTTTGGTTTTGTTATTTGCCTCCTAACTGAATGGAGACAGAACCCTCCACCGCCCAGGCAGAGTCCTCGGCCAGGCTAGGGCCCGAGCAGGGTCCCTACGACTTAATTTGGTAACAAAACCTTCCCCCCAATTCTCTAAGAAACCCTGTAAAATCACTTCCCTGTTTAGATGCACTTTTTCAGAGGCTATCTTCTTGCTTCGTGGCATAATAAAGAGAAATCTTTCATTCCTTCGGATTACTTTATTGTAACAATCCTCAGAGCAATCATATGATTTGCCACTTTTTATTTGGGGAATCTGACTCAGGGTCATTCAGTTGGAAAATAGCTAAACCAAGATTCCAGCCCAGAGGACCTCCCACATCCCGTACACACACACACAGCGCCCCCATCTCTGTTCTAAACACACAAACTCTTGACCACATTACTCTGCAGCATTATTTCAAGTTTTTCACTTTCCAAGTGATGACTTAAGGGAATTATAAGGACCTGTATATTGCTTCCTTCCTTGACCTTTTCATTGAAAACAATTTTTTCCCATTCAAAAGTTACATGTATTGTATAATGGATTTATCTTCTTTCCTCATGATAAATAAACTTAATGTTATGTATTTATAAATAGATATATTTACCCAAGCCTTTTTGATGACACGTGACCCTAAAAAGTACTGTTTGCTTTTGCTTGTCTTTTAGGTTTATCAATATGGAATGTTTTTAACTATAGGCTTCTTGCCTTATCCATGTTGATTCAAGGGACTGCATTCATTCATTTTTTGTGATTGTATACGATTCCATTGTGTGACTGTATCACAGTGAACCGTTTCTCGTGTTCACGGACACTTGAACTACTTGTTTTTTCTTGTATAAATGATGCTGTTATAAACATTCTTGCATTTGTGTAGTGATAAACATGTGATAGAACGTCTCTGAGTATACATCCAGGAGTTGTACCAATGGGTCACAGGGTGTATTGACGTCGAACTTAACATGATAATACAGAAAAATTATTTTCCAAAGTTTCATCAGTTTAAACCCCACAGTCCAGGATGTAAGAGTTCTTACTGATCCACATCTTTGTCAATATTTGGAGTTATCAGTCAATTTTTTCCAGTATAATGACTACAAATGTCATCTCACCATATTCTTATTTTGCATTTCCTGATTACTAATCAAGTAAAGTACAATTTCCTTATTTTAGAAAAATATTAAATTTCTAATATTCACTGTTATTTATTATTGTATGTTTTCACAATATTTTCTACAACCACTTTTTAAAAAAATTTTATTTTATGTATTTATTTATTTATTTGGCCATGCCATGCAGCATGTGGAATCTTAGTTCCATGTGGGATCTTAGTTCCCTGACCAGGGACTGAACCTGTGCCCCTGCAGTGGAAATGCAGAGTCTTAACCACTGAACCACCGGGGAAGTCCCTACAACCACTTCTTTTTTAAAAAATACTATAGCTTTGTTAATATTTGTCTCTTCTGACAACCCCTCTTGATATTTTTGTCTTTCCCAATTCATGTCCCAAATTCAAAAAAAAACAAACCATGGACAAAGTGTTGTAAACTAATTTTGGGGAGGTTTCTGGAACATTCACCAGATAACAAGAAGTTTTGCTTCTTCTCCATAGAAAAGGAATATAACATAATTATTAGGATTCCTTGGCATTATTTAAATTTTAAGTAACTCAGTACTACTGTAAGATGTCTTTGGTTGATCATATTTGAGATTAAAATCCTGCTCCCCAAATGAATTTCTGTTGCCTTAAATTAATTATATATACATAAAGAGTAACATATTTCAATGACTTTGCACTGTTTTCATATTCAGAGTGGTTGTTTTCATATTCAAAGAGTGGTTATGAAATCTTTCTTTCAAAAGTCATATTTTTTGATCACTATGTTCCAATTCTCTTGTCAAGTACGTTAAGTCCCTGTAACGTCCTTTGTGATATGATTCAAGAAACCCTGAAGATTTTCAGTGTCCTTACCTCTTCTAGTATTATTTACCACCAGACTAATCATTACATCACTATAAATTAATTTTGTGTTCCTCCTCAAGAGGCGATTCTAATCTTGTAATTCTGATTTTGCTTCAGGAGATTTCATCTGAAAATGTGTGCACTGAACCTAATGAAAAAGATGTTACCAGGAGTTGTCACAACTAAAGCGACAGTAAAACTGTGAAGTGTTAAGACTCAGATCTACACCTCACAACTGAAGAGATTTAAAGATACTGTCAAGTCATGAAAAACTAGAGATCTCAGGCCAGGACCCGTAAGAAGTTCTCAGTCAGTTTTTCAGGGGCCATAAACCTTATCCAAGAACCCTGACCAAGATGATGAGTCACACAGGGGACAAGTTCTCTATAAGACCCAGAAAACAAGCTCCAAATATCAGAGGCAGACTGCCCTCTCTCAGTCTGCTCACTTTTGTTCTTGCCTTTCATCCACGCTTTCTTCTCCACTTACTTAAGGACCTAGATGATTAACAGATACTCAAACCTCTTATCTACAATGTGTATACGTTCCCTATATTTAACTTTTCTTCTTATGCTTCTAGTCACTCCTTTGTGTGTGTCTTTTGATTAAGATGCACATCCAATATAATTATTGTTTATACTTGCGTTCCTTTGGATGACAACCAGCTTCCTGTGATGCTAGTTCGTTGCAATAAGAAAGATGATTTTCTGCGTAATTGGAATCAAGCACTAAAAGTGCTTTCTAAGTGACAAATAAAACAATGGGTCAAGTGGCCAGAAAAATAAAATTCTCATCAAACCTGGGCATGAAGGTGTCTGCCTGAAAAATAACAATACTTGGCAACTTTCTGGGCAATTTGTCACAGAAGTAGAGCTTGGGCACCCTTGCCTCTTGCCTAACATAGGACTACAAACCCTGACTCATGTCTTTCTTAGCGTTATTCCACGTTGCTTTGCTCAGATGTGTCTTTGCCAAAGTCCAAAATACTGGTAGTGCTCGCTTTGGCAGCACATATACTAAAACTGGAACGATACAGAGAAGATTAGCATGGCCCCTGTGCAAGGCTGACATGCAAATTCGTGAAGTGTTCCGTATTTTTACGAAGTGAGAGAGTGGCATGGACATATGTACACTACCAAATGTAAAATAGGTAGCTAGCGGGAAGCAGCTGCATAGCACAGGGAGATCAGCTCGGTGCTTTGTGACCATAGGGAGGGTGGGAGGGAGGGAGATGCAAGAGGGAAGAGATATGGGGATATATGTATACGTATAGCTGATTTGCTTCGTTATACAGCAGAAACTAACACAGCATTGTAAAGCAATTATACTCCAATAAAGATGTTTAAAAAAATTTTTTTTAATTTAAAAAACCCCAAAATACTGGTAAATGGACTTTGTCCCTTCAAGTGATCCAACAAACGATCTTCAAGCAAAAAGAAAAAAAAAATCTGACACTAATAGATTCTGGAAAACTACCAGCAGAGCCTTATCATATATCCACAACTCACCCAAAAGCAGTGAAGATTGAAATTGCTTCTGTTCACAGACAATGGGGTTGTAATCCCCATCCTGGGCTGACAAGTATGTCAAGGGGGTGGGGGGCTGAGAGCTTAAACCCATGGGGTTTTGGTTTTCCTCATGATTAAAAATATATATCCCCAGGATACTTTCCTGTCACCGTGTGAAGACTGAGAAAAATGAAAGATGTTAGAGTCTGGCTCTGGGAAATACTTGAGCCCTGAAGATAAGCTATAAATACCTGAATTATCAAGACTGTTGAGCAAACTTGGCTCAAAACTTGGTCTCATATGTGCGTTAGTGTAAAGCTATTGTGTCTCACACACTGCCCGGTCCCAAAGAGTTCCCGACCTCCAAAAACTTGTCTGAAAATCTGTCACCCAGGCAGACCCTAAAAACCCATCACTCTACTTTTCCTGTTTGGGGTTAAGATTCTGCCAAGGTATGTTTCTTTCTTATTTCAGCAGATCCAACAAAGTAAGCTTTGCCTGCTCGGCAGGTTTTGGATGGTGTTTTGCTAAGGTGAAAGTTGACAAAAGCTATAAACACAAAAATCAATAGTTTATCTGTAGGATGGCAAGACTTGCCTAGAAACAGAATTAGGAAACAATCTTTCCACAATAGATAAGAGTAATAATAAAATGCTCGGAAACAATGTCCACAGGAAAGACACAGGACCTCTATAAATAAAGCAATCAAGTCATATTGAAAGAAGTAATAGAAAATGTCAACAAAATGGAAAAGTGTGAGAAGAATAAAAATATCAATTCCTCCCAAATTATCATAGAATTCATACAATCTTAAAGGATCACAATAGTTTTTTTAAAAAAATTCTAGCTGGAAGTTAGTATGGAAACTATAGAAAAGAAAGGCTGCGAGGTACTTTTGTCCTACTGGATGTTAGCATACACTCCACAGGCACTGCTGTTAAATCCAGATCTACTCTGCTGGATGGGGAAAAAGTGCGATCTCACACATTACTGGTGGGCATGTATATGGTTACAATATATTGTTTGGGAATCACAAGTTATATTGTTACAATTACCTGTTTGGAAAGCAATTTGTTAATATCTATGACCTAGAGGGGTGGGATAGGGAGGATGGGAGGGAGATCCCTTCAGTTGGCCTGTAAAACACCCCCAATTATTTTTAGATAAGAAAAGGGTGAAATATTGGTATATTCTATGTAAAATGTATGCACTTCAAAGGAATGTTTGCCTTGAGCCTCTTTAGCAGTAACAACAACGAAAAATGTTTATTAGAGCAAATTTTACCTAGACTTGTGTTTGAAAGGGTAGATAAAACCTTCCCTTGCTGCATGAGCCACTTCCTCTCTCTAGCTGTTCTTCTGGAAACCTGACAAGAACCAGCTGCTTCTAAGGAACATGAGACATTACCCCTGGTTTGTGTATTACATCTGTATGTGGGGAAAGGATACATGAATTACAAACACTTGAGTGTACCCTTGGCTTTGGGCTTCTCCCAAGGCAGCAGCTCCTGAGTTGGCTTGACCCTGAGGAGACTGAAGCACAGGCCTGTGCATCATTTTGGGGAGCAGTGGCCCCTGCGTGGCGTGGGGCTCCCGAGCCATGTGGGCTCCACGTCCACCATGTGGGTCTTACCTTCTGGAACCTGGGCCATCATCAGGGGTGAAAGTAACTCCAGGGGCTGCACAAATGCTGCCAAGGCTCCTGCCAAGAGGCACCTCTGGGGCCCTCTTGACGAGCAGAGCCCGCCTCATACTTGTCAGAGGAGATGGTCCAGGCATGGCCTGTGATGGCCTTTCATGTCAGAAAGTTTAGTTGGACAGAAGAAGACCTCCTGGTAGACAAAGCAACCTTATGTGCCACAAAATGGCAGTATATTAAAAAACGTCATGAATTTTGCTTTATCTTCCTGGCTTATATATTAACACTTTCCCTTCCCAGTGGTAGGCGGTGGGAATTTCATGAACTAAAACAGAATATGTTAGAGAATAACAAATATTTGAGAAGAATATCACAGCAAATTTACCAATATTTATTGGATTGTGCAGATTCAATTGCTAAATCACTTTATGAATTTTTCATTTTTCTCTCACAGACGCATTCTAAATGACCCAAGATGCTGTCATTGGTAACACATAGAGCCCGGATATTTTTAATTATTGGATCAAAATTCAGAAATGCAAGTGAGCAAATATGTATGTGTTTGTGTATTTATTCAAACTTTCGTTTAAAATTTCAGAGTCAATAGCAAATGATTATATTAACTCTTTTGCTTTAGGGAAGATTTTTCTACTTTCAATATTAAATTATTACAATTACTGTGCTTATTTGAGCTGAACAAAGATATCACAGAATCAAATTTGGATATTTTTCTATTAACGAAACAATAGTTAAAATGATGGGATAAGAATAAAGTCATCTTCGAAACTGTGTATCAGAGAAGAAATACCTCATTAAATTAACTTTTAACACAAGAAGTCACTGCATTGTGATTTGACATTGATTAAAGTTGTATTAAAACTACAAAGTGTTTGCACAAGACTGTTTAGGAAGAGAGAAAAAGGCATAACAGTACATGTAGGTATATCTTCTCTTTCTGAAGTTATCTTCCCTTTCTGAAGTTTCTGCAGTGCCTTTTAAAAATGCATGTCTTTACCTCTCTCTCAGAATCACTTTTCAGGTATACACATTTTTAATCAGTAATCAATAGGAAAATCACGGGAAATGAATCCCTTCTTAGACACACTCATCTTAACCGCTAACATCATCGCTGAATTTAAATTACATCGAAACAAAACCTCATCATCCTTTCACCTCATTGGCATCCACCTTTGGATCCACATACATTTCTGATATTTTCTGAGACCAGAAAAGCCTCAAGAAGAGGAAAGCCAGACAAATCAGTAATTGCATTGTTTTCTGTGCGTGTACCTGTGAATTGGCAGTGGTTTGATTTTCTCCATAACCTGAGTTGAGTTTTCCCTTAGTGACATTTTCTTCACACCTTTAATATGTGCTGAGTTTTATCACAGAAAACACTGCTTTTCAATGAACTCCAATCTCTTCTTTGAAAACTCTCAGAAATGTTTGGCCTTGTGTGAACAAAAGGACAGAAACCATGTAGAACAAACCTGAAGCTATAATACCTGAACTCTGTTGCTCCACAAAGGAAGAAAGAAGTGTTTTAGAACAACAACAAAAAAAGGTAATAAAATAAAAATAAGATTGAGGGTCATAGAAGAATCAAGCAGTAAAATTAGAAGACGCCTTTTAGCTTGGGAAAGAAAACATAAGATGTGGAAAATACAAGTGGAACATATCTAAAAATTACATTATGTGTGCACTAAAATGGTATAATCTCCATAATTTGAAAAATTCTGTGTTTGTGTGTTTACATAAAAAGTTTCAATGGAAATCCAGAGCCAAAACTGAATTTGTCCAAAAGGTCAACAGTGTTGACGGGTAAGAAGAAAAGTCTGGTGCATCGACGGGAAAACAAAACGGGGGCTATTTTAAAAGAGACACCAGTTTAAACTGTTTTGACTGACTATGGCACTTTTTTGCATGAATAAACATTATATTGTTTCATAAGACAATTTACAAACAATGTGAAAAACAAAACAACCCCCCAAATAAACAGCTTAATGTCTGTTTTGTAGCATTGAAATAAAAAGGAGAGAAAGATTTAAAAAGGAGAAGAATCAACAAAAACACGATGTTTGTGAGAAGACGAGAGTATCCCAATTTTTGTTTAAATAGCATACTGATTCACTGTTGGCTCTGGTTATTGCATTAAGCCTTTTAAATAGTTTCATCCACATCATCGATGCGGACTTTCAATCTAATGTCAGGGCTGAGTCACCAGAATTGGGTGGTGGAATTTTCCTAGTAAGGCTCTGTGCCGCCCTATTTCAGTGTGGTGAACACATACAAAAATGGAACACAGGAGAATGTAGGAGACATTGTATGGCCTCAGACAGAATAGTATTCACTTTTAGGACAAGCATGGGTGCTCTAAGATGATGTGCTGGTGATACCTCAAATTCTGAGATGGGACTCTGAAGGCAGACATTATTGAATAGTAAAAAATTAGCCTTGATATGAAAGTAACCCTCAGCCCTCACCCAGCTTCCCTTTTTTTTTTTTTTGGCTGTGGGATCTTAGTTCCCCCACCAGGGATGGAACCCGTGCCCAGTGCACTGGAAGCGCAGAGCCCTAACCACTGGACCGCCAGGAAAGTCCCCCCACTTCCCTTACGCCAATCAACAGCCAACAGTGAACTAGTAAGTAAAAAACAAAACGAAACCAATAACAAATAAAAAAACCTAATGCCGTATTTTTTGCTTCCCCAACATTTTCTCCCTGCGCTTCAGTAACCATTAAATCACCTCCAGAATTATGTCCCAGTAGAAATGCCACATAAAATAAACAGAAGCAGGGTGAATCCCTTCCCCTCCACACCACAATAAACAGAGTGCATCCTCAAAGGGGCAACAGAGGTTAATGAAGATGCTGTTTACGAAGGTGTGGTCAGGTGTAAGATGTCCAATTTGATTTTTATTTTCACAACGTAACTTGTCATTCTATTATTCTATATTCTTCATAGTTTACAATACTAATTGCAGGGAAGAATAAGTATGTTTCTAGCCTGTACTATAGGCTTTTTATATATTATCTCATTTAATCTTACAACGACCCTGAGAGGTGTGTTCCCTTTTCCCATCTTCACTGAAAAAGATAGGAAGGCTCAGTAAGATTTTGTCATTTAAGATCACATCGCAAGTAAAATTTCTCATTTTAACGCTGTCTTCCTGAGTCTGAAACCTGTGTATTTTTGTCTCATATACACACACGCCAAAACTAAAGGAACTCCTTTATTCTATTAGTTTTAAGTATACCCTTAGTCTTTAAAATAAAATTTAAGAATTATCAAGGTACAACCATCGCTGCCTTCCTGATACCATTTAATTGGCATCTTCAGTGCAATCAGATATTTTTTTGTCTCATGAAGTTCTACCTGCTCTGTCCTTTGTTGTGCCACATCTATTCTGTCTAGGAAATTAAAATAAATCCTTCATCAACATTGACCTTATCTGCTTTGCTATGGCCCTTAGACATACATTTTTCTTTGACAAGTACAGAAATTAGGTCTTCACCTGCCTTTTCTATGTAGTTATTCAAATTAATTTTCTTCTAATTTCAAATCTATGTTATTCCCCTTTTCTATCTCACAGCTTTTGTATATTCTACTCTTTTCTCTTTTCAACATAGAAGCACATTCTGATCTGTTTCTCATTCCATTTGCTCTTTGAGGGGGGCACCTTTTCACTGTTAATATTTTCTTAGCATCTTCTCATTATTTTCCATTAAAGTTACATCATATTCATTGTCATTTGATACATTCCTGAGTAGTTCAAAATTAGAATCTCTTTGGTACATTTTTTTAAGATTTATTTATTATTTATTTATTGCTATTTTATTTTTGGCTGCATCAGGTCTTAGTTGCAGCACGCGGACTCTTCGTTGTGGCACATGGGTTTCTGTCTAGCTGTGGCGTGCAGGCTCCAGGGCCCGTGGGCTCTGTAGTTGTGGCACACGGGTTCCAGAGCTCATGGACTCTGTAGTTTGCGGCACGCAGGCTCTCTAGTTGAGGCATGGGAGCTCCGTAGTTGTGGCATGAGGGCTTAGTTGCTCCACGGCATGTGAGATCTTAGTTCCCTGACCACAGATCAAACCTGCGTCCTCTGCATTGTAAGGCGGATTCCTTGCCACTGGGCCACCAGGGAAGTCCCTCTTTGATATATTTTTAAATGCAGTATATTTCTCAAGAGATGGAAAAGTTGAGTAAGCTCATTTCAACTTGTTAATATTCAATCACTCAGCAAACGTTTATTAAGAACTGATTGTATACGAGGCACTCTTGTAGGCTCTAGGGTTGCAAGCAGTGGATAAGCAATCAAAACCTGTCCTCATGGAACTCAAAGTCTAGTGCGGAGAAAGAGAAGACAGGGAGGTAATATATACATAAATAAACTGTGGAGACGTATATTTATAAGTGCTATGAACAAAGCAAGAAGAGAAGAGATTTAGGGAATATTCTGGTGATGATACAATTTTTAAAAGATGGCTAAGGAATATCTCTCTAAGAAGGTAACATTTGAATAATAGCCTGAGAATGAAGGAGAATGAAGCGTGTTCTCAGAAGAGGGAGCAGTACCTGCAAAGACCCTGAGGCAGGGGCTGGTGGCTGTGTTTACAGAGCACAGCAAGGAAGCCTGTCTGTCTGGAGCCAGTGAGTGGGAGGCAGAACTGAGGTCTTGCTGGTTATTTATTGTAAGGACTGTGGCTTGTACTCCAAGTGACAAGGAAGGCTTTGGAGGGCTTGGAAAGGAGAGGCTTTGTCTGACTTAGCGTGAACAGCCTTTAGATGAACATTTAGCCTCCAAGTCCGTCACACAGGGGACTTGTTTTTAAGTTTCTAGCATCATATGAAAGTCAGGCATTTAGTATTGTAGAAAAGTGACATGCTGAATAATAAATGTTGTCAATATTTTGATTAAGTTCACTGCAGCCTATGCTGATCCTGATGTGTTTACCCACCAGCCAGGTCTTATCTCCGGAGCACTGTTATGTTGAAACAATTCATCCAGGAAGAAGATTGAACACTGTATTGTGTTACTGTATGGCTGTGTGTTGTGACGCTCTTACATGTGCAGAGATTTACACATTCTGTTCACAACCACACTGTCAGGAGGTACCACACGTCACTATACTGCTTGTATAACCAACTCTATGGGACTTTTACTCAGACTAGTGGCAATCTGGTGATTCATTAAAAAGAAGGAGTTCAAATGAAGAAAAACATTAGAAATGCCCAGAGGTACAGTGGCAGCCTGAGAATGAGATATTGAATGTGTCTCATGAATGTGAAACCATCTTAGGAAATGATGATACACATTTTCTCTAGTATAGAAATCCTTTCATAACCATATTACTCTAAAAAAGGTATTTTTCCATTTTTATATATTTCATGTATATGTATTTCTTTGTGTTGTAAAGAATGTAATTTATTGCCACACAGGGCGACAAAAAACAAAAAGAAGAATGTAATTTAGTAATAGCCTACTTTATTGATCATTAGAAAATATTTGTTTAATAGAAAGGTATTTTTAAAAAGTAGATAAAGACTCACCAAAGATAATTAAACTAATTCATTTAACACTCCCTTCTTAGAGCAGGTAAGTGCAATCAGTAAATTTATTTATTCGTACTTTTCAGTACAGTTGATTCTGCTGTTCTGTGTTATAGCATGGACCACTTGTTAGTCTTAACGTTTGACACTGTACCCCTGGATTTTGGCAGTGGTTTTAACCTCACAAATGCTTCACTTCCCTGACTCCACACATCTGTTATTTAGGGCTCGTAAGGTTCCTGGCTTGTCGTCACAGAGGGGGCAGTTTTCACTTCGGCAGCGCCCCTTCCCCTGAGGGATGCCAAGATGCCCGCCCTGCATGAAGAACTCATATTCCACTTGGTCCCTGAATTAAATACAGAACATCAGTGCAGGGATGGGAGGGCTGGGGGCTGCGGGGCAGGCTAATCCAGCCTTACCTAACCATTGCACGGGACCCGACTGAAGCAGGAACTCTGAATATCTTTTTGTAAAAAGGAGATAGACTCATTCACCTGAGTGCAGAGGACAGAGAACGGCAAGGCGGTGATTTCTCCTCCTCTTCATCTCATGCCTTCGGTCCCAGTGCTGGGTGACCTTACAGCCCACATCTTGCTGAGACTGTAAACACCTGGTGATCCGTGGACGGCAAGTTGATTCCTCCCTTTGTCTTGGGGTCGCTCGTTCGATGAGAGGAAAGCCGGGGAGTGGAGGTCAGTCCAACCAAGCATCTGGGCCAACAGTGTGCTTCCTTCATCAGAGAAGGCACCTCGGGTTCATCTCCTCCAAGAATGTCACGTTGGAGATAAAGACGTGATGATTATAAATCTCTTTACTCCTGAGAAACAATCATTAGAGGCATTAGTTTAATTTTTATTGATGCAAACACACTATTTTTCATAGTGAACTTCAGTAGGCATGGGAACGTTTTTGTCGTCCTCAATGCTTGATGAGCACAAGTTTCATTTGTTTTTGTATTAGATTATTCGTCATGAGTAAACAAGTCTAATCTTTTTTTTTTTTTCTTGACACACCTGGCCAAATAATTACCAATGTTATTCATTTTTATAAGTCATAAGAAATTGTAAATTGTCTAATATGTGCTTAACTGCCTTCGTGATTAAAATCACTAACATTGAGATTTAAAATGATAATAATGAAATCCAGCCATTATTTCTGCTTCTGATGAATTTATAACAGTAAGTACAAAGCTGAACCTCTGGCATTCTCTTGTCCATTCACTCCTAACATGAACCAAACCATTTCCATTTTAGGTCCTGTTACATTGTATTATAATCATGGCTTCACTAACTCCTTTTCCCTAGGAAACTGTCACAGGTCCCATAGGACACACATTCTACATTTTGGGAATGTTGTTGTAACAAATACCCAGATTTATAAGTCAAACAAGTTGTTTCCACTTGACTTGGGAAAATAAAGGGGGCTCTGGGAGGTGTCAGGAGCAGAGTCAGCTTGTGCGACCCTTGGGAAGATTTGCAGGGGGCCTCTTAGTTGGCAGAATAACAAGACAAAGAAAAGAGCCGATTACATATAAATAAGAGGTGCTTTTGTCAGCCACAGCACATGTAGTTTGCTTGCAAAAAAATAATGGTTATATATCTTGTTTATCTGAAGTGTTTAAACGTTGTATTACAATAGTATTAATATTTTCCTTCAGCACATTTCAACAGTTCCATCATTGTTACATTTCTTTGCAAGCATATAACATTAATCAAGTCTTATACTTAGTAAAAATGAATTCAGTATTTATGATTGATCTACTTGCCACTATCCTTCCTTTCTCGATACATTTAGTCTTGTGCCTGAGCATTTACTATCCGAAATAAATTCATGGTATAGACTATGGTTCCATTTTCTATATATTTCTCTCTACGACAGCATGGTGTCTTTTAGGTTCCATCTACTTTAGGTCTTGGAGACTAGAGTGAGTGATGGAGTGTATGTGGGGTTAATAGCGCCATCAGCTCGGCTTTCCCCAACATGAATTTAGAAATTGCCCTTCACTCTTCCTTCTCAGACTCACTCTGTCCCATGGGCCACACCAAGTGCAGCTGATTAAATAGAGCTTTACTATTTTCCTTCAAACTATCATTGTCTGTATGCCAATTATACTTCAATGAAACAGTTTAAAAAACATAGCTACCAGTAATCTAGATATTTCCATTGTACTTCTGTAAAAGTAACAAATACTTTTTGAAAAATTGGGTCTTATTGGGGCCATTTAGAGCCGCCCCATGAAGAGTCTTCTGCCTCCAGGGAGGTTTTCCTTCAAACACCAGCTTCCTGTTTCAAAGCTTTCAGTGTTTCCTCGTTTCCTGGCTGCAAAATTCAAAGTCCTTGAAATGGTACACAAAGTCCTCCTAATCTGAACCTTGTAAATCACACTCACCCTTTTCTTATACTCAAACATTTCTTTGTCTTCGATACGCAAAGTCATTTGTAATTACTTTTATTCATCATCTTTGTACACATTGTTCTGTCTTGACTGCCTGGAAAGTTCCCTCTTAACCTTTAAGAGTTAACCTAAGTGTTAACTTTTCTAAATTGAATCCTCTTCAGGGAAGACATTTGCACGCCTCCCCTGAAAGGCTTTGTACTGGATCCTGGACATACTTTCCCTGCTCCGGAGATTGCCCCAGCCTGGTGACCCACCATGCCCCTTCTCTGAAGCCCCACAGTACATTGTATGTACTGTGAATATTGTTAACATCATTACAGAAAGGAGTGGTTCATTTACGTGTCTGTCTCTCCCTTTAGCAGATAAATGTCACTGGCTTAATGATTATGTCTTATTCATCACTGTGGTCCCAAAATCTGGGAAACTCTTCAGTAAATATTTATGAATGGATAAAAAAAAAAACAGCCTTGTTCTTTACACATCTTATTTCTAGTATTTGAAAAATAGGGACTCACTAATTTTCATAAAGCAAAGCTGTCATATTATTTCTGCTTTGTCACCATTGTACTCTGCTTAAATTCTGGAGATATAACTTCTATTTCTTTTTAATCTCCTTAAGTTGCCTTTAAGCTCTTCATTTAGTAGATTCTCAGCATGTGTTCTTAACAGAATAAGGATAACCATAATTTGAAGACACTGATGAAAGACTAAAAGAACATATGGAAAATAATGGTTGCTTTTTTCTGGGGTATAAATATTTTAACATTTTATGGTACCATGAGGACTTGCATTGTCACTCTGAGGGACATTTTCTGTTCATTTAAAAAATGCATCTCATTTAGAAGCTATTTGATTTCACTTAAGTCTGAAATAAAAAGAAAAATCCAATATAATGTAATGGGGAGCCAAATTTCAAATATTAAAATTTAAACCACTAAAGAAGCAGAGGAAGAAAATTATTGTTTTTATTATTGAACATTTATTTTATCTCTAACCAGTGATGGTTATTCCTTGAAAACTCATATAGGACACAGATTCATCAACATTAGAATTAAATTTTCTTTATATGATGTAGCAAATATAGACCCAGCTAGAATATCATTTTTTCAGTTAATTACCCAGTGTTTACTTTACTTTGCTTAAACAGTCACAGTACTGGATTTCAGATATTTTTTTAATTTAATTTTTTATACAATTTTAAAGGTTACTTTCCATTTACAGTTATTACAAAATATTGGCTCTATTCCCCGTGTTGTACATACATCCTTGAGCCCATCTTACACCCAATAGTTCGTACCTCCCTCCACCTCTATTGCCCCTCCCCCCCCACTGGGAACCACTAGTTTGTTCTCTATATCTGTGAGTCTGCTTCTTTTTTGTTTTATTCACTAGTTTGTTGTATTTTTTAGATTCCAAATATAAGCGATATCATACAGTATTTGTCTTTGTCTGACTTATTTCACTTAGCATAATGCCCTCCAAGTCCATCCATGTTGTCAGAAATGGCAAGATTTCATTTGTTTTATGGCTGAGTAGTGTTCCATTGTGTATATATACCACATCTTCTTTGTCCATTCATCTGTTGATGGACATTTAGGTTGCTTACATATCTTGGCAATCGTAAATAATGCTGCTGTGAACATTGGGGTGTGTGTACTTTTTCGAATTAGTGTTTTTGTTTTCTTCGGATATATACTCAGGAGTGGAGCCCAAGAGTTCTGGGCTGTAGTTCACACTCATGTTGTTCAAGTGTCCACTGTATACTCCATATATTTTATATCTGAATAGGAACGTATTTCAAGTGATTTACTTAAAATGTTTTTAATTATTATCTGGTGCTAGTGGGATTTAAGGTTTATCTATTATCTGCGTGTTTAATTTATAGTTTTTGACTTTAATCAATTTTGGTTATGTAATTAGAATGTAGGTAATTTAAAACAAAAGATGCTTTAATGTGATTATTTTTCACAACTATACACAACAGCCATCTTTTTGTAATTTGATCTCGTAATATTATATGCGTCTAGTTATTCCAAATGTAAGGAAGGACATATTTTCCAAAAGTAAGGTTTTTTTTTCTTATTTCTTGTAGCAACTGCCATCTCAGAGCCCTTCATTATCATACGTTAAATTGCACTCAATTGAAAAATATTTTTAAAACTAGATATTCCCTCTTCGGCTTAATGGAAAAAAGAATTACTTAGTGTTCTTTTAAGTGAACTTCTTGCAACTCTTCAGGTCATAGACAATTATGTGTTTAAATATAAAAATAGAATTCAATTTTATATATTCAAATCTTTTACATATCTATTAACTTCAAAATTGTAAGCCCTCATTTTGAATACATATGGGTATTTCAAGCATTTATTTCTTTTAAATTATGGTTAAGATTTCCATTAGAGAATCAGACATTAGTTTTTATGGTGTTGCCCTTGACTTGTTTAAAAATATAATTCTCAGTACATTCTTTCACTTAAAAAAAAATAGCAAGTTGCTGCCTGATTGAATTAGCAAAGGAAACTTTGAGGGCTGAACTCTAAAATCTTATAAAAATATGAAAAGATCACTGCTGTTTTTTGAAATATTGTTAAAAGCCCATGGTAACGTGTGAGTTTCTCCGAACTGTGAGACTTCTCATGTGATAAACATAATTGCCACACCGTAAATAATTAAACATGGTCCTCTTATGTTCCAGATATTCCAATTCTAATCATTAGAGAATTTGGCTGAGTTGTTAATTTTGTTAATGCGAGGTCTAATTTTGGCCTTCATCTTACATGACATAACACTAGACAATTTTCCATTTCCTTTTGTTGAAGCATTTTCTTTAGCATGGGACAGATGGCAAAGAATTGTCACAACTTCCTTGCAGGTCTTTGCAAAAGAGCTAGTTTCACTTTTCAGTCTCTTTAATCTGGACTGGACTTGTTACTTATGTTGCCAACAGCACATGGTAGAAGTGGTGTACACTGCGGAGCCAAAGCTTCAGGAAACACTGCAGAGTTGCACTCTCTCTGTCGGAAAGATTCCACTGTGGGACAAGCACAGGCCAGCCTCCGGATAGACAGGGGCCTTGTGGGCGAAGACCTCAGCCACGCCAGCCTCGCCGCTGAAGGTCCAGGCATGTCAGTGAGCCCAGCGATGCTACAGGAAGTAGATGCAGACCATGCCTGCAGAGTCCAGCCCAACTTCCCATTGCACAGAATCGTGAGTAAATAAGTATATGTTTAAGCCAATAATTTCCAGAATAGTTTGTCATATAGAAATAGATATCTAATACACTTGTCTTTCAGGACACCATATCTTGGTCTTCCTTATCCCTCTGTGGCCATTACCTTTTTGTCTCTTTTTTTTTTTGATCTTCCCTTATTTCTCCTTTTGTTGGGTCGTCTTCTCTATCACTGTCTTTATAATACTATTGAGTCAAATGCTCTTAAGTACAATCAACATCCTGACAGTTACTAAATTAGTATATAAATACTAAGTTTGTATCCATATAGGTATATAGATATACTTAGATAAATACTATACATATATATGAGACCTTTCTAGATTCACGTAGCCAATGTCTACTTAGTTCCACTCAGAGATCTGATAGACACCTCGAGTCCATGTGCCCAGTACCACACTCCTCGTTTTTCTCTCCAACTCTGCTCTTCCAAGCGTCTTGCTTATCTCAGTGACTGGCAACTCCATTATACCAGTTCCTCAGGACACAATGTTAGGGTCTTTCTTGACTGCTCTCTTTCTCTCCCATTCCACTTACAACCCATCAACGAATCCTACAGGTTCTGTTATAAAATTATCGTCTAGAATCTTGCCACTTCTTATCACTTGTAACCCATTCCTCCTGGTTCAAGCTGTTACCCTCTCTCACCTGCAATAACCCTCTAGATGATCACTCAGCTTACTTCTGTGTGTCACAGTCTCCGCCCTGACACATCTTCCAGTCTAGTCAACAGACAATGCGGTGTCATTCTGTTAAAACGTGAGTCAGGTCGTCTCCCTGATCTCCTGCAACCTCTCCCTCACTCACAAGGCTACACATCATCCATTATCTTCCAAAACTCTTTGACCTCAACTCCTTTAACTCCCTGGCTGTACTCCATCTTCAGTGTTTCTCCCTCCTCCAGAAATTGCAGAGAAAAATTCCCACTTTCTGTTTCCATTAGTGGAAACTACTTTCTCTTACTACGATCATGAATCACATGATCATGAATCACACGTTCATGAATCACACGCTCACCTCCTTCCAGTCTATGCTCAGATGTTACTGTCTCGGTGTGGTTTCTGCCGACCACCTTGTCTGAAATTTCATTGCATTCCCCATTCAATGCTCTTGTGTCTATCTTTTCTGCTTCATTTATTTTTATGCCACTTACTACTTACTAATCTACTATATTAGATAGGTAGGTAGGTAGAGAGATGATTGATGGATAGATAGATAGATATAGACAGGTTTTTTTTTTATTTTTTAGATACAGAAAGATTGTTTCAAGTATTTTTCTTTTTTCCCCAACTAGAATGTAAGTCCCATGAGAACAGGAATTTTTGTCTCTTTCATTCATTGTTCTATCCCTAGTGCCTGGAATAATAACTGATATATTACCCAGCTTCCCAGTACTTCTTGAGTAAATGAATTAATGAAAATACCTTGGATCATAAACAGAGGTCAATCTCTAAAGAGTGACCACAGTTCAAGGTGATTTTTAAAAGTATATGCTTACATTAATGACAATTAAATTAGGGTGCTGATGAGCTCATTGTCTAATTACTCATCACTGAGATAATGGAAAATTGATTTTTAATTTCATGTGGTGTTTTTGTCTCACCTTTTGATTTTACCTAATTATCTCCACTGAATATGCTCTATTAATTTAGTCTGTGCCTCAGATTTTCAATCCCATATCAAAGACATTGTTCATTTGGGTTTCAGCCTACAGTCAAGGCTGCTCCAGAGAGACTGAAGGGCACGCCATCTTCTGATACTGCAAGTAGTAGCTGCAGCCTCAAACACAAATAGGATTTATTCGGATTTTTGTTATTCTAGATTCCATTTCCTCTTGCATTGTTAAAAACAAAATCACAATATGATATTAAGAAAGCAAATCTTGGAGCAGACCAACCATTGTTAAAATCCTGGTGTCAAGAGAAACCGATACATTGGTTTGGGTAATTTATTGAATGTCTCTTAACAATCAGCTTCCTCATATGAAAATAAGAATAAAAATAGTACTTACTCCATAGAGCTACCATGTGGATTCAATGAGGAGATAAATATTGATGGTACTAGTATTCGTTGTACGAAAATATTGGTTGTATTTATAGCCTAGAATGTAAAATGTTGTTGTAGCCACTATAACTATATTATTGGGATATAAATGATTAAAAACTCATTAAGAAAGAAGAGCATACAAGTGAGCAATGATTAATTCCAAAACAAAAGAGATGTTTAAAGTTTGGCGAGAGGCCAACGGGAATACTGTGGAGATCAGGAAGAGAAGGTATTCATATTATGACCTAAAGAGGGAGGACGAGTTCCTGGTGTCTCTGTGCCTCCCTGAAACCTGCAGGGCCTGCTCTCCTGGGAACGCCTCTCCACCTCCAATCTCTAACCCACTAAAGTTCTGAGAGGGTCACCTTCCGCAGAGGACATACGTATGCAAATGCTCACAGTGGGCATCGGAGTAAATTATACGGTTATGCGGCCTGAGCTCAGCCTGTTTGGTAGCAGAGTCAAGGGATGAACTTGAGAATGTAAGACCATTCGTGATTTTTAGGAAGATGTCACCGTAGGGAAATCTCTCAGTCCCATAGCGCCACAATGGAGCTACTAACTGCCTTGTTTCTAGTTTGGAGCTATTTCAATAGTGCTTCTGTGAATATTCCCACGCAAGTCTGTGTGAGGACTTATGTTTTCATTTCTCCTGATATAAATATTTAGGAGTAGACCTGCTGGGTCATACAAAAAGTATATGCTTAAATTTTAAGAAACTGCTGAACTGTTTTGCAAAGTGGCCATACTGTTTACATTTGCACCAGAAATGTATGAGGGTTGCAATTCAATTCAATTTCTTTACTTGACATAGGTCTATTCAGATTTTCTATTCCAATTTTCAGCACTTTTGGTATTTTCTTCTTTCTAGAATTTGTCCATTTTTCCTAAATTGTCAAATTTTTAAATATACATTTCTATGGTATTCCCTTATGATTTTTTTTTTAATTTATGGAGTTTCTGTAGTGATGCACTCTTTCATTCTTCATTCTTGATTTTTGTATTTTGTTTTTTATTCGGTGTAGCCAAAGATTTATCCATTTTAATGATCTTTTCAAAAAAAATCAACTTTTGGTTTCGTAAATTTTCTTGTTTTTTTTCCTGTTTTCTATTTCATTGATTTCTGCTCTGATCTTTACTGTTTCCTTCCTTTTACATATTCTTTGACCATGTTTGTAGTAGCTGCTTTAAAGTCTTTGTCTGCTTATCTGACTTACAAGTCTGCTCTGAGTAGGGTTAAAGTGGCTCTCATTTGTCCTCAGTACCTGGAAGACTTACCCATTTCTTCGTATACCTGGTATTTTTTGATGAAAGCTGGACATTTAGATAATATTTCAACAACTCTGGGTTATGTTGTATTTTTCCATCTCGATGTGCAACCATTAGTGTCTCTGACCGATTTTTATTCTCATTTTATTTTTCAGTCGGGAACCCCAGTGGTCCACCCTTTGTGTGGTCTGGTCAGCACTTTCCGCTGGGCAGAGGTTGTGCCCTTCACCCCCAGACCGAGAGGAGCGCATCCCCTGTGGGCCGAGCCGCGTGTGGGCTGTGGACACAGGCTCTCCTGCAGCCTGTCCTGAGCCGCCTTCAAGTTCGCTTCTCGCAGGACCCCCAGGACCCCCCTGCAGGCACAGTTTGGCGTCAGTTGGGTGTGTGCAGAGCTTAGCTCACCCCGTCCGTGAGATTTTCCTCCTTTTCCGAATCTCCCAGTTAAGTTTCTGGCTGGTTGATCCCTTGCCCTAAATCAGGACTACACACTCAATTTTTCCTAAGTGTTCCCAACAAAGTCTGCCATTTTTAGTTAGCAAAGCCTTGGGTTTTCACATCTCTGGTGCTAGATTGAATTTTCTGGCTGTGGCACTAAAGCTGCTATCCTTTTCAGCCGGCCTCACCTGGTGAAGGTAGAACAGCCCACGCCTGGGCGCTGGGCAGAGGATGGGGCGGCTGGGGAGAGGACCGCACGGTCCACCTTGCCTTGGTTTTCCCAAGGTAAGTGCTTCTCAATTTGTTTTTCTGATTTTGGTCAATTTCCAACATCCTGAAGTGTGGTTTTTGGCCAACTTTGTCCAGTTTTATACTTGTTTTCTGCAAACTCCCCGAATCGGTGACCTCTTCAGATCGCTCTTACCAGAAGTGCCTCATGATTTCATTGTGAGTAACTCAAACATGCTGTGTTTTCAAGAATAATCTGTAAATTCCATGCCAGAAGTTTTGAGACTTACATGGTAAACACAGATATGGGTAATAGCCAAGATTTTCGGATATCGAGGCCAACAGGGCCATACAGAACTTTTAAAAAATGGTTTACAGGCTGCTGTGGTATTGCTAAACTTCAGTAAGGAAGTTCAGAGTAGGAGCTGTCAAAGAAACATCCATTTTCCCACTGATGTGGATTAGGCACATGCCTCTGTGAAGCACAGATATAGTATTTTAAAAGAATTAACAAATTGGTGTTTCAAAACAACAGAAAATAGCGTCGGAGTAGATGTTCCTATCTGAAGAGCAGGTAAATCGGCAGCTTGTCAGATTTCTGCTGAATGACTTTCTTCTCCGTGGAGTATGCCTCTGGCTCTTCCCCGCAACTGCAAACTACGGGGTGAAAAAAGCAAAGACCACGGATGGTTGTGTTGACCTGTCCGTCTGAACCAGGAAAGGGTTTCAAGAAGGTAGGCGAGTGGGTGTGTGGAACCGCTTGGCCCATGATCTCTCCTTCCTTGGATCTCTCCGGCTGTCTCCGGTGCCCAGTGACAGAGATCCCCGGCAGCCCCCAGCCCGGCCTCAACCTTGAACTGACCTTGAAGGGCCACCACTGACGCTCCGCGTCTCGGGAGGTGATGGAAGCAGGGCCGCAGAGGGCGTCTCCTCTCTGAACCCGAGCTGATCCTTTCCAGATGTTCGTCCCAGGAGAGCATTGTGAAAGCATCTTTTGGGGGTTATCTTAAGTAATTTAAAAAGTCATGTTTGACGAGTAATCTTTCCGGGACCTTAATAAAGTGGATCAATTCAGGGCAAAGTCGGTGAGCAGAACAGAGCACCTTCTTCCCCTGGGGACCCCAGGACGCTTCTCTAAGGGGTGAGAAACAGGGCCTGTGGGTGTCAGCACTTCAGTGACGCTTCTCATCACATTCATGACCGACCTGAAAACCAGCGTTCTTGTTTCTGTGTTTATTTGTGTTGTTTTTCTCTTAAGGAGAAAAGAGGGAATGAGGTTTCACTTTCCACGAGTGAGAAAAGCCCCATCTCCCCATCCTCTGCTTCTCAGTGTCTCCGTACGATGGTGTCGCTACTAAAATTCCTCTAAGGAAGGACAGTTGAGGCCCCTTCTCCTAACCCATCCTCCACCTCCTCCCCTAATTCCAGACAACCGGACACGCGGCACTCTGGACTCAGGAAGGACATGCACTCTTCAGGCGAATGTATAGTTTGCGGAAGAGTCCTCCCAAGTCACTTAGCAATATGCCCTTTCTTCCTCATAATGAGAAGAAGCATTTCTTTCCAAATTACCGAAGTTTCAGAGTAAATCAAAAAGCAGAGACCATATTGATAAAAATGTAAATATAAACTCTTTCCTTTCCTTTCCTTTTATTTAAATGTAGGAAAATGGTACCACAGACACAGAGCAAACCTTGAATCTGATGTAAGTTGCCACTTGAATTTCAGTGATTTTGCCAGTCAGACACACCCATTCAATACGTTTACTGCTTTATCATCTTGGGGAAAATCTTCATCCTCCCTTGACTTAACAGTAGAAAAATGGTGCTCATTCACATCATGGGATGCATTTCTGCTCCAATGAAATAACATGCAATAATTACAATGCACATTTAGACTTTCTGGTCTGAGCCAAGAAGTACTGAGAACAGGAAATCATATCATTTTTCACTTTCTGATGTGAAAGATTTTTCTCTCCCTTTGGCTGTTGCTTGTTTACAGTTAGTATTAGCAGGTGCAGAGGCAGAAGCAGCTCGGCCTAGTCTGCTTCAGACTGATTTATACAATCTCAGCAAAGCAGACAATGTATATGAGGATGTGCTGTTCAATTAGAAGGTTGTAAAAACTGCGATTACATCTACTAAGAGCACTTTTATGTCTGCATACATAAGCAATTTCAAGGAATGTCAGCTATACTCCATAAGGCATTGTCTGGGCTTCTGGAATTGGTTTTGGGGTAGATATGTGTGTTTTCTGGGTTTTTATTTTGTAATCATTAATGCCTTCCAAATGAAATGATCTCTTCAGAAATATCCTTAGAAAATACAGAAGGCAAGGAAAATATAAACAAACAGATCTTTAATATGAACTTTGACTTTTTGGACGCAAACATTTGGGCTCTACAATTTAATTAAGCCACTTACACACATCCATTTTGAACATTAAGAAAAAAAAAAAGCTGATATCCCAATCTGTTGAACAGCTTATTAGGCAGAAGCAGTGAAGTCTGAGAACTGATTGTGTTCATTAGACTAACATTTGTGTCTGTTCCTACCCTCTTTGTGATCCATTAGTGCAATGGCTTTGCCTTACTGCGTGGAATAAAAGTGATTTATTTCAAGGTTGCTGTCAGTCTTTGGACTCAGGCTGTATGTTCAGCTGTTGGAGTGCCATCGAAATGCATGCTACATCTGAGGCTGATGGAGAACATTTGCCAAAAGGCAAAATAAAATTGATTTGAACAATTCCGAGATTCGATGTAAATGAGCTGCTGTTCTTTGATTGCTCTTGTTTTCAAATTTTGCTGTGCATTGCAATCTAATAATACAGGGAGGCAAACTATATGTGCAGTTTGCAAACTTCCCTTAAATTTGTTTCAGAAAGTTATACATTTTGCTACTTAAACAGAACCAAATATCGTTACCTAATAGACCTACATAATCTCATTTACTTAAAACAGAACGCAATAATTGAAACCAAACAATCATGTAAAACTAGGAAGATCCTCCATCTGGAGACCTGATTTATATTATCCATGTTATTGTTTCTATTAACTCTTTTAATACTGGCCTCTGGCCCCATTCTCAAACCCCCCCTCTTCAAGCATTGCACCCTCTGGTCTAAACCGTGCCAGGGGCACCTTAGTGATCTTGAAACCTCCTACCAAGAAGTTTTAAAGCCAATATTTTAGGCAATTTTTATATAATTAAGGACAAGGTTTTGAACTGCCGGTAGATCGACCTGACTTTGTTAATGTGTCAGGATGAGTAATCGTTGAAGCTGTAAAAATTGATAGCAGCCCCCTCCCCCAAATTAAGTATATTTTCTAGATTCATTTAAGTTTCTTCATTCTGAATATTATTACAAGAAGACTAGCTTCCTAGTAGAAAATAGAAATGAGATGAACTCAACATAGTGCGCTCTTATATATTCCAGCAGTGTTCTTTGAAGATTAAAAAAATATGTCATTGCTTTAGACACTATGTTCTTATTTCCCCAGTCCTTTCTTAAGGATCAAATAATTATAACCAAGGTGGTTCTGGAAGGATATTTCACAAAATAAAAAAAAAATTAATAATAATTAACTAATAATAAGACATTTGTAAATCTGTTTATTTACTGTTAGTTCAAAAGCTCATAGTCAATCTGTTTGGGAAAGCAGTGGGGATTAACGGTTAAGAAGGTAGATTTTGGAGCCCAGTTTATTGAGCTTAAATTTTTGCTGTAAGACCTACTAGCTGTGTAACAGCTCGAGGTTTCGAAGACTGAGTTTCGAATTAAGAGATGAGGATGACCAGGTCTACTTCACCGTGTTCATGTAGCAGTCACAGTAAGCGTTTTACAAATGGTACCTAGAATTAACTGAAAACTAGAGGTGCTCTTATAAGACATAGAATTCTGAGAGTGATATTCACATCTTTGCCCTTTTGTGATTTCTTTCTTTAAGAGCTTCACACTATTTAGATGGTATTTCCAGTATTTGCTGAGCACCTACTTTGAGCCAGACACACTCTTCTATGTGGTGAGGAAACAGCCATAAAGAAAACGGGAAAAATACTGACTTTTCAGTGAATTAATGACTGCGATGAACCTTGGGCTGGTTGAGCCCTGAGGCTGAGCTGGAAGCATGAAGGTGCCTTTCTCTCCAGCTGGACAAGCCACACTGCTTAGCCGAGGGCCTGCCGCGCAGCCGGAGTCATGAGGATTGGCTGTTGTCATTGACCAGACGTCCCTCCTGCAGGAAGCGTTATGACTTTCCTCTTATTCAAAGAGGACATTTCTATAATTATTAGATTTAATTTCCATCATCCCTATGACCTAGCTATGCTAAAGCCAGACTTATTTCCCTTCCTTCTTAGTCTGACATCTAAAGGAGAGATGGGAATGTGACGTCCCCTCGGTGGTTTGGTGACATTTCTTCTTTGAATCTGCCATCTCCCCCCAGAACTAACTTTTAACACAGGGACCCTCCACACACTTAGATCCTTGTCAAGAAGGACAGTTCTTGTGGAAAATATGACAGTTGTCTAGATGTAGCCTGTAGTATTTACATTTTACCTCCATTCCGCAGTTTAAACTAACATTATTTATGGTCTTTGTTCCTAGCCAGTAGCTGAGTAGTTAAACTGAACTAGAACACAGGTGTCTTGTGAACTCAGCCTTCATGTGCCTGGCTGGGCCAGGTGTGGGGTAGGGTTCATTGTGATTCTCAGCACTTATGACACAACCACTGCTTCTTTCCTGAAGGAAACAAATTCTCTCTCTTAGCTCTAGCCAGTACCCCTCAGTAAGTCAGCACGTGTTGTACTGGTTTGACTTTGAGGGCTTGTGTGTGGTCGGGTGTAGGGACAGCTGGAGGGCATTTCCAGACGTGGGTGAGGGTGGTCCTCGGTGACGTCTCAGGAGCCCAGTCTCTCTTCTTTCTGTGTTCTCCCTGCTCAAAGGGAGAGCTCGTTACAGAAGACCAGCGAGACACAGAGGCTTCGGGATATGATTTACACTGTCTTCATTTCCTGTGGAATTTAGAGGATTGGTGATATTTCGGAGAGGGTTGGCACTAACCCTGGGAATAGACTGTCTTCTTGTTGTGTTATAAAAATAACAAATGGAGAAAAGAAATGAAAGAAAAAATTTTCAACTAAAAATATTAGTTAACGTTCAAATGAGCTTTGCTAGGACATCTATGAGTGGAAGACATCTTTTTCCATTAAAACATCTATTTAAGTATATATTCACAGAAAAAAACCTACCCTATACATCCCCAGCACCCCATCAAAAATAATGCTGAACAACGACATCAATAAAGGCATTATTCTTTACAGTAGGGAGAGGGTCCAACCCCTAATGAGAAGTACAGGGAGATTAGCAGATGTTAGCAATTTTAAGAGATTTAGCTCTTATAAATTCACAGTTCAAAGTAGGAAGAAAGAGGGGGTAGGGGCAAGATGGCGGAAGAGTAAGACGCGGAGATCACCTTCCTTCCCACAGATACAGTAGAAATACATCTACACGTGGAACTGCTCCTACAGAACACCCACTGAACGCTGGCAGAAGACGTCAGACCTCCCAAAAGGCAAGAAAATCCCCACGTACTTGGGTAGGGCAAAAGAAAAAAGAAATAACAGAGACAAAAGAATAGGGATGGGACCTGCACCAGTGGGAGGGAGCCGTGAAGGAGGAAAGGTTTCCACACACTAGGAGCCCCTTCGCGGGCGGAGACTGCGGGTGGCGGAGGGGGGAAGCTTCGGAGCCATGGAGGAGAGCGCAGCCACGGAGGAGAGCGCAGCCACAGGGGTGCGGAGGGCAAAGCGGAGAGATTCCCGCACAGAGGCTCGGCGCCGAGCAGCACTCAGCAGCCCGAGAGGCTTGTCTGCTCACCCGCCGGGGCGGGCGGGGGCTGGGAGCTGAGGCTCGGGCTTCGGTGCTAGCCGGGAGGGAGCCCGAGAAAAAGTCTGCAGCCGCTGAAGAGGCAAGAGACTTTTTCTTGCCTCTTTATTTCGCGGCGCGCAAGGAGAGGGGATTCAGAGCGCCGCCTAAACGAACTCCAGATAGATGGGTGCGAGCCGCGGCTATCAGCTCAGACCCCAGAGGCGGGCTCGAGCCGCGGCGATCAGCGCGGACCCCAGAGACGGGCAGGAGACGCTAAGGCTGCTGCTGCCGCCACCAGGAAGCCTGTGTGCGAGCACAGGTCACTCTCCACACCGCCCCTCCCGGGAGCCTGTGCAACCCGCCACTGCCAGGGTCCCGTGATCCGGGGACAACTTCCCCGGGAGAACGCACGGCGCGCCTCAGGCTGCTGCAACGTCACGATGCCTCTGCCGCCGCAGGCTCGCCCCGCCTCCTCCGTACCGCTCCCTCCCACCGGCCTGAGTGAGCCAGAGCCCCCGAAGCAGCTGCTCCTTTAACCCCGTCCTGTCTGGGTGGGGAACAGACGCCCTCAGGCGACTTACACGCAGAGGCGGGTCCAAATCCAAAGCTGATCCCTGGGAGCTGTGCGAACAGAGAAGAGAAAGGGAAATCTCTCCCAGCAGCCTCAGAAGCAGCGGATTAAAGCTCCACAATCAACTTGATGTGCCTGCATCTGTTGAATACCTGAATAGACAACGAATCATCCCAAATTCAAGAGGTGGACTTTGGGAGCAGGATATATTAATTTTTCCCCTTTTCCTTTATTTGTGAGTGTATATGTGTATGCTTCTGGGTGAGATTTTGTCTGTATAGCTTTGCTTTCACCATTAGGTACGTCCTTTTTTTTTTTTTTTTTTTTACTTAAAAAAAATTTTTTTTCCTAATAAATGTTTTCTTAATAATTTTTTCCTTATTTTCTATTTTTAGAAATTAAAAAAAATTTTTAATAAGTTTTTTCATATTATTTTATTTTAAAAAATTTTTTTCTTAATAAATTTTTTTCTTAATAATTTTTTTCTTATTTTTATTATAAAAAATTAATAAATCTATTTTTAAAAATTAAAAAAAAATTTTTTCTGAATACATTTACTCTTAATAATTTTTTTCTTATTTTTTATTATAATAGCTTTATTTTGTTTTATTTTATCCTCTTTCTTTCTTTCTTTGTATTTTTTTCTCCCTTATAATCTGAGCTGTGTGGATGAAAGGCTCTTGGTGCTCCAGCCAGGCATCAGGGCTGTGCCTCTGAGGTGGGAGAGCCAACTTCAGGACACTGGCCCACAGGAGACCTCCCAGCTCCACGTAATACCATACGGCGAAAATCTCTCAGAGATCTCCATCTCAACATCAAGACCCAGCTTCACTCAACGACCAGGAAGATACAGTGCTGGACACCCTATGCCAAACAACTAGCAAGACAGGAACACAGCCCCATCCATTAGCAGAGAGGCTGCCTAAAATCATAATAAGGCCACAGACACCCCAAAATACACCACCAGACGTGGACGTGCCCACCAGAAAGACAAGATCCAGCCTCATCCACCAGAACTCAGGCACTAGTTCCCTCCACCAGGAAGCCTACACAACCCACTGAACCAACCTTAGCCACTGGGGACAGATACCAAAAACAACGGGAACTACGAACCTGCAGCCTGTGAAAAGGAGACCCCAAACACAGTAAGATAAGCAAAATGAGAAGACAAAAAAACACACAGCAGGTGAAGGAGCAGGGTCAAAACACACCAGACCTAACAAATGAAGAGGAAATAGGCAGTCTACCTGAAAAAGAATTCAGAATAATGATAGTAAAGATGATCCAAAATCTTGGAAATAGAATAGACAAAATGCAAGAAACATTTAACAAGGATGTAGAAGAACTAAAGAGGAACCAAGCAACGATGTAAAACACAATAAATGAAATAAAAATACTCTAGATGGGATCGATAGCAGAATAACTGAGGCAGAAGAACGGATAAGTGACCTGGAAGATAAAATAGTGGAAATAACTACTGCAGAGCAGAATAAAGAAAAAAGAATGAAAAGAACTGAGGACAGTCTCAGAGACCTCTGGGACAACATTAAACACACCAACATTCGAATTATAGGGGTCCCAGAAGAAGAGGAGAAAAAGAAAGGGACTGAGAAAATATTTGAAGAGATTATAGTTGAAAACTTCCCTAATATGGGAAAGGAAATAGTTAATCAAGTCCTGGAAGCACAGAGTGCCATACAGGATAAATCCAAGGAGAAACACGCCAAGACACATATTAATCAAACTATCAAAAATTAAATATAAAGAAAACATATTAAAAGCAGCAAGGGAAAAACAACAAATAACACACAGGGGAATCCCCATAAGGTTAACAGCTGATCTTTCAGCAGAAACTCTGCAAGCCAGAAGGGAGTGGCAGGATATACTTAAAGTCATGAAGGAGAAAAACCTACAACCACGGTTACTCTACCCAGCAAGGATCTCATTCAGATTTGATGGAGAAATTAAAACCTTTACAGACAAGCAAAAGCTGAGAGAGTTCAGCACCACCAAACCAGCTTTACAACAAATGCTAAAGGAACTTCTCTAGGCAAGAAACACAAGAGAAGGAAAACACCTACAATAACAAACCCAAAACATTTAAGAAAATGGGAATAGGAACATACATATCAATAATTACCTTAAATGTAAATGGATTAAATGCTCCCACCAAAAGACACAGACTGGCTGAATGGATACAAAAACAAGACCCATATATATGCTGTCTACAAGAGACCCACTTCAGACCTAGAGACACATACAGACTGAAAGTGAGGGGATGGAAAAAGATATTCCATGCAAACGGAAATCAAAAGAAAGCTGGAGTAGCAATTCTCATATCAGACAAAATAGACTTTAAAACAAAGTAGGAAGAAAGAACATCAGGCTTCCGGTCCAGACCTCAGTTCCCCCGTGGACCTCTTAGCCCACTTCTCGGGACCCCAACACCTACCTGGAAGGCTCTGCACCTAGTTCTGGCTAGGAGCTATGCCAGATGCATTGACAATTTTATTCCATCAATGGAGGTATATGATTAATTTTTGCTCAGCATTAAGTGAATTATCTCGGGGATCCACCCCGTCCTGCTCCTATATTCCCCATACCAAAATGTGGAGCAAACCACATGAAAGCAGGCCATGCCTCGTGGAGTTGAGACTCCAGTGGGAATTCTTATCTATGTTTAATCATATAGCTTCAACATTATCTTCATTAAAAGGTTGATAGCCATGTCCGTGTGTTCTGACCCCAAGATCCACCCTAAATCCAGAACCCTTTGAGGCAGTTACAATGGAGCTATGTTTGCAGAGACTTGGAGCAGAAAGAAAACTACCAGATTCTTTAAAGACAATCTTCAATTCAACTTTTCACCATGACAAGCCATACGGTTACTCTGAACTTTGAGGTAATTCATCTGTATTAGCAGAATAAAAATAATATCACAAAAAATTAGAAATTTGAATATGAAATAAAATTTTCCAAATTAGTTGGGATTAGGTCTTTCTTTTTGAAAGGAATGATTTTGAAATAACCCATATTTTGGTCAGTCTTGCATTTCTATGTTAAAATAGCAGAAATTTTTGAAACTTTTTTTACATTTATTTTAAATTCTTCTCCAAAACACTAAACCACACAGAGTATTTTTTTTAATCTTTTTGGGAGTATAATTGCTTTACAATGTTGTGTTAGTTTCTGTTGTACAACAAAGTGAATCAGCTATATGCATACCTATATCTTCATATCCTCCCTCCTGCATCTCCCTCCCACCATCCCTATCCCACCCCTCTAGGTGGTCACAAAGCACTGAGCTGATCTCCCTGCGCTATGCGGCTGCTTCCCACTAGCTATCTATTTTACGTTTGGTAGTGTGTATATGTCCACGCCATTCTCTCACTTCGTCCCAGCTTACCCTTCCCCCTCCCCGTGTCCTCAAGTCCATTCTCTACGTCTGCATCTTTATTCCTGTCCTGCCCCTAGGTTCTTCAGAACCATTCTTTTTTTTTTTAGACTCCATGTGTATGTGTTAGCATACGGTATTTGTTGTTCTCTTTCTGACTTACTTCACTCTGTAGGACAGACTCTAGGTCCATCCACCTCACTACAAATCAGAAGCTTTTTAGTTTGGTGAAGTCCCACTTGTTTATTTTTGCTTTTGTTGCTCGGAGTGATTTTTTTAACCTTGGTACATTTAATTTTCTGAGGGGTTCTTTTTTTACCCCTATCAAATCTTTAGTTCAACAATTGTAAAAGTGGGGAGGGACAGTACAACTCACCTGATGATCTTTACTCAGTTATAAACATTTTTTAAAACTTCCCAAGTAGTGACATGTCATCACTACACCTCGAGCTTCGTAGGGGTAGGTGAGGTGTTTGAGGACATTTGAAAAAACTCCCAGACGGTTTTGATGTGCCATCTGTTCAACCACTCACCTCCCATCCCCCCATGGGAGTCACAGTGCTCTAGTTCAGCGGCTCCCAAAACTGGTTGTGTCAAAATCACATGAAGAAGGGGACTTCCCTGGTGCTGCAGTGGTTGGGAATCCGCCTGCTAATGCAGGCGACGCGGGTTCGAGCCCCGGTCTGGGAGGATCCCACATGCCACGGAGCAGTGGGGCCCGTGCGCCACAACTACTGAGCCTGCGCTCTAGAGCCTGTGAGCCACAACTACTGAGCCCACGTGCCACAACTACTGAAGCCTGCGTGCCTAGAGCCCGTGCTCTTCAACAAAGAGAAGCCACCACAACGAGAAGCCCGCACACCGCAACAAAGACCCAATGGAGCCAAAAATAAATAAATTAATTAACTTAAAAAAAATCACATGAAGAGTTAAAAATTAAAAAAAGATATTTAGGCTCACCTTCCTAATTTACTGAATGTGAATCTCCGGAGTTGGGGTAGAAATCTGGAGTTTTGAAAGCTTACAATTAATTCCGTTACAGATTCACTCCTTTAGATTGCTTCTCTGCCCCGGGAAGAAAACTGCTGCTGGGTGTCATCTCATGCTCCGATCTCTGACTAAAGTTGTGTGAGGTCTGTAATTCAGCACTGTGGCAGGAATCGTTTCTAATTAGGTCTTCCAGATACCTCTGGTCGCTAGATTATTCTACCCTGACGAAGCCTGAGTCATGGCATGGTGGGGTCGCCATGAATTACACATACTTCCAAATATATGAATAAGATGTCCACTACCTTATCTGAGTACATAACTGCATCAAAAATATGGGCAATTTTGAAGTCTACAAATCAGCCTTGAATGCTGAACATCACAATCTTGGGGGGACTTTAGTGTCTCCAAAGCAAATTTATTAACATTTAGACCTAAATTTTAACGCAGTTCTCTCTACATGTGAGTTTCCCATAAAATCCGTCTTGCCCAGTACTGTCCATGAACATCTCTGTGCGTCAAGTCTTCAGTGAGTTCGTGAGGAATATTGTGCCTCATACGTGGTCATATTTCATAACTTGTCATCTACTGTTAATGATCACCTGTTCCCTCTGCATCACGTTTTAAGATCCTTTGATTTACAATGCTGCTCTCAGGTGACCCTTCATTCAGCACCATTCTCTCTTTGAACACTACTCAAGTTCTGCCTCTGTGCTTAGCTAATTCCTTTTGAAATCTTACATCTCTCTCTCTGGCATGGACCCAGGTATCTCAGATTTCTCAAAATCAAGGGACTGGATCTACATTACATCACTGACCTGTAAGTGCTGAAGCCAACTGACACCACTGGTCCCTCTCTTGGTTAATCACGGAATAAACTCTTAAAGACACAGGGATCTCTCACCTACTAGACACTCAGTATTAGACACCCTGATGGTTACGTATCTACGCCAGATTGTGGCCAAAGGGGAAGAAAATGAAAATGTTCTAATTTCTTGGTCTCCTTATCAAACAGGAAAGTATAAATTTATTTTAAAAAATCATCCAGTAAATTCTAGCATTTTAAAAAATAAACTGTAGGAGCTGTTTTTATTCAGCTACCAGTAATGTAACTTGGGCCTCCAGGAGCTTCCTTCCTGCGCCTCTGTCTCAGCAGAGAGATGGTCTCTAACTGAGGTGCACATGTTATTACCTTACAAGGTGGGGGTATTTAAGTTATGAAATTGTATATAACTTGTGATATTACCCTAGGAACTACGCTTCATACATACATAGACACTTGGTTTATTTACGTAATCAATCTTCATCCAGAGACACCTTGTTGAGTACTTTCCATAGGTTAGGGCGTTCAACGATAAAAAATATCATTGTCTACTTACACGGAGTTCCAGTTATTCTGCTAACAGATAAACTGGATTGCTGAACTTTTTCGTTCACTTTGACTGTCACCTCCCTGCTGTCCCCACTCAACAGAAGACGCTGGCAGTGCCACCGGTAAGAAAGAGGAGATAAGGCATACAGAGAAACTGTCTTTAGGTAAATCATATATTTCATCTTAATAAAGGGCAGAATTTCAGCCCAGATTGCTGGGATGTGGGTAAATGTGGTAAGAATCTGCTGTGGTTCTCTTCTTACTGCTTACATCTTACCTAGAGGAGGAAGCCAAGTCATCAGCTGACAGTGAAGATGGGGAGAGATGTTGGAAACTTAAAGACCCAAGAGATGTGTGAAATAGTTGCCAGGAGAAGGAAGCATAGAGTGACTGCCAGACACCAGTAACGCTCAGTTTATGTGCATGACCATGCATTTACACAGGGGCTAATCAGTGTCATCTTGTGTGTATCAAGTCACACTCACCCGGATCTGCAGTGGATGAATCAGTGTTGCTGTTAGTTCCTGGTCACATTCATAACGCATAGAACAAGGGCTGCTCACTGCCATTCCTCTTTCTGACCCAATTTTCTAGTTTACTTATTTGAACATGAGGTAAATGAAAGTATATTTGGGACTAGCAAGTGCCTTCAATAGGTAAGATAGAAATGTCTTGGAAGCAATAGGAAAGTATTTTATTGTGAGCTAAGCTTCATACTTTCTGTCAGTTATTCAAAATCCACTGATCTGAAAGTAATAGAAATTGGATTACTATTGAAAATTGAGAAAATAATATAGTATTCCAAAAGCAGTATATAGCTCTTAGTTATGTGTCTTTTTTGACAAAGTGAAACAGAAATTTCCCCTCAAGAGTTTATCATGCTGCACTGTAATTTTATTAGGCAGATGGTCAGCCATAATACACAGCTGTAGAATATATTTGACAAAGTCAAAATACACTGCACTGCTTTGTCAATTTTCTTCCTATGGACAGATAATTTATTATTGTTTATTCAAGTGATGAATTGCATCAAAAAGTTACAGAAGTGAAAACACATATCTGTAACTTTCTTCTTTTTCCTTTCCTATCTTAGCTTACTGATTATTCATATGCTCTTTTTCTTCCTATTATGCCCATATTTAAACGAATCTGCTCTAAATTAGTATTATGATCCTCTTCTGAAATTTTAAAATTTAAGCCTATCTATGATGCTTCCGATTCATCAGCATTGTATCCCTTCCAAAGACATAGAACAGTGAGTAGTTACAACTACCAACTCCTTTTTGCACGGTGGATGTTGTTCCCATGGCAACGGCGGACAACAGCGAACAGCCGCACACCAGGAAGCTCCCTGCACTTTCATAAACAACTCTCTTTCCTCCATCACTGTGTTCATAGCCTGGACAGAATTTAAAAATCAACAGGATGCTAACATCTGCAGTGCCAATATAATAGCGTAAGAAAACGCCATTCTATTCTTCCTCAATTTTGTATATATCCTTCACGAGAGTGTTTTTCAGTAATGTAGATGACTCATCACTCTACAATTCCACGGCTTGCTGAAATAAAGGAGTGGTGAACTCTGTACCAGCAACATAAACTCAGCAAATGTCCCACTATTTTATGTTTAGCTTTTGTGACTATGTGTATGTGGGCACGGATCCCTTTCTCCCAGATTCACATGGATAGAGTTGAGGTCTGACTTCATCAGGTTTTAGACTCATTTTTGAGGAGATTTCTATCTTAGTTGAAAATGGAACCACATTACCTAAGGCAAGTGCTCGGTGTCATTGTACCTGATCAACCATCAAAGTCATTTAGCTTGTATTTATGAAAGCAGGCAGTTATGAATTAAAATAGGATGAAAGACTCATCTGGATAATTCAAAATATGAACTTATTAAACATTTTATAGAGAAAAAATCAAAATGAGAGTATCATTCTCCCTCAGTCTTCAGCATTTTTTAAATTTGATTATTTTATATTGGAGTGTAGTTGATTCACAATGTTAGTTTCAGATGTACAGCAAAGTGGTTCAGTTATACATATACATGCACCCACTCTTTTTCAGATTCTTTCTCCATTTAGGTCATTACAGAATATCATCACACTTCTCTCTATCCCTCACATCTCCTCTAGTCTTTGCTTACTAGGCTTTTTTGTCTTTTACTTCTAATTTTGGACAACAATTTGTTTTATTTTCACTGGAATGATGACATTGTGCTTTGATATAGTAGGTCTCGATCCTTGATTCTCGAAAACAAATTAACAAGCCTAGAATGACTGTATACCTATTTGTTCTTTCACTCCTGGCTGTCTAAACTGCCTGACACATATTTCTTTGAAATGGGATAAATCTGTGATTGCCCTCTTTCTTGCTTTAAATAAGGCAGAAGTTGCACAGTTCACAGAGATTTTCTTTTTTTTAAACAGCTTTATTAAGATAATTCATCTATCAATCAAGTCATCCATTTAAAGTATACAATTCATTGTTTTTTAGTATATTCACAGATATGTACAACCATCACCACCCTGGGTTTGCCAGGACAATGTGTGTTACCTTTGGACCAAGTATAAGCCATGCATCAAAGAGAGCTGGGATCTTACAACCTGTTGAAGGAGGCTGCCTGGGTGGGCAAATACACATGATCAAAGAGAAGATGGAATGCTTCGGTCCTCAGCAATGGGGGAGAGATTTTCTCAAAGAACTCCTGAAGACACCCCGGAGAGAAAGAGGCTGGTTGAAATTCTATCAATTCCGGGGAATCCCAAGGTTAAAATTCTGCAAACTTGCTAGTCAAAAAAGTAAATTTCCACTCACCTCACTATCTTCCCTCGAAGTCTCAATCCTGGCATGGTCAGAAAGAAACTAAGGTTAAATGGATCAAGTGGGCAATGGTAGCAGAAGGTGGATGAGAAAAAAGAAAACAATTAAACTTCCTTAACATAGACCCCTTGCCTATAGGAGGATTGAATCTGATAAGAGGAAAAGGAGCATAATTTGGAAGAATGAAGATGGAAACCGTCCTTGCCAAGGGACCCGATCAGAACTAATAAAAAGCTCTGATTTTAAGCTTGACCCCTGAATTGTAGATACCGCTAACTATACATAGTAGCTCTGACCAGGGAATAGGATGCCTATGAAAACACATGTAGGGCTTCCCTGGTGGCGCAGTGGTTGAGAATCTGCCTGCCAATGCAGGGGACACGGGTTCGAGCCCTGGTCTGGGAGGATCCCACATGCCGCGGAGCAGCTAAGCCCGTGAGCCACAGCTACTGAGCTTGCGCGTCTGGAGCCCGTGCTCTGCAACGGGAGAGGCCACGACAGGGAGAGGCCACGACAGTGAGAGGCCTGCGCACCGCGATGAAGAGTGGACCCCGCTCGCCGCAACTGGAGAAAGCCCTCGCACAGAAGCGAAGACCCAACACAGCCAAAAATAAAAACAAACAAACAAACAAACAAAAAAACACATGTAGACAAGATTACAAATTATGAGGCTATTACGAGCAACTTTATGCCAGCATAATTACCATTCATTTCACATGACAAGATTATCTGCTTAGGAAAATAGACATTCAATAAAAGTTTTTGTTGAACTGTTAAATAAATAGATAAACTTTAGTGAGGTAGTCCCATATCAAAGAAATATCATCTCAATTAAATTAAAATATATTTAATAACTATAGCTATGTATAAAATACTAAATAAACCACCATTTAAAACACTCCTAGCAAAATATTTAGATTTAAACCTAATGAGAAATCCTAAGCAAAATGTATATGAATAAAACCACAGAATTCATCTTTAGATGAAAGAGAAAAGCTGAGTAGAATGAAGACTTAAGGAGCATGTTCCTAAAGGGAAATGCAAAATAATACAGTGTTTGTTCTTTCACTCTCCAAGTGGCTAACTGACTTAGAAAAACAATTATAATCCATATTGTAAAGGGATTCTTCTACTCGACAAAATTATTCCACTTAATTTGAGATTAGAGTGCATAACAGAGTCAATAAAATACTTTAAATTTGCCTAATTTGAGAACTTAAAGTTAAAACTGAAAATTATAAATGCATAAATAAAACAGGATTGTTTCAACATGAATAAACATAGTTAGTGTGACAAAATAGAAAATTCAGAAATATAGAAAGTCATAAACATTTTGTATGTGATGAAAAAATATAACATTTCATTGAATTGTTTAGTAAATTCTTCTGGGGTAACTTGCTAAATAGCACATTCAGAAAAATAGCAGAGTAGATAAAAAACTAAAATGAAGATGGAACTTAACATCTTACAAAGTGATAATGTAAGTTCTTGAAGAAATAAGATATGACAGAAAATAAATACAGGTACACATTTATTTGATTTAGGGTATAGAAGGACTCTTTACCATAAAAAGTATGAAAGAAATAATGAAGACAAAATAGGCAGAATTGAAAAAAACACAAATGACCTCAGGACATGGATATGCATTTGTCAGAATAAAAATGTGCAACAGAAAGGAAGATAAGCCTCGTTGGTGGTAGAAGTGCTGTGTATCTAATGAGCAATGCTGATTGTTACAACAAACACAGAAATCTCAGACTCCTAACAGGATGAAAAACATGTTTTTATAACACTTTACAGTCTGTGTCCTATAGTTTTCTAGGACTGCCCTAACCAAGTTCCACAGACTGGGTGGCTTAAACAACAAAAGTGTATTTTCTCACAATTCTGAAGGCTAACAGTCCAAGATGAAGGTGTTGGCAGGGTTGGTTTCTTCTGAGGCCTCTCTCTTCCCCTGAGTCTTCCCTCTGTATGTGTCTGTGACTTAATTGCCTCTTTTCTTATTCATTTTTTTGGTAGCAGTAATTATTTTATTTTTTAGTTGAAATATAGTTGACATACAATATTTTGTTAGTTTCAGTGTACTACATAGTGATTTGACATTTACATACAACACGAAATGATCCCCATGATAAGGCTAGTAACCATCTCTTCCCATGGACATTTTAACAATATTGATTATTCTAGTCCACGAACCTGGAATATCTTTCCATTTGTTTGTGTCCTGCCTAATTTCTTTAAACAATGTCTCATAATTTTCTGAATACAGGTCTTTCACTTCCTTGGTTGCATTTATCCCCAGGTGTATTTTATTCTTTTTGATGAAAATGTAATTGGGATTTACAAAAATTTTTCTTTTTGATCTTTTGTTATTAGTGTACAGAAATGCAACAGATTTCTGTATATTAATTCTGTATCCTTTGACTTTACTAAATTGATTTTGGGATCTAATTGTTTTCTGGTGGTATCTTTAGGATTTTCAAAATGAGGCATCATATCATATGCAAATAGTGACAGTTTTACTTCATTCTTTCCAAATTGTATTCCTTTTATTTCTTCTTCTTTTCTGATTTCTGTGGCTAAGACTTGCAGTGCTACATTGAATAAAAGTGGTGACAATGAGCATCTTTGTCTTGTTACTGAGCTTAGAGAAAATGCTTTTTGGTTTCCCTGTTGAGTACAATGTTGGCTGTAGGTTTGTCATAAATAGGCTGTATTATATTGAGGTATGTTCTGCCTATACCCATTTTTGAGAGTTTTTATCATAAATGGATGTTGAATTTTGTCAAAAGCTTTTCTGCATCTATTGAGAAGACTCTATGATTTTTATTCTTCAGTTTTTTTAATGAGGTGTATCACATTGATTAATTTGCAGATATTGAAGCATTCTTGTATCTCTGGGATAAATGACCCTTTTAATGTATTGTTGATTTTGGTTTGTTAATATTTTATTGAACTTTTTTGCAGCTGTGTTTATCAATGATATTGCCCTGTAATTTTTTGTGTATGGGGGGGTCTTTGTCTGGTCTGGTTTTTGCATCAGGATGATGCTGGTCTTGTAGAATGAGTTCTGAGGCATTCCTTCCTCTTCAGTTTTTTGGATTAGCTTGAGAAGGATAGGTGTTAGCTCTTCTCTAAATGTTTGGTAAAATTCACGAGTGAAGCTAACTGCTCCTGGACTTTTGTTTGTTGGGAGGCTTTTGATCACTGACTCAGCTTCATTCCTGGTAATCAGTCTATTCACATTGTGTATAGATTCACTCTTGGGCTTGTAAGTTTATAGGAGTTTATCTATTTCTTCTAGATTCTCCATTTTATTGGCATACACTTGTTAGTAGTAATCTCTTACAGTCCCTTGTATTTCTGTGGTGTTGTCTATAACTAGTCATCTTTCATTTCTAATTTTATTTATTTGAGCCCTTTCTAGACATGTATAAAACTGTACTTACAGGTATTTCCTAATTTGTCAGCTGAGATGGCCTAGAAGCAATGGCATCCCAGTAGCAAAGAGCACATCTCACACTCAGATGCTTGTGTTTAATGTAATTCTCTAACAAAAGACACCAGGACTCTGGGGTGACCATGGAACATCCCATGTGCCAGAAGACACCCAATACACTGTGCCTGTGGCACAGGAGGCAGCTCAAGATGCTCCCAATGGCCAAATCTGGGACAAGCTGTGCAAAAATGCATAATGACAGTAATTGATTGTAATTCAACAAAATAAGTGTCCATGATTCATACAGATATAAATAATTGAATATGTAAATGGGGAAGGAGCAGCTCTCCCTTATTAAGAATTCCAATTTATAAATGTAGAAGGAAGAGTGTGATATAAAATCACCATTAGACAAACACCACCATGAAAATTGCTGCACACAAGATCCACCAATAGGTGTTAAAATTAGTGGGTGAAAATTTGAGAAAAAACAGTATTTGCCTGGTTTGAAGTATCTCGTCCCAAGATATGTATTAACTACAAAGGAAAATACAGAAACGGTACAGAGGAGAAGCCAGCAGATACCAACCTCACTCAGTGATCAAGGTTAGCACATATCATCGTGAAGCCCTCAGTCCAGTGCACTAAGAAGGACGGGCCACCATTTCTGTGTATTCTTGACAAAAAGGTCCAATCTCACAACAGTCGTGGGGGTACCTCAGGCAAACTTAAATCAAAGGCATTCTACAAAGTAACTGATCAATACTCTTTCAAAGTGTCAAGATGATAAAAAAAATAAGGAAAAACTGAGAGGTTCTCACAGATTAGAGGAGACTGAGAGAAATAACAAGAAAAGACCATGTGGGATCCTAAATAGAATTCTGGAAGAGACAAGGGACAACAGTAAAAACACTGCTGAATTTTGAATAAGATCTGCGGTTTACTTAATAATATCTTTTTATTACTAATATTTACTTAGTAATATTAATATTTATTATTATTAATTTCCTGGTCTTGGTAATTGTCCTAGGGTTATATAACATTTTAAACATTAGGGAAAGCTGAGTGAGGGTAAACAGGAGCTCTTAATGCTATTTTTGTGACTTTTCTGTAAGTCTAAACTTAGTTCAAAACATAACTTTGAAAGAAAACAAAAAATAAAAATTAGGTGCTTACTGAATGTTTTATCTTCACATTTCCAGCATATTGTAGATGTTAAATAAACGCACATCTGAATAAACCACTGCTTCATACACAAACTGTCTTAATATAAAACCTTTTATGAATGTCATAACGTTAATTTTACCACAGACAGGGAAGGCCATTTTATTCCACTCCTTTTTCCACTCATTCCAAAATCACTTATTGAGCACCTGTTATCTTGCAGGCCCTCTGCTAAAGTGCTGGAGGGACTTCGCTGATTGAAAATAAGAAATACGTTTTTTCATAGACCCTGCTTTTAGCAGAGAATAAAGACATTAATTAAGTTACCACATAAATAAGTTATATCTCTTATAAATGAGAAAAAATACCATGATTTTATAAAGGTATATTATATGAGAATTTGACTTTGTCAAGTAATTCGGTGGTTTGGTTCTTCCCTGAAGGAAGTGCAACATTTTACTAAAGATAATGGATTTTTTAAAGTGTAAACAAATAAAAATACAATTTCTCTGTACAGAATTTAAAGAGATCTTCAATTATTTCTTCTATCAAGAATAAAGTTTAAGTGTTTTCTGCTAATGTCATTACTGATGCAATCTTTTCTGATTGGTCAGAAGTAAATAGTAAAATCTTGTATCATATTTCAAAATTAACTCCTGATAGAAAATTCAAAACAGTGTCAGAAAATTAAGTACACTTTTTATGCTAATAGCTTTCCTTTTCCAATCCTTTTCCTGCACCTTTCTTCTGTTAAAAAGTAAAGTACATTGATTGATTTTTTAATGTGAAATCACCCATGCATCCCTGAAGTAAACCTCACTTGGTTGTCAGGAATTACTCTTTTTATGTATCACCTTAATAAAGTTGCTAATAATTTCTTTAGGATTTTGCATGTATTATTATAAAAGCAGTTTGTCCATAATTTCCTATGTTATACTTTTTCAGGTTTTGAAAACAGTATTATACTGGCCTCCTAAAAAATATTTCAGAAGTGTTTCTGTTTTTATTCTTTAGAACATTTTATTTGAGTGGAGGCATCTCTTCCTTAAACAAGAAGAATCACTAATTGACTTGGGGTTTTCTTTTGGGGCAAGTTTTAATAATGTGTTTTTATTTCTTTGATAGATACAAAACTATTCAAATGGTGTCTTTTTTTTTTCTGTCAGTCTTGTTAATTTGCATTTCTGAGGAAGTTGCCTATTTCATTCAAATCGTCATATTTATTGGCACAAAGTTATTCATCACATCTGCTACTGTTGCCTGATATGGACTCTTAGGAACCAAATTTATCCTCCCTCATTAAAGGATTGGAAAAACAGACAATATGTATGAAACAATACTTTCTAGATGGTGCATAGCAGGCAGAACAGAGCTGTGATCCTGGGAGAGGGGCCCAGACCAACTGCGACAAGGAGGACACAGGACAGGAGAAGAAACCCAACAGAGCTTGGTGATTTCCTGATTTGAGAAGAAAGAGGTTGGATTTGGAGTGGATCAAGGTGGCTAGAATTCACAGGGAAAAGAACAAGTGTGAGAGGAAGGGCAGAGAGTGCTCTCCTGATCTGCAGGGCGTCGTCCCCTGGAGCCTTTGGCTGAGTCTTAGGATGCCTACGATGTGTATGAGTGACTAGACACCACCTGAGACCCAGGAAAGGACCACCAGTAAACAGTAATAGCAATGAGTAATGACTGTGTTTTACGAAAGCACCAGCAATATATTGAAGTCAAAACAAAACAAAATGTCAAAATGAAAAACTAGGCCTTCACAAAGGGCTCGTCATGAAGAAAAAGCCTAGAGTCACTTATCTCCTCTAAGGGCGTACTATGTGCAGTCCTGACGCATTTGCTCCCCAAATAGATGGGGGAGCGGCGGGTGCCCAGGGGAGAAGGGGATTTATCTGGCTGGAGCAGTTCTTTTGTTCTATCTCTGTGTAAATAAACATGGAAAAGGAGTAACTTAGATGCTATATAGAATAGCAACATTTATATATTTATATATATAAAAATCGTATTACACACATAAATATCTTGGTTTCAACCAGGGAAAATGTCTAGGTCTAATTAAATGAATTCCTTCAGTCTTCTTTGAATTAAATCATTTTTCTTTAATATCTCCCTGATGATCCCAAACTTGGTTACTTGAAGGACGTCTTGAAGAATACAGAATTTCGTCTCTGGGCAAAATTGTGGTGATGCTTGTTATTTAAGGTGGTGGGTCCACAGGCATAAATGCTGACATCTGTCAACAATGACACAGCCCTGATCTTCGGAGCATAGCAGTTATCCAATTCTTGACTGATTTCCTCAGACTGCCAGAATATCTATTCCTTGAAATGGGCAAAAGAAAATGTTTTTCCTGACTAATATGTTCTAGTACAGTTTCAAATTGAATTTATTCTCCCAACCTAGTACATCGCAGTGTGACCCTGTTGCAAGACTCTGATTTAAAGTAAACAACATAAATACCCGTTCACTCAATGTAAGCCACTGTATAACTCCTGATAATGCAGTGCAGTGTTTTCACTTTATAGAATTGTATGCGCACAACATCTTGGGATACTTACAAATAAACAGACATGTTAATATCTTACATTTATTATCAGAATAGAGGCAAAGTATTCCCAAATGACTATATAGGACTCACAATACACATTTTAACATATGGTACCATTTCTCAAACATCAAGTACAAAAGAATGATTTTGACAAATCTTAATTGCCCAGTTAGATGTCTTATGGGGGACTTCCCTGGCGGTCTAGTGGTTAGGACTCCGCGCTTCCACTGCAGGTGGCGTGGGTTGGCTCCCTGGTCGGGGAACTAAGATCCCGAAAGCTGCCTTATGTAACTGGATTTGATATGCGTATTCTATGCAGAGCCGTTCTTGTAGTGACACATAGTTGTACAGCATGCTTTCGGATTTTTCTTACTGAAATGATGACTTTTTTTTTTTTTTTGGCTGCGCTGGGTCTTCGTTACTGTGCAGGCTTTCTCTAGTTGTGGCGAGCAGGGGCTACTCTTCATTGCGGTGCGCAGGCTTCTCATTGCAGTGGCTTCTGTTGCAGAGCTTGGGCTCTAGGCGCGTGGACTTCAGTAGTTGTGGCATGCAGGCTCAGTAGTTGTGGCACGCCGGCTCTAGAGTCCAGGCTCAGTAGTTGTGGCGCACGGGCTTAGTTGCTCCGCGGCATGTGGGATCTTCCCGGACCAGGGCTCGAACCCCTGTCCCCTGCATTAGCAGGCGAATTCTTAACCACTGAGCTACTAGGGAAGCCCATGAAAAGATGACTTTTTTGAAGTCACACGAGGTTGGATGATTTGTTTTCAAAAATGCTTCCTGACAGGAGATGAAAGATATTATTCTTTGTTGTGTTCTTCACGCTGAAGTGCAATTTTTCTCTTGTAGCATTTATTTTTAAAGAACTTGTGAAGCTGAACTATGATGTTCTTTAAAAAGTGGAATAATTGGTATAGTAAAATTACAGATTTTTCTAAGTACATTTATGCTTTCAATATCTAGTTAAATAATGTCATCCACTTAGCGAAATTAGATTGTGTCTTTGCCTCTCCATAAAAGCAAGGTTGTTTCGTTTTGTTTTTATCTTATAGCTGTATTTAATAAGGTATATTTGAGCAAGTGGTAAGAACATTTTATTTGTGGGATACTGATGTGGTAGGTGATTATCTAAGCTTGTTTTACTGTCATTCATATGTGCAGGTACCTACACACAAGTACACACAGATGCAAACTTACATCAGTGAACTCCCTCCGTCATAACATGTTTGTAGAGAAGGGCCGTTTGTTTCCAAAGTTGGATATTCATTTAAAATATAGGTTAAGAGTTCAATTTATATAAACAAAGTCCTTTAGAAATCAAATGTAATTGTGGACTTAAAAATCCTATTTAATGATGCACAATTTTATCAAATAAATTTGAACGCTTCTGTGAAATAGGTAACTTGCTAGGAAAATAGGTATTCCCAGCTTTGACGCAGCTGATGGTTCAAGTTGTAGCACGAGAATGGCAGTTTAGTTTTCAATCTTTCCCCTTCTCCTACCAAATACCAGGTAAAACAACCAGGCGAATAGAGTTAAATCAAGCAAGCAAACTCGGCTGACGTCGTGAACCGGATGTTGCCGCAGGAGCTCGCTCTGCCCAGGTGTGTCGGGAGCAGGGGCAGGTGTGGCCCCAGGCTCAGCGGTAACAGACGGTAACAGACGCGCTGCTCGGAGGAGGTGAGAGGCGCCCTGGAAGCGGTGGGTGGTCTGGGCGCCCGGGATGCCCGCCTGGGTGGGTGGCACGGGGAGGGGCTGCGGACCCCAGGAAGACCCAGGACTTCCGAGGTGAAGTACACTCTGGAAGACTTCAGAAATCTGCAGCCCGCGTTTCCTGCGGGCGACAGAGGCTGCCCAGGGAAGGGGGGTGAAATCACTTAGGGCAGGAAGGAGGACCAGAGGCGGCAGGGTGCTGCCGCGAGAGCGGGGCTCGGAAAGTGCCAGCAAAACGCGGCTCTCTCTCAGGGGAGAGCTTATCTCTGGAGGGCACGTCCTCCCTCAGCCTCCGCTTTGCTTCCCCGAGAGCAGGATTCCCACACCTACAGGCTCCGGTGCGTGCTGGTCAGGAGACAATTCACTCCAGGTGCTCTGCTGGCATCTCTGCGCGCCTGCGTTGTACCTTTCCCTTTCTTAAAGATATTTACGTTAGAATTCTCTTTAGGGCCTTATGAGTTCAGTTATCTGACCATGTATTGTCGCCACATAAACCTTCATGAGAGGTATGATGGGACCCACTTCACTGAGCTTACAGAGCGGTCGTGGAAATTGGGTTGTGTCTGCTAATAACGCGTTAAGCTCGTTAATCTACTGATGACCACGTCCAAACACCGATCATTCTCTTCTGATGCTAGTTTACCTAACACCTACGTTTGGATGTCCTACATGAATCTCACGTTCAATACATCTGACGCTGAACTCGAAACACCTTCCCTGGATTACACATGCCTGCAACTCTCAGTTTCTAGAATGTTCCCTAAAAGTGTGATCTAGATGTGCCGAGGTCTCTTCCGTAATTACACCCAGATACTCAACCACTTTTTAACCCTCCATCGCCTCTCCAGGTCCTGACACCGCATCGCTTTAGGTCCTCAAACACACAAGGCCTTCATTACTTTGTCTGCCTAGACTGTTACTGAGCCGATTGCCTCTGAGCACATCCAGGTCACAGCGACAAGGGTTGCTGTTTGCGTGGAGTGGCCTGCTGGCTCTTTTCATACATCCCGCGGACACCAGAGCGGTGATTACCTTCTGTCTCAGACAGAAGAGCTGGTGACTTACAAAGCTTTCCTTCCACGCCTCCACAGGGATTCATCCTCTGGGGCACACATCTCCTTACATCAGAAAAAGAAACTTTATTCTCAAGTGCGGCATTTTTTCTGTTTGTAAAAATCTGGGCTCTGGAGTCAAATAAACCCGGCTCTGCCGCTTTAGGTAGCCGTGTGAGCTTGGGCAGTTTACATCGTCTTTAAAGGCCTGTTTCACGTTTATTAAACTGAATTATATGATAGAAAATACCTCATTAATGTGATAAATAAGTGATTTTCTAATCACATATGATCACAGGGTAATTTCATAACAAATCATGTGTGAGTTTAATTATTGCCAAAAGAATATTCTTTCTTATTCCAATTGACTACTCAAAATTTCCTAAACGTGTCTGAGTACCTAATACTCTACTACAAACCATGTGATCCTGCCTTCCCATTCAGGTTAATTTCCATCCTGCCTCACTCAGATCAACTTGAACTTGACGCTGTCCTCAGTTATCTGAGTTTACCGACCTCTTCTTCTGTACACCAAAAGCATTTGTCAGTGTACTACATTTTGGCGTCATATAACTTTCTAAACATGTACATCCTACATATTCCTAGTTAAATTGTGAACTATTTTAGGACAGGGACCTAGCCTCTATTAATTTACTTTCACAGCACCTACTTAGATGTTTAGAAATGACTGTTGAAAATATTGTTTTTTTAAATCGTCTTGATCCAGTATTGGATAGTTAGCAAGGTAAATTAGCAAATTTTGAGGTAGCATAGGAAAAAATCCTAGCATAGGTAATCTTTCAAAGAACAAGATTGAACATATTAGAGTCTCAAAACTAAAGTCATCAGGAAGTTATTGTCTTTTAGTTTTTTTTATTTTTTAGCTTTGCATTATACAGAAATCATTACAGAATAATGAAAAGTCACAAAAGTCAGAAAAATAGTTCCCCTCTACAGTTCACACAGCTTCCTCAAATGTTAATACCTATATAAGCATAATGAAATTATCAAAATCAGGAAATTAACATCCATTCAACACTATTAACTAATCTGCAGAATTTACTACATCTTTCAGTTGTCCCACTAATACCTTTCTTCAGGTGCAGGATCCCACAGTGTGTTTAGTTTCACGTCACCTTTAGAATCCTCCAATCAGGAAGAGATTTGTCTTCATGATCTTGACATATTTGAATAATACTGGCCAGCTGTTTTGTAGGTGTCCCTGGGTTTGAGTTTGTGTGGCCTGTTTTCATGAATAAACACTGGATGATGCCCACGTGTGACACTGTACCCTTAGACAACACTGATGTTCCTCATCAGTGGGATTAGCGTGATCTTTTGGTTAGATTGGAGTCTGGACTGATTTCTCCGTGTGATTTTTCCCTTTATGATTAACAAGTATTTTCTTGCAAGAGAGTTTGCGATTATACAATTAATCTATTTCTTATCATACTTTCATTCTTTAATTTTAGCATCCATTGATAATTCTTTCCTGCAGGAAATGTGAGTGTTCAAATGTTGATTTTATATTCCTATCAATCCTCCATTGTGATTGGAATTCTGCTGTCGTGAGGAACTGTCCCTTCACCCCCTTTATTTATTTAGTCAGTTATTTCTTTGTATCAGCACTGACTCATGAATATTAAATTTTTCCCTAGGGTTAAAATCCATTACCATCATTATTATTGCTCTTTTTTTTTCTCTCCAGATTTGGCCATTGGGAGCTTCTTTAAACTGTCTCCCATGTGGTTCTGACATGCCTGCATCAAGTATTGAGCATTTTACCAATAGTAAGTTTGAATAATTTTATGTTTATTCTTTGCAGTTTTATTTATTCTTTTATGAATTATACACTCATGTTATTAGTAATATCTGCCTTAAAAGAAGAAAATTCTTGGAAAATTATATATGTTTTGGGGACTTCACAGGTAATCAGTTATTGGGCCATCTTGAATCTATATTTCCAAAACTTCATGGATTCTATAATTTCAAATACTATTTTCTATATTATTCTGCTCTATTCTACCCCCTTCTGACCATTATCTTTTTATACTTGGTGAATGAAAATAAGCAAATACACTGCATTTTCTGTAATACTCAAATTGTAATTGGAAAAAATAATGGTTCGATATATTGTATTTTAATTCGGCTCCAGTATCCTTATTTTCTAAACCGAAGCTGCTTCCAGTATTTTTTTTTTCACTTCAGAACAATTTCCTCTAAAACATAATTATACTTTTTAAAAGATTTGCTGTAATAACCGTGCTATTTATGACTATTAGATTTTTCTCCATGAGACCAGGGTGATTCAAATTTTATTTAGGAAAGAAGTTTTTGTAAAATACTTATATAATAATCTTAATAAGTTAAAGACATTGTAAAATATAAGATAATTAATATAAGGATGGAGAAATTACTATAATTAAACATATGAAGATAGCAAATATCTGTGCTGCTTAATTTTCAACCAACACTTAACCATTTTGAAGAATACATATGCAGACCTAACCTGATAATATAACATATTATACTATTTATCCTACTTTTTCTTGGCCTCAAACTACTTTTTTGGAAGATTTAACTGGCTTTACTCAAGGATTCTTGAATCAGACAGCACCCCAGTTAACAGAAGGGTGCTCCACTCCAACTATTTTTTTTTAAAGGAATTCCTTTATTTTTATTATTTATTTATTTATTTATTTATTTTTGGCTGTGTTGGGTCTTCGTTTCTGTGCAAGGGCTTTCTCTAGTTGCGGCAAGCGGGGGCCACTCTTCATCGTGGTGCGCGGGCCTCTCACCGTCGCGGCCTCTCTTGTTGCGGAGCACAGGCTCCAGACGCGCAGGCTCAGTATTTGTGGCTCACGGGCCTAGTTGCTCCGCGGCATGTGGGATCTTCCCGGACCAGGGCTCGAACCCGTGTCCCCTGCATTGGCAGGCAGACTCTCAACCACTGTGCCACCAGGGAAGCCCCTCAAGCTATTTTTAAAGCAATCTACTTGGGGTATTTTTGTCATCCTCTTCACAACCTTTTTTGAATAACATGGTGGAAGGATGGAATCATTCAATATCCATGCTAGATGGACATTAAGGGTTTGTAATTCTTAGACAATACTGTTTTCTTTATGTAAGAATATTTTGATTCTGCATAAATTCTCCACACTCATAACACAACATGGCCCTAGAAATAGTTTATATTAAAATCTTACAGTTGCTGCAAACCTTGATTTATAATAAAAAATATAAAATATTTTAAACAATTACAGTGATAATAGGTATAATCTACCATGTTTTTATGTAAAAGTTAATTAACAGATATCAGTTGAATACAGTCAATGACATAAATGTAAAAGAAAAGAATTTACTAAACATTGCACGTTCTGGGTGACCTTATTTCTCTCCGTGGTTACCCAGCCACTGGAAGAGGCTTGTATTTGACGTCCTCCAGCTGTCACTTCCAGGTTCTTCTCACAGCTGACACACTCGTCCTTTTTCTCATTGAGATTTTGCTACTTTCCCTCCATCATGTTTCCTACCCCAATTTTTTTTCACTTGTCTTTATAACTCTGTAGATCTAATATCTATTTTAACCGATGAAGATTAGCAACTTAGATTAGGAAGCAGAGTCACATCTAGGGAGGAAATGTACTCTAGAAAATATCTATATTTAATCTAAGTTTTTGTTTTACAGCAATGTACTTGAGTTCACATCAAGATGTAACAAACAAAATAAAAATTGAAGTTCTTCAGCTTGAATGTTATTTCCAGAATCTGCAGTCTCTTTTCATGCTCTCTGCATTAAACTGATTTTTTATTTTTATTTATTTTTTCAATGTTCTTTTCCATTATGGTTTATCACAGAATATTGAATATATCCAATATTCTGTAGAGCACAGTTCCCTGTGCTCTACAGCAGGACCTTGTTGTTTATCCATCCTATATACACTAGTTTGCATCTGCTAACCCCAAACTCCCAGTCCATCCCTCCCCACCCCCACCCTTGGCAACCACAAGTCTGTTCTCTATGTCTGTGAGTCTGTTTCATTTCATAGATAAGTTCATTTGTGTCACATTTTAGATTTCACATATATAAGTGATGTCATAGGGTATTTGTCTTTCTCTTCCTGACTCACTTAGTATGATAATCTCTAGGTCCATCTGTGTTGCTGCAAATGGCATTATTTCATTCTGTTTTATGGCTGAGTAATACTCCATTGTGTGTGTGTGTGTGTGTGTGTGTGTGTGTGTATTATATGTATTATATATATTATATATATATACCACATCCTCTTTATTCATCTGTCGATGGACATTTAGGTTGCTTCCATGTCCTGCTATTGTAAACAGTGCTGCAGTGAACATTGGGGTGCATGTATATTTTTGGATTATGGTTTTCTCAGGTTATATGCCCAGTAGTGGGATTGCTGGGTCGTATGGTAGTTCTATTTTTAGTTTTTAAGGAACCTCCATACTGTTCTCCATAGTGGCTGTATCAGTTTACATTCCCACCAATAGTCCAAGAGGGTTCCCTTTTCTCCACACCCTCTCCAGCATTTGTTGTTTGTAGATTTTCTGATGATGGCCATTCTGACTGGTGTGAGGTGATACGTCATTGTAGTTTTGATTTGCATTTCTCTAATAATTAGTGATGTTGAGCATCTTTTCATGTGCCCCTTGGCCATCTGTATGTCTTCTTTGGAGAAATGTCTGTTTAGTTCTTCTGCCCGCTTTTCGATTGGGTTGTTTGATTTTTTGTGGTTGAGCTGCACAAGCTGTGCATTAAACTAATTTTAAAAATATAATATAAAAGAAATTCAGAGTAAGACATGATTGTGGAATAAAACTGGAAAATGAGAAGTTCCATCTAACATCTGAAAGATCTGCCTAAGGGTCTGTAAAATTGATGCTGCTTTGTAATTATAAGTCAAAAACTATCAGACATGAAACAATTTGATGAAAGTAAAATAATATACACATAATAATTGTATATCCTGAACTGAAAATTGTTACCATTTTGCCATAGCTTTTAAATTTTCATTCACTTTTAAAGTATTCTTTTTTCTTCCAGTTTTATTGAGATATAATTAACATACAACTAAGATGTACAGCATAGAGTTTTGACTTACATACATCATGAAATGATTACTACCATACGTTTAGTGAACATCCATCATCTCATACAGATACAGAAGAAAAGAGAAAGACAAAAATATTTTTCCTTGTGATGAGAACTCTTAGGGTTTACTCCCTTAAACACTGTCATATATAATGTGCATCAGTGTTAATTATATTGATCATGTTGTACACTGCATCTGTAGTACTTATTTATCTTATAACTGGAAGTCTGTATCTTTCGACTGCCTTCATCCAATACCCCCTCCTCCCATATTCTTGTATATCTGTTTAATAAAAAAATTGTAAATGGGGAAACACTTATAACAAAATAAAAAGATCATTGTCATTAATAATAATAAGTACATCAGCACATTTATTATAATATAGAAGTGAGCAGAGTGATCAAATGCTCAGATTCTGGAGGAAGAGAGACTAATTCAAAGCCTTTTCTACCATTTAGTAGCTGTGAGATGCTGAGTATGTCTTCAGATTCTCTTTGCCTCTCTTTCCTCATCTATAAAACTGGCATAATAAGAGTTGCAAATTTATAGATTTGTTGGGAAGATCAAAGGAGATAATAGATATTGTTGTTGAACTTATTATTATGGTAATCAAACATGTTAAAATATAGTTATTCATTTTCTAACAGGTCTCTGTTTCCTTAAAAATGAGCTAAGATAATTAGATACTGGTAGAATAATCATCAGCAATTTGACAAACATAAAAACCCAAGTCAAAAGCATTTTTGAAAAACTTTCAGTTCAAGGTGAGTGAACCAAGGACAGCTGAGTCACACGTTTCCTGGCCTGGAAACTCAGTGAAAGCCCCTGATCTGGTGTCCCACTGAGTAACACACCCACACTGGCACTTGATAAATGTTTGATTAAAGGACCAAACTATTTTGCATTTCAAACATTTATCTCTAGAACTTTGTATTCTTTCATTTCAGCTATAGGCACTTATTTCTGCCATTTGCATACATATTAAGTTTCAAAAATGCAAGAATTGGCAGTAGGTAGTTCATGAACGGTATTATCAAAACTCTCTAAAGGAAATCTAAATATAAGAGAGAATTTCAACACATGAAAAACCCATGCAAGCCATATGGATAAATTTAAATTATGGGGAACATGCACAACCAAGTTTTCCTGTAAAATGAAAATTAATCAGATTAATATTTACAATTTGTAGGTTATTATTAAAGATTATATATAAGATATATGATATTATGGTCCTTTTCTACTCCAGCTATTTGTGTTTTAAAGGAAAATATAATTCTCCCATAAGCTGAGTTTCCAATAAATTTTAAACTGATGGAAAATTCTAGGACTGAGGAAAGTAGCTGGCCCAGGTTATGGCCAGGTAAGTTGTTTTCAGTTTACTTCTTGGTAACTTCAAGAGGAGAGCCTTCTTCAATTTGTTCATTAAAGGAAAGTAACTGTATTTGGTTATTTTGTGTTGGGATATGGACCTAGCTAGGTAGATAACAGTTATTCATGGAGCTGACTTTCCAGGGCTGCTTCCTCTGTGCCCCACGCTGAAATCCCTCACAACAAGGCTGACAGACATGCTGTGTCTTTTTGGACGTTTTTGAGTGAGGAATCAACCACCGCTGATTGCTAGTCAGAACTAATTAGTTCAGTGGAGGCTTTTTGAAGCATTTAAAAGAATCTGTTGAATTAAACTAAAAACACTAGAACCCTGATTTTACCCAAGTTAAGCAATTTTTATTACTTTAAACCTTCATAAAGTAATGTATTATAAGTATTTTTCTCCTGTTTATTGTAACAGACCAGAAGCTCAGCCACATCCAGACTAACTTAAAAAACTGAAAATGTGGCAATTATTTTTAATTGCTAGGTTCAGAGTAAAGCAATTTAAAATGACTAGAGATTCCATTTTTTCCCCCAGTACCTTAGTTTGGAACTGAGTCAAGTAACTCTCTACTATGGCAATCTAAATCCTAAGCCAATTTACAAATGGAACATTTTAAGAATCACAGATGAAGAAAAGACCATTAAAATAAATAAAAATGGATGTAGAAGAATATTAGAGTCTAACTGTTCTGGACTGGGAGCAAGGACATAGTTATATTTTTTAACATGATGTAGATGGAGAAAAGTCTTCTGTAAACTCTGATCTGCACTGGTAAAACCATACTCTGAGAATCACACTCATTTACAGGTGCTGTAATTTATGAGGGTCTTTGCCAATCTGAAGCACATATAAAGAAGAACAGGTTGGATCATTAAAGAGATTCAAAATGCTTTACATGTAAAATAACTGATACGATTGGAGCTATTTAGAAAAGAAAAGAGAAGATCAAGAAAGCAATTACAACTGTTTTAAAAGTTCCTGAGTAACTGTGATGTACAATAGTGATGCTTGTCAATTTCTGAGGGAAAAGTGGATTAAACTAGGACCAAAGAATGAATGTGACCAAAGGGTGTATTTGTCATTAATTTGAGAAATCTATCAATTTAATCTATCTATCTATTTAATCTATCAATTAAATGTAGACAAATGTATTTAAAATTAGAGCTCTCCATCACCAAAATTACAGTTGGAAAGCCTAGAAGATTAAATTTTAGGGAAGCTGTGAGGAAGATATATTCATCAAGCAGAATGTTAGATCAGGTACATTATAAAGTCATAACTTGCCTGGTGTAAGAGATATAAATGGATATGCAGAAGCCAGAAATTCAATTTCCTATCTCTTTGTATAGTAATTTTATATCTAGTGTTTTCCACAAACTAATGTATGTGACCCTTTTCTCTAAATTCAAAACCAGATCTGAAATGGAATCTAATATTAAAAAAATTGTCCCCTATTTCTTGTTATTGCTTCATATTCCTCCATCAAGAATATCAAATTCAACTTAACGACATGCCTGAGCAAAGACTAAAAGAACTCCTTTATAGAAAACAGCCCTTCTCAAATATTTCCACTTGAAATAAGCCCAGTACCAGAGGCAAGTCCATATGGAGCCAGGTCTTGAGATACAGTTTGAAACGCCCACTGGAAGTAGGAAATTTCTTTTAAGTGTCACTGTGGGCCTTTAAAATGCGTTTGAATGTTTTATTCTAATAAAGTTGTTAAACATGTTATGTAATGTTTCCCCAAAACTGATTGAGTAAAATTAATGCTTTAGAAAAATGTGTCACATTTTTTCCAGAACTTGGCATATCTACACATGCAGGCAAATAGTCCACAGTTTGGGTTGGGCAACGTGAAGATGTCAGATGGGTATCATGGGAAATCTAGACTTTTATTTTAAGTTACAATACAATTATTCACACACAAATGAATTATTACCATGTTTCAAAATAACTATAATCCAAACAATCTTTATACAAGCTACTAAAGACAAATGAAAAAATACATAATTGTAGGAGAGCTATAAATATGAAAGAATATTTGCTAGGTATTTTTCCCCCAAGAGCAATATTTTAAACTATCTTCTATGAAGTGGTCTAAACCATTTATTTTCATTTAGAAAATGTAAAGCATTTCCATTCCAATTACTTCAATTTAGTGTAAAAGCTTTCTAAAATCGAGTCGTTATAGCTTAGACCATTGGTCTAAAGAGCTTCTTGAAGATTTGAAATGAAAAGTAAGACTATGACAAATATGTTTCATTATCGCTAGTGCCTGAGCAACCAAATTTAAGACGTGCTTCCAATAAAAATGGTTAGGTAGTAGAAGTGACAGAGCGCTCCATCCAGAGACTTGAACCCTAAAGTTACTTCATCCTCATTAGACTTAAATATTAGAGACTAATCACTGAATTGGGAAATGGAAAACTACTGAGAGGTCCATGACTCTGTTTCCCAAATACAGTGGAAGAAGCGCGGGGAGGGGGGTCAGCCATGAAGAGTTTCACACTGTCTTGTTTAACAAATTTTTCTTAATCCACCATAAAGGTTTAAGAGTGGGATTGACGCGATCAATATTTTTTATTTTAGAGAAACTAACTGACTAGACATTGTAAATGAGAATATGGGGATAGGATTAGAGATAGATAATATGGAGGTTTTAGGTAAACAACAATGAAAACTTAGGCTAGAGAAGGAACATATAGAATAGAAATATTATTTACAAGATATGAAGTGAACACAAGTGAAAAGATCTGGTAGTCAGTTTGACGTAGGGAGGTCGAAGAGATGAAGAAACCCAGACAAACCCCTGGATGGTTAGAATAACTGTGTGAAAGGGGTGCCATTTTTTGAGATGGTTACTAAAGGGAAAAAGAGCAGAGAATCATTTTGCAGAGAAGGGAGAGTAAACAAGCAGTGCATTGTGTATGCACTTTGTTGAATTGGAGGTGTGTTATTGCATATATTGGATATTTTGCTTTTCACAACTTTGTCCTCCCAGATCCAACCACGAGAACACAGAGAGGTTCAAAGAAATGTACTGTGTCGGGTAGTCCATCCAATTCAAAATAATCTGCTCATTGGCTTTATTCTCAAATAGAAATGTATCTCAAAATATGGTTCAGGTTCTTTGGGGAACATATATTCATTCACATGGGAGGGTTATCTTGATTCTTTAGGCTAATTTGAGATATAGGTTTTAATTCTATACCACTTAGGGTTGAAAGTACTTTACTTCTTCCTGATACTAAATATAAGTTTTGTAATAATTTTGTGCAGTAACATATTTGTGCCTAAATGTACATTCTCAGGCTTAACTCTCCACCTGTGAATCAGACTCTTTATCTTAACAAGGTTAACTTTGAAGAAGCATTTCTCTAGCCCAAAATTAAGTTGCAACAAATAATTGGCATTAAATAGACCATGTTCTATGAACAGCTTATAGTTGTTAGATATATAATGTAAAATATAACTCAAAATGATCCATATGTTTGTGAATTTTAAATCGGTTCAAAATAATTGGTGGAGGAAAAAGGAAATTGAGGTGGAAATTTAAAATGCTTAAGAGTGGTTAATTATAATACTACTATGATACTTTAGGGATCAGCAAAAAATATTTGGCAAAAATATGTAGCCTTTAATGCTTATATTAGAAAAATAAAAGATGGAAAATTGATTGTAATATTTAACTGAAGATGTTATAGAAAGAGAAGCAGAATAAACTCAGGAAAATTAGATGGAGGGGAGTATTATAGATAGATATGGAAATAAATGGAAAAAAGGGAAATACGTGATAAAGAACATTTAGAAAGCAACGGTAGTTTTTTTTAAATACTGATAAAATAGATAAATATATGGCCAAATTGATTCAATACATAGAGAATGATAATTAAATATAGTTTTACGAAATAAAAAGGAACAAAATTTCAAGTGCAAAAGAGTTACCATTTGTATCTCTGTCTTACCAATGAGAAAATTCAGGCTTAGCAGTCCGTCTTGCCCCTCAGGGATACAGCTTATCAGTAGTTCTAAAATGTGAGTCTGATTCCAGCGTCAGTACATTTAAATTTTATGCAACACACCACCCCCCTTACTGTGGCAAACAAAACAAAAAATGCAGCTTATTAGTCCTCTAAACTGTATTTGCCTAGTTCACCCTTTCATACCTCGAGTATTTTTCAACTAACCTTCTGTCATAGGTGTCAAGCCATCCCATGCTTTCCAAACAGAATAGGCAGCGTGTTGCCTGATAGAGAAAATTGAGGTATTCAAGCATTAATTCCATCTTCTCGTATCAGTGTCTCCTAAAAGGTTATCTTTATATATGCATTCAATTCATTTTCATTCTTGTATTTTTATACTCATACATACTTACATATATATATATATATATACATTTATTTGCTCACCCAGAAATACCAGGTCAGTATTCTTGATCCTTCCCTCACCTCTGGCCACTTAATCACAGCAGGTGAAATGGGTAGGTGATCACAGCTGTTAAATCAAGGGTATTGTTAATAAATATCTATTAAGTAAGTGAATAAATTAAAAACAAATAGCACTTGCTAAGTGGAAGTGAAATTACCTATTTAATCATATGTCCCTCTGACTAGACTATAAGCTTCTCAAGAGCAGAAGTCATGGTTCCTTTTCCCCAAATATCCCTCGTACTTAGCCTGGCAGGTGACTGAGGCTGCTCACTTGGGGCCATTTAGTGGATAAATAATCCTACACATCAGTGTTACCTAAAATTGCACTGCCTCCTTAAGAAAGGGTTAGATTTTGTTCTACCTACTCTGTTTATCTTTGTAGAATAAGAACTATGTCTCAGAGTACTACTCATCTCAATAGTCATCCAGAAGAAAAGTGTGGCATCAAACACACACACACACACACACACACACACACACACACACACACACACACTCTAATATCAAATAGTAATGAAGTGAAGTAATTCAAAGAAAAATGCGGCAACAACCACAATGCAGTTATTTAATTTGTACTCTGTACAGTTTGCATCAGCACAGGTCTAGAGAGCCATATGTAAAGTGAATGTGCTAATTAGAAACAAATATTATTTGCCGTGAAAAGCATCTCTGTAACCACTGCTTCCCCATTCACCATAACTGAAAGAAATGAAATGGTTTCTTTGGGGGAAATCATAAATTTTGCAACTAAATAGACCATTTCAAAATTAGGAAATTTTTTTCTGCTACGAAAAAATACCTTCCAATCCTCTGTTTTAGTTCTAATGGAAAATACAATATTAGCCACAAAGTTTATATTTAATTGTATAACATTAACTGAATTTGTAAACTCTAAATTATATAAATAAGAAATAACACAGAGAATATACAGGGAAATTGGCACATGCTTCTTTAACCAAATATAATAGCTTAGATTAAGAAAGATGACCTGTCGTTTAAGTCCCAAGAATCATCTCCTCTAAACTGTTCCAGAAGTTTCTATTCATATAATTAAACATTAAATAATCCAAGTCTAGTTGAAAACAACTAAGAAAATAAGAGATGAGAACTTTTGGAAAAGCTTCTCTTTAAAGAGAACTTCACTTTAAAATATGCCAAATATGGAAAGATGAATGAAGGTTTTACTAATGAAAAAGTGTGCAGTCCATCTATAATGCCCTTTCTTTAATGAGAAATTATTTTGAAAAAAACCCTCCCTTTACTTATTCAGGCAGCCTGTGTAATATGTTGATAACAATGGCACAAAGCAAATATAAATTTCTGAGCATTTTCTAAGGATCTAGCCCATCATCCTGTCCATAAATTAATGAATTCGTTTTTCTCTCTATATGAGCTGAAAACTGTGGTGCCTAAAAATTACTATGACAATAGCTAAACCCAGCTCACTGAAATTATATTATTCTTATACCTATGTACTTGTTTTTTCTAATTAAATATTTTGTTTTTTATTATTTAGAAAAACTTTGATATTTTGAATTTCAATATCTATAGTCAATATTGATTGACTCAACATCATACTGATTCAATATCAATAACTATTCAAAAGTAACGTGGCCCATAGTTTGATATTTTTACCATTTGTGAGAATTTGGAATTAGTGTTTATGCTGATTTCAGGTGGCTTTGTAGATTATGAGACTAATGTCGGTAGGACAAGAAAATCCTCAACTATAACTACTGTATCTTTTAAAAAATTATATTCATTGAGATAAAATTTATAGAGGTAAAATACTCTTTTTTTAGGTATACAATTCTATGAATTTGGCAAATACATACAGTAGGGTACCCACCTCGACAGCTGAGATAGGGAACATTTCCTTCACCCCGTGTTTCCTTGTGCCCCTCTGTAACTTGTTTCTGGACTCTATTCTTTTTATTCATATTTGTGTATTCATTTTGCTATTACTACACTGTCTCGATTACTGTGACTTGATAGTAAGTTTGGAAATCAGATGGTGTGCGTCCTCCAGCTTTTCTTCTCTTTCCAAATAGTTTTGGGTATTCTAGTTAATTTGCTATTTAATATAAATTTTAGAATAATGCTATTTCTACCCCTAACATTTTTTGTTATGACTTAACTGGGATTGCATTGAATCTACAGGTCAGTCTGGGGCGAATGATACCTTAACAATATCAAGGCTTCCAAATTATGAACATGGGATATGGGTCCAATTCTTTAGGCTTCCCTTGGTTTTTCTCATCATTGTGTTAAAGTTTACAGTATAAAAAAATCACACATGCATTTATTATTACATAAAAATTATTTTTGGATATTTACCTTGTATTTTGCAATGTTGCTCTACCCGCTTGTTAGTTCTAATAGATTCATGTGTATTTTCCACTTCTGATATCCTTCATTTCTTCCTCTATATTTAAATTAACATGTGGTGACCTTTCTTTTCAGCCTGGAGAGCCTCCCATATTATTTTCTCTTATTGAACATATGCTGATTCATTCAGCTTTCATTTATCTGACAATGTCTTTTTTTTACCCTCGTTCTTCAAGTATTTTTTTCACTGAATATAGAATTCTTTTGCAACAGAATTTTTTTCTTCCAGCGTTTTAAAAATATCCATTTTTTCCTGACATCCATTACTTTTAATAAGAAGTTAATCATCATTTATAATTTTTTACATGAAATTTTTCTTTTTTTCTGGATGTTTAAAAATTTTAAACTTTTATTTTCATCATTTTTACGAGGATGAGCTTGGCCCTTATTCCAGGGCTTCAGCCTTATTTGGGGGCATGGATTTTATTTTCACGGCTCTCCCCTCAATACTTGAGCTGCTCACTGAGTGGTCTTCTTCCTCCCTGGGCAGGATTCACCATTCCCAGCAACCAATGTCCTCTGGAATCTCCACCCCGTTTTCAGGGTCCCGGGGTGAACCCCATGAAGACTTCTGTTCCCTCTCCCCAGCCTCCTTCCAGAACCCACCTCTCTGGTAATTTACCCTGTAAATTTCAGTTGCTTTCACAAGCCAGAACCTATTATCTGTGCCTCCTGAGCAAGAGATTTGCTCCACTTGGCCTCTGTCTCCCTGTGCCCCGATAAGAAAGGGATACCAAACAGGAAACCAGGGCATCGTGGGGTTCACCTCCTCATTTTTCTTCTCCCATAGACTACAATACTGCTCTGCAGGATGGTTATCTTATGTTCTTTGTCCATCTTTATGATGGTTTTTGTCAGGAGCGCAGGTCTAGTACTCTGTCTTGGCAAGAACCCAAGTCTATTCCAAGACTATGTATTTCCTACAGCTTTATTGAATATTAAGCAAGCTGTTAGCTCTAGGTTTTTCTACATGTTCTTTATTCATCAGAGATGTTTTCTTTAATTCCTAGTTTGATTATGGACTGACAGACTGAATATTGTTAGGATGTAAAATTTCTGAAAATGGACCTACAGATTCATCAAAATCACTATCAAAATCCCAGAACCAAAAAGTTTAATAAATGGTGACACTATTCTATCAGAAGGCCTAAAATAGCCAAAATGATCATGAAAAAGATCAACAAAGTTGGTGGACTTACTCTAAGTTTCAAAATCAAGACAATATAGTAAGGCTTTGGTCAAGTAAAAGCATAAAAGATTAATGGAACAAAATTGAAAATGCAGAAATAAACTAGCCAAAATTTTCTTCAAGTTGTATTTTTTTATTGAAGTATAGTTGACTTACAATATTATATTAGTTTCAGGTATACAGCAGAGTGATTTGATATTTTTATACATTATACTCCACATAAAATTATTACAGGGACTTCCCTGGTGGTGCAGTGGTTGAGAATCTGCCTGCCAATGCAGGGGACACGGGTTCGAGCCCTGGGCCGGGAAGATCCCACATGCCACGGAGCAACTAAGCCCATGCACCACAACTACTGAGCCTGAGCTCTAGAGCCTGCGAACCACAACTACTGAGCCCATGCACCACAACTACTGAAGCCTGTGCTCTAGAGCCTGCGAGCCACAACTACGGAGCCCGCGTGCCACAACTACTGAAGTCCACGCACCTAGAGCCCATGCTCCGCAACAAGAGAAGCCGCCGCAATGAGAAGCCCGGGCACCACAACCAAGAGTAGCCCCCACTCGCTGCAACTAGAGAAAGCCCGCACACAGCAACAAAGACCCAACGCGGCCAAAAATAAATAAATAAATTAATTTTTAAAAAAGTTATTACAAATTATTGGTTATATTCCCTGTGTTGTACAATGTATCCTTGCAGCTGATTTATTTTGTACACAGTAGTTTGTACCTCCTAATCCCCTTCCCCTATCTTGCCCTCCCCCCTCCACTCCCCTTGGCAACCACTAGTTGGTTTTCTGTATCTGTGAGTCTGCTTTGAGTTTGTTATATTCACTTGCTTGTTTTATTTTTTAGATTCCACATAAAGTGAAATCATACAGTATTTATCTTTCTCTGTCTGACTTATTTCACTAGGCATACACCCTTTAGGTCCATCGATGTTGTCGCATATGACAAGATTTTATTTTTTATGGCTGAGCAATATTCCATTGTATATATATACACCACATCGTTATCTATTTATCTGACGATTACTTCCATATCTTGGCTATGGTAAATAATGCTGCTATGAATGTTGGGGTGTATGTATCTTTTTGAATGAGTGTTTTCATGTTCTTCAGATACATACATGGGAGTGAAATTGCTGGATCATGTGGTAGTTCTCCTTTTAATTTTTTGAGGAACCTCCATACTGTTTTCCATAGGGGCTGCAGCAATTTAGTCTGAAGTCAGGGAACATGATACCTCCAGCTTTGTTCTTTTTTCTCAAGATTGCTTTGGCTATTCAGGGTCTTTTGTGGTTCCATACAAATTTTAGGATTATTTGTTCTAGTTCTTTGAAAAGTGCAGTGGGTATTTTGATAGGGATTGCATTAAATCTGTAGATTGTTTTGGGTAGTATGGACATTTTAATAATATTAATTCTTCCAATCCATGAAAACAGGCTATTTTTTCATTTATTTGTATTTTCTTCATCAATCTCTTCTAGTTTTCAGAGTATAGATCTTTCACCTCTTTGATTATATTTATTCCTGGGTATTTTATTCTTTTTGATGCAATTGTAAATGGGATTGTTTTCTTGATTTCTCTTTCTGATAGTTCATTATTAATGTATAGAAATGCAACAGATTTCTGTACATTAAACTTGTATCCTGCAACTTTACTGAATTCATTTAATAGATCTAATAGATTTTTGGCAGAGTCTTTCGGGTTTTCCATATATAGTATTATTTCATCTGCAAATAGAGGGAATGTACCTCAACGTAATAAAGGCCATTTATGACAAACCCACAGCTAACATCATGCTCAGTGGTAACAATCTGAAGCTTTTCCTGTGAGATCAGGAACAAGACAAGGATGTCCATTCTCATCACTTCCATTTAACATAGTATTGGAAGTATTAGCCACAGCAGTCAGACAAGAAAAAGAAACAAAACACATCCAAAGTGGAAGGGAATGAAGAAAACTGTCATTATTTGCAGTAGACTAGCCAAAATTTGATCAATTAATTATTTTATAAAGATCACAGCATAATTTAATAGGGATAAGATTTTTTTTAAGATACTAGAAAAACTGGATATCTCTATAGAAAAATGAAGAACCTTAACTCCTGACTCACACCATATGAGAATTAACTGAAAATGTTTTATAGACCTAAATGTAAAAACTAAAACCATAAAACTTTTTAGAAAGAACATAGGAAAAAATCCTCACAACTTTAGACTGGGCAAAGATTTCTCAGGTCACAAGAAAACACTAAACACAAAAGAAATGTTGATATATGAACTTTAACAAAATTTAAAATGTTTGCCCTCTAAAATGACACAATGAAGAGAATAAAAAGATAGTCTCACACTGTGAGAAAGTGCTGGCTACAGTGTATCTGAAAAAATAGGAATATTAATATGTACTCCTACAAATCATAATAATAAAAACATCTACCAATAGTAAATGGGCAGAGGACCTGAACTGATACTTCATACTGCCAATATTCACATGAAAAGTTACACAACGTGAATCATCAGCAAAACACAAGTTTAAACCACAGTGAGATAAAAATCTATTCACGTTGATTGATTTGCATATATTGAAGAATCCTTGCATCCCTGGGATAAATCCCACTTGATCATGGTGTATGATCCTTTTAATGTGTTGTTAAGTTCTGTTTGCTAGTATTTTGTTGAGGATTTTTGCATCTATATTCATGAGTGATATTGGTCTGTAATTTTTTTTTTTTGGGTAGTATCTTTGTCTGGTTTTGGTATCAGGGTGATGGTGGCCTCATAGAATGAGTTTGGGAGTGTCCCTTCCTCTGCAATTTTTGGGAAGAGTTTGAGAAGAATGGGTGTTAGCTCTCCTCTAAATGTTTGATAGAACTCGCCTGTGAAGCCATCTGGTCCTGGACTTTTGTTTGTTGGAAGATTTTTAATTACGGTTTCAATTTCATTACTTGTGATAGGTCTGTTTACATTTTCTAATTCTTCCTGGTTCAGCCATGGAAAATTGTACGTTTCTGAGAATTTGTCCATTTCTTCGTGGTTGTCCATTTTATTGGCATAGAGTTGTTTGTAGTAGTTTCTTATAATCATTTGTATTTCTGCAGTTTCACTTGTGATTTCTTCTTTTTCATTTCTAACTTTATTGATTTGCATCCTCTCCCTTTTTTTCTTGATGAGTCTGGCTAAGGGTTTATCAATTTTGTTTATCTTCTCAAAGAACCAGTTTTTAGTTTTATTGATCTTTGTTACTGTTTTCTTCATTTCTATTTCATTTATATCTGCTCTGATCTTTATGATTTCTTTCCTTCTACTGACTTTGGGTTTTCTTTGTTCTCCTTTCTTTAGTTGTTTTACGGGTAGGGTAAGATTGTTTATTTGAGTTTTTTCTTGTTTCTTGAGGTGAGATTGAATTGCTATAAACTTCCCTCTTGGAACTGCTTTTGTTGTGTCCCGTAGGTTTAGGGTCATCATGTTTTCGTTGTCATTTGTTTCTATGTATTTTTAAATTTCTTCTTTGATTTCTTCAATGATCTCTTGGTTATTTAGTAGCAACTGTTTAGCCTCCATGTATTTGTGTTTTTTACAGTTTTTTCCCTGTAATTAATTTCCAATCTCATAGCGTTGTGGTCAGAAAAGATGCTTGATACAATTTCAATTTTCTTAAATTTTCCGAGGCTTGATTTGTGACCCAAGATGGGATCTATCCTGGAGCAGGTTCCATGTGCACTTGAGAAGAAAGTGTATTCTGCCACTTTTGGGTGGAATGTTCTAGAAATATCAATTAAATCTATCTGGTCTCTTGTGTCATTTAAAGCTGTGTTTCCTTATTTATTTTCTGTTTGGATGATCTGTCCATTGGTGTAAGTGGGGTGTTAAAGTCCCCTACTATTATTGTGTTACTGTCAATTTCTCCTTTCATGGTTGTTAGCAGTTGCCTTATGTATTGAGGTGCTCCTATGTTGGGTGCATAAACATTTATAATTGTTACATCTTCTTCCTGGATTGATCCTTTGATCATTATGTAGCATCCCTCCTTATCTCTTGTAACAGTTTTTATTCTAAAGTCTATTTTATCTGATATGAGTATTGCTACTCCAGCTTTCTTTTGATTTCCATTTGTATGGAATATCTTTTTCCATCCCTTCACTTTCAGTCTGTATGTGTCCCTAGGTCTGAAGTGTGTCTCTTATAGACAGTGTGTATATGAGTCTTGTTTTTGTATCCATTCAGCCAGTCTGTGTCTTTTGGTTGGGACATTTAATCCACTTACATTCAAGGTTATTATCGATATCTATGTTCCTATTACCATTTTATTAACTGTTTTGGGTTTGTTTTTGTGGGTCTTTTTCTTCTCTTATGTTTCCCGCCTTGAGAAGTTTCTTTAGCATTTGTTGTAAAGCTGGTTTGGTGGGGCTGAATTCTCTTCACTTTTGCTTGTCTGAAAAGCTTTTGATTTCTCCATCTAATCTGAATGAGATCCTTGCTGGATAGAGTAATCTTGTCTGTAGGTTTTTCTCTTTCATCACTTTAAGTATACCCTGCCACTCCCTTCTGGCCTGCAGAGTTTCTGCTGAAAAATCGGCTGATAACCTTAAGGGTATTCTTTTCTGTGTTATTTTTTGTTTTTCCCTTGCTGCTTTTAATATTTTTTCTTTGAACTTAATTTTTGTTAGTTTGATTAGTATGTGTCTTGGTGTGTTTTTCCTCGGGTTTATCCTGTCTGGGACTCTCTGTGCTTCCTGGACTTGGGTGAATATTTCCTTTCTCATGTTGGGGAAGTTTTCGACTATAATCTCTTCGAATATTTTCTCAGACCCTTTCTTTTCCTCTTCTTCTTTTTGGACCCCTATAATTCGAATGTTGGTGTGTTTAGTGTTGTCCCAGAGGTCTCTGAGACTGTCTTCAATTCTTTTCATTCTTTTTTCTTTATTCTGCTACTTGGCAGTTTTTCCACCATTTTGTCTTCCAGCTCCCTTATTTGTTCTTCTGCCTCAGTTATTCTGTTATTGATTCCTTCTAGTGTATTTTTCATTTCAGTTATTGTATTGTTCATCTCTGTTTGTTTGTTCTTTAGTTCTTCTAGATCTTTGTTAAACATTTCTTGTATTTTCTCATTCCATGTCTCCATTCTATTTCTGAGATTGTGGATCATATTTACTATCATTACTCTGAATTCTTTTTCAGGTAGATTGCCTATTTCCTGTTCATTTATTTGGTCTTGTAGGATTTTACCTTGCTCCTTCATCTGTGACATATTTTTTTGCCGTCTCTCTTTTGTTTTTTTTGTATGAGTGGGATTGTGTTCCCGTCTTACTGGTTGTTTGGCCTGAGGCTACCAACACTGGAGTTTGTAGCCTATTGGGTAGAGCTGGATCTTGGTGCTGAGATGAGGACCTCTGGGAGACCTCACCCTGATGAATATTCCTTGGGGTCTGAGGTTCTCTGTTAGTCCAGTGGTTCGGACTCAGAGCTCCCACTGCAGGCGCTTCCACCCGACCCCCAGCTCGAGAACCAAGATCCTGCAAGCCACATGGGGCGGCAAAAAAAGAGAACAATAGCAAAGTAAAAAATAAAATTAGGCTAGGAAACTAACAGATATGTTAGAAAGAATATAAAAATAAAAATATAGATGAATCAACAACCGGAAGGTGCATCAGTACCACAATAGTAAAAAAGAGGAGGAGGGAAAAGAAAAAAAAAGAAAAAAAAAAGGGTGGGGGGGAAAGGCCTTGGCTGTGGAGGGCAGGGCCTAAGCAAGGGCGAGGTTTGGGCAGTGGGCGGAGCCTATGCTTAGGACCCACAGGGCTGGAAAAGGCCCTGGGGGCTGTGTGGGGTGGGGCTTAGGCTCAAGGAAGAGAAGGGGCTCAGGCATGCCCCCCACCCCTATTCTCAGAGGGCAGGGGACCTCACCTTGGAGCCCAGCAGGCTTCCTGGGCTCGAGTGGGCAGGGAAAATGCCCTCCTCTCCTCTCCTGCTCCTCCTGTCTAGGAGTGTTCCTCCCGCCTGCCTCTCCTGATCTCTGCGGCCTCCCTCCTATGCCCCCAGGACCAATTGGGGGGGGGGGGAAGGGGGGCCCCATAGGGCAGGGGACCGGCCTGGGAGCTCACCAGGCTCCCGTGCCCGAGTGGGCGGGGCAATCACCCTCCGCTTCTCTCCTGCTCCTCCCGCAGGGCCCCTCCCCCTGCCTCTCCTGATCTCCCCTGCCTCAGGGGCCCCATCCTGTCTGGCCTCCACTTCTCCTCCCCCTCAGTCCCCCTACCTCCTACCGGTTCACTCTGGGGTTCCTCCCATCTCCTGGGGTGTCAGGGTGTTCCCCCAGCGGCTGCAGGCGCCCTAGTTGTGGGGAGATGCTAACTCCTCATCTTCTCACACCGCCATCTTGACTCTGCCTCCTGGTTAAATTTATTCCTCGGTAATTTTTGGATGCAATTGTAAATGGGATTGTTTTCTTAATTACTCTTGGAGGGCACATTATTAGTGTATAAAAAGACAACTGATTTTTGTGTATTGATTTTGTACCCTGCAGCTTTACTGAATTCATTTATTAGTTCTAAGAGTTTTTTGGTGGTTTGATGCGGAAAACTAGAAATCAGATAGCCCACTGATTCTACTACATCCAGGTCATCCACAGCACCCAGGACATAGTGGCTCCTAATATAATCTTCCCACCGTGCCTCTTAATAACGTGTGGACTCCTGCAAGAGTGAGTAGCGTTACCCCTTTGGGTTAACTGGATCTAGTTAAGGCTTGGCCTCTATGATGAAGTTGGATGTCTTCCCTGCTTTTTTTGGAATGGTTTTGCATGGTTCTTTTGAAAAGTAATTTATTTTCCAGTAATGTCAAGTGTATAAAAAAACTTTAAGAAGCAGTACAAAGTACTCACATTTGCCACCTCACATAAAATACTCCAGTGTGTTTTATGCAATCCTGGGATACTCTCCCAGGGAACCAGCACATAAACCTGAAAAGTGGAAATTTCATGGTTCTACCTTGTAATCCTATCCACAGACCCACTTCAACTTTCATCATTGCCTCAACTGTATGGAAATGTCCTTTCCCATTCTGATCCAGTTTTCTTTTTCTGAAACTGTTACTGAGACTTTCCCTCATTTTTTTTCTTTTCCTTTTTTTTTTTTTTGGCTTTATGGCATGTGGGATCTTAGTTCCCCGGACCAGGGATTGAACCCACGCACCCTGCATTGGAAGCGCGGAGTCTTAACGACTGGACCACCAGGCATTTTCAAAACCTTTATGGATTTAAAGCACACAAGATGATTATGAACTGAGTGGCCTTTTCAGTATGACTTCTTTGACTTAGAATGTTTTCAGTGTTTATCCATGTTGTAACATGTATTATCAGTGCTTCATTTTTTTTCATTGTGATTAAAAAGACATAACATTGACCAGTTTGAACCATTTTGAGTATACAGTTCTATGGCATTAACTACATTCACGCTGTTGTACAAATAGTCTCAGCATCCATCTCCAGAACTTATTTTCCCCATGGGACATTGTGTATCAATTTCTCTACATTTTTGCCAACATTTGTTATTTTAGGTTTTCTTGATTATAGGCTTTCTAGTGTTTGTGGAGGAGCATGGCATTATGGTATTAATGTGCATTTCCATCATGACTAATGATGTTTAACATCTCTTCCTGTGCTCGTTGACCATTTGCATGTCTTATCTGGGGAAGGGTCTTTTCAAGTCCTTTTTCCATTTAAAAAATTGGTTTGTTTGCGGAGGCCTGCAGCTCCCCCACCCAAGCCGGGTCCCGCCAAGCGCTCCTGCCGGCGGCGTTGGTCTCAGTGAGACCAGCCTGGAGCGGTCTCCGCGTCGCCGAGGCCCGCGCGCCGCGGCATCACTAGCGGCCTCGCAGGGGCGCCGCTTCCTCCCTCGCGCTCGCAGGACAGGAGACGCCCCGCCCCATGCACCCGAGCCGGAGCGCCGAGACCTTGCTGTGCCGCGCAGACGCGGCGCCGGCGGGGCGGGTCTTGCTCGGCATTGGCTGCGGCTCCCCTGAGCGCGCCGGCCGTCCGCGCGCCTCTCCCGGAAGTGGGCGTCCCGGCCGGAGCGCACCTGGCGCGTGGTGGCCTCGGGGCTCCTCGCCGTCCGGCCCCGGCGAGCCGGCGCGGGTCTAGGGAGCCAGCGCGCGGCGGCCGGAAACGACCACTCCCGTGGGTCCCTGGCACCCCAGCGGCATCGGAGCGCGGAGCCGAGGGCCGCGGACCGCAGGTAAGGGGACAGGGGCTCGTGGGGGTGGGTGGAGGAGGGAACCACGAATCACACCAGAGCTGTTTGGCACAGTCGCTGAGCCCCTTAACCTGGCGGCCGCAGGAAGGGCTCGCCTTTGAGTAAAGGCTTTGAGGACATGCCCGAGCCGACCCTCTCCAATTTTACAAAACATCTGCTGGTGTAAAGCTCACTCCCGCGTGGTTTTCCCAAGCAGCCGAGTACCCCATGCGAGGTCTCTGCAAGCAGAACCGGAGAGGGGCTGGTTGCCCTGCGAGACCTGCCCTTGGCCTATGGCAAGTCCAAGGGATTTATCCTGCATGGTGATTTCACCTGCTGGGACCCCTCCAACTCCCACTCTGGCGAGCTGGGCCAGCCCTGCTTCCTGCACTTCTCCAACCCTGGCCGGCCCTTGGCCTCCTGCTGGGATGGGAAAGGGAAGGGCCCTAGAACTGCACCTTAGAAACTAGCCAGGGGGCATGGATTTAAAAACATGGTGGCCACCCAGGCAGCAGAGAAGGGAGAAGGGCACCTTGCTGCCCTTTCAGTGTGGAATCGGTGGCGCTCCTGCTGAGAGGGCCCTTTCCATGGGGACCCCATGCAGTGTGTTTGGTGTCTTGGAACTGGATAATTAGAACTTGTACAATTTTCAAATTATGCGGTCCTTTAAAAACAAAACCCCTAGCACCTCTAAGTGTTCTATAAATTGAGGTCTAAAAATTGAAGGTCTGTTTTGCTTCCACTGTGACATTATATTAAGAAATGTACATTTATTGAGGAAAAAGTCAGAATAGGGAAGGAAACAGAGAACTCAGAGGTACCACTGCAGTTTGACAAAGGCCATGGGAGTTTATTTGTCAATGCTGCTGGCTTTCAGTAGCCTGCAGCCATTCTCCTCCTGCGGCTGAGGGGGTATAAAGGTCTACTGGGTTGCTGTACTCTTCTTTTGTAGAAATCCAGCTCAGAGCCATATCTTGATGTATAAGGATTTCCCATATTAGGTCCCCAGGCAAATCCTGGAGGGCCAGCGGGATTCCTGCCTTCATTATACCTGTCTGTTTGACTGAAAACCAGCAATGACGTATTTTTCTTTACGTCTGGTTTTTGGTCTATCATCCAGAGCTCAGAGTAGCTATTTCCCCTCTCCGTCAATAGGCTTGGGTTCCTGAAATGAATTATAGTCAGATGCCCCGTGTTTTTACACATGAGGAAACTGAAACCCAGAAAGGGTGGAAGAGTGCTCGAGGGAGAACGGGAGAGCCTGCCAGGAACCCTGATTCCTGGGTTTTTAATGAGCTTCCTAAACAGCACGGTCATTAATTGACAAGTGATGACATTGAGGATAAAGTACTGGTGAAAATGTAAAAGCCTTTTGTTAAGAATGTGCCCACCGGATGTGCATGTTATGGGGTATTTTCACTGCATTCCCAACACCTGGGAGGGTGCTGGGCAGAGGGCAGACGTTTAATAGATTTATTGAATAAGTTCAACTTCATATAATTATATCAGTGGAAGAGCCAGCAACACTATGAGGTGTATTGGAACAGTGGTCCTCACACTTTGGTACTTCACAGATCAGTGAAAAAAAGAAAACTGTTTTAATAAGGCGGACTGTAACAGAATTCCTAATTTTTAATTTTATCCCACAGGGATATTTTTAAAATAATAAAACAAATCCCACCCATCATCTACAAGGCTGTTGGAGGTCTCTTGAGGACCCTGCACAAGGGAGTTTCTATCCTGTGCGACACCCCTGCTTCAGCATCTCCCCAAGCCAGCAACCTGGGACAGCTGAATACACCTGAAGTTCCGTCCTTTAGTTCACCCTTTCCTCTTCTAAACAGCTCCAGCCTGCTTACTCTTCCTCTTCCCCCCACGAAACTACCTGCTGGGCTTCCCTGAATATTACTACCAGCCTCCATCCCTCATTTCCTTTCCTGATCCTGAGTCCCTTCTCTTAACTGGATTTCCCTGTTCTCCATTTAGGCACCTTTGCCCTTGCCCACAGGACTTTTGCTCTGTAGACTCATGTGGTTGTTTTGTCTCTTTGGAGTCCCTTGTAATTCTGTATATATGTTAGGGTAAGCTTGTGTATTTCTTCCCAAAGGCCTTTTGGAATTCACATTGAATCTGTAGGTTGCATTATATATTATTGCCGTCTTAACACGTCTTTCTGTCACCATGGGATATCTTCACATTTATTTAGGATTTCTTTCAGCAGTGCTTTGTAAGTGCCAGTCTTGCATCCTAATTAAATCAATTCCAAAGTATTGTAATAATGTTGACATTATTGAAAATGGAATTGTTTTCTTAAATTCCTTTTCAGATTATTAATTGTGAGTATATACAAATAAAACAAGGTAATCATTTATTTTTCCAGTTTGGACACCTGGATAGTTATTTTATTTTATTTTTTTTTAAAGATTGATTGATTGATTGATTGATTGATTGCCATGTTGGGTCTTCGTTTCTGTGTGAGGGCTTTCTCTAGTTGTGGCAAGCGGGGGCCACTCTTCATCGCGGTGCGCGGGCCTCTCACTGTCGCGGCCTCTCTTGTTGCAGAGCACAGGCTCCAGACGCGCAGGCTCACTAGTTGTGGTTCACGGGCCTAGTTGCTCCGCAGCATGTGGGATCTTCCCAGACCAGGGCTCGAACCCATGTCCCCTGCATTGGCAGGCAGACTCTCAACCACTGCACCACCAGGGAAGCCCATGGATAGTTATTTTAAACTTCTGGTTACAACCCAGCACTGCATTGTTAGGTTGCTTAGTTTATTCTTGCTTTGGCTCCTGTTTTCATTTAACATTTCTCCTTGTGGGTTTTTTTTTCTTTGTATTTCTTTACTTTTGCATACTTCAGGATTATCCTGGCTTATATATTTAGTGTCTCAATCATAGTTTCAGTCGTTTCTTCAAAGAGCCCCTGGTCCTTTTTATTAGACAATCATATTCAAAACATACATGTGGGAGCTAAATATGCTCAGCTGACAATACGTGGAAATACATGCATGTATCCCAGCCTGTGCATATACACATGAAGATTTCTATGTGGTAAAATATCTGTAAACACATTAGGCTAAAGATAATTTATGCTCATGTCTCCATCCTGATCCATTATGACATGGAGATTGTAAACTTCTCCCTTTGTTTGTCTGTAACTTCCCACTCCAGTGGTAAGAAACCTGGCTTCCACCATCTGTCATTTATTGAATTCAGTGCTTGTTACATTTGATTGCTGATACAGTAGTTTCAGTACTGTTACCTACTTCTCCCATGGGAAAGAACTTAAGAGCCCACTGTTTATGTATGGTATATATTGCCTTTGGCCTGCAGATTCTGTTCATTTCCAGGGTTGACTTAGATCAGCCATTCTGTCCCCATCACCAACAGTGAGTTGTTTTCATACATTTCTAAGTCAGACTCGCTGTTGCATTCTCTGTTCCATTCTGTGACATCCCCATATCATAAATAACTAAATTTGAATAGATCATGATTTACTTGTTGGGGTCTAAAAATCTTTGGGTTTAGACAAATGCATAGTGGCAGGTATTCATCACTAACGTATCATTTGGAATATTTAACCCACTACCTCATAACCTGTTTACTAACTCTGTTTTGCCTTTTCCAGAATGTTGTGTAAGTGGGGTCATATCATGTATAGAACTTCAGACTGCATTCTTTCACTTAGCAATATAAATGTAAGATTCATCCATGATTTTTGTATGGTTTGATGGTTCATTCCTTTATATTTCTGAGTACTATTCCATTGCATGTGTATGGGAGGAAAAATAATTTTCCCTCTACACTTCTTTGTTTCTCCTTGAGATCCCCCCCCACCCCCCCATAATGAAACACAGAAGAACTGGAGAAAAACAAGTAGACGTTTAATAGCATGCATACCTCCTGTATACTTGGAAGATACCTAGGAAAACTGAGTCACTCCCTGAAATGGCCCAAGCAAGTAACTTAAATGCTATCTTCAGCTAAACACAAAAGAAAGATGTTAGGGGAGGGTTGGGGGAAGCCAGTTGGGAGGTTATGAGGCAAAGCACAGTAAACAAGGGTATGGATATTATGCAGATTTACATCCAGGCCTTCTCCATTGACAAGCTTTTCTTGAGACTTAGTCATCCTTCAGTTCCTGGTACAGGGAGGGAGACATCCTTACAAATGGAGATTTCCCTAATAAATGCACATTTACTTCCTAGAAGGGCATTTTCAAACATTCTCCTGGGTCTGCTGTTTTGTAAATTCATCAGTCCAAAATAATCCTTATGTTAAACAGGCATATTCTGCTCCTCTTGACATTTATGTGGCCTAATTTGCTTATGAATTCATCTACAGAAGAACATCCTGATATCTTTACGTTTTTAAGCCATTCTGAGTAGAGCTGTTGTGCATTATTTTATGCTAGTTTTTGTTTGAGCAGTTTTTCAAAACAGTTGTCTAAGTACAAGAGGTGCGCTTATTGTATCCTAAGATGAGATGTTTAGCTTTGGAAAAAACTGCCAAACTGTCTTCCAAAGTTGGCTGTACATGCATTCCACCAGGATCTTGAGTATGTTTTTGTATGATTTATTTACTATCAGTATACCCTCTTTGGCCAGGTGTCTCTTTCAGTCTTTACCAATTTTTAACGGGGTTGTTTGCTCTAGAGTTCTTGGTATAATTTTGCTACAGATCCTTTATCAGATGCATGTTTTGAAGATATTTTCTCCTGGTTTGTGGTTTGTCTTTTGGTTTTCTGAATAAGGTCCTTCACAGAGTAGAAATGTATAATTTTTTAAAGTCCACGTTATTAATTTATTTTAAAAAATTGTGTAGATTGCCTTTTAGTGTTGTGTGTTAAAACTCATCACCAGACCCTTGACTTGCCTGGTGGCGCAGTGGTTAAGAATCCACCTGCCAACGCAGGGGACATGGGTTCTATCCCTGGCCCGGAAAGAGCCCACGTGCCGTGGAGCAGCTAAGCCCATGCGCCACAACTACTGAGCCTGCGCTCTAGAGCCGACGAGCCACAACTACTGAGCCCACGCACCGCAGCTACCGAAGCCCACGTGCTCTAGGGCCCGTGCTCCACAAAAAGAGAAGCCACCACAGTGAGAAGCCTAGGCACTGCAACAAAGAGTATCTCCCGTTTGCTACAACTTGAGAAAGCCCGTGTGCAGCAATGAAGACCCAACGCAGCCAAAGGAAGAAAAAGACAAAACAAAACAACTCATCCCCAGACCCAAGGTCATGTAGAAATTCTTTTGCTTTCTTGTAAAATTTTCATAGTTTTGTCATTTGTCTATGGACAATTTTGAGTGAATTTTGGTGTCAGTTGTAAAGTTTGTGTCTATGTTCGTTTCATTCCATATGGTTTTTAGTACAGTTGTTCCTTAGCCATTTATTGAGAAGACACGGTGAGAAGACATGGTGAGATATTTGGCTCTGTTTCAGTTTGGATCTCCAAACTTAGCGTACACAGCAGAACTGCATTTGGGATGAGGCCTCTGGGGCTGTGTGAGTGCAGGGCTCCCCGCTCTTCTCTGATGGCCCACAGGGGGCGCCAGACCCACGTCTCTGACCAGCAGGACACAGGCACTTTGTGCCCTCAGACTTGGCTCCCTGCACAGCTGAGAGGAGCTTTGTCTCCTTGGGATGTGTCAGGGCTCAGGCTTCTGCATAGTGGGGCTGTGCCCATGCTGACAGGAGCTGGGTTGAGTCAGTACCCACCAGCAGGGAGGCCCTGCAAGAGGGAAAGAATGAGGAAAAGGAGAGAGAAGTTTCCTGTGTGCAGCTGAGCGCTGAGGGGGGAGGTCCGTCCTCAGAGGGCTCAGGAAGGAAAGAGCTTGATGTGGAAAACTGGATTTTTAGTTTTGTGTGTGACGCAGATGATGACCAGTGATGTTCTTTGGCATATGGTGTCCAGTTTTCCTGGCACTGTTTGAGGCAACTGTCCTTTCCTCTTTGTGTGTTCTTGCCCTGATTTTCATGAATTAACTGACCACGTACATGTGAGGTTATTTCTGGGGTCTCTCTTCCGTTCCCCTAGTCCATGTGTCTGTGTTTCTGCCAGCTTCTCACTGTTGTGGTTACTACAGCTCTGTGATACAGTTTAAAGTCAGGGAGGGAGATGCCTCCCGCTGTGTTCTTCTTTCTCAGAATCGCTTGGCTGTTCAGGGTCCTTGGTTGTTCCATACTAATACTAGGATTGTTATTTCTATTTCTATGAAAAATGCCATTGGATGTTTTACTGTGATTGCAGTGAATTTGTTGATGGCTTTGGTTGGAATAGACATTTTATTAAGGCATTCTTCCAATGCATGAACATGGAATATTTTCCTGTTTGTGTTTTCTTCAATTTCTTTATCAACGCTTTATAGTTTTCTAAGTACCGGTCTTTCATGTCCTTGGTTAAATTTGTTCCTAGATATTTTATTCTTTTTGATGCAGTTGTAAATGGGATTGTTTTCTTAATTTTTCTTTCTGATGGTTCATTATTAGTGTATAGAAACACTACTGATTTTTGTATATTGATTTCATATTCTTCAACTTTACTGAATTTATTTATTTGAACAACTTTTCTGTGAAGTGATGTGGAAAATTGTATTTCTAAACTCTCACTGTTTCTCCTTCACCGGGTCATCCAGAGGACCCGAGACATGGTGGCTACTAATATACTCTTCCCACAGTGCTTCTTAATACCATGCGGACTCCTACGAGGGCAGTTAGTATCACAGCCTTGGCTGAACTTGGTCTGGGTAAGTCTTGGCCTCTATAACAAAGCTTGATGTCTGTCTTATCTGCTTTTCTGACATGGTATTGAGATGGTTGTTTTGAAAAGTAATTCACTTTCCAGTAATTTTAAATGCACAGAAGACTTTCAGTAATGGTAAAAAGTACTCACATTTGCCACTTCACCCAAAATACTCCATGTGTTTTATCCATCATGGGGGCATTCTCCAGAGGGACCAGCACATAACCCCGAAATGAGGAAACCATATTGTTTCCACGTTGTCATTTAATCCACAGGCCCACTTCCACTTTCACCAGTTGTCCCACCTGCAGGAAAATGTCTCTTTCCATCCTGATCCAGTTTTCTTTTTTTGGAACCGTTACTGAGATTTTCCCTCATTTGGACAACCTTGATGGATTTAAAGCAGACACGATGAGTATGGGATCTGGGTGGCCTTTTCTGCATGGAATTTTTTCACTAATGATGTTTTTAATGTTTATTCATGTTGTAACATGTATCAGTACTACATTATTTTTTTCCCATTGTAATTAAAAATAAAGAACATGACATTTCTCATTTACATCATTTTAAGTATATAGTGTAACTCCCTTCATTTTGTTGTTGTGCAAACAAGTTTAATAACGTGTACCTCCTGTGTGCATGGGAGAAGCCCAGGAACTTGAGTAACACCCTGAAATGGCCCAAGACATCACCATAGATACCATCTTCATCTAAAAAGAAAAGAAAGGAAGGGTATGGTTGTTGTGCAGATTTAAGTCTTGCCTTCTCTACTGGTAAGGGTTTCCCAAGATTGTCATTCTTCTATTCCTGGTGCAGAGCGGGAGACTACCTTTCAAATGGAGATTTCCCTTATCAATGTACATTTGCCTCACAGAAGAGCCATCTCGAATTGGGTTTCAGAGATCATCATGTGTCTTCTTTAAAAATAATCCTTATGCCCAAGAGGTATATTTTGGGGTAGCATTAGCTCCCCTTCACTTGGATGTATCCCAGTTTGCTTGTGCATTCATGTACTGGAGGACATCCCAATACTTTAAAGTTTCTAGCCATTATGAGTAGAGTTGCAGTGCATAACTGCCTGATAGTTTTTGTTTGGACACTGTTTTCCAAAGTGGTTGACTAAATACTAGAGGTGTGATGTTGGATCCTCAGGTGAGCCTTGTGTAGCTTTTGAAAAAACTGCCAAAGTGTCTTTCAGAGTAGCTGTATATGTGTTTCATCAGCAGTAAAAGAGACTTCATGTTGTTCCTCACCCTCCATCAATCAGTAGTGTCATTCTTTTTGGAGTTTAGTGGTTCTAATAGGTGTGCAGTGCTAGTTCACTGTTTAAATTTGTAATTCTGTAATGATATGTGATGTGAGCATATTTTTATATGCTTGTTTACTATATATTTTCTTTGGGCAGGTGTTCAGATCTTCACCCATTTTTAATGGGGTTGTTTGTTCTAGAGTTTTTGGTATAATTTGACTACAAATCCTTTATCAGATATGTATTTTGTAAATATATTTCTCAAAGTTTCTGGCTTGTCTTTAGGTTTTCTGAGTAAGGTCTTTCACAGAGTTAAATTTTTAATTTTTTGAAGTCCATGTCATGAATTTTACTTCTTTTTTGAATAGCCTTTTAGGGATTTGTTTGTTAAAATTCATCACCAAACCCAAGGTAAGGTAGATTTTCTTCTTTGTTTTCTTCTAGAGTGTTTATAGTTTCGCCTTTTAAAATTGTCTGTGGACAGTTTTGAGTGAATTTTGGTGTAAGTTGTAAGGTTTCTGTCTACACTCATTTGATTGCATAAGGTTTCCAGCTGTTTTTGTATAACTAGTTTTGGAGAAGTCCTGGGTTATATGGCTCCATTTCAGGTTGAATTTCCAAATTTCGTGGATTCTGCAGGCTTGCCAGCTGGGAGCATGGCCTGCACTGAAGTGAGCTGTTGTGGCCTGCAGTTCCCAGCCGGCCAGCAGGCGGCGCCCGACCCGGCTCTCTGATCCTCGAGGTGCCTGCATTCCAGTGACGGACTCGGTTCCTTCGGGAACTGGGCTCCTCACCCAGCCGACAGAAGCTCAGCGTCCTCAGGGTCGGCCGCGGGCTCAGCTTCAGGTCAGTGCTGGGTGGAGTCCAATGCAGGCAGGAGCCGGGTGTCTTCAGGATGCCACAGGAGTAAAAGGTGAGGGCAAGTGGGGAGAAGCTTCCTGCGAGTGGCTGACTGCCAAGGGGGGTCCATTTTCAGAGGACCCAGCAGAGGAAGGGCTTGATGTGGAAAACTGTGGAATTTGCTAAGTTACTGTTGTTCTTTGGCATGTGGCGTCCAGCGTTCTTGGCACTGTTTGTTGAGAGGACGGTCCTTTCCCTATTTTGTGTTCATGGCTCCTTTGTTGTAAAATAACTGGCCACATACGAATGGGTGTATTTCTGTGTTCTCTATTCTGTTCCTCTGGTGTATGTGCCTGTTTTTGTGCCAATATCACACTGTTTTGGTTACAGTCGCTTCGTAATATTGTTTGAAGTCAGGGAGCAAGATACATCCGGCTGTGTTCTCATTTCTCAGGACTGCTTTTCCTATTTGGGGTTCTCTGTTGTTCCATACAAGTGGTAGGATTGTTTTGTTTCTGTGAAAAATGCCATTTGAATTTGGTAGAGATTGCAATTACTGTGTACACCACTTTGGCGGAATGAGTGTTTAAACAATATTAATACTTCCCACGCATGAGCATGGAATATTTTTGTATTTATTTGTGTCTTAATTTCTTTATCAGTGTTTTATAATTTTCAGTGTGCAGGTCTTTCACATCCTTGGTTAAATGTATTCCTAGGTATTTTGTTCTTTTTAATGCTATTGTTACATGGGATTGTTTTCTTAATTTCTCTTTCTGAAACTTTATTAGTATCTAGAAAATCAACTGATTTTTGTGTCTTGCTTTTGTATAGTGCAAACTTAGTAAATTCCTTTATTACTCCTAATAGTTTTTTTTGGTGGTTTGAGGTTGAAAATGGGAATGCAAAAATCCCACTATTTCTACCATATCCCAAGTTGTATGCAACACCCGAGACATAGTGGCTCCTAATAAAATCTTCTCACAGTGCCTTTTAATAACATGTGGACTCTTACAGTAGCAATGAGCTTCATCATTTTGGGTGAATTGGATCTGGCTAGGGCTTGGCCCTTATAATGAAGTTTGATGTCTTTTCTACTTTTCAGGTGTGGTATTGACATGGTTGTTTGGAAAAGTTATTTACTTTCTAGTAATTTCAGAGATACAGAAAACTTGCAGTAGCAGTACAACGTACACTTTATCTCCAAGCTCATATTCCTCAGTCATCATTGATTTGCCACATCTGCCAATCTAAATGAAAACCTCCAGTGTGTTCGGCCTCAAACAGAGATACTCTCCCAGTGGACCACTGCCAAGTGAGGAATTATTATGGTTTTCACTTTATAATCCCATCCACAGGCCCTGTTCAACTTTCACCACTTGCCCCAACTATATGGAAATGTGGTTTTCTGTTCTGATCCAGTTTACTTTTTCTGGAACTGTTCTTGAGACTTTCCCTTATTTATAAAACCTTGATGGATTTGAAGTGCGTAAATAAATAGGATCTGGGTGGTTTTTGCTGTATGGCTTCTTTCTCTTAGGGTGTTTCCAATGTTCATTCATGTTGTAGCATGTATCAGTACTTCATTCATGTTTGTCATTGTGATTAAATCCATACAACATAATGCTTACCATTTAAACCACTTTAAGTATATAGTTCTACGACATTAACCACATTTACATCCATTAAACACCAACTCTCTTCAACCCCTGAAAATCACATTCTACTTTCTTTCTTTGAATTTGACTTATTTGGATATCTCATACTAGTGGAATCATAGCATGTTTGTGCCTTTTTGGTCTGGTTTGTTTCAGTTGACATAATGACTTTAAGGTTCATCCACATTGTAGCATGTGTCAGAACTACCTTAGTTTTAAAGGCTGAATCGTATTCCATTGTGTATATACCACAATTTGTTTATGGAATCATCTATCCATGGATACTTGGATTCCTTCCATCTTTGACCAGTATGAATAGTACTGGTATGAATATGAGTACACAAATATGTGTTTCAGTCCCTGCTTTCAAAACTTTTGGGTATACACCCTGAAGTGGAATTGACATATCATATGTTAATTTCACATTTAAGTTTTTGCTATGATGTTTTCCACAGTGGCTGCACCATTTCACTTTATTTTTTATATAGCAGAAAAATGGAAGTCTTTGAATCTACCCTATTTTGCATATCCATTCATCCACTGATGGACTTTTGAATGGTTTCTACCTTTTGGGTTATTGTGAATAATGTTGCTATGAATATTTGTGTACCAGTTCTTGTTTGAACACCTGTTTTCAGTTCATTGAGGTATATATCTAGGATTGGAGTTGTTGAAATAAATGGTAATTATATTTTCATCTTTTTGAGAAAATGCCACACTATTGTACATATAGTCTGTGCCGTTTTCCATTTCCACAAGCAAACCATAAAGGTTCCAATTTCTTAACATTGTTGCTAATATTTTTATTGGTTCTTGATTATAATCATTTAGTGAATGTGACTAAATATTGCACTGTGGTTTTAATTAGTATTTCCATAACAACATAAAGGAAGTATACCTAAGATAATTTTACTAGAAACTCAAACCTCAGGATACTGCTTTGTAGCCATAGCTGTTGCATAACCAAAAACTATTAACAGTCACCCTAAATAAATTAAAAAAACCATTAAGCCCAAAAATGATCCATCAAAATTCATTGCAATAATACAACCAGTTCTACCATGGAAATAAATCCAAACCCACTACAGATCTGTGAAGGTTTTGAAGAAAAAGCTTATAAAACTAACAACAGAAATAGTACTTAAAATACAATGTATGCCATCATTATTCTTACATGGAATGGAACCATGCCAACGTAATGAAAAATCATCGTTGTTTTTCAACTATAAGAACACTAATGACCAACATTTGAAAATTCCACACAGCAATCAAAATCATTAACAGTGCACTTATTGATCTACCAGCCCCAGCAAATATCTCATCACAATGAAATGCCCATTCTTTGCTTTGTATTTGTTTAATTTTGCAAATCATAACAGGTTTATTTCTAGCAATACACTATACATCAGGTACAATAACTGTGTTCTCATCCATAACATAACTCTTGTATGTAACAAGATGTAAACAACCTATGAATTATTCGATGGTTTCATGAAAACAGAGCTTCTATATTCTTTAATTGCTTATTTATTCATGTAGCATGAGGCCTGCATTGTGGATCTTACACCTTCTTAGAAACATGAAACATCAGAATCATATTACTGTTTTATTAATAGCCATAGCATTTATAGGTTACCTCTTACCATGAGGCTAAATGTCCTTTTAAGGAGAAACAGTCATTACAAATTTCCTTTTAGCAATTCCTTACATTGGCACTACTGTAGTCAGAGGAATCAAAGGAGAATTCTCAGTTGATAAAACCACCCTTACCTGATACTTCACCTTCCACTTTATTCTCCCACTTTTTTTTGCGGCTTTAGCAGTTGTTTACTTATTATTCCTTCATGAAACAGACTCTTAGTAATCCAGCAGGGATCTCATCCAATATGGGCAAAATCTCATTTCATCCATACGACAAAATAAAGGATATCTTGGTTGCTTTATTCTCACTAATAATCTTACTGATGCTAGTAGTAGTCTCATCTGACCTTCTAGGAGACCCAGTAAATTATACTCCAGCTAAGCCCTTCAATATTCCCCCTCACATGAGACCAGAATGATAGTTTTAATTTGCATGTGCAATTCTGCGATCCATTCACGATGAATAGGAGGTGAATTAATCTTCTCAATCATGATTTTAGCTATTGTTCCAATACTTCATACAGCAAAACAATAAAGTATAGCGTTCTGACCTCTTAGCTAATGTTTATTTGGATTCCTAGTAGTGGGCCTATTAACACTTACATAAATTGGAAGACAATCCATTGATCACCTATTTATTATCATCAGACAACTAGCATCTATTCTATACTTTCTTCTAATTCTTGTCCTCATACCACTAATAAGCGTTAATTGAAAATAACCTCCTAAAATTAAGAGTCTTTGTAAGAAACAGCAACATTTCTCGACCAAGACTTGAGGAAGAAGCTCCAGCTCTCTCATCAGCACCCAAAGCTGAATTTCTGCTTAAACTATTCCTTGAACAATTTGCTTAGGGGACATAAACACTATTGTTGAGTGCTATATATAAGTATTAAAAACTCACATCATAAAAACTAACATTACTATGTACTTTGAGAATTATATGCCCTTCCACATATATAATACATATGCTTTATCATATATAATACATAATATGTGTAATCGTGAATTATCTCATGTGTATAAGCATGCACATCAGTGTATTGATGTTATATAACACATTAAACATTTCAATGCACACTAGGTTCCAGTCTCTCTGAGTTTTTACAGGGGTAATTGAAGTGATTAATACTATATCGTACATATGTGTATTAATCATACATAATACACTGTCAAATCATTTCCAGTCAACATGCTTATCATTGCTGATAATTAGGACTTAATGATGAAGCCACGAGAAACTATCAACTTGCCCTAAAATGTGCCTGTCTGCATTTCTGGCCCATGAACCATACGGATTTCTATAAATGAACTATATCTGGCATCTAGTTCTTACTTCAGGGTCATCTCAGCTAAACCATCTCACTTTCAGGGCCATCTCACCTACTCTTTCCTCTTAAATAGGACATCACAATGGACCCATGACTAATCAGGCCATGCTCACACATAACTGGTTTCATGCATTTGGAATTATTTAATCTTGGGGGGTGCTGTGACTCGGCTATGGACATCAGCGGCCTTAACACAAGCAACTTGTAGCTGAAATTAAATTGAGTGTTATTTACCAACATCATTCACCATAACGTGTCATTGAGTCAGTGGTCCCAGAACATAGAGCAATTACACACGTAAGTGCACATGCACATTTCAGGTAAATATCTTGCTTAATCAAACCCTCTTACCTCCTGCTAAATCTCATACTTTGTATGCCATCAACAACCTGCCAGACTCCTAAAACAAGGCCAACATATAACTACATAAGATTCAGTTAACCTATCTAACAATCATATTGCCCTCACTTCTCCAACCCAAAGTTAGTTAACTACAAGCTAGCCTTCTAACTGTACCAGTTACTTAGATATGTAAGGCTTATAAGGACAGACAACCCATAGTTCTGCCATTTACTCTGAACAAAATCAAAAATAAATGTCAGTGAGGTGCCACCTCACACCAGTCAGAATGGTCATCATTAAAAGTCTACAAGTACTAAACGCAGGAGCAACAGGAACCCTCCTATCCTGTTACTGGGCATGTAAATTGGTGCAGCCACTATGGAGAACGGTATGGAGGTTCCTTCAACAACTGAAAATAGAGTTACCATATGATCCAGCAATCCCATTTCTGGGCATATATCTGGAAAAGACAAAAACCTAATTCGAAAAGATACATGCGCCCCAGTGTTCATAGCAGCACTATTTACAATAGCCAAGATGTGGAAGCAACCTAAGTGTCCATTGACAGATGAATGGGTAAAGAAGATGTGATATACATACAGACACACAGACAAACACACACACATGCACTGGAATATTACTCAGCCATAAAATAGAAATAATACCATTTGTAGCAACATGGATGGAACTAGAGATTATCATACTAAATGAAGTAAGTCAGACAGAATGACAAATGTAATATGATTTCACTCATATGTGGAATGAAAAAAACCTGATACAAATGAACTTATTTATAAAACAGAAACAGACTCACAGACGTAGAAAACAAATTTATGTTTTCCAAAAGGGAAAGGTAGGGAGGGATAAATTAGGAGTTTGGGATTAAGATACATACTACTATGTATAAAATAAACAACAAGGACCTACTGTATAATACAGGGAACTCTATTCAATATCTTGTAATAATCTATAATGGAAAAGAATAGATATATAAATATGAGGAAAATATATGAAAAACATAATAAAAAAGATAATATTCTCCCAACACTAATAGTCATCATAGCACTACTCAGCATATATTTATACATGCGGCTAAAATCCTCCACATCAGTAACTGTATTTTCATTGATAAACAACAGAAACATAAAATGAGAATTCGAACATACAAAATAAATAAACTTACTATCATTACTAATCCTAATAACCACATTATTACTACCCTTAACACCCATTTGATCAGTGCTGGACTAGGAATTTAGGTTAATATAGACCAAGAGATTTAGAAGATGTAAGGAAGTATAATTTACTTAATTCCTTAAAATAAGGATTACAGAACTCTACATCAATTGAATGCAAATCAGTTTAATTAAGTTAAATTCTTACTGTATCGATATGCTTCCATCCCACACACCTTTTGTTGACAGGTAAATCCTCTAGTCAGCTGGCATCAATCTGTTTCTCCCGCCATCCAGAAGGAAAAGGTGGGAGAAGCACTGGCAAAATTGAAGGTGATTTTTTTTTTTTTGGATTTGCATTTCACCACAGGGCTTGGCAAAAAGAGGGCATAACCTGTCTTTAGATTTACATTCCAAGGCTTGCTCAGCCATTTTACTTATGTTGATACACTGCTGATTATTTTCAACAAATCACATAGATCAGCACTTTATATTTGCTATTTGGTGCTTGAGCTGGAATAGTAGGCACTGCTTTGCATCCATTACTCCATGGTGTAGTAGGCAAACCTGAAGCACTACCTGAAGACGAACAAATTTACAGTGTCGTCATAACATCCCATGCATTTGTAATCATTTTTTTAGTTCTGCGCATTATAATTGGAGGACTTGGAAACTGACTTGTCCCACTAATAATTGGAGTACCCAATGTAGCATTTCCTTGACTACATAATAGAAGCTTTTAACTACATCTTCCAACATTCTTACTCCTACTCCTGTCATCAATAGAAGCTGATGCCAGCAGTCCTTGAACCGTACCGTGATCTCTACTATCTTCAGGCTATACACTTAACACAATACGCACAAAGTTAAGTTCACGATTATATTTGTAGGAGTAAATATGACGTTCTTCCCGCAGCACTTTTTTTGGCTTTTCACGGATGCCCCCGAGTTATTTCTGACTACTCTGATGTATACACAAAGTGAAACATCATTGTATTTATAGGCTCATTCAGGTAACTAACGGCAGTAATGCTAACACTTTTCTTAATTTGAGAAGCATTTGCATCCAAAGAAGAAATCTCAGTAGTGTAGGTAACTGTGACTAATCTAGAATAATTACATGGATGCACTCAACCATATCCTATGTTTGAGAGGTGTACTTATGCAAATTTAAGATAAGAAAGGAAGGAATCAAAACCTCTTCAACTGGTTTAAAGCCAACACCATAACCATTATGTCTTTTTCAATACGTGAGATGTTAGTAAAAAATTACATTATCAAAGTTAAATCAGAGGTGAAAATCCTGTATATCTCTATGGCATATCCATTTCAACGAGGCTTCACAGTGCAATATCACGTATTATGAAAGAACTTTTACATTTTCATGATCACCCATTCATCATCCTTTTTTGATAAATTTTCTAGTTCTCTATATTATTTCTCTCATATTGACAACTAAACTGACTCATAAACGTAAAATAGGTGCATAAGAAGTAGAAACAATTTAAATCATTCTACCAGCCATCATTCTAATCTTAATTACCCTACCATCATTGTGAATGTTTTACATAATAAATGAAATTAATAACCCTTCCCTAACCGTAGAAGCTATAGGCCATCAATGATACTGAAGCTAGAAATACACAGATTATGAAAACTTAAGTTTTGACTTCTGTATACTACCCACACCAGGTCTGAAAACCAGAATTGTGACTACTAGAAGTAGACAACTGAGTAGGTCTACTTGCAGGGAAAACAGTTCATACATAATTTCATCTGAACATGTTTTACACTCACGAGCTGTTTTTTCTTTAGACCTAAAAACAAATGCTATCCAGGGACGCTTAAATGAAAGAACCCTGATATTGACAATCAGGCCTCTATTGTGAGCAATGCTCAGAAATTTGTGGGTTAAAGCATAGTTTTATGCCTATCATCGTTGTGTCCACCCCACTAAAATATTTTGAGAAATAATCTCTGTTCATACTATAGATTCATGAAGACGCTAAATAGCATTACCCTTTCAAGTTGAAGACTGGCAGTTTAAACCTCCTGTTAATGATATGCCACAACTACGTACACCAACATGATTTATTATTATTATATCAATATTTTTAGTTTTATTATATTTTAAGTAAAAATGTGAATATATATTTATATATGAAGCCAAGAAGTAAAATGAATTAAAGTACCATAATACTCCACCCCTTGAGAAGCAAAGTGAATGAAAAATCTATTTGCTTTGCCTAATGTTATTTTAATTATTAGGTTTCCAAGTATTTTATTCACCACACCCAAGAGAGTGATTAACAAATGTATAATTTCTCTTCAAGAATGAGTAGTTTAACTCATGTCAAAACAAATAATGGCCATCAAGAACTATAAAGAACAAACTTGAAAATTAATGCTTACATTACTTATTCATCAGCTGGACAAACTTACTAGCTGTCTTACCACATCCATTTACAATTCTGACGCCGCTTTCAATACATTTGGAAATAGCCATCTCTTTGTGAGCAGGAGCTGTAATAAGCAGCTTCTGTCATAAAACAAAATCATCTCTATCCAACTTTCTACCACAAGGAACATTAAACCTTCTTATCCCTGTGCTAATAATTATTGAAACTATTAGGTTACTTATCCAACCGATAGTTCTAGCCATACGACTACTTGCTAATATCACAGCTGGCCATGTATTTATTTACTTAATTGGAGGGGCAGTCCTGGCCCTAATAAGTAGTAGCCTTTATGAAATTTGTTATTCTAATTCTACTCACTTTACTTGAATTTGCAGTGTTATTTGCAGTATTATTCGACATTACACATTCATGCTGTTAGTAAGCCTCTACTTCCAAAATGACCCACCAGACCCATGCATATTACATAGTAAACCCCAGCCCCCGACCTCTTACAGGGGCCTCTTCACCTCTTCTCGTAGTCTCACATGTGATTCCATTTAAACTCAGTGTTTTTTATTATACTTGTGCTTATGACGAGATATCATCTGAGAAGGCACTTTATTTATTACTTTAGAAGCTCTCTTTTCTCATCCACTTCTTAAAAGCTGTAATCACTCAGGTCTTGCCCCTACACTTGTACTAGGCAGTTGCTGACTACCGACGGGCATTTGCTCCGTAATGCAGTAGAAGTAAGTACCACTTCCCAACATCTCTGTCTTACTGTCCTCTGGAGTGTGTATTCCTTGAGCTCACCACAGCCTGGTAGATGGAAATTGTAAGAATATACTTCAAACAGTTTTTATCGCAATCTGTTTAGGAGTTTACTGCACACTCCTGCAAGCCTCAGAACATTACAAAGCACCTTTTACAGTCTTAGATGGAGTATACAGATCAACATTCTTCATAGCTACAGGCTTCCATGGCCTATGCATGATCATTGGCTCTTGTTTCCTAATTATCTGCTTTTTACACGAACTAAAATTTCACTGTATCTCTGATCATCGTTTCGGCTTTGAAGCTGCTGCGTGATATTGACACTTGTTAGATGTATTATGGCTGTTCCTGTACATCTCCACTTATTGATGAGGGTCTTATTCTTTTAGTAGTAATTACTAAAATTGACTTCCAGTCAAATAGTTTTGGTAGAATCAGAAAAAGAATAATCAACTTTATATTATTAGCATTATTTATGCATATATTGCGTTTCATTACTTGTGTTTATTACATTCTGACTTCCTGAAGTAAACACACAGAAAAATCAAGTCTGTATGAATGTCTGGCCCTATAGGATCACGACGCCTATCTTATTCCATAAAATTTTTTAAAGTGGCCGTTATTTTTCTCCTCTTTGATGTTGAAATTGCCCTCCCTTTGCCTCTGCCTGTAGCATCCCAAAGAAAAAAATCTAATAACCACACTAATTATAGCTCTAATCCTAATTTCACTGTTAGCAATAAGTGTAGCCTACAAGTGAACACAAAAGAGGTTAGAGGGTTCCAAATATGATAATTAGTTTAAATTAAAACATACAATTTTGGGTCATTACATTTGATTAAATTTATAGTTACTAAATTCCTTTAGTATACATAAATATTCTGTCATTTCAGTTTCCCTCTTAGGGCTATTAATGTACTGATTCTAGTTAACATCCTTCCTACTATGCCTAGAGGGAATAATATTATCCTCATTCATTATAGCAACTCTAATAATTCTTTTTTTAAAAAAATTTTTATTTATTTATTTATTTGTTTGTTTTTGGCTGTGTTGGGTCTTCGTTTCTGTGCGAGGGCTTTCTCTAGTTGCGGCAAGCGGGGGCCACTCTTCATCGCGGTGCGCGGGCCTCTCACTATCGCGGCCTCTCTTGTCGCGGAGCACAGGCTCCAGACGCGCAGGCTCAGTAGTTGTGGCTCACGGGCCTAGTTGCTCCGCGGCATGTGGGATCTTCCCAGACCAGGGCTCGAACCCGCGTCCCCTGCATTGGCAGGCAGATTCTCAACCACTGCGCCACCAGGGAAGCCCCTCTAACAATTCTTAACACTTATTTTACTCAAGCTAGCTTAATACCCATCATCTTAGCAGTAGTTTTGTAGTTTGTGAGACTGCAGTAGTTTTATCCCTTTCAGTAATAGTATCAAACACCTATGGCATAGGGGCAGGACAGGAATAAAGATGCAGACGTAGAGAATGGACTTGAGGACACGGGGAGGGGGAAGGGTAATCTGGGACGAAGTGAGAGAGTGGCATGGGCATATATACACCACCAAATGTAAAATAGATAGCTAGTGGGAAGCAGCCGCATAGCACAGGTAAATCAGCTTGGTGCTTTGTGACCACCTAGAGGGGTGGGATAGGGAGGGTGGGAGGGAGAGGCCAGAGGGAGGAGATATGGGGATATATGTATACATATAGCTGATTCACTTTGTTATACAGCAGAAACTAACACAACATTGTAAAGCAATTATACTCCAATAAAGACGTTAAAAAAAAAACACCCATGGCATCAATTATGTATACAATCTCAACCTTTCTCAATTTAAAAAATTATTATTCAAGCTATTATATTAATACCACTAGCATAATTGTCCAGAAATAATACAATTTGAATTAATACAACTTACAATTTGGCAATTAGTTTTATTATCCTATTTCTTTTTAACCAATTTAATGACAATAGCCTTAACTTTTCATTAACCTTCTTTGAGTGTCGGCATCTTTACTACCTCTAAAAATATGACTCATTACTAATACTCATCAGCTCATTCCATCTATCTAAAGACTTAACTACTTTTTAATAATTCAGTACTGAGCTCAAACATTATCTAAGTCTTCATCCAGTGTTTTCATTTGATTATCATGCAGGTTAGCTTTTATAGTAAAAATACCCCCGTATGGGTTAGAGCTCTGATTGCCAAAAGTGCATGTAGAAGCTTCCATTGAGAAATCTATAGTTCTTTCAGGTATGCTACTGCAATTGGTGCATGAGATATACCATGAATTACAATAATTCTAAACCCATTAACATACTACACAGTGTACCTAATGCTTATATAATTTTTATGAGGAATAATTATAACCAGCTCAATTCGTGTGTTCCTAATAGACTTACAATTATTCATCACATACTCCTTCACTGGTCAAGGGCACTTGTCATTATATTATCCTCATCCAAACACCCTGAAGTTATATAGGGACTACCACTCTCTAATAATTGCCCATGGACTCGCATCATGTATAATAAATATCTTGCCTGGAAAACGTTTGACATCTTTGCCTATGCTTGTTGACAAATCATACATCTCATCTGGAGAAAGGTCTATTCAAGTCCTTTATTCATTTAAAATATGGGCTTGTTTGTCTTTCTGTTGATCAGTTGTAACAGTTCTTGATATATTCTGGATAACAGAGTTTTATCACATATATAATGTGTCAGTATTTTCTATTTTTATTTTCTATTTTCTTTACACTTTATAGATAGTGTCTTTTGATGCACAAAAGTTTTTAATTTTGAGGAATTGCATTTAATTTTCCTTTCATTGATTGTCTCTTGGTGTCAGATCTAAGAAACCATAGCGAAATCCAAGGTCCTGAAGACTTATAGCCTTGTTTTCTTTGAGATTTGATATAGTTATTCCTCAGTATTCCTTGAGGAATGGTGCCAGATGTGCCCCGTGGATACCAAATCCAGAGACGTTTCTGTCTGTTACATAAAATGGTGTAGTATTTGCATGTATCATATGCGTACATTCTCCTGCATACTTTAAATTATCTCTAGATTAGTCATAATATCTAATATAATGTAGATGCTATCTAAAGAACTAACTGGAAGTGAAATTCAATATTTACACTTTGGAACCTTTGGAATTGTTTTCTGCAATATTTTATATCCATAATTGTTTGAATTCATGGTTGTAGAACCCACGCATATGAAGGGCTGATTGACTTTTATTTATTTTGAGTTAAGTTTCTTTGTGGTGTGAGGTAAGGGTCAAATTTCATTCCTGTGCACGTGGATAGTCAGTTGCCTAGCACCATTTGTTGAAAAGACCATTCTTTCCTTAATTGAATGTTGTCTGACTATGTCAAAAATTATTTTATTCTAGCAGGATGGGTTTATTTTGGGGTTGTTCATCCAGTTTCATTTATATGTGTATCTTTTTGCTAGTATCACAATGTTTCATTTACTGTTGCTTTGTACTGAGATTTTAAATTGGCAAATGTGTGCCTCCAACTTTGATTGTATTTTTCAAGTTTGTTTTTGCTTTTTAAGGGTCCCTAGAAAACCCATATGAATGTCATAATCAGCTTGTGTATTGCTTCCCAAATTTTCACTGAGATCACATTGACTCTAGATCTCTTTGTGCTTTATTGCCATATTAACAATATTAAGTTTTCCCATCACCATGGGATGTCTTCATATCTATTTAGGTTTTCTTTCATTTATTTCAGCCATGTTTTTTCATTTTCTGTGTACCAGTCTTGCACCTTGTTTAAAGCTATTCCTAAATATTCTAATCATGTTGACATTATTTAAAATGGAGCTCCCTTCTTAAATTCCTTTTGAGCTTATTAACTGGTAGTTTATAAAAGTAAGTAGACAGAAACTAACACACCATTGTAAAGCAATTATACTCCAATAAAGATGTTTAAAAAAAAAAAAAAAAAAAGTAAGTAGACGGACTTCCCTGGTGGTCCAGTGGTAAAGAATCCGCCTTGCAATTCAGGGGACGCCGGTTCGATCCCTGGTCAGGGAGCTAAGATCCCACATGCCGTGGGGCAACTAAGCCCGCGCCACAACTGCTGAGCTCTCTTGCCTCAGCTAGAGAGCCTGCGTGCTGCAAACTCCAGAGCCCACGCGCTCTGGAGCCCGTGTGCCACAACTAGAGACAGAAAACCCGCACGCCACAACTACAGACAAGGCTGTGCACCATAATGAAGGTATCGTGTACTGCAACTAAGACCCGACGCAGCCAAAAATAAATAAATAATAAATAAATCTTTTTTAAAAAAAGTAAATAGATTTTTGTGTATTGATATTTTGTCTTGTTAATTTGTGAATTAGTTGGCTAGCTGAAATTATTTATGCTTTAAACTTGTATACATACAGATGATGTCAACTGTATTGTGAAAAGACTTGGTTTTAATCTCTACTGTCGTATCTGGATGCCTTTTATGTCTTTCCTCATGGATTTGGGTAGAACTTCCAGTAAAACATTGAGGAACAGTGGTTAAATGCACCATCCTGACCTTGTTTCTGATGTTCAGAAGTAAACCTTTCAGTCTTCAATAATGAGCATGACATTTGCTGCATGGTTTGCACAATGCTCTGCATCAGAGTGAAAAAATTTGCTTTTACTCCTACTTTTGTGAGTGTTTATATCATAAAATAGGACTGGAATTTGTTTAGAGCTTTTTCTTCATCTAGTGATATAATCATGTTTTTAAAAAAAATATTTATTTATTTGGTTGCACTGGGTCTTAGTTGCGGCAGGCGGGCTTCTTAGTTGCGGCTTGTGGGCTCCTTAGTTTTGGCTCTCCGGCTCCTTAGTTGCGGGAGGCAGGCTCCTTAGTTGCGGCTTGACAACTCCTTAGTTGTGGACCATGGGCTCTTTAGTTGTGGCATGCGAACTCTTAGTTGCACATGCATGTGGGATCTAGTTCCCTGACCAGGGATTGAACCCAGGCCCCCTGCATTGGAAGTGTGGAGTCTTATACACTGTGCCACCAGGGAAGTCCCTAATCATGTGTTTTTACTTCTCACAATTATTGTCATGTATTACATTGGTTGGTTCTATTCAGTAATTTATTACATTGCTTGGTTTAAATGTTAATGATGTGGAATTTCTGGTGTAGAGACGTTTGTTAGTGGTGCAAAATCTTTTCAATGGGGTGTTGTTTCATACTACTGTTGTGGAAGATTCTTACGTCTACTTTTGAAGTTTTATTGCTCTTTTTTGTTTTTGTTATATACTTATGTGATTTGGTTACATTGTGGATGCCGTAGGTGGTTCAGAGAACTAAGACTATGGCTGCAGGTAGTGTGGGAGCAGACTGGCTGTAATAAGGTTAGGGTTTATGGCTATAGTATGTGGCTGAAGGTTTTGGTTGGGCGATAGGAAGATGAGGGAATAGGGGTTGAGGTTTGGGGTTAATGTTTAGAGGCACTCTTTAGGGTTGAGGCTTAGGGGTTGGGGTTTAGGTTTAGGGTTAGGGTGAGTGTGAGGGTTAGGGTTAGGGTTAGCTTCTGTATGTATGTGTTGTTAGGGCCCATGCCAGCTCACTTCAAAATATCTCTTAATGACATATTGATTATTTTAAATTGATGTTACTGAAGAAAAGACCCATGCGAGACAGACACTTTCCACCTCCTGTTTGTCTCCTTGGAAGCAGGGAATAAATCTCTCCTGCAGTAGGTACACACCTGGGGCTGAGGTCTGAGGGCTCAGGGCTGCAGGCGTGCTGGCTCCTGCAATTCAGTTCATTCTGGGAACCTTGTGTCGTGACTACTGAGGTGCCAGTTAGCTTTGTGACAACCAAAGCCAGCTCCTCTCTCTGCCTGTTTCTGAGAAAAGGCCTGAGTCTGAGCCGCTCTAGATTCTCTGGATTTCTTGGCATATGGACTGACCCACACCCTCTCATCCTGCTTAGCCCTCATCCAGAAAATAAACAACGCCCACACACCCCCTTCCCAGTACCCAACAAACAAGCAGGTATCCAGCTGCTCTCCTTCTACCTCAGCCTCTCCAGAGGGTCACTCTCTTCGAAATATCTTAAGCTCAATGCCATACTGCTGTCTCCCTTTCTCTGGCCATCCCCCCATCCACCGACCCCCATGGAAGATGTCCATCCTCTGCTGGAAGGGGAATGACGTTGTTGTCAAGGGCAGAGTGTGGAGAGTGAGAGAATTCTGTACAAACAGACTTTGTGCAACATAATTCTCATCCACCTTAGCCTCCCCACATAGTGTATTTCCTTTTCCGCAATCACCTCTCTTTGTTCAACCCAACAGAAAAGCATTTAGGTTTTGCCACTTCTCTGGGTCTTCATTTCCTTAGGAGGGCGCCCTGGGTCACGTAAAACTCATGGGAAATAAATGTGGATGCTTCTCTCCTGTGAATCTGTCTCGTGTCCATTTAATTCTCAGGACCAGGTGTCAACCCTAAGAGGATGAAAGTATGATTTTGTCTTGGCGACATCTTTCTTGCCGACATCACTGAATTCTGCCTCCTTCTTTGGCTTGATTCCTCAGTATGCTGACATACTCTCAGCTACCATCTTCAGAAACTCTGAAAACGAAACACATTCTTACCGTATAATCCAGCCCTCGAACTCCTTGGTATCGATGGACCCAAATGAGTCAAATGCTTATATCTACACAGAAGCCTGCACCCAGACACTTAGGGCAGCTTTATCCATAACTTGCAGAACTTGGAAGCAACCAAGATGTCCTTTAGCAGGTGAATGGACACACAGACTGGACTCCATCTGTGCAACAGAATGTTCTTCAGCACTGAAAAGAAATGAGCGATATGGAGCCACGGGGAGACGGGAGGGGCACCTTAAGTGCATATCACTCACTGAAAGAAGGCAGTCCGGAAAGGTGGCATAGCTTAGGGTACCAACTACGTATGACATTCCAGAAAAGGCAAACCAAGAAAGGGTGAAAAGATCAGTGCATAGCACAGAGGATTTTTAAGGCAGTGAAGCTATACAGTGTGGTACATTCATGGTGAGATAACATTTGTCAAAACTTGTCGAATGTACAACACTAGGAGTGACACCTAATATAAACGCTGGACTCGGGTGTCCATGTGGATTCATCCATAGTAACCAACACACAGAATGTTGATAGGATAGTTGGGGAGGAGGAGGCTTTGAGCACCTGTGTGTGGGGCTGTGGGTGGGAGGGTGGGATGATGGAATAGCAACCGCAGAGCAGGGGGCATATGGCACTTCTCTGCACTCTGCCCAACTTTGCTGTGAACTCAAAACTTCTTTAAAAAATAAAGCCTATTTAAACAAACAAACGTTCCAGTAGTATCCCATGGCTGCTCTCTTCAAGTCCTGTTTGTCTGGGCCACTTGAGAGTCAAACTTCAGCAGACATTGTCCTTTCAACCCGCACCCTTTTATTTATTTATTTATTTTTAAAATTTATTTTATTTATTTATTTATTTATTTTTGGCTGCATTGGGTCTTCGTTCCTGGGTACGGGCTTTCTCTAGTTGCAGCGAGTGGGGGCTACTCTTTGTTGCGGTGTGCAGGCTTCTCATTGTGGTAGCTTCTCTTGTTGTGGAGCATGGGCTCTAGGCGCGGGATTCAGTAGTTGTGGCTCATGGGCTCAGTAGTTGTGGCTCGTGGGATCTAGAGCGCAGGCTCAGTAGTTGTGGTGCATGGGCTTAGTTGCTCCGCGGCATGTGGGATTTTCCCGGACCAGGGCTCGAACCCAAGTCCCCTGCATTGGCAGGCGGATTCTTTTTTTTTAAATTTTTATTTATTTATTTATTTATGGCTGTGTTGGGTCTTCGTTTTTGTGTGAGGGCTTTCTCTAGTTGAGGCAAGTGGGGGCCACTCTTCATCGCGGTGTGCGGGCCTCTCACTATCGCGGCCTCTCTTGTTGCGGAGCACAGGCTCCAGACGCGCAGGCTCAGTAGTTGTGGCTCACGGGCCTAGTTGCTCCGCGGCATGTGGGATCTTCCCAGACCGGGCTCGAACCCGTGTCCCCTGCATTGGCAGGCAGATTCTCAACCACTGCGGCACCAGGGAAGCCCTGGCAGGTGGATTCTTAACGACTGCGCCGCCAGGGAACCCAACCTGCACGCTTTTAAAGTTTCATCTGACATCTGCTTTTTATCTCACTACACTCTTTTCTTTTTTTTAAGATAGTATTTTTTTCTTCTTTTTTATCTTTAAAATTAATTAATTAATTTATTTTTTGGCTGTGCTGTGCGGCTTGCGGGATCTTAGTTCCTCAACCAGGGATTGAACCTGGGCCCTCGCAGTGAAAGTACCAAGTCCTAACCACTGGACTGCCAGGGAATTCCCTTTTTCTCTCTCTTTTTTAAAATTGATGTATAATTGACAGGTAATATTATATTAATTTTCTGGTATACAACATAGTGATTCTATATTTCTGTACATTACAAAATGATCACCAAGGTAAGTCTAGTTACCGTTCGTCACTGTACAATGTTATTACAGTATTATGGACTCTATTCCCTATTCTGTACATTACATCCCCATGACATTTGTTTTATAACTGGAATTCGGTACCTCTCAATCTTTCTCACCTTTTGCACTCATGCCCCCACCCCTCTCCCCTCTGGCAACCACCAGCATGTTCTTGGGATCTATGAGTCCATTTCTGTTATGTTGTGCTTATTTACTTGTTTTGTTTTGTAGTTCCTACATATAAATGACGTCATAAGGTATTTCTCTTTCTCTGTCTGCCATATCTCACTTAGCACGATAGGTCCATTCATGTTGTTGCAAGATATCATTTTTTTTATGGCTTAGTCATATTCCATTGTGTGTGTATATGTGTATGTATATATGTGAAAACTTCGTTATCCATTCGTCAATCGACGGACACTCTGGTGGCTTCCATGTCTTGGCTATTGTCAATAAAACTGCCATGAACGTAGGGGTGTGTATATCTTTTTGAATTCGTGTTTTTGTTTCCTTCAGAAAGATACCCCCAAGTGTAATTCCTGCATCATATGGTAGTTCTATTTTTAATTTCTTGAGGAACCTCTGTACTGTTTTCCATAGTGGCTGTACCAATGAACATTCCCAAGAAAATGCGTGAGGGTTCTCCACATCCTCACTAATACTTGTTATTTGTTGTCTTTTGGATGATAGCCAATTTTTTAGGTGTGAGGTAATAATCTCATTGTTCTTTTGACGTGCGTTTCCCTGATGACAAGTGATATTGATCATAGTTTCATGTGTCTCTTGGCCATCTGTACATACTCTTTGGAAAAATGTTTGGTCCCAATTTTTAATTGGGTTTTTGGTTTTTGGAGGTTCAGTTGTGTGAGTTCTTCATCTATTTTGGATATGAACCCCTTTTCAGACATATTGTTTGCAAATATTTTCTCACATTCTGTAGGCTGCCTTTTCATTTGTGGATGGTTTCCTTTGCCATTGAAAAGCTTTAAAGTTGGATGGAGTCCCATTGGTTTATTCTGCTTTTGTTCCCCTTGCTTGGGGAGACAGATCCAGAAAATATTGCTAAGACTGATGTCAGAGAGCATACTGCTTATGTTTTCTTCGAGGAGCTTTATGGCTTCAGGTCTTACACTGAAGTACTTGATTCATTTTGAGGTTGCTTTTGTAGGTGGTATAAGAAGGGATTCCAGTTTGATTCTTGCGCATGTAGCTGTCCAGTTTTCCCACCACCATTCATTGAAGAGGCTATCTTTTCCCCATTGTATAGTCTCACCTCCTTTGTCATAGATGAATTGACCATATATGCACGTGTTTATTTTGGGGCTCTCAGTTCTGTTCCATGGATCTATGTGTATTTCTTTTGTTCCAATATCATACTGTCTTGATTATTCTAGATTTGTAGTATAGTTTGAAACAAGGAGTGTGATATGTCCAAGTTTGTGCTTCTTTCTTAAGATCGTATTGACTATTCAGGTTCTTTTGTGTTTCCTTACACATATTAGAATTCTTTGTTCCAGATCTCCATAAAATTCCATTGGTATTTTGATAGGAATGGCATCAAATCTCTAGATTGCTCTGGGCTGTGGAATCATTTTAACAATATGAATTCTTCCAATCCATGAACACGTTATACGTGTCCATTTGTTTGTGTCTTCTCCAGTTTCTTTCATCAGTGTCTTCCAGTTTTCTGGGTACAGATCTTTTACCTCCTGGGTTAGGTGTATTCCTAGGTATTTCATTTTTGTTAATGTCGTTGTCAGTGGGGTTGTTTTCTTAATTTCTCATTCTGATCATTTGTTGCCAGTGTATAGAGATGCAACCGATTTCTGTAGATTAATTTTGTATCCTGCAACTTAACTGAATTTTCCAATGAATTCTGTTTGTTTTGGGGGTCATCTTAAGGATTTTCTATATAAAACATCATGTCGGGACTTCCCTGGTGGCGCAGTGGTTAACACTCCGCACTCCCAATGCAGGGGGCCTGGGTTCGATCCCTGGTCAGGGAACTAGATCCCACATGCATGCCACAACTAAGAGTTCACATGCCAAAACTAAGGAGCCTGCATGCCACAACTAAGGAGCTCACCTGCCACAACTAAGACCTAGCGCAACCAGAATAAATAAATAAATAAATGAAATATAAAACATCATGTCATCTACAAACAGTGACAGTTTTACTTTTTCCTCTGCCATTGGATTCCTTTTATTTCTTTTTCTCATCTAATTACTATGTCTAGGACTTCCTAGACCATGTTGAATGAAAGTGGTGAGAGTGGTCAGGGTTAGAGTTAGGTTTAAGCACAATTCGCCCTCTTCCCCTTCCTCCCTCTCCATCTCTCTGAGGCCTCCAGGAAGGACAGGACTAGTCCAGGGTCACACATGACTCAGGGAGTTGAACTGGACCACTGTTTCTCTGCCCCCCAGTCCTGGGCATAGTTTTGTGTACTATCTGTGTAACTTCTTTGACCAGGTGTCCATTCAGAGCTTTCCCTATTTTTAATGGGGTTGTGTTAGAGTTCTTTGTATATTTTGAGACAAATCCTTTATTAGATATGTATTTGCAAATATTTTTTTCCTAGTTGTGTTGTGTCTTTTAATTTTCTGAATGAGGTTTTTCACACAGTAGAAATCTTTAATTTTATAAGGTCCACAGAATGCCTTGTTTTTCTTTCTGGATTGCTTTTTTGTGTTGTGTGTTAAAACCACAAAGCTTGTGATCTACACGACCAAACCCAAGCTCATGTCAATTTTCTTTTATGTTTTCTTCTATATTTTTGATTAGTTTTGCATTTAAAACTTGTCTGTGAATAATTTTCAGTGAATTTGGTGTAAGTTGTAAAGCTTGTGCCTACATTCATTCCATTCCATACGGTTTCCAATTCATTGTTCCTTAACTACTTTGGAGAAGTTATGGGATATTGTCTTCATTTCAGTTTGAATTTCCACAATTTAATGGGTTTAGCAGTTCTGCCAGCAGGAGGCGCTGTCCCCAGTGACCGGTGAGGGAGGCATGGCCTGCACTTCCCGCACGGACCACAGGGTGGCGCCGAGCCCGCCTCTCTGACCCACGGCGCATGCGCGTTCCCCGCGGACTCGGCTCTGAGCGCAGCTGAGAGGAGTTGTAGCTTCTCCGGCACCGCCGGGGCTGCGGCTGGGACGCTGGGCTCGGCTTCTCTGCTGACAGGAGCTCGGTCTCCTCAGGACTCGCTGGGGTTTCGGCTTCAGGACAACGTGGGGCTGCGTCCACGCTGACGGGAGCTGGGTTTCCTGAGGACGCAGGCGACGCGGGGAGGAAAAGGTGAGGAAAATTGGGGAAAAGTGGGGAGAAGCTTCCTGGGTGCGACTGACGGCTGAGGGGGTCCGTCTTCGTGCGACCCGGAAGGGCTTGATGTGCAAAGCTGGGTTTTTGGTCAGGCTGGTGTGCGGTGGAGCCGCGTGGGTTATGGGGTGCAGTCTTCCCCGCACCGTTTACCGTGGGGCTGCCCTTCCCCTCGGTGTGTCCTTGGCCCCCTTGTCGTGAATTAACGGACCCCGCCCGTGCGGGGTGGGTTCTGGGCTCTCCGTCCCGTCCCTCTGGTCTGTGCGCCTGTTTTGAGCCAGTTCCGCAGTGTTTTTGGTGGCTGTAGCTTCGCCATGTAGTGTGAAGTCAGGGAGGGAGGTGCCTCCGGCCTGTGCTCCTTTCTCAGGGTCGCCTTGACTCTTCCGGGTCCTTTGTGGTTCCACACACACCTTAGGAGGATTTGCTCGGTTTCTGTGAAAAACACCGTTGGAATTTCAGGAGGGCCTGCTTCACTGTGTGCACCGCTTTGGGTAGAACGGACATTTTAGCAACAGTAATTCTTGCATTCCATGAGCACGGGGTGTCTTGCCATTGATTTGCGTCTTCTTCAGTTTCTTCATCAATGTCTTAAAGTTTTCAGCTCTTTCACATCCTCTGTTAAATTTATTCCTTGGTATTTTGTTCTTTTTGATGCAGTTGTAAATAGGGTTTTTTTCTCTTTCTGATGGTTCATTATTAGTGTTTAGAAATGCAGTTGAGTTGTGTGTACTGATTTTGCATCTTTACTGAATTCATTTATTATTTCTGACAGTTTTTTGGTGGAATGATGTGGAAAATTGGAATTCCAAAATCCCGCTGTTTCTACCACATCCAAGTCATCCACAACAGGGAAGAAAGGGAAGTCCTTTATATTGGGAAGTCCTCATACAGTCTTTCCACAATGCCTGTAAATGACATGTGGACTTCGGGTGAACTGGATCTGGGTAAGGCTTGGCCTCTGTATGGAAGTTTGATGTTTCCTCTGCTTTTCTGGCATGGTTTTGACATGGTGTTTTGAAAAGTAATCGACTTTCCAGTAATTTCAAACGTACAGACAACTTTACATACATAAAAGCAAGTCTTGTATCTTGATTAAATATATTCCTGAATATTAATGTTGACATTATTTAAAACGGAATTGTTTTCATAACTTCTTTTTCAGATTATTTATTGCTAGTATATATGTATAAGATAGATTTTTGTGAATTGATTTTTTTTCCTATAAGTTTGCTGAATTACTGACTAGTCAAATAATTTTTTGTTGTTATAGGAAGTTTTATATATAAGATGGTGTGATCTGTGTTCTGTGAATAGACACAGTTTTAATTTTTCCATTCACATATGGATGCCTTTTATTTCTTTCCTCAAAACTCTGGGTAGAACTTCCAGTACACTGTTATCAGTGGCGGAGGCCAGCTTCCTGGCCTTGTTCCTGATTTCAGGAGTAAATCTTTCAGTTTTTAACATTGAGCATGATGTTTGCTGTGGCTTTGTATACTACTCTTTTTCGTATTGAACAAACTTCCTTTTATTCCTCCTTTCTTGAGTGTTTGTATCATGAAATATCACTAGATTTTGATTATAGCTTTTTCTGCAATAATTGATATGATCATGTGTCTTTACTTCACATCTTTATAGTTCTTCAATACATTGCTTAGTTTTAATATGTTGAACAACCTGACATTTCCGGTGTAGAGATACTTGCTTATGGCATCATCCATTTAATGTTCCGTTGGTTTCATGTTGCTCTAATTTTGTGGTGGATTCTTGCGTTCATATTTGTAAGGTATACTGGTGTACTTTTCTTTTTCGTGATGTATTTGTGTGGCTTGATTAGATGTGGCTTGGTGTTGGTGGTTTGAAGGGTCAGCATTAGGGCTGGGACTGGGTTATGGTTGCCCCTAAGTGACCCCGCCTGTCGCAGAGCAGGCCGCCCGCCTCTGACCGCCGCGTCCCCCCACCAGCTCCGGCCCGGCCCTCTAGAGACTCCTCACTCCCCGGAGGGCAGGGCTGACCGCCCCTCGGCCTCCCTCCCGACTCTGCCTGTCCGTCCGTCCTCCCTGAGTCAGGACACCGCTTCCTCCGTGAGGCTCCCGGATTCCGGCCTGGGGCCCCACGCCCCCACGAGCTGTGTCGACCACCAGGATTGTCACTTCAAGAGGCCCCGGAAGACGGACTCCCCGGGACCTCAGAATGGGACTTTGTGTGCAGATGGGTCACTGCAGAGCTGCCCGGGGTGAGACGAGGTCACTGGCCTGTGTGCGGGCGTCCTCATGGGGGGCATTTGGACCCCGACACACGGGGGAGAAGGCGATGTGACGGCAGAGACAGAGATGGGGCTGGGAGTGGCCTGGGACCGACTGACCCCAGAAACCGCGGAGGAGCGGCCCCCAGCACCTTGACCTCGGGCTCCAGGCCTGAGAGGAAGCGTCCCCTGTCCCAACCCCGCCCCCCGTCGGGCGTTCTGTGCCGGGGCCGCAGGAATCCCACACGCGGCCTGCGGGGGTGGGGGGGGCGCCTCCCCTCTGGGCATGACTCCCACTCCTCCTCGGGGAGGGACCCAAGGCCCAGGACCCCCGTCCCACATGTCCCTGTCACGGCGACCTCCCCCCCTCACCCAGCCACCGCTGGGGAATCTCAGGCCCCAGAAAGGAGCCGCAGAGGCGTGGTGACCTTGGCGAGTGGCCGCAGGCCACCGCACCGATCCCCAGACCTGAGTGTGGCCATCTGAGAAGGGACCCACCAGCCCCCTGACCCAGGCGCCCCGTTTCACAGGGCGGGTCCTCTTGCCGAGTCCCTGGAGGGGGGCGTGGAACAGGGGTGACTGAGGCCTGTGAACATGTGGGCCGGAGAGATCCTCCCCAGGAGCCCAGGCGCAGTGAGCCCAGGACGGGTCCATCCCTCCCCTGCTGTACCCCACGGGGTGAGGAGAAAGCCCCAGTGACCCCCAAGAAGACACATGACACCCAAGGACTACACCATGCACAGACCAGGGACTGAGTGTCCACCTCATTTCCCCGGAGAGAACGATGTCTTCTCCGGGACCGCCAGACTGGCCCATGTGCCCCAAGCACCCAGCTTCAGTGAACCAGCCACACAGAAAACCCCTTCCAGGGTCCCCCGTGTTAATAGATGTAGCCTTCGGGGGAGGGGGCCGGCCCGAGCGAGGATGCAGTGCTCCAGCGCCGGACACTCACTGCCCGTCGCCCTGCCCATCCCCCGTCCCTCTCCTGCTCCCTGTGGCCTCACCCCCTCAGGAACCCTCCTCTCCAGGCTCCGAGCACCCACATTTCCCACCTCCACCCCATCACTCTCCATTTCAATTTGCCTGTTTCCCCGCCAGGTGAAGAGGAGGGCGAACGTCCCGCACTGGTGTTTTCAGCAGTGTAGACGGGGCTTCCTTTCTCTTCCCGGCTGGGGTCTGGCCGGACACCAGGTGGCCTCCAGCGGTGCGGGGCTAGGCGCCGCCCTGCAGGGAGCAGCCCTGATCCCGCGCCTACAGCGCCGCCTGCTGGTCTCTCCGTCCTGCCATCGGGCACAGTCTTCACCTTCCCGGCTGCCTCGGATGGTCCCTCTCCACACTGTCCGGCGATCAGCCCCTCCTCCCCACCGCCATCACCCCCCGCTCCACACCCCTCCTCCAGCGTCAGGGATGACCCAGGACTGGGCTCCCTGCCTGCCCACCCTTGGTGTGTGTCCTCAGTCCACCTGTGCAGGCAGGTGAGGATCCCCTCCAGAGCCTCCCAGCGCTTCACCCCTACATCCTCCCCGGGGTCGGCCCGTGTCCTGTCGGGATGTTCCACCCTCACCAAGCCCCCAAGTACATGCCAAGGGCAGACATCAGGCCTGCTGCGTGCACTGCTGTGCATCCTGCTGTATACGCAGGCATGACCCTGCCCCAGGGTGCAGGAAAGGCAGCTCTACCTCGGGATGTGGGGAGGTGGACTGACCACAGGGCGGACGTCCGCTCTCGGCTCACCAGGCAAGGGCAGCCGGGTTCTCGCTCCTCGGACCCTTTCTCACCCAGCCTGACCATGACCCAGCTTTGTTCCCACCCCCGTCGTCCCTCCATTGGCCTCGCTCTTGTGAGCAGAGCAGGACAGTGTGGTCAGTGGTCACAGGCTGAGACACACAGACACTGGCTGACCCGCGTGCACCCATGCTGACCACACGGAAAGGACACTGTACCAGGGCCTGTGCGGTGTGGGTTCACCTGCCCACAGAGAGGCCGGGCCTCTGTCCTGGCTCTAGGAGGTCACCTTGAGTCTGACGGGAGTGTCTGTCCTCCGTGGGCCTCACTCCAGGCTGGTCTGTGCTGACGGCATGATGCACGGTGGGGCTTCCTGAGTCCCCCCGGGGTCTGGAGGCCAAGGTCAGGCACATGGCGGTGCCCACATTGACGTGACAGACCCCAATAAACCCTGCACTTCAGGACTCAGTTGGGCTTCCCTGGGCTGCCACAGCCGAGGATGCTGGACCCTGCTGGCCCCTCTTTCCTCGCTGATTTTAAGTTGCATCCTTCACCATAATAAACCCTGAGTATAACAGCTTCGGGGATTTCTGGGAGCAGCCTCCAAGAAAAAAGAAGCCAGGGAGGGGGTCTCTGGGTCCCTGACTCTGCAGGTGGGGTCAGAAGTCGGTGGGGAGGATCTTGGGGCCCTGGAATCTGAAGGACCCCCCTACCAGGGGAGGGGTAGGAGACCCCAGATGGAAGTTTAACTGAGTCCAAGGCCCTCCTGGGTAGGAGGCATCCTAGCCCCCATGGATCCCGAAGAGGCCGGCTCCCTCCTCCCCTCAGCCCCCAAGCCTGGCCCCTGCTCTTGAGAAATTCCCTAGGGTGGGGTCCTGGTGCTGGAGATGCCCCGATGCTGTGGCCTCCTGAGCCTCCAGGGAGGATAACGGGAGTGGGGGAAGACTTGTTCACAGAAAGGGAGCTTCTGCCAGAACAAAGCCCGGGTCTGCTGCCCCCGACCCCAGGTGCACTGGGGCAGGAATGTGAGAGCGAGGCTCCTTCCCCTCCCGAGACACCCAGGACACGTGGGTGCTGGTCGCTGGACTCCCACACAATATTAAAATCTCCCACGCAGGCCTGTTGGGTGAGAGACACTATTTAAAGACTATTAATGGGGCCAGGGGGGCCCAGGGGGCGAGGCTCATGTGGGGAGAGTTGGAAAATCACCCAAAGATGCGCTCTCCCTGCAGTGACCCCCCAGGTGAGCCCAAGTGGAGGTGGACCCCTCAAGTCAGAGCCCACATCCTGGGTCTTTGGGAGCCAAATAGCCAAGCACCCTCAGTCTTTGCCTTCACTTGCTGCAGTTAAGGCCTGCCCTGTCTGCTTCATGGCCAAGTTCTCACCCCTCCCAGAAGGCCTCTTGAAGGCTAATGGGATGGGGGTGTCCATGGCAGGACTGGAGGGTCTGTGGTGGGCTGGAGGCCACGTGGCAGGCAGGAGGGCTCCCACCCATCCTGCCGGTCCCCACCTCCTGGTCACAGGCCCGCACAGAGTCCACCAGGCTGTGGATGTGGTAGAAGGTGCAGAGGTCCGGGGACCGGTCCAGCCCATGCAGGTGTCTGACCACCGAGCAGTCAGTGTGGAGTGTTCACAGGGAGCCCTGGCCGTGCTCGCACCCTCCTGGGAAGGACACATCAGTGTGGTCCCTGGAATGACCGGGAGGTCAGCCAGAAGCGCCCCCGACCCAACCTCACTGTTACCACAAGAAACAAGAGACAACTCCGTGCAGATAGACAGAACATCACCAGCCTGATGCTGTCCTGAGGAAGGTCGGCTGGCATCTGGGACCTGGGTGCTATAGTGGGTTGAATGGGGGCCCCCCAGAAGTTATGTCCACGTCATGCCCCCCAGAATCTGAGAATGGAACCTTATTTGGAAGTAGGGTCTTTGCGGGTATAATTAGTTACGGATCTGGAGATTAGGTCATCCTGGATCAGCGTGGCCCTAAATCAGTGACAGTGTCTTTCTAAGAGACCAGAGGGGAGACACAGACACACGGGAGACACCATGTGAAGACGGAGGCAGAGACGGGAGAGGTGTGGTCACAAGCCCAGGGACGCCTGGAGCCCCCAGAAGCTGGAAGAGGCAGGCAGGACCCTCCCCTGGAGCCTCCGGAGGGAGAGCGGCCCTGGGACACCTTGACCTCAGACAGCTGGTCTCCAGGACTGAGAGAGGACAGGTTTCTGTTGCTCTGAGCCTCCGTTTGTGGTCGTTTGTCACAGCTGCCCCGGGAAGCTAATGCAGCTGGTGAGCAGCTCCCTGCCCTGATCTAAACCCTCCCGCCTCCCATTAGGGGCAGCCCCCTGCGCCTGTGCTGTTTGCACAAACCATGTGGTTCATGCTGAGCCCTGGCTCCCCTTCTGGGCACTGGCATTTTGGAGGGCGAGGGCAGAGAACACCACGTGACCAGCCCCCAGCCGGGTGCCAAGCCTCTAGTGAGCTTCCCTGGGGGGACGGGGGTGCGGGTAACTGTCGTGGTTCTGGCCTTCGTCGCTGGGGGAAGAGACACCCTAGAGACCCTCGAGAGAAGGAGGGGGCATGAAGGGTCATGAGGTGACCGGAGCAGGGGCCCTCCCTCCCGTGCATCCCTACTGCGTGCTGTGACCCATCTCAGCTGTGAGCACACAAGCCACAAGCATGTGCTGGGTCCTGTGAGCCTCCCAGCCAGTCCCTGAAGGCGACTGAGGGCGGCCCTGCAGACCCCAGCCCTTTCCTCCACGTCTAGTAGGTGGAAGACCCACTTCTCCTTGCCATTCCAGAAGCGGTTCTGGAGCTGTTCGGGGAGGGGTTCTGGGGTTTTGTGGGCTGAGCCCCAGTTGCTAAATCTCCATTTCCCCACAAGAACATCCAGAGCAAGCAGTTTACCCTGTTGCCTGAATGCCCCCCACCAGTTTTCTCAGGAAAGAATCAGGGGTTTCTGTAGCAGCGTCCGCAGGCAGCTCTGCATCTGGACCCACGTTCACATCTTCTGTGTAAACACCGAGAACCTTCCCTGACACGTGCCCCCTGCTGACCACCTCCGCATGCCGACCACAGGCCCCAGTGTGGGCGTCAGACTGACCGCCCGTCTCAGCCTCCTCCTCTTGTTGTCAGAGCTGCTCCAGGCCCTGCTCAGAACCCGTGGACCCACCTTTCACAGGGCTGTCCTCCACTCCCCAACTTCAGCAGGAGTTCACCTAAGTATTGAAGTGAAAGGGTCCAGAGATAAGATAGGAAGCTACAAACAAAAAAACAGATGGGACCAGCTGGACCAAGATGGCAACGAATGTGACCTCCAACAGACTCTGAGTCTCCTCACAGGTTGAATTGACTATATCAGCATATTAAGTGACACACCTATCGGTGGCCATGACTGGACATGAAGGACCAAAGACGGGTGAAAGGAGGTGGTACCCCACTCGCTTGGGAAAAGCCCCGCCCCTTCCCCGGAAGGCCTCTTCATCCCCATCATTAGCCGCACTCCTCCTCCCTTTGTCTTTACTCTTTCAAATTAAACCACTCTCTCCAGGTGGGAGAGAAGTTGGTCTGTGAACTTAGTTCCAGCTTCTCCATTCTTTGGCCACTGAACAGAGCCTGTGCTGTGTTGGTCTCAGCTTTGGTTTTGTTATTTGCCTACTTGAACCCACATGGGAAAAGGAGACCTTCCCCGCTGAGGCAGAGCGCCTCGCCAGGCTCGGGCCCGAGCAGGGTCCATGTGACTTCACTTGGTAACAGTCTGTAAGGGGACGGTGGTCTCTGCCCGTGGGGTGGGGGCATGGCACACGTACAGCCACAGCACCGGCTCCGTGGACGGCACGGGCCCTCGTGGGCCTGGACCGTGTGCTCTCGTCCCCCCACGCCTGACACCCCCTGACAGTCATGACGCGGTGACACTGGATGCTGGGCATCCAGTCAGGAGGGACCAGGGGCAGCATCTGGTGCCAGATCAGACGCGCCTTTTCACAGGCAGGGGACATTGGAGATATTAGGACTTTGTGTGTAGAAAACAAACCAAGCGGCTAGAAGGTGATCTGAGCTGTGGACGTGAAACCCACGTGCGAGGTGAGAGCTCCCACTGGGCACTGGCTCGGAAGCTTCCGCACAGGGGAAGACCACACCAGTGCTTCCCGCCCGACCCCTCCAGGCCTCCCTGGCGGGCACGGCTGGACCTGTGCTCATCAGGCTCCCCGACCCGGAACCTGAAGGTCTGATGCTGGCAGGACCTGGGGACGCGAGTGGTCACCCCACCAACACTGCTCGGCTCCTCCAACCCAGTGACCAGGGGAGGGAAGCCCCGTGGAGTCTGAGGCCCGGCACAGGCAAAGCTTGTTGCACCCCCTCCTCGGGACCCCCGGCCCCGCCCTGCTTCCTCAGGCCCACCGTCTGCCCCTCCCAGTGCCCGCGTCCCACCGCCCCACATTCCTGGTGTGGACGTCCACGTACACAAGCTGCTTCGTGTCCTCTTCCCACATGGGACGCCCCCATCCCTGCTTCTCCCTAATGACGGCCTGGACCTCACCTGTTCTGGGCAGGAAGAGGGCCGAGGAGGAGGCCGGCCTCTCCCATCTGCCTCCTGGGGGCCCAGACACAGGGCTCGGGGGCTGCTGGGCCTTGAGGTCTGGACGCTTCCAGGTGTGGGATGAACCTGCCACTGCCCACTGGAGCTGCTCCTTCCGAGATTCAGGAAACCGGGGGACCCACCAAACGGAGCCCATCCCCAGGCTCTGCTGCAAGTCTGCTTGGATTTGCTCTCCTGATCCTGAAAACAGACCTGCGGGAAACAGGGCCTGCGATTCCCATACTGACAGTGTTCTGTGGAATGTCCATTTTCCATTTCCCTTTCTACCCTGTTCGGAGGAAATTACTAGTCAACCCATGCTACCATCACCCGATAGTGACTGGGAAGCTGAGGCTCTGAGAAGCCAAGTAATCCAGCCGGAAGCACAGGTGTGGGACCACGGAGTGGGGTCTGCACCCGCCGCCCGCCCAGGGGGACTGCCCACTCCCCGCAGCTTCCACGCCTGTTCCCTTCGCCCCCCTCCCGGGGCCAGCTCACAGAGCCTCCTCTTGGGGGGATTCACTTACCTTCTTCTAACAGGATCCGTCTCACTATCCTGTTCTGGGATCATCCGGAAGGCTCGTCACTCTGAAGCAGGTTCAGCCTCATGTCACCAGGGCAGCTTTCCTGGATCACACGCACCACCGGCTCGTCCGCTCCCAGCTCAGACCCAGAAAGGCCCCCTCGGCTCGAGCCCCATGGCTCTGCCTGGGCTCCCTCCCACTCCTGCCTGGTCCGTCCCTCTCATGTCCCCTGCAGGGTCACCAGGAGCTCCCACCTGACCCAGGCAGGCTGTCTGCTCTGTCCGGGGGAGGCCTCCGTGGTGTCAGGTGGAAGAAACAAGAGGTACCCGTGGGGCCTCCCTCACGCATCACAGTGGCCAGCACCCGCCTACTGACCTCGTCACTCTGGATGGACAGGGGTTCACGGGGCCCGCAGCATCTCCTGATTCTCATCTCATCCCAGCGCTGCCCACAGAGAAGTCGCTAAGCAACTCTGTGCCAGCTGCACAGAGAGGACGCCCATACACACGCCTCCCTCCCAGCCCACGGGGCTCTCGTGGTCAGACCCCGCCCAGGATACGGAGCTCACCTGGGCAGGCACCTGGCAGGGCTGGGCACATAGGAACTGTGCACGTAGCCCTCATTGCAGAGCACCCCCAGCTCACCTGTCGGTCAGAGCTGACACAGAGCACCTCAGAGCAGGACCTGAACTAACAAACAGCAGCTCCTGGACAGATCTGTGACCCTGGGCTTCACTCTGTGCGGCCTCCCTCCGCCTGGTGTTCCAGGGGCTTCCACTGCAGCCGGAGCACCAGGCCTCTGTCTCCACCCACCACCCCTCCTCTCCCTGACTTCTGGGTTCCTCTCATTAGGAGAGGGTCTTCTTGAAGTTGTCTGCCACTCATGGACCAGATAAAATGATTAGAAAACAAGCCAGAGCTGCAGCCCCTTGTCTATCTTGACCCTCAGGACGCCACACCTGTTCCTTGGACCTGGCCAGTGCAGCAAGGCCCATCTTCTGCAACTCTGAGCCCGTGATGGGCAAGGATTGGCTGACCTGGGCAGCCTGACCCGGCCGGCCAGCCCTCCCCAGGTGTGCCTGGGTAGAGGTCAATATAAACACCTCCTCCAGGCAGCAAGAGCCCCCGCAGCTGTGCCTGACGCCATACTCTCTGCCCCGTCAGCAGTCTCGGGGCTGGGCTGGTGGGAGGGAGTAGGGCCCACGGCTCTATGGGTGGCCCGGTGTGAGTGGGGCTCTGCTGGACTTTCTGCAGGAGTTGCCGGGCTGCCACTTGCTAAAGAAGAGGATGTGTCACCAGTACCTGCCGTTGGAATTTCTACCCAGGCAGAGGTGAGGAAGGTAAAAAGCAGTGGGGGCCAGGACAGGAGGGGTACCTCAGGTAGGGAAATGGAAAGCTTCCAGAAGAGCGCCCTGGGCCAGGACCATCCTGCCTGGCCTGCAGGCACCAAGTCGGCCTGCGTGCTGTCGCTGGTGTGACTCCAAGCCCCTTCCTCTAGGCTTTCAAGTCCTTGCACACATTCAGGTGTTTTACCTGGGAAAGGTGGGAGAAGTTCAGCAGCAGCTGGCCTGGGGCTCAGCTCACGTTTACTCAGAGACGCCTCCTCAAAGTCCCCCAGCTTTGCAATGAGGACGCTCCTTGCGGGGGGTCTGCTGGCTGCATGGGAGACGATTCCCCACCTGTGACCAACTTCAGAATTGTTTACCACTGGAGCAAGTGTCCTGATAGGGTTTTCATCGGTGTAACTAGTGGGTTCTTAATTAGCAATGTGAACGGTGATATCAGAGGTCCTGAATCAGGATGGAAATACTTATTTTACGCATGTACAGGCATAAAAACCTGGGGAGGCCGTGTGCAGCCGGCACCCTTAGGGATGGGCTTCCGACTGACCCCTCAACATTCTGGTGTCCAGCCTCTGCTTTAGGATTTCTGGGCCCCAATGCTGACTCTAAGGGTTCTGCAATCCAGCCTCTATCTGCCTTTAGTGAGACCCGCACTTCCAGGATCCTCCAGAGCAGGGTCTGTGTGAGCCTACTGACCCAAGATGACCTCACCTCGAGATCCTTAACTACATATACAAAGACCCTTTTCCCAGATAGGGTCCTGTTCACGTGTTCTGGGGGGGGCACATCTTTTGGGGTCAGCATTCAACCCATTACCTGTGTATAAAATAACCCGCATTTTAGGAGATTACCAAGGTCCCGTATAGACTGGCACAGACAGCAGCCATGTGGGTGAGGGTCTGGGGAGAATGAGGACCCTGGAATCACCTGGAAGGGATGAAGTCCTGGCTGCATTAGGTGAGCTCTTCCACCACGGGGCCCGTGGAAACAGCCGCTCCACTCTGTCCGTGGAAAGGGACCCAGTGCCGAGTCCAGAAGTGGTTATGTTGCAAAGCTGGCTCTTCTGGGATTTCATGATCAATAGCATCATGTAACCAATAAATACAGGCTTGGAGGAATCGCTCTCTGGCACATGATGACAGCACTGTCACTTTAGGCTCATCCAGCCTAGAGTAGAAATGTTTGAAGAAGACTTTGGGAGATTGCCAAGCTTGGTTGTCAAGGAAAGTGAGCAGGTTTGTCAAGGAAACGTCTCCCTTAAACTGAAGGCAGGGCTGGGAGAGCTGAACTCCAGGGATCTTTTAAAGGGGCTGCTTTGAAGCACCATCACCTGAGAGGTGGTCTCAGCGTGAGTTCGGGTTTGAGAAAAGTGTGATGAGATTGAGCCTGACTTTCTGTGACAGCTGGGGAGGGGTTTGTAAAGCACCTTTGCTTTTAAGGCAAAGGTTTGTTGCTGGAACAGAGTGTCTCCCAAATATGGGCCGAAGCTCAAGATGTCTTTGTCCCTTTCTTGTGAGAGTCCAGGGCAGGTGCGTGTTGGGGCCCAGGCTCTGTCCACCTTGTTTCTTCTCCCTGCTTCCAGGTGAGGGCTCCAACCAGCAGGGTGGGGTGACCAGGTGGGCATCATGCCCTCCATCCTAGGATGCAGGCTGGCCCAGGCCCTCACCACCTCCACCCCTTCCCCTTGGTAACACGAGACACTGTGCCCCAGCTGTAAGGGTGGGAAGGCTGGGAGGTGCAGGGTAGCTGTGAACAGGAAAAAGGGAAATGGGTCCTGATGGGTAGCTGCGCGGCCCTGCTGTGAGGGTCACCTGGACGGTAGCGCACAGACTCTGGGTCCTGTGAAGCTTCGATGCTTTGTTATTCTGGAAATCCTATAGGAGACGGTCCACAGCAGGTGAAGCTAATGCTCTCAGTGGAGGTGGTGAAGCCAAAGATCCGCAGTTCAGACTGAAGTTGCCGATGTACCTACAGGAGAAAACCATCTCGTGTGAATGTAGATCAGGCATGTTTAACATGAATGCAGTCGTGTTAATGCCTAAAAGCTTCTATCTTGTGCTTCCTCAGGGACCCCTTCCTCAGTTCCTGAGGATCCTGTAACTCACGTACAGGGGGATGGAGAGTGGACTCTGTCCAGTCTGAGCCCTGAGTTACCCTGCGTGTGAGTCTGCTCGGCGCTGCCGTAACAAATACCACAGACAGGGCAGCTTAAACAACAGACATCTCCCAGTCCTGGATGCTGTCTGAGATCAAGGTGTCTGCAGGCTGGTTTCTCCTGAGGCCTCTCTACTTGGTGCTTAGACAACCATCTTCTTCCCAGGTCCTCACATGGTCTCCCCCTGTGCCTATCGGTGTCCTAATCTCTTAGGACATCAATCCTATTGGATTAGGATCCAACCTAGTGACCTCATTTTTACCTTGATCACCTCTCTAAAAACCCCATCTCTAAATATAGCCACATCCTAAGGTCCTGGGGGTTAGGGATTCAGCATGTGAATTTGGGGGGACACGACTGAGCCTATACCATCCTCCTTAGGAACGAAGTGTGCCTTGGTCCTTCCTTCCCTCAGTTCATACGAGGTGATGTAATGGCTCAAGGAGAGGCCACTCGTGCAGAGTTTGTTTCCCAGCTGGGGAACCCTTCTCTGCTCTGCTTGATCAGGCAGTGGCAGTGCCAGCCCCCTCCTGAGGTGAGCAGTTCTGGGGTTTTGTGCCGTGTCGCCTGGCCTGCTGAGATGCTCATTGTCAGGGAACCCAGGAGCCAGCAGCCTACTGGGGATGCCGGGGACTCTCAGGGCCTTGATGGACGCCTCTCCCACCAGACACCCCAGCAAGTGAGGAAAACTTTGCGGGGGTGTACAGGTGGGAGAGAGTCAAAGTCTCGTTTATGCTTCAGAAAGACCGCTCTTTGGGGTGGGATGTGAGATGCACTTGGGGACAGGGAGCTTTGTCAGGGCCTGATGGAGGGATCGGACTTGGGCCAGGGCTGTGGGTGTAGAGGTGAAATAGTGTGCGGACTGGCCACAGACTCTGGAGGAGGAGCTGACAGTCAGTGGGGCACGAGGAGAGTGAGAGGCTGGGAGGCCCCAGTGTTACCGAACCAAACTTGGGTCCACTTGCCCAAGTGCAGTAAAGCCAATCTACTGACACCAGTTGTGGTGAAGGAAAGTAGAGCTTTAAGTGTAAAAGTGCCAATACAAGGAGGACAGGTGGCTTGTGCTCTAAAAGCCCGAACTCCCTGAGGGATTTCAGCAAAGCATTTTAAAGGCCAGTTTAAGGAGGGGGGGGGGTCACAGGGTATGCGATCAGCTGGTGCACAGTTCTCTGGCTGATGGTGAGGTAACACGCAGTTAACATTGTAAATTCTTAGGCGCCAGAAGCTCTGGGGCTAGCTGTTCATGATCATCAAGCAGTTAATTTCTTCCACTTGTTGGTGGTTTTAGCATCTGTAAAACAACTCAGGAAGTGTGCATCAGATACTGTTATCCAGGTACTTCAGAGAGGAGCTACAGCAGAGGATGTGGGGGAGCGGCCTGTCCTGGGAAGGCCCCATAGGGTCCTGCTCAGTTACACCCGGTGCCTGGGCTCGGCAACCTGGGAAGGTGGGGCTACTCCTGGGTGTGGGGACCTGCAGGATCCCGGTCCCCTGAGGGCCCTGTTAGCCCCCAAGGTGAGATGGGGGTGCAGTGGCTGGACAGAGGCGTCTGGCCTGGGAGAGGGGTCCAGACTGGAAATGTCACGGGAATCATCGCAGGGAGGGAGAGGAAAGGCCAGTGGGGGCAGGTAGGTCACAGCAGACTACGTGCAGGTGACGGCGGTCCTGATGGAAACACCTCAGAGCCAGAAAGCAGTGGCTGTCAGGGACTCAGCTTCATTCTCTTGTTCCTTTGTAAAACCGCTGTGTCAGAGTTTGAGTCACCACCAGGAGACTTCTGAGCCCAGTGCTGCCATGGCTTCATCAAAGGGGCCCAGGTGGAACACAGAACAACTGCAGGCCCCGCTCATGTCCCCACAGGGAATGAATCCCATCAGGGCACGAGGGCTCACAGACTTCAGAGAACCTCTGTCCTCAGGACTGGTTTTCCTCCTTCCTCTCACCTGCTGGTCAGAGGCCCAGGAACCCCCAATCTGGCTCCACCCCCAGGGCCTGGATTCAGAGGCCCAGGAACCCCCAACCTGGCTCCACCCCCAGGGCCTGGATTCTGGGACAGCTTAGGGGTAAGCAAGACCCTCATGCTCCTTTATGCACCTGGGGGTGAGAATGTCTTAAACACTGCAATTGACTGATGATGGAGGGCTGAGTGTTTCCAGCAGGTATGGGTGGAAAGATGGGGCGTGAAGGTCCTATGTCTGCAGGGTCTTCCCAGCGTGAAGATCTGTGCGTTTCCCCCGGCCAGTCAGCATCCTCCCAGGAAGCCCAGATCCAGCATTACGAGGGCAGAGGCTCTCCCCTTGCTTACTTGTAACTTCCCACTCCCACAGCAAGGAGCCTGGCTCCCACCATCTGCCATTTATCTATGCATTGCTCTTTTCCAGGTTACATGTGCAGAGGTTTCAGAATTGTTAGCTACTACACCCTGGAAAGAACTTCATAAAATAAAGCCCACTGTTTATGTATGGTCAACTTTACCTTTAGTCTACAGATTCTGTTCATTTCTAAAGGTTACTTAGGTCAGCACCTTTTGCCCTATCCCCTACCCCTACTGTGAGTTTTTTCCATACTTTTCTTTCTTTTGTGGGGGGTGGTTTGCATTGGGTCTTCGTTGCTGTGCACGGGCTTTCTCTAGTTGCGGCGAGCGGGGGCTACTCTTCATTGTGGTGCGTGGGCTTCTCATTGTGGTGGCTTCTCGTGTTGCAGAGCACGGACTCTAGGCTCGCAGGCTTCAGTAATTGTGCGCAGGCTCAGTAGTTATGGCGCACGGGCTTAGTTGCTCTGGAGCATGTGGGATCTTCCTGGACCAGGGCTCGAACCGTGTCCCCTGCATTGGCAGGTGGATTCTTAACCACTGAGCCACCAGAGAAGCCCCTTCCATACATTTCTAATGCAGTTACATTCTGGCACATTATGTATTCCATCCTGCGACACTCCTACATTCTAAATAACTAAATTTGAATAGATTATGATTGACCCCTTGGGCTATACAAATCTATGGGCTTAGTCAAATGCATAGTGACAGGTATCCATCCTAGAGTATCACATGGAATACTTCAAACCCCCCACCCCAGGATCTGCTTATCATCTATGTAGCTTTGCCTTTCCTAGAATGTCATAAATGGGGTCATACTGGGTGCAGCTTCCTCAGACTGGGTTCTTTCACTTAGCAGTATATACTGAAGATTTATCCATGTCTTTCCATAGGTTGCTGGTGCATTCCTTTCTACTGCTGAGTAGTATTCCATTGCACATGTATGGGAGGAAAAACAATTTTCCCTCTACTTTTCTAGGTTCTTGGTTGAGACCACCCCCACCCCCCAATAATAGAAGACAGATTACCAGGAGAAAAACAGAAGTTTAATAACATGTATACCCCCTGTATACAGGGGAGATACCAAGGAAAACTGACTCACTCCCTGAAATGACCAAAGCCATCACCTTAAATACCATCTTCAGCTAAAAACAGAAGAAAGGTTTTGGGGAAAGGGGGAAGCCAGTTATGGCAGGTTATCATGCAAAGCACAGTAAACAAACGTATGATTGTTTGCACATTTAAGTCAGGACTTGTTCACTGATAACAGTTACTTGAGATTTCATTATCCTTCTTTCTGGTGCAAAGAGGGACATATCCTTATAAATGGAAACTTCTCTATTGTAAATGTCCTTCACAAAAGGGACATCTCTACTCAGTTTTCTGAGATTCCTTTTTTTTTTTTTTTAAAGCAAGCTGAAATAATCCTTATGCCAGAGAGGCATATTTTGGGGTGGCATATTCTACTTACCTTGACACGGATGTACCCCAGTTTGCTTATGCGTTCATCTATTGAAGGACATTCTGATTTCCTCAGGTTTTTAGCCATTTATGAGTAGAGCTGCTGTGCATAATTGCATCTTTGTTTGCATTTGGACATAGATTTTCAAAGCAGTTGCCTAAATACTGAAAGCACGATTGTTGGATCCCAAAGTGAGACTTGTTTAGCTTTGGAAAGAAGTGACAAACTGTCTTACAAAATGGCTGTACATGCATCCCACCAGTAAGCAGGGAGAGTTTCTGTTGTTCCTCACCCTCTAGCAATTGGTATTGTCATTATTTTGAGTTTGCCAGTCCTGGTTTTGGAGAGGTAGCCGTGAGTGGTGGCGTGAAGTGAGATCTTAATTCCCTGCCCAGGAATTGAACCTGGGGAGCCTGGATGAAAACTAGGAATCCTAGCCACCACACCCCCGGCTCTTGCCCCCAGTGAAAAATGCATTTCTTACAGAGGCAAAACTGTAAAAACAGGTACAAAGTTTATTATTAGAGACATAGCACAACAAGTGGGAGAGCACACAGAGAAACAGTTTGTTTAGTTAAGACAGAAGTAAGGCAGAGATGCACACCCGGAGAGGAAGGGTGTGGGCGTCCCCCCAATGAGGAGGAGCGCAGTAAAGAGGCGGTTAAGTCACTTATATAGGGCAGTTCTTCCGTGTCTCTGGCCAATTATCTGGTTTCTTTTTCCGCACCTGCCCTGCCCTAGGACCCTCCCCAACATGCGTGTGCAACTTTTTTCCAAGATGGATTACAGCCCAGAGACCTATTGGACGGCCTTAGCATCACCTATTTTGGGGTGGTGCCCCTTCCTTTTTGACCCCCAAGGAGGCTTTCTGCACATGTGTAATGTCTCCCTTGCCCCAAGGATGGGAACTGTATGACCTCTTGATCTTTTAACAGGGTTTAGTCCCACTCTGTCTTGCCATAAAAATGTCCAATGTCCAGTTACTTACCCTGTTTCTGTTGCTGGTTTTTGTATCGAGGTGCAGATCTCAAAATATAGACAGGAGTCCACTCATAAACATGTAGTCCTGGAGCCCGTTTGTCTCTTGCTTCAGGAAATGTAAACAGGGGGCTGGTAATGAATGTCCGGCCTGGAGCCCATCTTCTTCTCACCCCAGGAAGTGTGAACAGGAGGCCAGTTGTAAATGTCTATCCTGGAGCCCATCTATCTCCTGCCTCAGTCCTAATAGGTGTGCTGTGGTAGCTCATGATTTTAATTTGTAATTCCCTAACGGTGTATGATGTTGACCGTGTTTTTGTATGACTTTTACTATCTGTATATCTTTTTTGGCTGGGTGTCTGCTCAGATCCTAACCCATTTTTTATGGGGTTGTTTTAGAGGTCTTTGTCTATTTTGAGTCCAAATCCTTTATCAGATACAAGTTTTGCAAATATTTTTCTCCCAGTTTGTGGCTTGTCTCTTGATTTTCTGAATAAGGTCTTTGAGAGTAGAAATTTTTAATTTCGTAAAGTCCATAAGATTACTTTTTTCTTTTGTGCATTGACATTTGTGTTGTGTGTTAAAACTCAAGGCTCATGATCTCCAGACCAAACCCAAGGTCATATAGATTTTCTATGTTTATTTCTGTAATTTTTATAGTTTCACATTTTAAATGTTAATAAATTTGAGTAAGTTTGGCATAAGTTTTAAAGTTTGTGTCTACAGTCATTTCATTTCATACAGTTTCCAGTTAATTGGCCCTTAACTATTTTGGAGAAGTCATGGGATACTTGACTGTATTTCAGTTTGAATGTTCACAGTTTAGCGGATGCAGCCCAAATGCCATTAAACGGCGGGGCCTCCACTGAACTGGGAGGTGGCTTGGTCTGCACGTTCCCATTGGCTGGCAGGGAACGTGAGCCCGCCTCCCTGACCCTCGGCGGGAACGCGCATTCTGCCTGCGGACTTGGCTCCCCGCGCAGCCGACGGGAGCCCTGTCTCCTCAGGACCCGCTGGGGCTTTGGCTTCTGGAACACGCGGGGCTGAGTCCATGGTGACGGCCGGGCTTCGGGACAACCCGGGGTCGAGTCCACACTAACGGAAGCCGGGTCTCCTCAGGACCCACTGGGGCTTCAGCTGTGGGACATCGTGGGGCCCATTTCTCTCTGACAGGAGCCTGGTCTCCTCAGGACCTGCCGGGAGGTGATGCCAATGGGGGAAAAGGTGAGGAAATGTGGGGAGAAGGTTCCTGTGTGTGGCTGACCGCTGAGGGTGTCTGTCTTCAGAGGACCCAGGAGAGGGAGGGCTTGATGTGGAAAACTGGGTTTTTGGCCGCTTTTGTGTGTGGTGTAGACAGAGTGCAGTGTTGTTCTTTGGCGTGTGGCATCTGGTTTTCCCAGCGCCGTTTATTGAGGGGACTGTCCTTTCCCTGGTGTATGTTCTTGGTTCCTTTCTTGTGAATTAACGACCACGTACCTGTAGGTTTATTCCTGGACTCTCTGCTGTGTTCCTCTGGTCTGTGTGCCTGTTTTTGTGCCAATTCCACACTTTTTTGGGACTGTAGCTTCGTAATGTAGTGTGAAATCAGGGAGCGAGATGCCTCCAGCCCGTTCTCCTTCCTCAGGGTCGCTTTGGCTCTTCTGGGTCCTTTGTGGCTCCACACAAATGTTAAGATTGTTTGTTTTTTTTCTATGAAATGTCATTGACATTTTGGTAGTGGTTGCGTGTACGTGTACATTGCTTTGGGTAGCATGGACATTTTCACAATATTTTCACCCATGCGCACGGGATACCTTTCCATTGATTTGTGTCTGTTCAGTTTCTTTCATCAATGTCTTAGTTTTCAGTGTGCAGGTCTTTCAAGTCCTTGGTTAAATTTACTCCGAGTTTCTTGGGGGATGAAATTATAAATGGAACTGTTTTCTTAATTCCTCTTTCTGATAGTTCATTATTAGTGTATAGAATCACAAGTGATCCTGCAGTTTTACTGAATTCATTTTTTTAGTTCTGACCATTTTTTTTTGGTGGTTTTATGTGGAAACCTAGAATTCAGAAATCCCACTGTTTTCCACTACACCCAGGTCATCCACAGCGCCCAAGACCTAGTGAATTCTAATATTATCTTCCCACGGTGCCTCTTAATACCGTGTGGACAAAGTGATTAGCATCACCACTGTGGTTGAATTTGGTCTGGGTAAGTCTTGGCCTCTCTAGCAATGTTTGATGTCATCGCTGATTTTCTGGCATGTTACTGACATGGTTGTATTGAAAAGTATTTTCTAGTAAATTTCAAATGTTTAAACTTTAAATAGCAGTACAAAGTTGTCTACATTCACATGAAATACTGCAGTATGTTTTGGCCAAGACAGGGCCAGTCTCCCAGGGAACCAGGACATAACCCCAAAATGAGGGATAATTATGGTTTCCACATTATAATCCTATCCACAGGACCACTTCAGCTTTCACCAGCTGCCCCAACTTTGTGGAAATGTCTTTTCCCATTCTAATCCAGTTTTCTTTTTCTGGAACCATCACTGGGGCTTTCCCTCATTTTAAAAACCTTCATGGATTTTAAGTGTACAAGATGAGTATGATCTGGGTGGCTTTTCCTCTATGGCTTCTTTCACTTAGGACGTTTTCAGTGTTTATCAATGTTGTAACATGTATCATTTTTTTTTTCATTGTGATTGAAAACACATTACATTTATCATTTAAGTCGTTTTAAGTATACACTTCCATAGCATTAAATACATTCACATTGTTGTAAAAACATCCTCACCATCCATCTCCAGAACTCTTTCCTTTTCCCCTAGTGAAACTGTAACCGTTAAACACTTATTCCCCTCAAGCCCTGGAAAACTTATTCTACTTTTTGTCTTTGAATTTGACTTATCTGGATACCTCATACTAGTGGAATCATAGAATGTTTGTCCTTTTGTGTCTGGCTTGCTTGTTTCACTTAGCATAATGACTTCAAGGTTCATCCACATTGCAACCTGTGTGAGAATTACCTTAGTTTTAAAGGTTGAATCATATTCCATCGTGTATACACTACACTGTATTTATGCATCCATCTGTTGAAGGACACTTGTGTTGCTTCCACCTTTTGGCTATTGTGAATAATGTTGCTATGAATATGGGGTACAGATATCTGTTCCAGTCCTTGCTTTCTAATATTTTGGGTGTATACCCTGGAGCGGAATTGAGGGATCATACGTTAATTCCATGTTTAAGTTTTTGAGGAGCCGCCATACTGTTTTCCACAGCAGCAGTACAGTTTTACTTTATTCCTTTATATGACAGAATAATGCAGCTTATGGATCTACCTTATTTTGCTTATCCATTCACCCGTTGGTGGACATTTTAATTGTTTCTACCTTGGGCTGTTGTGAACATTGCTGCTATGAATATTGATGTATAAGTTTTTATTTGAACACCTGTTATCAGTTCTTTGGTTGTATATCTAGGAGTAGAGTTGCTGGAACATATGATAATTATATTTTTATATTTTTGAGAAAATGCCAAAGTTTTGTACACATACATTGCACCATTTTACATTTCCATAAGTAAAGTTTAAGGGCTCCAATTTCCCTACGTTGTTGCCAACATTTGTTATTTTTATTTATTTTTAATATAACCATTCTAGTGTGTGTGAAGGGGTTTCACACTGTGGTCTTAATTTGCATTTTCATCATGACTACTGATGTTTGACATCTTTTCATGTGCTTGTTGACCATTTGTATGCCTTGTCTGGAGAACAGTCTATGCAAGTCCTTTGTGCATTTCAAAAATTGGGTTGCTCTTTTATTGAGTGGTGAAAATTCTTGATATATTCTGGATAAAGACTCTTATCAGATATATAATGTGCCTATATTTTCTTCCATTCTGTGGGCTGTCTTTTTACTTTCTGGATAGCCTCTTTTGATGTACAAAAGTTTGTAATTTTGAGGAACTCCAGATTATCTGTTTTTTTTTCTTTCATTGCTTGTGTTTTAGTGTCAGATCTAAGAAACTATTGCTAAATGCAGGGTCATGAATCCCTTGGTTTATTCCAGAGTACCGTCATCCCTCAGTATCCACTGGGCTAGGGTTTAGGTCTGGGGTTTGAGTCAGGTCAGGGGTCAGGGTTATGGGTCAGGGTTTGAGAGTCAGGGTAGAGGGTCTAGGGTTCTGGGGTTAGGGTGTTAGGGTTAGAGGTTAGGGTTCTCTAGGGTTAGGGTTAGGTTTAAGCATAACTGGCCCCCATTGCCCTTCCTTTCTCCTCTCTGAGGTCTCCAGGATGGATAGCATTTGCCCAGGGTCACACATGAGTCAGGGAGTTGAGCTGGACCACTGTATTTCTACCCCCCAGTCCTGGGCTCTGAGAGAAGAATGAAATGTCTGTACTGTCTCTGAGTGTTTCACATTGAACTCGATGTCAGTCATGGGTTGTGGAGGGTGTCAGGAGTCATGCATGGTTGCTTCCTGCCCTCCCATCTGGGAAAGGCGGTGCTGGCCCTACTCTGCCTGGGCAGCCCCAGTGCCAGCAGAGTGCCCAGAGAGGAGGGCACTCAGTGGACATGTGTGGATTAATGCAGGACTGGGTGTAGCAATGTGCCAGCCCCCTGCCTACTTGAGGGCTGGTGGGGCCCTCCTGGGACTGCAGGCATCCTTTGTCCCGTCGGAGTGGGTATCAATAGACAATCAAGTCTCAGGCAGGACAGTCCTTGACCTCTGACCATTCAGGGAGGCATCTGTGGTCCTCTAGCTCAGTTCAGCCTGGGCCCTGTCAAGACCCCGTGGACAATTAGTGAACTGACCATGGTGGTGAGCAATGGAACATCTACCTGGGCAATGTAGCCTTTCCTTTGAGATGTTTCAACTACCAACATCCATGTGGTTGAGAAAAGGGCCTCCCCTTCACAGCCTTCACAGCCTCCACAGCCTCATAGCCTGCCAAGAGAGGTAATAACCCTCTAAATATTTGAGTGTGTCCCTGACACAACAAGCATACAGCAGACCATGGCCCTGCAATCCTTTGTCCTTTCAGTCGTTAGAAACTTTTGACATTCATATTCATTAAGAATCAAAGATATGGGAGCACCTGGACCTCACAATGGGAGGTTCACACTGAGGCTGCATTGTCTTGGAGAGCCATATGCATCCACGTGGCCTCTGGAAAGCCTGCCAATTATGGGTTCCATGGCATGGAATAATTCTTGAGCCTCCCATTACTTCATTGCACGAGAGTTTCCTTACCACCCTAGCATTTGGTTTCTTCCCTTAGTAAAGGAGACAGAAGAAACTGGAAAAGGAGCAGTATTGTTTTTCAGGGATGGGTAATTAATATGGCAAGGGAGATGGCATAACTCAAGGGCTTCCACCTCTCAGGGGCAGGAATGAGGTCTGTGTGTCTTCTGAGGGCACATGGGCTGTTCTGGGCCAGCCTCTGAGATGTGAGGACCTGATACCCAAGGCAGGAGACTGGAGTTTACCCACAACAATGATCCTGCCTTTTCAGCAAGTCAAAGAACTTCTTGCAGTCTTGGGAAGACAGTAAAAGACACTGGATGAGTAGCTGCAGCCCCTGACCCTAAGTGAACCCCTTTCTTCCTTTTGTGTCAGATTCTGTGCTATGCTGTGAGCTGTCATTGACATAGAATCTGCTGCTTTCTCGCAGCCAGCACCTGTTCTCATGCCCAAGTCTAGTGCCTCAGTTTTCCTTTGGGAATTACATCTCACCTGCCTCCAGTCCAAATAGTTCCAGAAGGATGAGCCCATGTTCCACCCAGCTCGAAGATGGGTTTATAACCCACATCTAGCCAGTCCCATTTTCCATCTTCTGGTGATGGGTCAAGGATGAGAATGAAACCCAAGCCAGGCCAAAGGTATTCAAAACCATGACTTTTCTTAGAACCCAAGAAAAGGAGAAACTTTTTCTCGGAAAAAGGATGGTGAGTGGTTGTCAGCCTAGAGTTGCTGTTGGCCCGAGGGCAGAGAGAGAGACTGTGCCTGTGAATGAGGTCCCCCAAAGGCACTGAGCAGGACAAAGGTTTGGAGAGAAACAAGGTCACACAGAGAGTGTGAGACATTGGACCTGCCAGGTCCAAACCCATTCTTAAACTTGCCACTTGTAAGTATTAATTTATTTCTACCCTTATAATAAATACTAATTTATTTTACTTCAGTAAGTGTGTCCAGTTGCTGGGAATAAAAAAAGTCCTAGTTGACACATCCGAATCAATAATCCCTGATCCATCCTCAGGTGTCCTCACTGGGTAGATGTGGCTGGGGGAGATGAAGACACTGGGTGGGGTCATATACTAGGGGAGCTGCCAAACAGCTCTGTCCCTGTTCCTTCCGTGTCCTGGGAGAGGGAAACCCTGGAACAGTGATAGGATAACCAATAAGGGAAGAGGTTCCTCAGTGGTTAATTAGTCTTTTTGTATTTTCCTTAATTTAGGGTCCATTTTGGTAATGTGTTTTTACAAAGAAATCACCCGTTTCCTCTAGATTTCCAGTTTGTTACAATAGGTTTCTCTTATTTGACTTTTAATTTTTCCAGTCTAATTTTCTACAGAATCATCACAAATAATGAACAAATATTGATACTTTATTATTAACTTAAGTCCCTATTCATGTTCCCTTTGTTATACCTTTCCTTGTTCCAGGGTCTCAAAGGACATGGGGTCATCATGTCTGTTTTGTCTCTTCTGGGCTTTGACAGTTGCTCAGGCTCGCCTTGTTTCCATGACCTTGACAGTGTGGAGGAGGATTGGTCAGGTATTGTGTAAACTGCCCTGCACTGGGATTTGCCTGGTGTTTTTGTTGTAATTAGACTTGGCTTTGAAAAAGCAGATCACAGAGGTAAAGTGCTTCCTCTTCACTATATATCGAGAGAACAGGCTCTTAAGGGAACTTCTCACTTATATTCTTAACTTTGGTCACCAGGCTGAGGTGGTGTTTGTCAAGTGTTCCCACAGTGAAGTGAATTTTTCCCCGTGTCCATCCTGTGTGTCTTATTTAGGAGGAAGTCATAATGCAGAACCCACACTTGAGGAGAGAGGGGTTAGCTTCACATCCTTGATGGACAGCTGAGTGGCTATATAAATTGTTTAGAAGCTTTCTGCATAGGAGATTTCTATTTAACATCATTCATCAAAAACTATGTAACTTATTTTTACCAGTTTGGGCGCATGAATAATTATTGTAAACTTTTGGGTATAATCCAGCACTACATTATTAGACTGCTTAGTTCATTCTTGCTTTGGCGGTTGAGCGCTTTTTCCATTTGCTCCTGTTTTCATTTTACATAATTTTTCTTTTGTAGGTTTTTAAAATTTTTGGTACTTCTTCACTTTCTGATATTTTAAGATTATCCTGCTTCATATATTTACTGTCTCCGTCCTAGCATCAGCCCTTTCTTCAAAGAGCCCTTGTTCCTTTTATTAGAGAATGGTGTTAAAACCTTACACGTGGGAGCTAAATATGCTCAGCTGGCAGTGCATGGAAATATGTGCATGTATCCCAGCCTATGCATATACCCATAATTATAAAGATTTCCATGTGGAACTATGTGTATCTCTATTAGGCTAAAGATAGTTTATACTGATGTCTCCTACCTGGTCTGTTATGACATGGATATTGTAACCGTCTCCCTTTGTTTGTCTGTGACTTCCCACTCCAGTGGTAAGAAACTTGGCTTCCACCATTTGTCATTAAATTCAGTGCTTGTTCCATTCGATCACTGATATAGTAGTTTCAGTACTATTAGTTACCACTCTCCATGGGGAAGAACTTACAGAGTCCACTGTGTGTGTACGGCATATTTTGCCTTTGGCCTACAGAGTCCGCTCATTTCCAAAGTTAACTTAGGTCAGCCCATTTTGTCCCACCACCAACAGTGAGTTTTTTTCATACCTTTCTAAATCAGTTAGATTGTTTGTTATATTCAGTATGCCAGTCTTTGACACTTCCATATCCTAGGTAACTAAATTTGAGTAGATTATAATTTACTTGTTGGGTTGTAAAAATCTGTGAGTGTAGACAAATGCATGCATAGTGACAGGTATTCACCACTAAAGCATCATATGGACCTCTTCAACTACATATTCCATAAACTGTTTACCATGTCTGTTTTGCCTTTTCTAGAATGTCATATAAATGAGGTCATACAGTGTGTAGCACTTCAGACTGGATTCTTTCACTTAGCAATGTAAGTGTTAGATTCATCTATTTTTTTTTTTTGGCACAGGTTGATGATTCATTCCTTTATATCTCTGAATACCATTGCATTGCATGTTTATGAGAGGAAAAATAATTTTCCCTCTACCCTTCTATGTTCTTCATTGATATCCCCCTTGTAATGAAAGGGAGATGAACTGGAGAAAAACAATTGGAAGTTTAATATATACCATGCATACCTCCTGTATTCTTGAAAGATACCTAGGAAAACTTAGTCTGGCCCAAGCCATTACCTTAAAGGCTACCTTCAGCTAAGAACAGAAGAAAGATGTTAGGGAATGAAGGAAGCCATTTAAGGGAGGTTATTAGGCAAAGCACAGTAAACAAGGGTATGGTTGTTACGCAGATTTACATCCAGACCTATTTCATTGACAAGCTTTTTTTTTTTTAATATTTATTTATTTGGCTGTGCCAGGTGTTAGTTGCGTTATGTGGGACCTAGTTCCCTGACCAGGGATCGAACCCAGGCCCCCTGTATTGGGAGTGTGGAGTCTTAACCACTGGACGACCAGGGAAGTCCCGACAAGTTTTTCTTGATATTTAGTCATCATTCAATTCCTGGTCCAGAGAGGGACATACCCTAATAAATGGAGATATCCTTAATAAATGTAAATTTACCTCATAAAAGGGCATTTTCTACTTGGTTTTCAAAGATTCTCCTGGGTCTGCTGTTTTTTAAATTAATCAGTCCAAAATAATCCTTTTGTCTAATGGGCATATTTTGGGGTGGTGTATTCTGCTCCCCTTGACATGTATGTGCCCTAATTTGCTTATGAATTCATCTACAGAAGGACATCCTGATATCTTTAAGTTTTTAACCATTATGAATAGAGCTGCTCTGCATTACTTGATGCTAGTTTTTGTTTGAACACAGGTTTTCAAAGCAGTTGTCTAAATACAAGAGGTACGCTTCTTGGATCCTAAGGTGAGACTATTTAGACTTGGAAAAAACTGCCAAACCGTCTTCCAAAGTTGGTTGTACGTGCATTCCACCAGCATCTTGAGTATATTCCCGTATGCTTATTTAGTATCTGTTTATCTTCTTTGGCCAGGTGTGTGTGTGTTTCAATCTTTACCAAATTTTAATGGCACTGTTTGCTATAATTTGGGTACAAACCCTTTATCAGATATGTGTTTTGGAAATAGTTTCTTCCAGTTTGTGGTTTGTCTTTTGGTTTTCTGAATAAGTTCTTTCATAGAGTAGAAACTTTTAATTTTATAAAGTCCACATTATCAACTGTTTTTCTTTTGTTGATAGACTTTTGGTGTTGTGTGTTTAAAACGCATCACCAGACCCAAGGTCATGTAGATTTTCTTTCTTTTTTTAAAAATAAATTTATTTATTTATTTATTTATGGCTGTGTTGGGTCTTCGTTGCTGCACGCGGGCTTTCTCTAGTTGCGGCTAGCGGGGGCTACTCTTTGTTGCCATGTGTGGGCTTCTCATTGCGGTGGCTTCTCTAGTTGTGGAGCATGGGCTCTAGGTGCACGGGCTTCAATAGTTGTGGCATGTGGGCTCAGTAGTTGTGGTGTGTGGGCTCTAGAGTGCAGGCTCTGTAGTTGTGGCACACGGGCTTAGTTGCTCTGTGGCATGTGGGGTCTTCCCGGACCAGGGCTCGAACCTGTGTCCCCTGCATTGGCAGGCGGATTCTTAACCACTGCACCACCAGGGAAGTCCTAGATTTTCTTTTTTTTTCTAGAATTTTTATAGTTTGGTGATTTAAACTTGTCTATGGGCACTTTTGAGTGAATTTCGGTTTACATTGTAAAGTTTGTGTCTACATTCATTTCATTACATATGGTTTCTAATTAATTGTTCCTTAACCATGTTTTGAGAAGATACAGAGAGATACTTGGCTCCATTTCAGTTTGGATTTCCAAACTTAGTATATACAGCAGAACAGCATTCTGGATGAGGCCTCTGGGTTTGTGAGTGTGGCGCTCCCGGCACTTTTCTGACGTCCCACAGGGCGCGCCGAACCCACCTGTCTGACCCTGGGGGCACAGGTGCATCCGGCCCACAGACTTTGCTCTGTGACAAGCAGACAGGAGCTTTGTCTCCTGTCAGGGCTTAGGTTTCTGGACCATGGGGCAGTGTCTACACTGACTGGAGCTGGCTTTTCTCAGGACCCACTGGTGAGGAGATGCCATGAGAGGAAAAAATGAGAAAGTGTAGAGAATCTTCCTGTGCAGCTGACTGTTGGGTGGGTGGGGTGCATCTTCAGGGGACTCAGGAGAGAAAGGGTTTAATGTGGAATACTGTGCACTTTTAGTTAGTTTTATGTGCAGTGTAGACGGTGACCAGTGTTGTTCTTTGGAGCCTGGTGTCTAGTTTTCCTGGCACTGTTTGTTGATGGCTTTGGGTAGAATAAACATTTTAATAATAGTCATTTTTCTGATGCATGAGCATGGAATATTGTTTTCTATTGTGTCTTCAATTTCTTTATCAATACTTTATAGTTTTCTGAGTATAGGTCTTTCATGTCCTTGGTTAAATTTATTCCTAAATAGTTTGTTCTTTTTGATGGAGTTGTGAATGGGGTTGTTTTCTTAATTTTTCTTTCTGATGGTTCGTTTTAAGTGTATAGAAACAAAACTGATTTGTGTGTAATGATTCCATATTTTGCAACTTTACTGAATTTATTTTTTTAACATTTTTTTGAAGTAATGTGAAAAATTGTAATGCTAAAATCTCACTGTTTCTACTGCATCCCAGGTAATCCGCAGGACCCAAGACATGGTAGCTACTAATATACTCCTCTCACGGTGCCTTTTTTTTTTTTTAAATTTATTTTTGGCTGTGTTGGGTCTTCGTTGCTGTGCACGGGCTTTCTCTAGTTGCGGCAGTGGGAGCTACTCTTTGCTGCAGTACACGGGCTTCTCATTGCAGTGGCTTCTCTTGTTGGGGAGCACGGGCTCTAGGCGCACCGGCTCAGTAGTTGTGATGCATGGGCTTAGTTTCTCCACGGCACGTGGGATCTTCCCGGACCAGGGGTTGAACCCGTGTTCCCTGCACTGGCAGACGGATTCTTAACCACTGTCCCATCAGGGAAGTCCCTCCCACTGTACCTCTTAATGCCATGTGGACCCCTACAAAGGAAATAACAATCACAACTTTGGTTGACCTTTGTCTGGGTAAGTCTTGGCCTCTATAACAAAATTTGATGGCTGTCTTCTCTGATTTTCTGGCATGGTACTGACATGGTTGTTTTGAAAAGTAATTTACTTTCCAGTAATTTAAAATGTACAGAAAAGTTTCACTAATGGCAAAAGTACTCACATTTGCCACTTCACACAAAATGCTCAGTGCGTTTTACCCATAACAGGGACACTCTCCTTAGGAATCAGCACATAACCCGTAAATGAGGAAATCATGATGTCTACATTATAATTTAATACACAGGCCCACTTCAACTTTCGCCTGTTGTCCCAACTGTATGAAAATGTATTTTTCCATCCTGATCCAGTTTTCTATTTCTGGAACCATTACTGAGTTTTTCCCTCATTTGGACAACCTTGATGGATTTGAAGCAGACAAGATGAGTATGGGATCTGGGTGGCCTTTTCTGTATGGCTTTTTTCACTAAGGATGTTTTTAATGTACATTTACGTTGTAAGAAATATCAGCATTACCCTTTTTTTTCATTGTCATTAAAAATACAAAACATGACATTTACCATTTAATTCATATTACATATACACTTTTGTGGTATTGACTGCCTTCATATAGTTGCACAAACAAGTTAACTAACATGTGTACCACCTGTGTGCATGGGAGATACCCAGGAAATTGAGTAACACCCTGAAATGGCCCAAGACATCACCTTAAATACCGTCTTCATCTCAAAGGAAAAAAAAGGAAGGGTATGGTTGTTTCTGTCTACATTCATCTGATTGCGTATGGTTTCCAATTGATTGTCGTATAACTAGTTTTGGAGAAGTCATGGGATAGTTGGCTTCATTTCAGTTTGAATTTCCAAATTTAGTGGATTCTGCAGGCTTGATACAAGGTTTACAAACTTGATATTGGATCGGGACCTCCCATGGTGTAATCGGTATTAATGGTTTGTTCAACTATTAAAGTTCTGTGTGATATGAGTTCAGACTGGAGTAATCTTGGTTAGTTTCTATCTGTTATACATTTGTCCCAGGATGAAAGGACAAGAAAAACAAGGCCTACTTTATAAAAGTGCCTTCAAACTAATCGATGGTATAATCTCCACCTAATTTTTAAAAAATTTATTTCATTGAAGTATAGCTGACTTACAATGTTGTGTTAATTTCTGCTGTACAACAAAGTGATTCAGATATATATATATACACACACACACATACTGTTTGTTACATATATACATATGGTTTACTACAGGGTATTGAATATAGTTTCCTCTGCTGTACAGTAAGACCTTGTTGTTTATCCATCCTATATATAATAGTTTGCATCTGCTAATCCCAAACTCCCAATCCATCCCTTCCCCATCTTCCCCTTGGCAACCACAAGTCTGTTTCCTATATCTGTGAGTTGGTTTTTGTTTTGTAGATTCATTTGTGTCTCATTTTAGATTTCACATATAAGTGATATCATATGGTATTTGTCGTTCTCTGTCTGACTTCACTTAGTATGAAAATTGCTAGGTCCATCCATGTAGATGCAAATGGCATTATTTCACTGTGTTTTATGGTTGAGTAATACCCATTGTATATATTTATCACATTTTCTTTATCCATTCATCTGTTGATGGACATTCAGGTTGCTTTCATGTCTTGGCTATTGTGAATAGTGATGCTATGAACATAGTGGTGCATGTATCTTTTCAAATTATAGTTTTGTATGGATATATGCCCAGGAGTGGGATGGCTGGTTCATATGGCAATTCTATTTTTATTTTATTTATATTTTTATAAATTTATTTATTTTATTATTTATTTTTATTTTTGGCTGCGTTGGGTCTTCGTTGCTGTGCACGAGCTTTCTCTGGTTATGGCGAGTGGGGGCTACTCTTCGTTGCGGAGTGTGGGCTTCTCATTGCGGTGGCTTCTCTTGTTGGGTGCACGGGCTCTGGGCACGTGGGCTTCAGTAGTTGTGACATGTGGGCTCAGTAGTTGTGGCTCGCGGGCTCTAGAACGCAGGCTCAGTAGTTGTCACGCATGGGCTTAGTTACTCCACGGCATGTGGGATCTTCCTGGGCCAGGGCTCGAACACGTGTCCCTTGCATTGGCAGGCGGATTCTTAACCACTGCGCCACCAGGGAAGCCCCGGCAACTCTAGTTTTAGTTTTTTGAGGAACCTCCATACTGTTTTTCATAGTGGCTGCACCAATCCACATTCTGACCAACAGCGTAGGAGGGTTTCCTTTTCTCCACACACCCTCCAGCGTTTATTTGTAGACTTTTTATTGATGGCTATTCTGACCACTATGAGGGGATACCTCACTGTAATTTTGATTTGCATTGTTCTAATAATCAGCGACGTGGAGCATCTTTTCATGTGCCTATTGGCCATCTGTATGTCTTCTTTGAAGAAATGTCTATTTAGACCTTCTGCCCACTTTTTGATTTTTTTTTTGAGTTGTATGAGCTGTTTGTATATTTTAGAAATTAGGCCCTTGTTGGTCACATCATCTGCAAATATTTTCTCCCAAACAATTAGCACAGGTGCTGGGACAGCTGGATACCCACACGCAGAAGAATAAAGTTGGACCCTTACCTGCCCCCCCGTCCCATAAACAAAATCAACACAAAATGGATCAAAGGCCTAGATGTAAGAACCAAAATTATAAAACTCATAGAAGAAAACATGAGAGTAAATCTTCATGACCTTGGATTTGACTATGATTTCTTAGATCTGCTACCAAAAGCACAAGCAACAAAAGATAAAATAGATGAATTGGACTTCCTCAAAATGAAAAAAACATTGTTTATAAAAGGAGCAAGGAATAAGATAATCCACCATCCAAAATGGCACAAGATGTTTGCAAACCATGTATCTGATAAAGGACTGTAGCCCACCAGCCAAGCCCCCGGTGGTCCAGTGGAGTGTCTGTGTGGCCCATCCCGTCCTAGGTGATCAGGAGATTTCAGGCCCCACAGGGCCCAAGGGGTGGACACTGGTCATCCTCAGCACCCTCAAGGAGTGAGCGCTGGATGGTCTTGAGCCCAGATGCACTCCCATTACTGCCCTCAAAGGCTGAAGCCTTCAGCATGCCTCCAGAAGGACACAGAGTATTTGCAAGTCTTTGAGAACCAAGAGAACCATCTTCACTTTTCTGAAAAGGGCATCATATTATTTCACAGCATGACCATTTTCAATCTGGCTCCCAGGGGTGCCCTCCAACCTTCTTTATTTCTCTGAAAGTGGGCATGGTGGTTTGGCTGTCCCCAATCCCCACACCAGGTGACAAGGCCAGTGGGGCCAGCTCCTGGTGGTCCTTAGCTTCGTTGGAGATTAACCCAGACTCTCAGCCTGAGATTGAACATGGACGCCCTTGCTTCTCCCCATCACCAATTCTCATCTCCTGCCCTGTCTCTTTTCCTCTTGTTTTTCAGAATCAGATTTACCTGATGGTTACCACTCACAGTTCCCTCAGAATCCAGAGATTTCTCCTTGAAGGAAAGGTTCTATAAAAATCAGAGGGATAAATAAAGAATGCAGCTGATTCCGGCCTTGTGCTGATGCCCAAGAGGGTGATGAGAATGAGTGTTTTCATTAGAATTTTAAATCCTCCAAGTAATAGATCATTGGGGGGGGGTATCCTGTGTCTTCCTGCTCATTCTAATAATGTCATTCCTGAATTTTAATGTGGCAAATAATTTATATTATAAATATGCCGAGGGGGAGATCCATTTAAAAAATGTTAAAGGTAACTCCAAGGGTTTTACAACAAACAGGGACACAGAACCGTGTCCAGACACCGGCTGAGTGATTCCTACCCTGAGCCGCAGTCCCCTGGAGGGTGGAGTGGCCATGACCCTCCTCCCGCAGGTCAGCCTACTCAAGCACATCCCACGTGGGACCACTGTATCGCAGAATCTTAGAGTGGCCAACGGCAGGCAGCTGGCTAGAGATGCGGACAAGAAAAAACTGCCCATCAGCCTGGGACAACCCCAGGGTGAGGCCTTAGTAAGGGCCAGTGTCATGTCATTAGTTAGGGCCAGCATCAGGGCCAAAGTTAAGACCATTGTCAGGGCATTAGTGAGGGATATAATTAGGGTGTTAGTTAGGTAAAGAGTCAGGTCATTAGTTACAGACAGTGGCAGGGCCTCAGGTAGAGACTTCGTCAAGGCCTTAGTTAAGAAGAGCATCGGAGCTTCACCGAAGTTATGGACAGCGTCAGGACGTTAGTTAGGGCCAGCCACCAGGCCTTAGTTAGGGGTAGTGTCAGGACCTCAGAGAAAACTTGAGGGCCTTAATATAAGACAGTTCAGGCCGTTAGTTAGGGACACATCAGAGACTTTCTTAGGGACATATTCAGGGCCTTAGTAATGGTCAGGATCGGGGCGTTATTTAGTGAGAGTAAATGCTATGAGGGACAGCTTCAGGGCCATAGTTAGGGACAGCGTCAGGGCCTCAGTTGGAGATAACCTAGGGCCTTAGTAAGAGAGAGTTCAGGCCGTTAGTTAGGGACATCGTAAGAGACTTTCTTAGGGACATATTCAGGGCCTTAGTTATGGACAGGATCAGGGCGATAGTGTCGGATATCTCAGTCTATTAGGGTCACCGTCAGGGACTTAGTTAGAAATAGTTCAGGCTGTTCCTTAGGTGTATTCTCATGGACTTAAATAATGCCAGAATCAGAGCTGTAGGTAGGGCGAGTGTCAGGGTGCTATTGTGGGATGTCTGCAGCTATTAGGGACATCGTCAGGGTATTAGTTAGGGAAAGAAGCAGGCCATTATTATAGACAGTGTCAGGGCCTCAGGTAGAGACAGCGTCAAGGCCTTAGTTAGGAAGAGCATCAGGGCCTTAGTTAGGGACAGTGTCAGGACCTCAGAGAAAACTTGAGGGCCTTAGTAAGAGTTAGGGACACCTCACTGACTTTTTAAGGGACATATTTAGGACCTTAGTAATGTACAGGATCAGGGCATTATTTAGTGACCACTTAGGCTCTGAGGGACAGCGTCAGGGCCTAAGTTAGGGAGAGTGTCAGGGTCCTAGGGACAGGGTTAGGGACTTCGTAAGTTCTAGTTCAGACCATTAGCTTGGGACAGCATCAGGGACTTCGTTAGGGAGAATGTCAAGGCTTCAGTTAGAGATAATTTGCGGGCCTTAATTGGACACAGTTCAGGCTGTTACTTAGGGACATCTTCAGAGCCTCAGTTAGGGACAGCATCAGGGTGTTAGTTAGGGAAAGAGTCGGGCCATTATTTTTTTAAATTTATTTATTTATATTTATTTTTGGCTGTGTTGGGTCTTCGTTTGTGTGCAAGGGCTTTCTCTAGTTGCAACGAGCGGGGGCCACTCTTCATCATGGTGGGCGGGCCTCTCACTGTCGCGGCCTCTCCTGTTGCTGAGCACAGGCTCCAGACGCACAGGCTCAGTAGTTGTGGCTCACGGGCTCAGTTGCTCCGCGGCATGTGGGATCCTCCCAGACCAGGGCTCGAACCCGTGTCTCCTGCATTGGCAGGCAGATTCTCAACCACTGCACCACCAGGGAAGCCCGAGTCGGGCCATTATTATAGACAGTGTCAGTGCCTCAGGTAGAGAGCGCATCAGGGCCTTAGGGACAGCATCAGAGACTTACTTAGGGACATATTCAAGGCCTTAGTTATAGACAGAATCAGGGCATTATTGAGAGGTATATGAGGCTATTAGGGACAGCATCACGGTGTTAGGGAAAGAGTTGGGGCATTATTATAGACAGTGTTAGTGCCTTAGGTAGAGGCATCATCACAACCTTAGTTAGGAAGAGGGTCAGGGCCTTGGTTAGGGACAGGGTCAGGCCAACAGTGAGGGCATCTAAGGCTATGAGGGACATCGTCAAGGCCTTAGACTGGGTCAGCATCAGGGCTGTTGTGTCGACCAGTGTCAGGGCATTAATGAGGGACAAAATTAGGGTGTTAGGGAAAGAGTCAGGTCATTAGTTACAGGCAGTTTTAGGGCCTCAGGTAGAACCAGCATCAAGGCCTTAGTTAGGAAGAGCATCAGGGCCCCAATTAGGTTCAGCATCAGGACCTTAGTTAGGGCCAGCAACAGGGCCTTAGTTAGGGACAGTGTTGTCAGGACCTCAGAAATAACTTGAGGGCTTTAGTAAGAGACAGTTCAGGCCGTTAGTTAGGGACACTTCAGAGACTTTCTTAGGGACATATTCAGGGCTTTAGTAATGGACAGGATCAGGGTGTTATTTAGTGACAGCCTGGTCTATGACGAAAAGCGTCAGGGCCCAAGTTAGGGAGAGTGTCAAGGTCTTAGGGACAGGGTTTGGGTCTTCACAAGTTATAGCTCAGGCCATTAGCTTGGGATGGCATCAGGGGCTTGGTTAGGGAGAATGTCAAGGCTTCAGTTAGAGATAACTTGAGGGACTTAATTAGACACAGTTCAGGCTGTTACTTAGGGACATTGTCAGGGCCTTAGTTAGGACTAGTGTCAGGGTGTTAGGGATAAAGTTAGGGTGTTAATTAGGGAAAGAGTCAAGTAATTAGTTACAGATAAGGTTAGTGCCTTAGGTAGACATAGCATTAAGTCCTTAGGAAGAGTGTCAGGGCCTCAGGTAGGGACACTGTCAGGACATTAATAGGGCCAGCCTCAGAGTGTTAGGTGGGCCCATTGTCAGGACATTAGTTAGGGACAGATTGATTCAGGGCCTTAGGGACAGCATCAGGGCCTCTGTTAGAGAAAACTTGAGACCCCTAGTAAGAGACAGGACAGGGGTTAGTTAGGGACATTGTCATGGCCTTAGTTAGGGACAGTATCAGGGACTTAGGGATAGCATCAGGACCTTAGTTATTGACAGTATCAGGGCCTACGTTAGGGACAGTGTCAGCGTCTATTTAGGGACATGTCAGGGCCTTAGGGACAGTGTCAGGGCCTTTGTTAGTGCCAGTGTCATAGCATAATTAGGGAAAAAGTTAGGCCATTATTTAAAGACAGACTTAGGGAATTAGAGACAGCGTCATGGCCTCAGTTAGGACCAGCGTCAGGACATTAGCTAGGGATAGTGTCAGGACCTTAGTTATTGACAGCATCAGGGCCTACGTTAGGGACAGCATCAGCGTCTACATAGGACCAGCGTCAGGGCCTTAGTTAGGGGAAGCACATCAGGCATTATGAGAGTAAAATATTATGTTGTTTATAAACTAAGAAGTCTCTGGTATTTCATTTTAGCAGCCAAAGAGCTGGCCGAGGATAAATATCTCTGAGCTTGAATACCTATCAAGAGAAACCTTCAAGTCTCAAAAGAAAAGAAAATGTGCTGGAAAGAAAGCAACAGAACCAAATAATCAATAATTGTGGAACAACTAAAAATGCTATGACATATACATAATGGGTATAGCAAGAGAAGAATAAAGATAGAAAACAAAATATTTTTGATCCTTGTGTCCTTTTCCATGTAGGTTATTACAAAGTGTTGAGTAGACCACTCTTGGTATTCCATAGGTCTTTGGGGATGATATATTTTATATGTATTAGTATATGTTTGCTAACCCCAATATCCTAATTTATCCATTCCTCACACCTTTTCTTTGGCTTAACCATAAATTTGTCTTCTCAATCTGAGATTGTCTTTCTCTATGGAAATATGTTCATTTTTATGAATTTTCAGATAACATAAGTGATATCATAGGACATTTGTCTTTCGCATTCTGACTTACTTCACGTTGTGTGATTATCTCTAGGCTCATCTGTGGTGCTGCATATGCCATTCTTTTATCTTTCTTCGTGGCTAATATTCCATTCTGTACATATACCACTTCTTCTTTGTCCATTCATCTGTTTATGGACCTTTCTTTTGCTTCCATGTCTTGGCGATTTCAATATGGCTGCAGTGCACATTTGTCTGCCTCTGTCTTTCCGATTCTGGTGGTCTTAGGTTATAGGCCCAGAAGGTGCCCTGCCGCATCATATGGTAGCTCAATTATTACCTTTAAAAACAGCTCCATTCAGTTTTCATTAGTGCTGTTACCACTTTACATCCCACCAGCAGCTAGAAGGTAAACAGTTCCCTAAAACCTCTTCAACATTTATAGTTTGTAGACTTTTTGCTGATGGTCATTTGACTGGTGTGAGCTGAAACCTTTGTGGACGTTGGATTTGCATGCGGCTAATAATTCCTTATACTGAGCTTTAGGCATGTCCTTTGTTTTTCCTTTTCCTTATTTTTTTTTTAAAGAGTGAGTACAACTTCCCTGTTCATATTGACTTCTTGAAAACTTTGTCATGTGTTGAATTTTCTTGCCTATTCCCTACCCCAGGGCATTTTCTGAGGGCAGGTGTCATTTACAGCCCTGCAGTCCTTGTGACTATTAAGCGACCATTAGCACTGGGTTTAAAGCTGCTGTTGTCGGAAACAGCCACAAGGCGGCAGCATTAGTACGTTCTCAACTCTTGTTACTAGGGCAACAGAGTCTTCCTGGAGGTAGTGTTCCGAGGTTGTAAATTAGAGTGGAATGTGCTGGGACAAGCCCCCAGAAGTTTATGTCTCCTTACTTATGTTCGTTTTTAAAATTTAATTTATATTTATTATCGGAGGAAATTTGATTAGAGTGTTGTGATTGTCTGGCTGTACAGAATCTGGTCAATGATTCATACATATGTCTGTTCATCTTCGGATCCTGTTACCATGTATGTTATTACAGAATGTTGAGTAGACCTCCCTTGGTATTTGGTAGGTGTTTTGTCATTATATATTTTATATGTATTGGTGATTATATAATTCATATAGTTTATGTGTTATATGTTTATATACATTTAACATACATATGTATATGTATGCTACCCCCATAATCCTAATTTATCCATCCTCCCTCCTTTCATTTTGGTTAACCATTAGTTTGTTTTGTAAGTCTGTGTCTTTTTCTGTGGAAATATGTTCATTGGTAGCAATCTTAGGATAACATGTAGAAATGATATCATAGGATATTTGTCATTCCCTTTTGACTTACTTAACGTAGTATGATTATTTCTGGGCTGATGTGTAGTCCTGAAAACGGCATTGTTCATTTTTTTTCCCAGGCTACTATTGCATTCGGTACGTATACCACTTCTCCTTTGTCCATTTATCTGTTGATGGACATTTTGTTTGCTTGCATGGCTTGGCTATTGTGAATATTGCTGCAGTGCATGTTTGCCTGTCTGTGCCTTTCCGATTCTGGTCTTCTTAGGGTATAGGCCCATTAGGGGATCGGCCGCATCATGTGGTAGCTCAATTTTTACCGTGTAAACGCAGCTCCATTCTGTTCTCATGATTAGCTGTTACCAGTTTACATCCAACCAACAGCATAGTGGGTATGCATTTCTCCACCAACCCGTCAGCATTCCTTGTTTGTAGACTTTTTACGGATGGCATTTTGAATACTGGGTGGCGAAATCCTTTTGTAGTTTGGATTTGCATCCAACCAATAATTCCTGATATTGAGCTTTTATCCATGTTCTTCTTTTTTTTAAAATAACAGAGTGAGTAACACTTAGCTCTTCAAATTGTTTTCTTGAAAAATTTTCCGTGTTGTGAACTTTTTTGGCCATTACCTACCCCAGGACATTTTTGGAGGACACGTGTCATTTACAGCCCTACAATTACTGTGAATCTCAAGTGACCGTTAGCCCTGTGTTTAAAGCTGCTGTTGTGGGAAAGGGCCACAAGTCGGCAGCATTTCTCCGTTCCCAAATCTGGTTACTAGGGCAGCAGAGCCTTCCTGAAAGTTGTGTTCCTAGGTTGTAAATTAGAATGGGATGTGCCAGGGAAAACCCCAGTAACTTCACGTCTCATTAATTGTTGTTCGTGGTTTTAATTTTTTAAACTGGGGTAATGAGTAGAATAGTGTTTGTTCTGGGTGTACAAAATCAGGTTCAATTGAACATTATATATCTCTATTCATGTACAGATCCTCTTCCCATGTAAATTACTATTATTTGGTTCATAAATTTATTTTATTTATTTATTTAGTTTTGGCTGAGTTGGATCTTCGTTGCTGCATGTGGGCTTTCTCCAGTTGCGGTGAGCGGGGGCTACTCTCCGTTGCGGTGCACGGGCTTCTCACTGCAGTGGCTTCTCTTGTTGCGGAGCACGGGCTCAAGGCGTGCGGGCTCCAGTAGTTGTGGCGCATGGGCTCAGTAGTTATGGCTCATGGGCTCCAGAGCGTAGGCTCACTAGTTGTGGTGCACTGGCTTAGTTGCTCTGCAGCATGTGGGAT